>NC_135745.1:40310000-41025000 GCF_041903045.1 Epinephelus lanceolatus | reverse complement strand
GGCACTGTATCCTGTTTGTGTGTATGTTCTGTGGGTGTGTATTCAGCTATTCTGACATGTGATTGTTGGTCCTGTGTGCACTCGTTGTTGCATCCGTGTTTGTTTGTGCATACATCTGTGTGTGTGTGTGTGTGTGTAGCAGCGAGGTAGCAGGGTGGTTGGGAATGACTTAATTGAGCATGAAAGACAACAGATGACCTCTGGGGCTTCAGCGCTGCCGCCAATCAAACATCTGCCAGCCTGAGGCTCAAGGACGACTGCAAACCACCCAAACAACCACACACAGTCCTTCATGCTCAGATTCACCTGTGGACGCAGCCCGTCTGCACACTGACACTCGACATGCACGCAACAGCTTGTGGAGCTTTTCGGTTACTGCTTGAGAAATGTCCAGGAACCTCCGGACTATACAACAAGTTGGGGAAAATATTTTGTTGATTTCAAACCAAAATAATGTCATGAAAATATTTGTGTGAGGATTTAGTTTGTGATAGGAGCAAGGTCATATGAATGGGACCAATGACGTCACTAAGAGCTTACTGAGCTGTATGCTAATGTTGTGCTAGTCTGACTCACAGGATGTAGACTGTGCATATAAGCCTGCAATTGGACTCCTATTTCTGACTGGATTTTCCCCCTTCTGCCCTCCGCTATCACTATTTTGCAAAGGCACTGTCGCTGCATCCTGGGCTTAGTGCAACCTACGATGACTGTCATTGGTTTAAAGAAATACAAACAATCCAGAACATTTTTTTTTCATTTGTGTGGAATTATCTGTCTGGCTATGCAGGATGACGATCTGCATTCCCTTGGGCAGCAAAGGCATGATTGGCCTGAACTCATTCCCTTCGTTGGGTTTGGGCAAGAGTACTGGGACTGCTCAGGGTTGGGTTAAGAGTGTCAGGGTAAGCCAATCAGAGGCAGAGACTAGTGGCTTTGTGAAGCTGTACCAAGGCACCGTGGTGGTTTGAGCCAAATGCTAACATCAGCATGTTACATGCTCACAGTGACACCGTAACTGGATGCGAGCGTCAGACTAGCAGATGCTCTCTGTCTACACTGGATCCATTAAATACGGAACTCTGTCACTTATAACTTGTAGATATCGTTGTTGTAGCTCGCACACTTTATCATACCACCATCTCCACTTTGTAAAACAAGCAAGCTTGCTAGCATCCAACACAATTCTTAACACACCTTCTTACTCTTCCCGGCGATCTCCCTCAGCCAGATGCCAACTTATTTTAAACCCCGTGAGTCAGCTATTCCTCATCCATTGTGGCGCTTCTAGCACGAGGGATCGAGTAAATATAGAAACGGGGCATCCGACAAAAGTTCAGCTCAAAACGGCATGCCCCATCATGCTGTGTCGTGCTGCTCGGGGCATTTAGGACAGTCCTATAGAAAACAATGCAATCAAACTGATTCAGTCACTGACGCTCGCTCGTGTCGCATCAAGTTAGGACACAGTGTAAAGCCGTGTAGGGTGGGTCATGCCGTCGCTATCCTAGGAAACACTTTTTTTTTTTTTTTTTTAACAATTTTTTAAAAATATATTCGGATATTTTTAGTAATGCATACGAGTTTAAATCATAGACTGTATATAAAGATGGACAACTCCCCTACAATTCCTGCCACTGTACAAATCCCAGAACAGGCCGCTGTCATCTTTGGATTTGGATTTGGAGCCAGAGTGTGTACAGTAGCGATCTTCAGTTCCCGCTCATACACCCTTCCTGCCGATATTGCAAAGAGTGCCATTGATTGCGAGCCAATTGGCACACACAGCTGTGAATCACGACGTCAAATCCCCTTTATATAGCATCAAATAACTAAAACCAAACATACCCAAGAACGAAAAAAAAAATCGCATACTTGAGCAAACAGCGTGATAAGAACAAACTAAACATGGAGGGGGCGGGGTTTATACAGCCTATGGTTTAAACCCACAGCATTTCTTTTTCTTTACATCTGGATGAAAGTAATCAACAATGTATTAAATACATTTTTATAACAAAGAACCAAAATTTACGAGCACTTCCTCTGCTGTACTGTGTGATTGTCTGGGAGGTAAAGGTTTTCACTGGTCCAATCTCTAACAGACGATTGAGCCACCATTTAAAATGTGAACTCAATGTGTATGAATCAATTTTCCCAATCCAAAACCCTGATCTGCACAGCCTGCGATTCTGTTGCACCATAAGATCAGAGCTGAAAGAGTCCATTTGGATTCACTGAGGTTAAAATAGACTTCATTTATATAGCACGTTAATGCATTACTGGACAAAGGGATTTACAATTTCCCTTTCATTCACCCATTCACACACACACATTCATACATACAAGCCATGCAAGGTGCTGACCTGCCCATCAGGAGCAACTCTGGGTTCAGTTTTTCCCTCAAGGACATTTCGACATGAAAACAGAAGGAGCCAGAGATCAAACCTCCAACCATGTGATAAAAGCATGACCCCTCGACCTCCTTAGCCACAGCCCACAGCCGGCCTATGTTTAGACATATTAGACATATTGACACACCAACCTGAGCCCTACTGCAGAGGAGAGGAAGCAAGATGACCTCTGAGGACCTCAAATGATAAGTCATAAAATGTAATAAAAACACTTTCAATAACAGTTCATGTTATAGACACAAATAGATAAATTAAAAGCTACGTTTTGCTGAATTTAAGATATCCTGAGTATAAACAACATGAATTTGGGCTCATTTATAACTTTCAGGAGCTACAGTGCTGTGTGGGTGAGTCACATGCAGACACTGCAGCTCAAGTGACACAGCATGAGATGCAATTCATAAAAACAATAACAACAGCTCCAGATCATCACCATCACACCGTGGCCCTCCCTCACTTGTTATGACAACATGAAATCCTTCCCATCGCACCGATTGGTCTCAAGGTGTGTCAATCAAGTGTAACCAGGCGAGCTGATTGGATGATCGGGACGAGTGGGCTCAATGGTTCAGACAGAGAGCAGATCAATGGCCGCCACCATGCAGGCTTGTTCACAGCGACACAGACCTTCACTCTGTTCGCATCCCTTACCCCGTCACTGTCACACACACACACACACACACACACAGTGGGGTACCGCCAGGCTGTGCACACACACACACACACACACACAAACACAGGCGAGTCACAAATTAAAAAGCAGTCCCCTACCCGACTCGTTGTTTTCTGAATCCATCTCGTTGGAGTGGAAGTGGAGGACGGCCTGCCAGGTGGACCTCGACGTCTCCGTCTTCCTCTCTGTGTGTTTCCACCCTCTCTGTCTCTGTATCTCCCTCTCTCTCCCCCCCGTCACACACTGACTCTCATCTCTGACCTTGCAGTGTTTGTGTTTCCCCTCGCCGACAGCAGCAGCAGCAGCAGCAGCAGATCTGCTGAGGGCTGCAGGTGAAGCTGCAGCGCTGCACAGTCGAGTCCAAACTAAAGCACAAGCTAAAACACTCAAAACCACCTCAGTACCGATTCCCCTGAGACACGAGGGAGAACACGTTAAACACCCTGCACACACAAATACGGATACACACACATGCACACGGGAGAGATGGCATGAATGACTGTGTATCCTGGGATTCTGTGGGCTTATGTGTGTGTCTGTGTGTGTGTGTGCATGTGTGTGTGTTGGGTTGAAGGTGTTTTAATCATCGTGATTGGAGTGCAATTATGCAGATTTACTGAGCGGGACTGCTGTTGAAGGAATTTAGCATTTTGAAATGTGTGTGCAGTGTCTATTTGCATCTGTGTGTGTGTGTGTGTGTGGGCCTCTGTGGTTGTGTAACTGTTTTTTTTAGATGTGTGCATTTTTTCAGTCTGTATGTGCTCGAGCTGCTGGCTACGTGAGGACCAATTTTAGTTTTAGTCCTTGGGCGGGAGGACATTTTGAAAAGTGAGGAAAGTTTGTGGAAAAGTGACGACATTTGGACAACCAGGACATTTTTAAAAGGAAAAGACATTGTGGGAACCTTATTCCATGATGCTTTGGGGGTTATGAACTCCATCATGATAAGGAAAATTCAAGAGTATTAATCTCTCTTCGTGAAATAGAAATTTTGGTGCACGGGGCAAAATATTTTAGAAATTGAGGATGATTTTAAAAAGCGAGGACATTTTAAAGGTCATTTTTGGACTCAGATATGTTTAGTTTTTAAGGACACTGTGGGAATTTATTAAATGTGAACATAACATTGTTAAGGGAGGACATTTCTGGAAAATAAAGATTTTAAAAGTAGGAACGTTTTTAGAAATAGACATTTCAAAAAGTGACTGAACAGTGACAACATTAAAAAATTGTTTAAGAGCTCTGGACGGGGTTTAATGTGTGCAAGTTAAAATTTCATGTGGTCACATTTACGCAGGTGAACAATGCAGACTGAATTCACAGTGACAAACGAGAGTCACAGCTGACTCCTATAGACAGGTCTAATGTGGCTGAATGCAACTTAAGTCACATGTAAAAGCTCCTATCAGACTAACAGCACTAACACTGTTCATACTCTGTAACGTGATGTTGCTCCAGGTGCTGAAACAGATTGCTGGTACTACCTTTGGTCGCCGAAACATTTTTTCCTCAGTGTTTATATTTGATTTCTTTGTGTTCAGCGTCATCTTCCTGAAAGCCAAAATGTGTCCGACATGGCATCTCTTTCTCAAGCTGCTCAAGTTGCTCAGTTGGCTCGGTGTACGAGTTCTCCTCCATGTTGCTTCCAGGACAAGGACTGGGCGGGGCAGAGTCACCTGACTACACATGCAGTAGTACGTTTTTAAGGGGACATTATGATAAAACACAAACAGTGGGGATAAAAATAACAAAAAAAAAGAAATGATCTATATAATTATATATGGGCAAGATTACATCAGTTAGCGGTTATGAATGTCTGTTGTGATTAATTTTTCAATTGCCCAGGCCAGATTTTTCAACTAACATGAATAAGCGTACGCCGCAAAATCGTGCTATTTGCTTAATTTGCGGCTCTTTATTCACGTATTTCATGTCATTCACGTCACGTCCATCATGTCCATAACACCGCCCAGCGAGAACTCACGTCTAATCGAGTCATTACATTGACTTTACATGTGATTCACTTGCGCAAATTGCTTTATTCGCTCCCGGTGTGAACACAACATAATGGTTAGAATTACATTTTAGGCAAAGGTTACAGGTTAAGGATTATGGTTACAGTGAGAGGCTACAGGAATTAGTGTCCAAATGGGTCCTCGTGTGTGTGTGTGTGTGTGTGTGTGTGTGTGTGTGTGTGTGTGTAGTCACAGATGGCAGCAGCAGATACTATCACGCCACACACATAGTCGGATCGCTGTGACACTAATTTTAGAGTCTGAGCTGGACAAACAATAATCAGGGTGGTGCTTCATATTCCTACATCCCCTAAAATTCTCTTCTCCTATCAGGACAGAGCTTCTGCTGAAATGCTTTAAATCAAAGTACATTATTTCAGCTGGATGACATTAATACAAGATTGATGATCTGCCCAATGATTAGTTTGTATTTCCTGTTGAGGCCACCTGTTTCCCGTTGTTGTCTCTACATTCTCATTTAAAATCACTTCCCATGAGACAATCTGAGAGGAAAAACTCATTCTGGCTGAACAGCTCATGACTCATCTCCACACGCTGTGTCGTTTTAAGGGGTCAGTGAGAAAGGCTGGAGAGCACTGCGTGAGAGTGACTGCAACACCCTTCATTCTGCTGAAGCAGCTCACAACAATCTGTCAAAAAGTAAATCGAATCTAATCTACAAGACGTCACTTTTCTTCCTCAAATCAATCACTGACAAAACAACTTGTGCTTTTATTTTACTCCTGTACAGACATACTGTACAGGCTGATCAATTCAATTTGATGGAAAATGTTACAAACTTTTCCAGAACAAAAGAAAAACAGTTTTGTTTCCAGCCTGACTTCACCTGCTACTGTTGTTAAAAAAGACTGAATGGGCGAGGAATAAAGTTATAGCTTTATAAAACATTAAAATCTGCCACATGACCACAGCAACATGCAGTTTTGGTCCTAGAGTGAATGAATTTAGATTTGCTTGCCCTCAAACTCACAAATGTCAATTAGAATTACAACCATGCGTTTGAATGTTCCCACAAACTGCTCAAGTTGTATTTACAATTTACATCCATGTCTGTCCACACTCACATGTAGCCATGACACATGACAACACCTCAATTAGGCTCAAAGAAGCTACATGTTTTAAAACATGGATTATTTACAAAACAAGCAGCACAGAAGATCTATACAATCACCACAGCTCTGCTCAGTTCATTGTTGAGTCAAAGTGGATGTTTGTGCCATATTTGCTTACATTCCCTTGAGGCATTCCTGAAATAGCGCATTCACGAGAATGAGACAGATGAGTTAACCATGACCTTGACCTTTGACCTGTGAGCACTAAAATTTTATCAGTCCCTTGTTGAGTCCAACCTGATGCTTGTGCGAAATTCGACTGAACTCCCCCAAAGCCTTCTCAAGATATCACGCTAATGGGAATGTGGCAAACGCAAGGTCACAGTGACCTTGACCTGTGACCATTAAAATCGAATGAGTTCACTGTTAAGTCCAATCAGACATTCGTGCAAAATTTGAAGACATTCCCTCAAGGTGTTCTTGAAATTTTGCGTTCACGAGAATGAGACAGATGAGGTAACCATGACCTTGACCTTTGACCACTAAATTCAAATCTATTTTTCGCTGAGTCCAACCAGATGTTTGTGCCAAATTCGACTGAACTCCCTCAAGGCCCTCTCAAGATATCACACTCACAAGAATGTGACAAACGCAAGGTCACAGCAACCTTAACCTGTGACCACTAAAATTGTGTTTTAGCCAAAACTGAAGAAATTCCCTCAAGGTGTCCTTAAAATAATGCGTTCATGAGAATAAGACGGATGAGGTAATGGTGACCTTGACTTTTGACCTGTGACCATTAAAATACAATCAGTTCATTGTTGGGTCCAACCAGACGTTTGTGCCAAATTTGAAGAAATTCACTCAAGTCAAAGTCCTTCAGGTATCATGTTCACAAAAATGGAAATGGACAGACCGACCACCTGAAAACATAATGCCTCCTGCGGTGGCAGTCAATGGCACAAAGGCATAAAAACATCGAGATGACCGGACAGAGCTCCTGAGAAACTGACACATTTTGGCGGATCAAACAAGCTGCTGTAACGATCATACTATTAATTTTGTTATTGATTATTCTGCTGCTTATATTCTCGATTAATTGGTTAGTTTCAACTAATTGATCAGTCATAGAAATCTTATTTGACTTTGTAGTGATCTTTCATTTATACGTTTATTGTGTTTGATGAATTTTGTTTCATTCTCTTCAGTATTTAACCTGGAAATCCAGATGCCCCACCCCTAGCAAATTGTAATTTGCTCTGCACGGGGATCTGGCCCCGATGAGCAGAGCCCGGTGAATCGCCATCGGACCAATCAGATCAGTCTATCTGACAGAGGCGGGCTCTGGGCGGGCGTAACATGATGAGGACAACGCTGCACCGTAGGAGTCTGAAAGTAAACCGCCAAGATGGCAGCTGCCAAAGGACCGCGTCCATTCAATTTAGCTTTGGAAGAAACGCTAAGCCAACTACACTTACCTTTTTCCTTGAGAGAGGAACAGAAGACTGCCCTAGAAGCCTTCGCTTCCAGGAAGGACATTTTTGCCGTTTTGCTGACGGGATATGGCAAAAGCATAATATATCAGTTAGCCCCACTGTTCGGCAAACAAATGGGGCTTAGTGCAATGAATACTTCACCTTGTTTTTTGCTCTGATTGGCTCTCGTGCTATCCAACTGCGTGCAGCGGCATTTAATATGCCTCAGTTAGTGCTGCTGCTTGGGTAGGAAGGGTGTATCGGTGAGGGCCAGACTCAAAATCTTTCTGGATTTGAGTCTGGATTTCCAGGCTACTCGATATTAAGACTCACAGAATGGACTAAAGCTTAAGAGTGAAAGATTTCTCCCTCAATAAATAAACCCTGACTTTCCATGATTGTGGGCATAAAGGAACCATCGTCCACGATACTACATGTAACCTTTTCATTTTCTGTTTTACAAGATGTTAAGCATTTCACCTTCACCTGTGATGTCCCTGCCGGTTGTCCTTGGTTTTGTCTGCTTTTTTTAAATAATAAAAATAAAGTATACAAACAAGAAAAACTGATGGATGGATGGATGGATGGATGGATGGATGTATGGATGGATGGATGGATGAGTCGCCTAATCGTTGCAGCTCTACCATAGCCCCAACACATCCTGTGCCTTCAGACATTAATCATTTGTGTCACATCATTTTTTATTTCGTTTACTCACTCTGCTATAATTATACTATGAATGAAAAAACACTTCCTCCTGTAAGTGGGAACCCCTGAGGTCAGCGTGCTCAGACATTCTTTCCACAGACTTCACAAACAGCATCTCACATCCAAAAAAGGCCAGACTGCAGAGCCGGAGGGATCGCACAGCGAGCGTCTGGACTGCTACTGCGTTAGTCGCATGTGCTCTGAAAACAAATGCATGATACTCTGAGAGCTGAACAAGAGGAACAAGACGACCTGGTATTCAGCCCAAAGACGGAAACTGATCTTTACATGTATGACGCTCTGCTGATAATTCAGAAGCAGGAAAAGAAATTTAAAGATGCTGTCTGAGTCTGCACTGCAAACAGGCAGCACTGTAACGTTAATGTTAACAGCAAAGATTTGCAAAGTACATGGTGGTTTAAACACAGGCTGTGAACACAGTACTGTTCCTGTTCAATTATTTTTCAGAGCATGTCGTTCCCTTCCAGTGAAGGTTAGCGGGTTAAACTGACAGATCAGGCTGGTAAATATTGAATATCGCCGAGTAAATGTCACCTACCTCCTGTTCCATATGCTTTCTTTTGTTTTGGTAGCTCAGGAGTAAGAATGAACTTTGTTTAAAGAAAACTGATCTTTCAATTTCAACTTGGAGCCTTGGAGTTCTTTACATGCTATCTACATCTGTTATTCTAACCAGACAACCTCAGGGTTTAATGGTAATGTTTTTTCTTTCTTCTCGCCCAGTCACGCAAATACGTCAGAAATCTACTTGCTCACTGCTTAGCTACTTCCATGAATTTACTAATTCAAAATGGCTTCAATGCGTACACAATAACAGCAGGTACGATTTTCTTAAAATGAGAAAAAGTTGAAGACAGGGAGTATTACGCTTACTATAGTGCAATACATGAACACTGCTGTCACACATGGAAAGATGTGCCTCATTTAATACAATCAAATTTAAGCAATATCATGTGTCCCCCCTCTATGACAGACGATGTACATGTTGTACAAAGAAATTCAAGCATAACTTAATGCTTAGTCTTGTTTGTCACTGAGCAAAAACCATCTGCTGTGGGTTCTGTCTTAACTACATGGTGTCTGAACGTGAATAATACTCATGCTGAATCCAACATGTCAAATTTCAGCGTCTTCATGTCTGGTGATTACAGTCGATTACAAAGTCATCTTGAGGATACAATATTGTTAACAACTAGGCCGATACCCAAGTAGAGCTAAACGATTTTTGCTTGAATGTGAATCACAGTATTTGTCCCAAAGATTTGAGATCATGATGCTTAGTTTTTCAACAAAAACATTTATGAGATATTTTTGAGCCATTATGAGATAAAAGAAGATGTACCTGGCTGGGCACTAACTTCTCACTACAGCAACATCAGCTGTCGTTTCAACAATGTGTAACTGAAAAAATTCAACTGAGCTGTTCTGTCAGGAGAAACTGTAGCCCCTTTTACACTGCCAGATTTTCCGCAAATCTTGGGCCGTTTTGCCGGCAAGCTGCGAGCGTTTATACACACAGAGGCGGGATGGCGAGTTGATCCAAGGTGCCCAATTTTTCGCCTTGTAGGGTAGACATATTGGCGGAACCCTTTCAGATTAAACAGACCAAGGCGGCCTTCCGCAATGGGAGGAGCTGTTGATGACGCCGCACGTCAATCTGTTAAGCTATGAGTAGGGGAAAAAAGTCCGCTAGCTGCTAGGCTAATTTATGCAATGTATACATGCTTAATGATTATAATGTGTGACTAGCAAAAAAACCTTGAACCTTGAAAAACTATTAACATTGACAGTTATTACTGAGCTGAATTTGGTACTTTTGTTAAATGATCTTGTTAATGCATCAGTGAAGTGGAGCTACAGTTACAGCTCAACTAGGCCATTTAGTTGGACTACTGTCCTTGTCCCAGTATACAAGGACGGAAGGGGAATCCATCTATTGACCTAAATATGTCCGACTCCGCTACGATAGGTGGAGATATGCCCCCTTTCAGCTTGTTAGTATTGGACCTTTTTCCTGTTGACCTATTACGTCACAGACCAAACAATCAACAAACAAGTTAGCTACATTAGCTAGCAGCTAACTGGTACCATGGTGGACAACTTTACAGCTCTGTACATTTCGTACGTGCTGTATGCTTTACTTTTTGTACAGACGAGATGCAAGCTGATGTAGACTTTGCCATGTTGATATCAGCTTCTTCTTCTTCTGTTACCCATTTCATGCTATTTGACTTACGGCTCAAAGCCCGGGGCGGAAACTGTGGAGCATGCACCAGGCGCCTCGGCCAGTTTGGGTCTGATTGACTGTATACATGCAGGAGGAATTCAACTCTCAATCACATTATCTGGGTGTGTTAGACCAACTTTTGATTTAGTACGATTTCAGTCGCACTAACATGTTTACATGTATTTAAAAGTCTGGTTTTAGTTGACAGAATAAAGCGATTTTGTCTGATGATGTATAAACATACTGCATATTTCATGGCTGTTTGGAGAAGTTTGCCTTCTGGGCTTTAAGCCTGATTGCCCTGAAGTTTTAGGAAAAAGATCATAGTTTGGGTTAAAATGAAAAGATTTCTGGTTAAAAAAAAAGTCCTGAAGTTTAACTCATCCCATGTGCTGTTTCATTTGTGTTATTGGAGTCAGTTAAAAGTAAACTTTACTGTACTTATTATTTATAGATCGTTTATATCTTTTATGGCAAAAAGCAGGAAAGACAGGCCCCTGAATCGCATCAAAGCAAAATTGTATAGTGGTAGACTTTGCAGTATCAGCAGATATCGTATCGTTGTCAAAAGAACAGATATAATATTGTATGTAATAATGAAACTGGTGATTTACACCCTCTGTATTTTCAGATGTGGGACACACTTTCCTATTATCTTGTGGCTATTATAACAACAGATGAGTGTCTGCATACTTTTGGCCATATATTCGTTTTGCCTCAGTACTTAACGGGATCATCTAGAGTTTAAAACATTGATATTTTCAACATTAGATGCTCTCACTGTGATTCAGCTGCTCCAATGTAAAGAATAGAGAATTATAAGAAGTATGTGCATTATGCTACATCGTTTAACACTAGTACTGCTAATGTTTTTGTCTATTTAAATGCAGGCTGAACTACAATAAGCACTGAAAACACAAGTGACATTATCTAAGAAACTATTCCTGTGAAGTCTTTTCATTTAGTGTATCAGTGAGCCAAAAAGCTGGTTTGTTTCAACATCAAAGTTCCTCACTTACATTCAGTTCCTCTGATTCACAACATCATAATTTGCATACAAATACTTTGTTGTTAATCTGCTCATGAAGTTGTGTTTTAATTCTAGAACACAGTCATTTCTAGTATCTGAGTGAAAAACAGTAAACCTGTTATTTCCAGCTCAGCCATTTCACATGCTGGTGCTGCTCTGCTACACTGCTGCTGCTGCTGCTCACCGTCTCTGTACCGACACCTGTCTGATGTTGATAGAGACACAAGCAAACATCCGACTACAAAACAGGCCAGAAGAAAACCGTAAAATCCTTCAAAAAGTGCAGCAGAGCAGTAAGCCGAGCGTCACACAACAAGCACACAAAGATAAAAGCTTCCCTCTCTGCAAAGATGCGACTGGCGGAGGAAACAGAGGGAGGCACGTCGCCTTTGAAGTTATATTTAGGCCAAATCCTCCTTTGCAGAACAAACCGTCTTCCACTATGCATACAAATCACAGCCAACAACTGAGGGAGGAACCATCCAAAGAGCACAGGAGCCGCCCGCACACATGCAATTAGCCAGCGGAGCATCAAAAATACACGGGCCTGCTGGGTTTGATTCCTTCTGCATCCCACATACTCCAATCCCACCTGGGGCACAGGTGCATGCTGGGTTCTCATTGGACACAACTTTGATGATGTGAGCACACAGCAGCCTCGCTGCAGGTGGTCCAGATCCATTTAGACACATTCACAACAAACTGGAACTGTGAAGCACTTCTGAGCTCCAACACATATGTATGTGATTCAAAAAGACATTTTTAGTTTTTTACCAGCCGGTGGACAGAGGGAACAGTTCTGTCTTTCAAATGTGTCACAGAGAAAAAGAGACATTACAGCCGTGTGTGTGAGCTCAGCCCTCGACTCTGCTCCACTGTGTCAGCTGTGATGCGCACCTCGGTGCCGGTGCTGAGAGTCTAGCAACAATGGGACCGCCCTCATTTCCCATCATGCCTCTCTAGTGCTTATTTAGTAGTTTAAAGTTTTCTGTTAGGCCTACATGCTCCACAATATAAATGTGACTCTGTTATTAATACACAGTCACAGTGGTTATAATGCCTCTGTGTAGAAAATGGTGTCTCTCACTTTTGTGCAGGTTTATAGTTTCAACCATCAGTGAGGTGGCTGTTACATTTAATTACACCAGCTGTATTTTTTAAAGTAAGTGAGGCGATGTGCATCATGGGTATGTGTAGAAATTTCAGATTACATCAAGTATCAAATTAACATCTTAAAGAGAAATGCAACGGCATATTGGAAGCTGGTGAAATGGGAAAACAACAATACCATAAGGGTGATTAGCTCTTAAACTACAACCATCTGAAGGGGCGGATGAAATCCTCTGGCGGACCATCCGTACATTTGACACCCCTGCTGTAGGCCATCTTTGTGCACATTCAGCTTCACCCCTTGTCCATCCTCTTTGAGGCCTATGCTGATGCTGATGTGTTCATCTTAAAGAGGCGACGCCCCACGTTCTGTCCTCAGAGGTGTAATTGTTTCACTCCTGATAGCTGACTAAAGTCATTTAAAAAGACTACCTTTTAATCACTATTTTCTCATTACTACTTCAGGGCTGCTTTCCTCATTTCTTCTGTGGAAAACAAACTCTTTGGGTGACTGGTTTCTGAGATGCCTGGATAATGAGAATGCTCGGTTAATGCTGCTTTTCTCGGATGTTTTGAAGCAGAGGGGCGCGATCGCAGTGAAGAGCTGATCGTACGGGGTTACAGCTGCAGATCCAACAGTGCCATTTTGTCAGAAATATAAAAGCAGTTCCATTAAGTGTCACTTTAAATGCCTGTGATGCAAATCTGCAGAGTGCGTTTCCCACAGGGAAACAGAGAAATAGTTTCAGGAACGAAATGAAGACGACTCCGTCCGCCTTCCGTGTAAAGTGCACAGCTTTTCTCTGGAAACAGACGACTTTGCAATGTGAGAAAAACATGAAGGTCTGGAGTAAAAAGTATTTCTCAGCAGGCATCCTTCCATCTATCCATTTATCTCTGCATATCTAACCATGTGCTTATCTGACTGCTCTTTCAGTCAGAAACAGCAGCAGCAGCAGCAGCTGAAAGCGTGAGTGACGGCAGCCACGGCGGGTTTGTCCTACATAATGACTTAATTGAGGTGGTTAACACTTTGAGGATAATGAGAGCCTCTAGACCCCAGCAGACCCAGGAGTGAGAGCAGCACACACACACACACGCAGAGGAAATCAGTGTCGATTATTAATAGCAGCAGCCAAACGCAGCACTCAGCCAGATCAACACAGGTCTACTTTTTGTCTCTGTGTGACTCAAACACACTTCAGTTACTGATAATTCATCACTCCGAGCGGACGCTGCGTGTTTATTTCATTTGTCCAACACACAAACAGAAAAATAAAATTTGCAACAATAACTGAAAGCTTTTGAATTCAGTATTACAAATAACGTAATTGTTCAATTCCATTTCACTTGCTTTCGTGATATTAGTGCGTCACTGACGGTGGACACAACATGGAGGTTGTTTCTGAGATCAGGAATGACTTTCAGTCTCACCTGTTAAGGAAACAGAACAACAAGTCCTTAAATGGCTCATGCAAAAAAAAAAATTGGACATTGCTAATTTTATGACAACTGGGCGAAATCCATCACGTTAGGAAGATCATGCGATATAAGTCAAAGTGTTTATCCATCAATACTGACCAGGGTTGCAGTTTCAAGGTATATGGTGATATAAAAGTTGACAGTTATCATACTGTGTCCATTTGTTTATCTACAATATTGGGAAAATATGCAACTCATCTTACTTATTTTCTGATGGGAAACTTTAATTTTCACAAACTTCCATTTTAAAAAGTGGTTTCAAGTTTCAGTTATAGTAATAAAATGTTTGTTAAACCAACAATAACCCTTCAGTTTTTTTTGTTTGTGGGTCATGCTGATAATAAAATAAATTCTGTAATACTGTGAAACCGTGATATTCTCTGAGACAGTTATCGTACCATGATTATTCTTCTTTCTGCTCCCTTTCATTCAGATTTGAGAATGTTGTGTTTGTATTGTATTGTTTTTTTTTTCTTTTTGTTTTTTCAATGAATGAAATAAAAATAAATAAATAAAAAATCTCATACCTAATACTGACAAACAAATAGGTAACATCTTTGCATTTCATTTATCTTATTCTTCTTCCCTCTTAGTTTTTCATGGATAAAATCCTTTTTCGCAGTGTATTTAATTTTTAGGAATGCACTGAAAATTCTGAGCATATTCCAAATACCGAAACTGATGTCTAAAATAAGAATTTGGCTGACAGGAATACCCATGGTTTTGTCTTGTTAATGTGAAGTTTACTTTTGTTGTTATTTATTCCCCTTCTGTGACAGGAAACAAATAAATCTTAACAATTAAAGTTTTTAAGTCATTCAGTCCTTCATGACACTACCTTTAATTAAACAGAAATTCAAATCACACAAATTTATGAGAAAGAAAACATTAAAATTACCTTCTTTTACACGAAAAAAAATTCTTTTCATTTTCATTTCATTTTTGCAAGGTCACACTGACCTTTGACCACAACAATCCAATCAGTTTATTCTTCAGTCCAAGTGGATGTTTGTGTCACATTTAAAGAATTCCCTTGAGGTATCTCTTAATATCGTGTTCATGAGAATGAGACAAATGCAAGGTCACACTGACCTTGACCTTTGAGCAAAAAAAATCCAATCAGTTCAGTGTTGAGTCCAAGTAAATATTTGTGCTAAAGCTGAAAAAATTCCCTCAGTGTTCTTGAGCTATTGCACCCACAAAAATAATACAGACATGGTCACAGTGACCTTGACCTCTGACCACAAAAATCCAATCAGTTCATTGTTAATTTTAAATCAATTTTATTATACTTTATTAATCCCCCTGAGAGGAAATTCAATTCAATTTTTTAAGTCCAAGTACATTGTGCCAAAGGTCACAGTGACCTTGACTTTTGACCTACGACCATCAAAATCTTATCAGTTCATTGCTGAGTTCAAGTGAACATTTCTGCAAACTTTGATAAAGGTATTCCTGAGGTATCGTGTGCACAGGGATGGGATGGATGGGCGTACACATGGACAACCTGAAGACATAATGCCTCCAGCCACGGCTATCACCAACACAGAGGCATAAAAAATAGTTGTTCTCATTCTTCACTGGACACAAAAACATAAGAAGATGGGGTCCATACTGAAAAATACTTAAGTTACCTTGTAATTCACTACTGTATATCACTCAGCCCTGCTTGTAACTGATTCAGGAACATCTGGCTTAGGCAGAATAAAAACTGACTGACTGAATAACCATCTCCTTCTCTTCCTGAGACACAGTTATCTTATATTTAGTAACGTTCCTCTGCTGGACAAAAATGGATCATATCAAAAATAATTTCATGTTTTTCCAGACTTTTCCAACCTGATCAGAAACTCTGACTTAGACCAGCATCAGCACAAAGATCAGTCAGTTCATACTGTCTGCAGTGTATCTGTCGACGTCACTAACATATTCACACACACTGCCCCAGTCTGTCGCATTGGTCCATCAGGGATCGATGTTGAAGGTGTCACATTACTGCCAACGTAATCAGCAGTTTACCACTGGGAGTAATTACAGACCAGAGACGAGGCCCGTGGGGCGGCAGAGTCCTTGAAGCTGCAGACGCTGCCCGCAGCGAAACACCAACTTCCAGACACATCAGTAGTCTGAAATACCACCCCTACCTCCTGCACCGCCAGAGACTGCTCCTAAACATAACGAGCCCCTCTGGAGGGGGCCATCTTGGGCCACGGGCTCTGATTTCTCATCCTACTTTGTCTGTCTCAGCAGCCAACTGGGTTTTTAGGGGAGAAGCGTGCTCCAGTAAACAGCAGCTGGTTACCTGCCAGAGCAGCTGCTGGAGGAGAAGAAAGGCGAGGGCGCCCAAAGTCCAGCTTTCCCAAAATAGAAACACTGTCAGACATAACAGCACGCACGCACGCACGCACACACACACACACACACACACACACACACACACACACACACACTTTTAAAGCCTCATATCTTTATTTATGCTCTGCTCCACTAGGCGTGTGTTCAAGATTAAAGAGGTTAAAGCGAGGACAGAGGAATGATGAGGAAAAGAGGGACGATGGAGGCAGCTGAGGATGTTTCATTTCTGCCAATACATCCCCCTGAATCCTGCACACTGGACCTTTAATTGATTCAATGTTTGTCTAAAAATTCCCAAAAGCACAACGTGAAATCATAAAATGTCTTGTTTTGTCTGAACAATCCAAACCCCAAAAATATTCAGTTCATTATACTAAAAGACAAAAAGCAACAAAACCTCATCTCTGAGAGGCTCAAACTAGGAAATGTTGGCATCTTCAAAACTGCTGATCGACTAATTAATTAAACATTTCAGCTATAAACTCCTGACCATGTTCAGTCACACCATCCCTACTTATGGTGCAACTTGACTAAGTCAACTGTCATCAAATCATGAGATGTTTCATCCACTGCAGCCTTCAGATAATCTGGGAAAAAGAAACTGCTGACAGAACATCAGAGACAGCAACACAACAGGCTGCTGTATTCAAGAAGAGAAACTAAATGTTTGCCATCATGTGAGGCAGCTTGTTGGCTGCGTGTATGTTACGGATTAAATAATAAGGTCAACAGTCACGCTTGCAAGACTTGCAGAATGTCACAGCTGCTCCAACACAAATCAACTTAACATGTACATGAAAATATAAATGTAAATTTAATTACTAATTAATTTTGCATTGAATAATTACCAAAACCAGATAATCGTGATAAAACAATTCCAAATTCTGTTTTGCAATCATGTTCTTCTTTTGTCTTGTGTTATAAATCCAGCGCACCCCTGTCCTTTACAGTGGTCCAGTCAGTGGTGCCAATCCACCACCTTTCCCCCTCGATTTACAAACTTTTCAGACCCTTTTAGTAACTTGATTTCTGAAAACTGACCAACAACAAGTTGAGCAATTTACTCAGACCATCAGGGAAAAAGTAAGAAACATATTAAAATGTATTATTTTGTATTTGTTTGTCAGCAGCGCAGGATCTCTCCTTCTCCTCTTGCACTGTGTTGATATCTAAATATTATATTATCTTATTATCTATTCTATCTCATTCATTTTATTTTATTTTTGTTTGTTTTTCAGTTTAATTATATCTGACGTTCAAGACTAGAATGTATTTGTCATCACCCACGTCTTCGCTATTAATAATAACAAAACTAATAATAATAGTTAAAATTAAAAAAAAAAAAAATTGAGAAAAAGGAATGAAAACAAGGTGGAAAGTAGCGTGTCATTTTGTGTGTTCTGCTGTTGGGATAGAATTTGTTCCATTTCTCAAGTTAGTCTCTCACTGCAAAAGTTAATTTATGCTTTGAATTCTTCAGTTATGACCTTGACCTTTGACATTTGACCACAAAATTCTAATCAGATCCTCCTTGAGTCCATGTAGACATTTGTGCCAAATTTAAAGAAATTCCCTGAAGGTGTTCTCAAGATATCGCATTCATAAGAATGAGACCGACAAGCTCACAGTGGCCTTGACCTTTGACATATGACCATGAAAATCTAATCAGTTCAGTGCTGAGACCAAGTGGAAGTCTAAAATTCCCCCAATGTGTTCTTGATATGTCATTTTCACAAGAATAGGATGGACAGACTGACAGAAGAAAAAACAACCCAAAAACATAACGCCTTCAGCCACGGCTGTCGTCAGTGAGTAATTGTGTTAATGGTGATGTCAAAATTGACAAAAATAATTATTGATTTTGATTTGTGCCGTAACTGAGCAGCCCTAAAGCTGCCCTGGAAGAAGTTCCCTATGCAGTTAGCATCAAAAGCTAATCCAGAGAGCTAACTTCTGTTTACAAAGACACAACCTCAACAAATCATTCTCGTTCTCTGTGTATTTGGAAAGGGTTAGGAGGCGCTCTCTGTTTGCCTGCAGTTACACTTCTGAATTGTTTGCCTGCAGTTACACTTCTGAATCTCCATAATGGAGGTGGTGATGGAGGAGGAGGAAATGACCCAGAGACAGAATGAACATAATTATGAGAACAAGATCCAGGCTGAGAGATGGAAAATTTAAATCCAGAACTCAGAACAAGATTTTAACGTCTGCTAAGCTGAAATCCAACTGATGCAGAGAACAGGTGAAAAAGGTGCAGAATCTGACACTCCTTGACTTTTCTACTGACTTTATAGAGTCCATGTTTATTCGCACTCTGAAACACACCTCGTCAAATCCAACAACATTCCAAGAATGTCACGAACTGTGAGGAATCAGTCATTGCAAGTGCAATCAGTCCTTGGTTATGTTGAGCCTGAGCACAGGTTATAGTCAGAGCCTCACAGACTACACTGTGCACACAGCTGTGTGTGTTAAGGATTAAACAAAGGTCAGTCAAACTGCAGTGCATACAGAATGTCAGCAGCTGCTCCACACACAGCAGTAAATATTCAATGTTCACCTGATGATTTGAAATATAAACCGCTCCAAAATGCACCACAAGTTAGCAAGTGTTGGAGAGAGCAACGTTTCAAAAGGCAGAATTAAAATGCTCCTAACTCCTGGTGAGTCGCACTAAATATGAAACAACAATCAGGGATTTAAAGACAAAAAATAAAACCATGACACAAGTAAAAACAGTCAACAGGTGACACTGAACCTGTGTCTAGAGACACTGTAAACGCAGCATAGACCTGTAAACAGATGTATTTACACCTGGATTTGCTTCCCTCTCACTTTAATGATAAACAGGGTGGAACACAATAACCTTTGGTCACAAATTGACTCCACTATAAATCCAGTCGGATTCAACTTTGACCTGTGAAGTCAAAAGACTCTCCAGTGTCCAGCCAATGTAAGGCAGGGGATCAGACGACCTCTGGTTCAAGATCTACGTCATTTTTACATACGTGTGCTGCACGGTCACAGAAGCAGAGAGGGAGGGCTGCTGCTTGGCTGCAGTGCGTGTAGGCAGATGATACAGAGTGTTGACAATAAAGTTTTAAAATCTACAACTTGCTGCTGTTAGCCAGCTCGTCATGCTGAGTTTACAAATCTGCCCACACTCTGTACTGTCCCACCCAAGTGAATTTCAAGTGACAGTGAAGTAGTGATCCAGCACTCACCTTCTACCTCTGTACCTCACATTTTGCACATTGCAATGCTTGTGGTCAGAGTGCACATTCAAAATCACAGACAACCCTGAAGGCGGCCTCGTGCCTATGACCGAATCACAGCCGTGACGATATATGAGTACAATATCACGAGCTCGAGTGTGATATTGCTTTTATACAACAGTTCAACAGTTAAATAAGCAAGGCTGATTAAGAAATGTTGAAAAATGAGGACAAAATAGATAATTTAAGCATTTTATTTGTCTCCCGCCAACAAAAATAGTTCCCTCAGGACTCCGCTGTCACCGTTGCTATGTAACGCAGACATGGTGCGCCAGGCACTTACTCTTTATACACATTTATCTGCACGTTTCCATTAATTGCGCAGCCGGTGAAATAAGTCTCTGGTGACTGCATGGTGGACTGTGGCTTCACAGGCACAGCCGACTCTGCCTTCTGATCTGACACTATGTTGCTTTTCTCCAAGTCATTGAGCTCCGCTGATGAAACACTGACAAACCTGGATGTGCGCCCAGATGGATTCAGCTTCTCCTCTCCCTCATCTTCCTCTGATGACCATTCATAGTTCAATTCAAAACTTATTTTAGGAAATAAATCCATATTTTTGGCTGTTTGACAGTGGATGAATTAACTAGCCTACAACGCAACTGCTGACCTAACTGACACTAACCGTCAGTTTTGATTTGATTGTTGATTGCAATCAGCTGTGAGGCGGAGTGATACATACACAGTGAAATAACCGTGATGTTGTACTCCAATATCATCACGGTTTTACTGTCTCTTGACCAATCAGATTGCAGGGCCGGAACTAACTGTTGTATAATTTACATTAAACAGATGTCTGTTTATGATATGAAGCAGAGCTCAACACTGTGAAAGGACCCAATCTGCGTAGTGAGTGCTTTTACTGCTGAAACTTTAAGTAATATCTTTTTCATTTGTTTTATTCCGAAAAATAACAGATACATTTTTTGTTCTCACCCACTGCCCACCTACGTGCACTTCATTTTAACTCGTGCCTGTACCCATGAACTTAGATTTTTACTAGGGCTGTCAGCTGTCAATATTATAATAATAATATTATTATTTTGATTGATTAATCACAGAGAAATAAAACATTTAAATAACTAATGATGGTTAATCACGTTCCATGGTGCATCACTGAAGGCCACAGTGGCTTTGTCACATGATGAAGACAGGCGACACGTCGCTGCTCTGCCCTGTGAATGCGACATTTACATTTAAAAAAAGGCCCAGATGGAACTGTTGATAGGGGCACCGATCCCTGCAATTTCTGCAGTAAGGAATTTACGTACCAGCAGAGAACTTAAAGCCTGAAATATCACCTCAACTCAAAGCAGCAGCGAACCAGAGGTCTGAGCTAGCACAGTATCACAATTTGAATTTCTCATGATATTCAAGATTATAACAGTATTATTGTAAACAAGATGATATGGCACACACCTACACAATGATGTCCAATATCCAGCAGCTTTACGACACATCTGACAAGATTCATTCGAACGGAAATTTTTCAAAAACTTAAATAGCAATAGTCTATGTATGCGATTAATTTAGATTAACTGATCACAGAGCATGTAATAACTTTGATTTTTTTATTTAATCACTTGACAGTGCTAATATACACATACTTTACCCATTAAACAGCTTCAAAACATACAAACTTTTCCTGCAGGATTTTTTGCAGACTGTAATATTCCTATTTAAATATCTGAGAACATCTTCCACCACTTTCTAAGGACCAATGATTAATTCATGGATCAAGAGAATATTCTGAAGCTTAATCAGCGCAGTGACAGTGAACGCATCACTGCACTTCTGTTGTTTTTTTTTTTTAACTCCATCCCACTTGGCTCTGTCATAATTAGCCGAAACTGAGACATTAAACGCAACACATGCACACTGAAGCGTGGGGTTGTTCATCCAACATGTTGTCAATACACACTCCCACTGTCACTGCCACACACACACACACACACACACACACACACAGCTTACCGGCTGGCATCCTGGTGCTAATGTACCGCAGTTCCTCTGTATGCCGAGCACCGATTGGTCCCGTGTTAGTTAGCCTCCATGTAGCTTCTCCCGCTGTCTCACTTCACCTGCATCGGAATGACGACTCGTTAACATCAACCCGCCCGTTTATGAGTTCACACGACACATTAACCAGCCGCTGTCAGTCAGAGCAGAGACACATGAAGCCTCATTAACGGGCTAAAGCTGCCCGCTGGGCTAAAGCTGCCCGCTGTCACACTAACGGACACTCGTGTAAACACTGACTGTCCGGAGGCATTAGCCGCACAAGCTACCGTCTCAGTAAAGTCCGAACCCTGCTGCGGCTCCACAGGACACTCACACACACATTAATGAGACATTTCGGGGACGAACCGGTGGACATACCTGTAGGTAAACAGCAGCAGGACAGATTACCTCCTACACATTACTACAGTGCTTCCTGCTTTACGGTGACAGACAACACGGAAGTGTGTGCTGCAGCGGAGCAGCTCCAAAAACTCCCCCGCTCCAGTTCAACACTCAGGGACCTGAAGGAGCCCAGAGACAGCTAATTATAGCTGCTGCTGCTGCTGCTGCTGCTGCAAGGTGGGAGCTCCAGTGTGATGAGCCTCATCACTGTACTGTATGTCATGATGTGTTCATTAGGAAAACATTTAATCATTAGGGTTTTATACAAGTTCAAAACCTAAATGTGAATCTAAATCACGTTTAACACCCTCACATGTGATAAAGTCACATGATGTTTCAAGTGGTGAACTTGTGGACGTACTCGAGTATTGCACCTAAGCACAGTTTTATAGTTGTACTTAAAATACAAGTACCTCAAAACTGCAATTAAAGGTCCAGTGTGTAGGATTGAGGGCAGCAGTCCTTGCTGGCCAAAGAATGAAAAAAGAAATCTGTCTAAAGCCGCAAAACTTATTTGAATACATGCAGCAGCCTATGATGTCTAAATTAGCCCATCAACATTAGGAATAAGTCTGAATGTGCATTTATTAATATGATATATCACAAGGTGGCTACTCTGCAGTTGGCTATTGATAATCCGGTGGGAACCGGAGAGTGGCCAGCTCAAGTCCCCGTCTGGACCAAGCATGCAGTGTGGACCTGTAGCAGGAGAGGTGCCAGTTCCTTCCTTGGCTGCAGCAGTGAAGGTTTATAATCACCTGAAAAGTAAGAATCGTTGTGTTTTTGTTACCAAAGGATGTGCCAATTATATCTGAAAAGGGAGCAGGGGCCTGTATCACGAAGCAGGATTAATGTCTTAGCGAGGTAACTTCAGGGTTAACCCTGGGTTTTCAGTCTCACGAAGCCAGTTCAGTTCTTATCGGGGTAGATCACCATGGTAACTTACTCTGAACGGCTATCCTGCTCCGGAGCAGGGTAAGTTCAGGGTTGAATCTGATCCTATAAAAAGCACCACCAACTGGACCAATCAGCTGTTTGGAAAAAAATGACTCCGCTGACAGAAATGCAGCCCAGTCATGACGGGAAGTTTAATTAATTTGATTGATTTTGATTTGAAAGTTTATTTTGAACATTAAAAAAGAAAAGAAAGCAACAACAACAGACAATGAAAAGATTGTTCAAAAAGGAGTGGAAAGAAGTCAAAATTTCATCCCACCCCTTCATAAGAAAGAAACTGATCATTTGTGAACACTTAATAGCACCATTAATTAGTGCCAACATTTTGTTTTGTTGGAGGAAATGATCCCTGTTAAAGATAATGGGCCTAATTGACAGCTTTGCTGCTGGAAATGTGGAAAGTAGCCTATCATGTCTACACTTCATGGTGTTTGAGGGATTTTCCTTTTTGTTTTTTAAAGAGGGAGACTAGGTATATTTTTGCGCAGCTGTTAATTTCTAACACAGCTCAATATCAGGATGATTTTATTCAGACTATCAATTTGGTGTTGATATGATTTAATTGTGGCGTCAGCTTTAAGCTTTATTGTAGCATATATAATGTTATGACAAAGAAGACCAATTTATCAGACGCAATGATGTTAGACGATAATTGTAATACACGCAGTTCATCTGCGCAGCATTGATTTCATGGGATTCAAGGGTGTGATCAGTGTCAGATGTACAGGTACAGGTACTGTAGCTACTTGAACCAGTGATGAGTAATTTAACCTACGCATCATTTTATTTGCTACCTTGTTTTGTCTTGATTTTTCCCTCTCTCCTCCTCTATTTCTTCTTTCCTGACCCGTTTTTTTTTTCTTCTCTATTATGTGATTTCATTGATGTTTTGACAGGGGAATTTCTTTGATGAGCTTTTAGTGGCTTCTAACCTCTCCGGCACTTTTCTTTTTTTAATCTTGTAAATTTTATACTGTCTGTTTTTAACATTAGGCCTATGTGCAAATAAACTAGGCCTAATCTAAACTAAAGCTAAACATTATTCATCCCGTTATGCGTGGCCACGCATGTTTCCTCCTCCTGCAGCTGCCACGGTGTTGGCCTTTTCTGTAATGTTGCTTTTCTCCTCCTCATATTTTAGTAGAATTAATCTCTGATCCTCACGAGAAATACTTTTTTTTCCTCACACACGGCGCTCTGTGAGGACACTCAGTGACACTGCGCTTCTCTCATGACACGAGTTGATATCCAGCGTCGTGATACCGATTATCCTGATTGCCATTGTTAGGGTTAGTCAACCCAGGATAGGTTGATCTCGCTTCGTGATACAGGCCCCAGGTCCTCGTTTATAGAGATCGCCATCTTCACCATCATGTTTCTACAGTAACAGAATGACAAACCAAACACTGGCTCTTTATTATCCCTGTCTTTATCTTTATGTCTTACACTAAACATGTCTTCCAAACAAATGTAACATGCTAACAGTATTAGCACAAGCCTATGGCATTTTACATTGTATAAATTAGCCTAGCAGCTAGCAGAGATTTCCTCTGCTCATATGAAGCCAGGATAAATCACACACAAGACTTAAAATGCTATTTTAGTGGAGGCTTTAATGTCTTCACAACTTATTGTTTATCATCTGTGAAATTAAGTAAATAAAAGCTTTGTTTCCACTGAGGGAAATGGTTTCAGCTTACAGAAACAGACAGGAGGTTTGTGTCGCTGCAATGTGTAGCCCTGGTTACATTTCTAGGGAGGTGCACGTCAGGCTACACCGTAGGGCACAGCATCAAGTTGACACAGAAGTATAAATCCCACTGTAGTCCACTCATGTTACATCTGTACAGACTCTGTTGTATTAATCTTGTTAAGGCCGCTGGATTGCATCATACACATGTGCACAGTTTAATGAAGAGAACAAAAGGACCAACATGACTAATGACGGCACCAGAGAGCACGCTGTCATTAAGATCATCAATGAGACCAAAGAAACTAAAAATACCTCTCAGAGCTGATGAGTACATGTTTGTGAAAGTGTGCTGGTTGTGCTTTTTAAGCTCTTAACGACCTTTGCTGAACCGTCCAATGGACTTAGAGGTGATTAAAGGCTTTGGCCCCACAGATGGCTCGCCAAGCGTCTGCTAAAGTCAAATGACTGACAGCAGCCAGCGGCACCCCTGCCTGACAAAAAATAGATTAAAAAAAATCAAAAAAAGATCCTGTTTGTGTAATTACTCTAATGCAGCGACGTCCACATGTCATAATTGTAGAGTGTGACAGAGGTGGATCTGCACACATGCACGCTTAAAATACAGCTTTCTGACCAAACACCAGATTAAGCAGTCAGGCAGCAGTGAGCAACATTTCACTCTCAACCGTCAGACAGGACAACACAGCCTTATACCTGAACAGACCCGGGGTCTCATTTATAATACACTGTGCAGGATCCATGCTAAAAGTATATGCGCGGACAAAATCAGAAAATTCTGTGCCTTAAGAAATATTCAGATTTATAAAACTTTGTACACCTGAGAGTGCACAAATTTCTTTTATAAATCAACTTGGAATTGTCTGCACATGGATCAGTCTCATATCCCGCCTTCTACCCCCCATTGAACTATAAATGGCCTATGCAATCGAAATTATGAATTATGAAAATTATGAAAAGTGATGCACAGAAATTAGCCTGCTGATCAGTGGGACTTTACGGATGAATCACAGCAAGGGTCACCGCAGTGGGGTTTTTTCAAGATTTTTTGGGGGGCTTTTCAGCCTTTATTTGATAGGACAAAGCGCCACAAGTCGAAATCGAGCCTGTGGCCACTGCAGCACGGACACAGCCTTTGTACATGCGGGTCCGGCTCTACCAGGTGAGCTACTTGGCACCCCATCACTGCAGCCGTTTAGACTGATTGCTTTACTCTGTGCCAAAATGATCGTTACAATCAGTGCATCCCTGACACTGGGATATCACTTGAAGATTGGCTTTATTTCCAGACTGTACTGATTGATGGAATCCATATATGCAGGTGGTGAAGACGTATGGAAGTCAACTGGAGAGGGAAAAGTGTGTGGCAACCACCACAGTGTCTCCAGTGCACTCTGTGTGCACATAGTCGTGTTCACTGCAGCGATTTTAAACACAATAACTATCTTAAAATTGAAATCGTACATGGTGATACATATTTACAGTATTGGAAGATATCATTGGAAACTGCTGACACTCTGTTTTGCAATTATTTAATGCTATTTGATGTGCGCTCCACCACTGACCATAAGTGTCACCTGCATCCCTCTCCTCTGTGTTCCTGGGAGGGGAATGTGATGATGAGTCAGCACTGATGAAATAATGAGCGGAAGTGAGATTTGAGTAAGCTTCTCATTTTTACAACTGAAAGGTGTTAATGGAAAAGTTATGGCTCACTTGCACGAGCACTAATATCACCACTGGATTGAATGTTGGTGATGTAGTCGATCTATAAGTGAGGTGAAATTAAATATGAGAGCCATCATTACACATATAATGATGGCTCTCATATTTAATTTATACAATTTGGCTTCAACTCACCACCTCACTATCTGTGTCGCCATTTTCCCCTGTCTCCAGAAGGTTTGTATGCATGGGTCAGAGTTTCCGCACAGGTGCACACATTTTACTGTCAGGTTTGTTTTTATGGATCAAAACTTTTGCGCAGGAAGTGATGGATACCTCTTTCGGGACTTGTTTTGTGTGTACACAATATTTCTAAATGAGACTTAAGGTCTTTGCCGGTGACTCCTGGAATGACATGACCATCAAAGAGTACCAGCAACACTCATAGAGCTGGAGTTACATCCAGTAACTACTAGACTAATTCATGTTGTGAAATGGACACAGTTTAGGCACCAAAACTACTTGGGTAGGTTTCAGAAAAGATGTGTTAAAATAAATATGTTTGTAAGGTAAGTTAACTTACAATATAGGCCTACCTAATGTAAGTTAAGTATAGTGCTGGGAGATAAACAATAAAGATAATTATCTTGATATAGATTTAATAAATGTTTGACAGATCCTTGATATAATTAAACTGCCCATACGCCAATAGAGGGGGCGGTAATGCACATTAAATGCCAGTTGACACCTGTCATTAACCAGAAGAAGAAGGAGAAGTAGTGGTAGTAGTAGTAGATGAAGAGGAGACTGGACACTAATGCATACTGTACATTATAATATCTTAATATACGAAGCTATTTTTGTGTGACGGTTTTGACCACTGATTACAGCACAGCGCTACCTTGCCCCACAATTGAATTTGCCACCTAACGTTAGCTGCAACAGCTGTATAGTCGACTCATCTAATACTAATGGTCAGTAAACGTAATTGACTAACTGGCTTTTTCATTAGAATTGTATGGCAATTCACCAAAAAAATAAAATATTGTGCATCCCTAGCACAAAGATTTTGACATGCTGCAACCAGAAGTAATGTTTCTTTGTCTTTTTATTGTTTTATTTATTGAAATTATTTGTTATAATAACTGATCTGAATCTACCTCAGATTTGTTAGGCTAAATGTTCTGCTGTTTGGCAAATGTCGTGTTCTGACAATAAATATTAGTTTTCAACCACAATTAACTGTATGTGTTTAACTTTACTTAGGAGCAAAATCAGCCTTTAAACTTGGAAGAAATAATGATTTGAAATTTATTATGATAAATATCTATATCCACTGATATTAAACATTTTTATCCCGATAACATTTTCCATATCGCCCAGTCCTAGTTAAGTACATTTTGTTAGTTGAAATAACTCAACACTCACTTTTAACTTCTAACAGGACACAAACAGCGTTTTCCTGGGTCAAAGTCCTGTGCTTCTCTGACCGATCCATCTACCCAATCTCCTCCCCACACAAACGCTTTATACTACATAACTTGACTTTCTCCTTTGCTCCGCCTGTTATTACTACAGCCAGTGGAGGTTACAGCCTAACAAACATAATGATTATAATAAGCTGTTTGCACAGATGACCTACACAACCATTTGGTCTGGAGAGGAATGTTCAGTGACATTATTTAACCAGGGAGGTGTTTTATTAATGGGATGTATTCACTGTTGAAGCAGGATGTACGGGCAGGATTTAACACAGGGATGGATCAATTAAACTTTAAATCAATGGGATATCAGTTAGGGAGTCAAATACTGTTTGAGTTGATGAGCTGAAAGGCTAGACTGCTTTAAAATCTGTTACAGGTTTGTAATTATTACTTACAGCATTACTAATGTAACAGGGATGCCCTCTATCAGCCCTTTAAATCTGCTAAACTGCATTTTCCCTGCGGTCGCCCTGCAACTCTCACAGTGATAAATGTGGATTAAAAGTTGTTTGGGTCGGGGGAGTTACGCCCGGTCGCCAAGCAACACAGCTTACACACATAGCCTGCATAGCTAAGCCTTGAGCAATGAGGGATGCCAACATCCCCACAAAAATATAACTGCAGCTAATGCAACATGGAGACCACAGTGATTATTATGATCCATGTAACAACAGCATGTTTAATCAAGGCTCAGTGATCTTATTTTTTAGTGAGTAGACATATTTTGTGATCCAGCAAAGGCATTAAACATGTGGGGCATATAGCTGAAGCAAACTAGTCTGGTAATGTACGCACATCATGTCCAGAGTTGGCCAACATGAAGCTGTCAGACAACCAGTGGAGTGCTGATAGTTACAATATAGGCTGAATCACTGTGACGTTGCACCAACAACAACAATAACATCTGGGGAAGACAACTGGCAGTTAATTGAAATAATGAATAAATGTGAAATCAGTGAACTTGTTAATTTCTGTTGTCAATTTAGCCGAAACTGTAACATATTAAGATGTATAGTTAAGTACATTTACATTCACATTTAAGTGGAGCTACAGTTAAAGCTCGACTTAACTATTTAACTGGACTACTGTCCTTGTCCCAGTATACATTAGGGCTGTCAACGAATATTCTAAATTTGAATTTAAATTCGAATTTGAAAAAAAATGGACCTTCGAACGTGAAAATTCATATTCGATTGTGGAGGGGGAAAAAGACACCACCGCAGCTGTCCTCTTCGCGAGTGGGCGTTGGCTTGGGCCGCTGCACTGAATGCACTGCATAGGCCACACCGCCCGCGGAAGTGCTGCGCAGCGCAGCACACCGAAATTCTTGTGCGAGCCGGAGCACTTCCGTTCACATTAGGCGCAGTGCAGCGCAGCTGGTGTGGATGACACAATCGGTTAACAAGGGCGCCAAAAGGAAACTGGCTTCGCTTCTGGGCGCTTCGAGGCTATTCGCAGCGCTTCCACGGGCGGTGTGGCCTGACGGGTCAGAGAGGGGGGCGCGAGCGAGAGGTCCATGGTCGTTTATAACGTAAAGTTATAGATAATTGTATTATGTGTTTTAATGTGTAGATATGTAAATGTTTTCAAAGACGTTTTGTTGAAATAAAAATATCTACAAGTAGTTATGTTTCCTTGTAATAATACATACCTTGTATTAGTTTGCCCTCTTGTGGACATAATGCGAGAAAAAAAATTTTTTTGAATGGTTCGAACCTATGAGTTATTTTTAGAAGGAATATTCGAACGTCATTTTTGAGCAATTTTGACAGCCCTAGTAAACATGCATGGAAGGGGAATCGATTTACTGGCCGAAGGATGTCTGACTCCGCTACAATAGGTGGAGATATGCCCCCTTTCAGCTTGTTAGTATTGGACCTTTTTCCAGTTGACCTATTACGTCACAGACTAAACAATCAACCAACAAGTCAGCTACTGTTAGCTAGCGGCCACTTTGGCCAGTTAGGGTCTGATTGACTGTACTGTATACATGCAGGAAGAATTTGACTCCCAATCGCATTATCTGGGTGCAGGCTCCAAAACTAACACCCGCCACTCGCCAATTACGGGTAGATTTTGTCTCTGGCTGGTAAAGTTTTAAGACCACTCACCACTCTGGCGAGTTATTTTTTTACCAGCGAAAAATGCATTTTTTGTTACTGGAGAACGATGCTGGTATTGGCTGGTTTCCTGGCAGAGTAATGTTTATTTAAGGCAGAGACGATCTTTGGTCACGTAAGTGTGTCAGTCATGACGTCATCACAGTGCACCGAGGTGGATAGCTGTTGTTAATGTACCTCCATACTTTGAACCCCCGTAGAAGAAGAAGTAAGAAAAAGTATCATGTGGCGATGCTGGCCAGGTATTGTAGAGCCTACCGCAAAAAAACAAAAAACTAAAGCAAAAGAACCTGCTGAGGCTGAGATTTTACCGACCGATGACAAGAGACGGAGGTCAATGTTACTGCTGCTGCTGCTGCTGCTGCTGCTCCCGTTCCCGCCACCGCCGCCAACCCCCAGTCTCATCCACTGGCAGCTAGCAGGCATTTCTTGGAGAGGTGGCAGGCTAATAGACCATGGCTGGAATACTCTGCCAAAGAGTAACCCTAACCCCGACACCGTCCATTCCAGAAGACCAGACTACGTGCCAGAAGACCAGGAGGACCAAGATGGCTGTGTTTTGACTGAACTGTCTGATGAAGACTGAAGTCAGTGATTCATGTCAGACACAGGAGTGGACAGTAACAAACTAAATTTACTTTTTGCAACTTATGACTTTCACTCCACTACATTTTAAAGACAAACAGTGTACTTTTAACTCCACTACATTTCTATGAAGGATCTCATTACTTTTAAAGCCTCTGGAAACCCAAATCCACAATAGCCTTCTAACTATGTAATTTAGGGTCTTATGTACATAATATTAAACATGTAAAACAATTAGAAATCTGTTTCCATCCAAATTCGAAATAACTGTCTTTTAAGTTTTTGTACATTCTTGAAATTGGGTTTGATTTGGCCATGGTTATCTCTGAGATTTATTACACAATAAATTCCAAACCAATCATAAATCATCAGTCAGTTGTCTCATCCCGCCCCCCAGTGGCAGCGCAACAAAACCTTTCTGATCCAGCTAAATCTGCCTCTTTGAGTCTGAGCCAACTCCTCTTTCGAGTCTGATGTTTAGAAAATACAGATCGTAAACTGGCTGAACCGCTCGGCTGCGACCCAGCGGAGGCTCTGCCTCCGGCGGGCTCCCTGCGGCACTCGAATCAGGTTGACCAGCTCCAGAGCCCGGACAATCCGAGCCTTTGCAGCTCGTGGAGCTGCAGGAAGAGGCGGCTTGTGAGCGGCCGGGCTTGACCCCTGGGCCCGGTGCCCGTGTCGACTCGCGGGGAGGGGACGTCATGTGCACCCTTCCTCACCCCTAACCCCAACCCCAAGCAGTTAGCTTTGCTACGCATGAACATATCCCCAATCGCGGAGGTGATGCTGCGGGAAACAACACAATTTTAGCCGGAGGGGAACATTATTCGAGGCGGGCCAATACTTCAATAAAACGCCAGAGAGACGGCTGGCCGGCACCGGTCTCTCCCGCTTTGATGGTCGGTGTGTGTGTCAGAGTAAAGACATATTTAATCTATTAAGACTGGATGTGTTTGAATGAAAAAGGCTATTATCAGAAAAACGGAGCAGATTTATGTTTTCAATGAAAACGTATCTCAATGAAGAAAGGCAAAGCGCTAGCCTCCTGGTGTCATTCATCTCAGCTAACGGCCGGGCTCCACCGGGCACGTCTGCAGTGCGAGTCCCGTAGCAGCTCGCCCCCTGTTAATCAATTACAGCAGCTCCACCGGCAACGAGAGCGGTGCGATAACTCTATTTAAGCGGCTCTTCTATTGTTTATCCGTGACACTGTGTCCGTGGCGGACATTTGAAAGCCGGTGGAGCCCAGCCATAACATTGCATGTAAAAGTTATGCTAACTATTCTACAAAGTAACATTAATATGAATCACGAAACATTTTGAAACTTACCATTCAGTGACCACCTGAAAGGAATCATTTTCAGCTTCTGCTTCGTCCTCTGAATCAGATTTGTCAATCAAAACGAGGGAGCTGTCAATCAGAGCGTTATCTGCCACGCCCACTCTGTCCTGGCAAGTGGTCTAAACAAATTTTGGAAACTACATACTGATTACTGTCACATGAATAAAATAAATAAATGAACAGCAGATTGATTACACGGGAAGGTTAAAATAAGGAGGTGATTCTGTGGTTGCCTGGCAACAATAAAAAGGCGCAGCAAACGTTTTTGATCAGGGCCTAAATCATCTCATCTAACTCTTGGAAAAAATGGGAGTGAGCTTATTTCCAAACACGTTGCACCGTTCCTCTCCGTTTCTCTCTGAAAGGTGGGTTTATCTGTGGAGATATTGCAAGTGTTGATTAAATGACTGCGATGCACTGATCCTCAGCAGAATACTGACAAGTATAATCAGCAAACAGGTGAAGTCAACGAAATGAAACAGTCACAGGTTTCTCATTAGCTGGAAGATAGCTGCAGATTGTGTTGCCACATTTGGATGTTTGGGTTCAGTAAGTCGATACCAGGTGACTTGTTGATGAGCAGATTCTATGAACAGACAGACTCTTCGCCAGTACAAGCATTTCCTGCATTTAGGGATCAAAGATGCCAAAAGTCTGACGCAGGAATCTTAATACTCTCTTTATACTTGTTCCACTGAAGCTAGAAAACAAGGCTCCTGCTACTTTTATGTCAAAGTCAGTATGTTATCAAAGTCTCCCTCTTGATATTCCATCTCAGTTCAGGACAGGAGCCGGCAGGGGTTCATCATTAATTTATAGTTTTTAGAGTTTTTCATGAATCGAGAGGGGAATCCCCAAAATATTTTAATGAAGTATCTTCTAAAGTTACAGTGTTTGGAACCAAACATCCTCTGTGTTACTCCACTTCAACTCAGCGTGTGCGAATATGTACGTATATGTACAAACTATACATAAAACCTCTTCAACACCGGAACAATTTCATATTGACACATGTCTTGCCGACACAATATGTGTCACAGCCCTGGAAATTGACCTGACTCCTGTCTGACTGCTGAGCGTGGACACTTCCTGTGTCTTTCCTTTCAAAATGCATCCCCACATGGTCCAGATATATAGGTTGATTTATTTTGATAAGATGCAGCTCCTAATAGAGTTTCATGTTTGTTTGCAATCAATGAAATCTTGCAGACTAATGACTTTTCTGGTCAACTTAAGTTACTAAAGTTTAGTCGACTATTAAGGGGCAGCTCTAATACATATATAAATATGCTTATATTACAGACATGTATGTGATGACGTACATATGAATCTAAATATAAAGATAGACATGTATGGCAAAAAGTTATTAAAAAACACATTAGCATGTAGAATTTTTGTAGAGGCCTATATGTTGTTTTCATAAACAGCACATATGAATTAAATATTTATCACTAACTTAAATGGTAGCAACATACCATATAAAAAACGTCATATAGATATTTGAATATATTCTTTCATATATTGTATAAACCTACAGCTTCATATATCCTGAGGATGTATGCATGTGGTGATAATAATATAGCCTAATATCTTTTTGGGAACACATATGGCAAGGTCAATGTTGATATAGTGGCATATATGATATATGTTGTAATTATGTAGGAGAACAAAAGAGGAGATTTTGTACCAAAATAACTGAAACTTTGGGGGATAGTCGATTTGTCTAACTCAGACTGCTATAAGCTCCAGTTACAGTTCTGAATACAACCAAGACTGTGGGAGAAATATGAACCTGTTTAACCAAGCTTTTAGCATGGTGATAGAAGATCAGCATTTCCATTCACTTAAATACAATCCTGAATCATATGTCATATGTAATGACTCTGGAGTGTGCTGCCAAACAGTGCCTGCTGACAGGAATGCCAGATGGCTCTGAGAGGCAATGACAATTGACCTGTTTTATCATTTATTTTGATGCGTTGTTGCCAAGCACAAATAATCAATGGAGAGAAAAAAATATCAGCTTTGAGAAATGAAAAGATGGACAAGAGGATATCACAGCCACAGGAAGGACTGGAGAGAAAATACATGCACACTAATATTATGCTATTATTCCGACTATGATAATATAGTCATTCAGTCAGCTCTATTCGTTGTCATGGCTACGTTGTACACAAACTAAACCAACAAGAGTTTGCAAGGCTGGCATAGAGATACATGCCCAAAAGAAAAGCCCACATTTCTGGTCAGACAGAAAGGCACACCTATTTTATACATGATAAAGGACTTGGACATCAACAGTTTTTCTGGATATTCACCTTTTTAAGGTGGTTGAGGGAATGAAGGATGAAGGCTGTGTTTGCACAGTCCAACAAGTCTGCCAGCAGTGGAAAACTTTTGTTGTAAATCCTGTTTTGACACAAAGAGGCAGAATGGCACAAGCAGCTCCAGCAGTTTCACTTTTCCATATTGTGATGTGACATGTTTAAGGCATGTTAATCGTAATGTAAAAGGGAATATCAGTGCAATTTTTTTTTTCATTTGTCATGTAAATAACTTCGTAGGAATAATGTATTTTTCGGAGTAAGGGCAAAAAAAGCAAATATTTTCTGCATGTAAATTTAGTCAATGACACACAAACAACAACAACAACAAAAGCCTATGCGCAGCAAACTACAAAAAAAAACTGTTTTATGGGCCAATGAATAGCTTGTAAAAAAAAAAAAAAAAAAAGCCATCAATGGAGCATCAATTGATGCTACAATTCACCATGGCAACGGGTAAATAAAAGGCAGAGCCTCCATTTTAATCCAGAGCACACAGAGACAGGCAAAGGCCCCGATCACACAGATGGCACTTCAGCAACTGGAGGCACCTTTTAAATAGTTTTTTATAAGGATGAAGCTTTTTGCTCACTGTTTTTGCGTTGCTATGTGCCTTGCGTTTCTGCGCTCTTGCCGCTCTGAACTCCTAAAGTTGGACAGGAGCAAGCAACTGAAGATGAAAAATATAGGGAAAGATTTAAAAACTATATGCATCAAAGACACAGAGACATTATTATTAGCTTACAATCTAATCTAGTAATACAGTGGTTGGTGATTTGCACTTGAAAAAGCACTGAGGTGGTTAAAATACAGTATATTTTAAATTTTAGACATCTATTTGGATCTCTGTCTCAACAGCATTCAGTCGCTTTCTATCAGCTACTTCAACACCAGTAAATTTAAACACAGTTACTGAAATGCTGTTAAAACATGTTTAGACTATATGGACTATATGCAAGTATCAATCTTTTTATAACATACATGATTAATATGACAAATACAAATTAAACTTTAGGCAGCCTACTAGAATGATATAATCAATTGCTTTTTCAGTCAAATAGAATAGATAACATTTTGCTGAAAAAAAAGTCTGAAATGAGATAAAAAGGACTAAAAATGTCATCTTATTGCATAAAACTGACGTTGACAACATTTTCCTTTGAGGACATAATTTAGAGTTGGGAAAAAAAGTAACATATATACTCTAGTGTTGTCACGATACCAAAATCTTTGTTTCGGTACCAATACCAATATGAATTTCGATACTTTTCGATACTCTTCGGTACTTTTTCCTAAGGAAAAGTCCTTTTGGATACAAACCTTTAGAACAATAAATAGTAGGGGTGTAACTGTACCAAAAAAATCATGGTTCTGTCAGTACCTCGGTACGGACGTCACGGTTTGGCTGCTCAAATGTTTCACTAAGTTGGTGTTGTCTCGTGTTGTCTCCCTTTGCGAGGCAGACTTTCTCTTGTGCCAGCTGCGAATGTTGATACAGGTGTTGTCATACACACGACTTGTGCAATCTGTGCTCCAGTAGGAACAAGAAAGGCGTTTGTGTGCATAAATGAGTAAAATAAATTAACTAAATTAATGAATTGAATCAATTTCAAAGTACCGGTATTTTCCAAATGCAGTATAGTACCGTTTGGAATACTCTAGTACCGCGGTACTATTTTAGTACCGGTATACCGTGCAACACTACAATACTCAGCATATCACAATATATCTAAAATCGCAATAATATTGAAATGTGAATTAATATATTTCAGAAAGGGATTTTCGCTTTAACAAGGCAATGACAAACAGATCGGGTCAAGTAAAAAGTAAAGAGACACTTCAGACACTGATAATAACAATCTGAGCCTTTCTGTGTCAAAAATAACCAGTCAACACGTTTGTTAACCACTTTTGATTAACAGACAGTGACGATGTTTGATTGCCCCGTGTCCCTCCATTGCAGCTCGTAACGCGGCTCCCTCAATACTGGAACTACTTCAAGACCTGTTGCTCATATCAGTCTCTTTGATCAATTTACACAGGGAGAAAAGGTCCAGGTTGAAAAGAGCTGAAGTTATCATTTAAGTATGGTGATAACTGTATCATGGATTCTCTGGTGACTCCCACCCCTACACATTAGGTGACATATTCCAGTGAAACTGCTCCAACAAACTGACAGCTGTCTTGAGTAAAAAGTCACAGTATGACCTTAAAAATAAATAAGTCCACTCACAAAAAGAAGGACATGCAGAACACCTGAACCCATTGCATATCATCTGACAGCGAAACAGCATATGCAGATATCTGTTTTTGTGACTTAATACTGTGTGATATTTGAATGTTAGGGCAAAAACTGCCATTAAGGAAGCGACATACTGCTCATAAACTTCAGATCGTCCTGAGTAACAAACTAATATCCAAGCAGGTTTAAATTCTGACACACAGTAAACCTCTGCTAGTTAATGTGCTTTGAGATTGAATAAATGAGGAAATCAAACAGTGTGTCTGGCTCTGTGAGTAGGAGACAAAGAGAAACCCAAACTTTTCCTCATCTCAGGGTTAACTTACTCAAAGTTTTCACCAAACCTGCTTTCTTGAACTGAGCTCTGGCAAACTTAAGCACAGAAAAAAGCTCATATCAAAGGAGGAACTAAGCAGCACTGACCAACACAAACTGTGTCTGAGAACAAGCAGTCATCATACTGTTTTCTGTATTGTAAAAACAAATGCTGAAAAAACTGAGACCAAACAGTAAAACTAAGCAGCGCTGCTTAAATATAAGTTAATAATCTGTAACCGTGTTGCCTATTTCTCGCCTAAAATGTTTTCAGAAGCATATATTCGCTTACCGTTTAGCTGTGATCTGAGATTGTTTGTTTTCAGCCCGCCGCCATTTTGTTTCCTGCATATAAACGGCCAACCTGCGTGATGTCACCCAGCAGCGGCAGCGTTCATTGGTCCGCTGTCGGTACAAGGCATTCTGGTAGTTGTAGGTTTTCTACCTATTGAGCCAAAACAAATGTCACAGCCCCTTTTCTTCTGTTATCTCTGGACGTGTCGCACCAGTTTCAAAAGTACTTGTGTCTTTCTACTGCACAGACAGCCTAGATATATACAGAGACCATTTTCCAGCAGTTAAACACATCCTCTTCTTCAAAACTACATGCTGACATTTAGAAATTAAGCGAAACAGTTCACGAGCTGACTGTACATTCAAACGTCACACTGATTCTTGATGAGTCAAATACTGAAATATACATCTGAAATAAGGGAGGAAAGAAAATTGTGACACTTTGTGCGAGTTTTAATATATATATTATATTCAATTAAAAAAATATTGAAAAAATATATTTTGAAAGTCTTGACTATTAAACCTTGTGATGGGCCAACCTCCCAGTCATTTAATATATCCCTGAACAACATACATAATGGATGTCAGAGGTAATGTCTGACAGAGGATACGACTAACAGAGCTGACAAAAAGTTAGATTTATTTTTATTTTATTATATATATATATATATATATATATATATAATTTTTTTTTTTTTTTGAACAAAGCAGTACATTTTTACACTAATGTTATCAGTACATAAAGTTAGTTTTAGATTTTGAAGACTTTTAACACATCATTATTATTATTATTATTATTATTATTATTATTATTATATTGTTTTTATTATTTCCAATTGTGACTACAAATATTAGTATTATTATTATTATTATTATTATTATTAAATATTTTTATTTTATCATTTGCAGTTGTGAATTCTCGCCTTGGAAGAGTGTTTTCTGGCACAAGGTAAGTGCAGAAGTTTAATAAAATGAAAATAAATCAAAATATTTTGTAAATCACATTCAACAGCCTTGTGGGGGCGTCTGCTCTACCACCAAGCCACCGACGCCCCAGGGTGTTAAAATATTTTAACTTTAAATGGCAAACTTTATTCTGTATCAGCCTCGCCCAATTCAACGGTCCTGCTCTTGTCCACTAAAATGAAATCAGAAATGCTGTCCAATGTCTTCCTGATTGTATGCGAATAGAGCGCTAAAGGTCAAGTGCGTCAAATTTAATGGCATCTAGTGGTGAGATTGCAGAACTGAAACTCTTATCTAATGACAAAAATTCTGTCTGTTCTACGTTTTTCTCCTCACTGACTTGGTCAATCCATGTGAAATTTGGCTTCATTGGCATCCTCCCATGACCCTCTATTACATCAATTGGCCAAAGGGGGGCGCTATAGCAACCCATTGAAATGTCAAACTTTGAATGGGCATATCTCATGCCCCGTATGTCGTAGAGACATGAAACTTTGCACAGAGATGCCTCTCCTCATGAGGAACACATTTGCCTTAACTGAGCATCTTTCCATTCGCAAGGTAGAGTTGCCTCTTCTAATGATTTATTAAATAACAATGTTAGAAGTTCAACAGTTACACACGCCAACTCTTTTAGAATCCTAGGATGAATCCCATCTGGCCCTGGTGACTTATTGATGTCAATATCCTGTAAAAGCTTAATTGTATCCTCAGGAATTATTTTTAAGTGTTTCATTTGCACATCCACTCATGCCCCGTATGTCGTAGAGACATGAAACTTTGCACAGAGATGCCTCTCCTCATGAGGAACACATTTGCCTCAAGAACCCATAACTTCCGCTTATATAGATTTTCCACCATTTTGAATTTTTTGAAAAACACTTCAAATGGATCTCTTCCTAGGAAGTTTGAGCGATCTGCATGAAACTGGGTGAACATAATCTAGGGACCAATATCTAAAGTTTCCTCTTGGCAAAAGTTGGAAAACTGAGCTTCTATAAGGCAATGAATATTGCGGAGGGCGTGGCTCATCACATAAAGGTGTATAACATCTCAAGGGTTTCACCCATCACCACGCAACTTTGTAGGCATATGACCACACATAATCTGAGGGGACCCCTCCATTATTGACCCCATCAAACAAAATGGGGGCGCTAGAGAGCTCATTTCTTATCTAGGCCTAACCGCCATATGGATTTTTACTAAACTTGGTAGATATGTAGAACAGGACGCCTCAAGGTGACTGGAGAAATTTAACTCTAATTGGCAACTGGGTGGCGCTATAACAACAGAAAAATGCTTCAAAATGGCTAAAATGCGACCGATCGCTGTGGCTCCCCCTGTGGACCAATGTTGGTGTTTTCTTCTAATTTTTGGTATGACTAAGTCATGGTATGGTATGCTGCTGCAACAAGGGCTAGCTGCACCTTTCCCATGTGAACTACCAGTGCGCCCCACTTTGAAGTCAATACAACATATAAACACTTTAACTATCTGCCTTTCAACGTGCTACCTCAACTACTAATGTACAGTTTTAGCCCACTAACTATCCCACTATTGGCAATGGTACTACTGTACTTTCAATAAAGCAATCGTACTATCAAATTCACAAACACTCTGTCTGAATACATTGCTCTTCTTAATGGGTTCAGTTGACTATTTAATCTGTAATTTCCTATGACCTGTATCCCAAACACACACCATGTGAAATTGTACGTGGGCAACTGTGCACTCAGTGGGTATGGACTAGTGAATATTATATTCTGTTTCTGCCTGTAGGCTTAGATGGCCCTAAATCTTATACATTGGACCTGTAAGAGATTACCAAAGTTGCCTATTTTTAAAAATAAAGGAGAAGAGATATCATTCACTGCCTTCAATACTGTGAAATGTGCAGTCTTTTACTCTTAGAAACCTTTAAATTGTATCATCAATCCACTCAATTTGATGAAAGATGAATGTAAAAGAACAGACATCAGAGAGCAAGTTAAGAAAATAAATACCTCATTTACACTATTGTGTGAGAGAGAGGACTCAGTGAGCAGCTAATCAGTCTTATATTAAAACACTGTGTACATCCATAGTTTGAAAGAACATGTCGCTGCACAAACAGTAAAAAATCAAATGTCCTGCACACACATATTTGTTTTAAGTGTTTACCTGTGAGACGTCCTTCACATAAAAGGGAATAGATTTTTACACACTCACATAAAATGCAATCAATCCGTCTCTCACTTTATTCATCTCTCTCCACACACAGATTCTTTCACACACTCTCTCTCTGCAGCGTCCAGAGGTGAAGGTGAAAAGTGCTGTCGAAAGCCTCAGTTTGCACTTCAAAGAGTTGTGTGGGTGGAAGACAGACACCTGCGGTGAGCTGCAGCACAGTCATGAAAGGAGCGACTGCTGGAGTTTAACCTCCTGTGAGACGTCCTCAGCGTCCGACAAACACCAGATCAACTCTGATGGATGTTTAACATCCAGCCTGGAGGAGGCGACGGGGGGTTGGATGGACAGGTCAATGGTCCCACAGTTACCATCGATATCTGTTATGACCTTTGTGTGTTTGCACAGGGGAGAGGTAGAACTGCTCGAAGGGGTGGGTAAATTTAACAGCTGATAGACAGCAAACTGCGCATCAGTGACGTGGTTTAGGGGTGCTGACAGATATCATTGTGAAAACTACTTGAAAACATTAGTGTGGCCTCAAAATGGTAACTGTTCACAAAAATATTATTAGGCTGCAGTCAAATAGTCAAAAACGATCTCCTTTTGTAACCACTTGTCTTTGACCTTGATGGAAAACGTCACAAGGTCAAAGAATGCACTTGTACTGTACAGCACTTGTATAGCACATTTCTAGTCTTCCAACCACTCAAAGTGCTTTAACACTTCATGTGACATTCACCCATTCACACACTGCAGACCAAGGCTACCATATAAAATGCCACCTGCTACTAAGCTTGTATGCACTCATACAGCAAAGAAACAGCTACCGGGAGCAATTTGAGGTTTAGTATCTTGCCCAAGGATACTAAGACATGCAGTCTGGAGGAGCCAGGGATCAAACCGCTAATCTTCTGATGAGTGGACGACCCCGCTGTACCAGCTGAGCCACAGCCACCTCAAGGAGAGGGAATTCATAGAGAAACTAGAATTACTGCCCCCTGGTTGTATGCCTCTGCACACTAGTCAAGTTTCTCCTAAAGTGAACATCCATGTCTGTGAAACACAAAGGATCTATACAGTCAGCACAGTTTCAAGGTGGGCATCCAAGATTAGAGTCACCAATTCAGTATCTGACCAAATGTCCCCTTCTGTTCCTGAGATATGACGTTAAATAATGGCCAGAAAAGTGTTTTACGCAGAACATTATAATGTCACAGTGAAGTTGACCCTTAGCCTTTTGGGTAGAAAATGTCATTTATTCATTATTTTACCCTTTTAAACATTTGTGTTAAGTTTTGTCATGATAAGCGTATTGATTCTTGAGTTATGGCCAAAAACATGTTTTGTAAGGTCACATCGACCTTACATCGACCAGTGGTTCTGAACTGGTGGGTCATCTGAATGGACCACAAGTGACTCACAAACATGTCAACTTTATTTTTAAGTACAGTAAATTTCCAGCACAGAGTTTTTATTTTGAAGTGGCGTTTCCTGCTGTAGAGTGAGTGAATAATGGACAGCTCGAGGACATGGCCAAACGCATGCATGATGCTAAATGTATTAAACTGTGTGGACCTTGAACTAATGACCAAAGAGAGATCTGGACCCCGTGGCTGGAACAGATGGGAGCCACTGACATAGACCCTGACCTTTGACCACCAAAATCTAATCAGATTATCCTCAAATCCAAGAAATTTGCTCAAGCTGTTCTTGAGATATCGCCTTCAGGAGAATGAGATGGATGCAAGGTCACGTGACGTTGACCACCAAAATCAAATGATTTCATCTTTGTGTCCAAGTTAAACTGTTGTGCCAAATTTGAAGAAATTTCCTCAGGGTGTTCTTTAAGTATTAAATTCCCGTGATTGAGATGGACAAGGTCACAGTGACCTTAACCTTTGACCTATGACCACCAAAAACAAATCCGTTCATCATCGTGTCCAAATTCCCTTGAGGCATTCTTAAGATATCATGTTCACAAGGATGGGATGGACGGATGTACGGACAACCCCAAAACATATGCCTCCCTCCATGGCCCGCTGGTGCGGAGGCATAAAAATTCAAGGGTAGCGCTAAGAGAATCCAACTGCACTTATACAAGGCTACAGCTTGCATAAGGTTTATTCACAGCTTTTGGTCTTCCTCTTTGAGTGAGCCGCTTTTTAAATATCCTGGCGGTGGGTTGCACATATATCACGTTGTCTAAACGTCAAATCTGTCCTGTCCCTTCTACACAGACATTGTTTTGGTGCTGTTACTACCTCCACTGCTGGCTTAATGTCAAGGCAACTACATCTCTCCATCTTTTATACAGAACAGCAAGGCAGAATCATGGTGGGAAATTCCTGTCTTGAACAGGCACTGCAAAAGGGGCTGTAGTGTGAAGAGTCTTTCTTTGTCTAGATGTCAGCTGGGATTTCAAAATGACACCTTCAGTCTCTGATCTCACCTCTGTTTCATCCCTGCAGGTTTGTTTGGGTGCATTTTAAGAGGCATTAGACATCACTGCAGAGTTATGTTTGGACTTGACCTGGCAAACCAGTAGATCCACTCTGTGAGTGATCATTTTAACTGGCGTAGTTGCACCAAGGTCTGATAAACAGAAGAGACAGTCGAGGGTTGGGTTGTTTTCTTTAAACAGATGTGACTGTCTTTGAGCAGTCATCCATAAACCTGTAATATGACTGACTCTGCAGGACTGCGTGACTAATAAGCACAGCATTTACATCTATTACATCAATCTATCTGCACAAAAAATACCCCTCACAACTTAACAATGACTTATGATTATGAAAAGCAGTGAATCACCTCAATTAAGAAGTTGAACTACAATATTTGACTGTCTTTTATTATTGTTTTTGCATGAAAAATTACTGAAATATCTGAGAAATTATTGAAATATTATCATTATGAATCCGTTCAGTTACATATTTTTAATGTTCATAAGGTAAACCCCATGAGTGTCGATGCACTATGTTGGGACCTGGCCTTGTAGCAGGTCACCAACTCGGCTTTGGTGAAGCCAACTAACCAATAACCTAACTGCAAACAGTTATAAAAATAACTCATGACAGCCTAACTTAGCCTGAACTGTAATAACACTATGCCTAGTTGTTACTTTACCAGTCCTTGAACTGAGGGAAGAGTTGCTTGGTGCTGCTTGTTAGCCAGCAGCTGAAAGTTGGAAAGAGCTGGGGTTCCACATGCAGTCCTTGTTCCAAAAGGTGCAGATTCAAGGAGGGTTAGAAATATGGTGCTAACTCGACGTGGTTCTCTTTGTTGCTTGATAGTTAAGGCCCCGATCACACAGAAAGCATTTTGCAGGTTACATAACACAAGGCACACCGAAGCCAGTATTTCATTTATAACCCATGTATTTTGGATGTCTGCGATCATGTGACCAATGCATGTCGGTAAACAAGGGACCTGAGTGGTCCTGTAAAGACCCAAACATACTTGGGCGGAACGTACACAGAGCGGACTCTGCGGAGGTCCGCCCAGACTAAAAGCGGACGTCCGCAAGCCCTGTGCGCGCAAAGCTCAGATTTTACAACCGCACAGACTCCGCTCCACGCACCAGTGTCACACAAAAGACTGCTCGGCATGTATTTTTCACATCGACCTCCAATAAATGTGACACCGATCTGCATTTTGCAGGGGAGAACGGGGTTGGTTGTCACAATTTTTACTCTTGTGTGAATATATCCTCAACAACACACCTTAGAATAGTCATTCCTACATTGCAGGAAAGCTTAAAGTCTTGTGTTGCAATGGGTATCACTTTCATTCTTTTAACTTATTTTATCAGTGATTTATTAATCATCAAAGACCCCATCGCAGGGTTGGTTGTCACACACTATGGGGTTGGTTGTCCCATGTTATTTCAATGGGAAAAAATTAAAAAATGATGCCAACTTTCAGAATAAAATTTAAAAGTGAATTTTTATTCAGACATTATAAACATGAAGGAACATTAACAGGACACATGGAACATCATGTCCTTGAGGTTTTTGTTGAACTCTGATATCAAAACACTGGAGAAATCATAGAACATAGAATAATTCAAATAGACTGAACAAGTCAACTATTCACTGTCTGAAACAGTGTCTTGGCAGTGCTCCGGATAGTCTTCTGTTTTAATTTCACCTCCCTGACTGCCATCATCATCACATCTGCCAGAGTCTGGCCCTTCTCTGTCTTTTTAACAAAATTTCTCCCCATGTTCCTTTACATAAAAGACAGAATTCAATATTCATTTTAATTAATATTTAATACTTACTTCTACATCATACTTTTCAATAGTAACAATTGTTTTGTTATAAACTCAACTGATTTTAATTAATTTTAATTTAATTTTTTAATGGTAACAATATTTTGTTATAAAACTAGCCCAGAAGAAAAATACTGACAAGCTTAATATTTACAAAGTGACATGAAAAACAGCCATCTCCTGTGAACATAGGGGGTGTGGTGTTGGTTGACACATGCGACACATGTGACAACCAACCTCCCTCAAAATGTGACAACCAATCCCAACTGGAATTTTTGGCTAGCAAGAAAGCTAGCAACCATCCAGCAACTACCTGGCTAGCAAATGACAACCAGAACTATAGCTTTCCCTTCATACTTTTTAATGGTAACAATTTCTTTGTTAGAAACCCATTGTGTAAAAGCCCAGAAGAAAAATAGTGAAGAGTGTAATATTTACAAATTGACATGAAAAAAAGTCATATCCTCTCACCTCAAGGTCAAGCATCACACTCCAGCAAGGACTATGTAAATTAACTCTGTTCCCAATTCTGGTCATTTCAATACCAATATTTTGTGACAGCACCCTCTGGTGGGCGAGTTATAATGAGTGTGACAACCAACCCTTGTGACAACCAACCCCGTTCTCCCCTATTTGCCGCCATCGCGTGGTGGAACAGAGTGGGAGTGTCTGATGATAGGTGCCCAACTAGATCGTCGAACTTTTCACTATTCATTTATGTCAAGACCTCGCATGTCCCTTACCAACATGGCAAACTCCCCTTCCTGGTCTCTTGTGGTATTTAGTGGCCGTACATACCACCGTCTCTTCGATTTATTTGCTTGCAGAGCCAGCAGGCAGAGCAGCTCCTCTTCCTCGTCGTCAGTGTAGGACGCCATGACAGAAGAGTGTAAACAACACGCAAGAATTGTGGATAATGTAGTGTTTCACGGACATTTTTACAGGAAACTACAACACGGAAGTGCGCTCGACGATGGAAGCCCGAATGACTGCGGACATTCCTCGTGGAGTCCACTCCGCTTATAGTACGCCCGAGTCTGTGAGCACCTTAAGGAGGCAGGCTGTGATGGTGGATGGGTCACAAAACACAGGACTTTCCCCCAGAGATGGGTGTTTGGTACCGTGTAAACTTTGAGCCATTTTAAGGTACGTCCTAACCATGTTTCATTTCCTAAACCTAACCACAGTAACTTTACGTTACTTATGTAAATGTTACTAATGATCAAACGTCATTTGTGGGGCGCTAATTTGTAGGCTATCATACAAACAATTCTCTAAGGACACGTTGAGCAGACACAAAGCATGTTGGAGTGGTGTTTGTGTCCTCCTGATGAATGTAAGTCCATTAATCTCTCTCCTTTAGCTCTGTTTTTGATCTCCACCAGCCCCTGAGGGAAATATCTATCTCTTTAGCTGCTGATTGTGCCACTATGTTCACCAGCTCGTCTCTTACTGTGTGGCGGCCTGTTGTTTGCTGCTGAGCAGGTCATGTACAGTGGGTTTGATAAAAACAGCTGTCTGCTGCTACCAGAAACACTGAGATTGAACCTGACAGGCAATGTGTCACAAAACTTAAACTGGGAGCTAAAAGAGTCAGAAAGGCTCTGCAGAGCTGCAGAGTTGGTGTCATTTCTTTCTGATTTCAGCTCCATGAGCACATTGTATCAAAAACTTAAACTAAAGAAAGAACTCTTTTCCATCTAAACTTGTACTCTGTAACCACGAACACGAAGCAAGAAGTTTCAGGTTGAAAGTAAATGACAGAGTACAAAACTGTTGTGCACCCTGTGTTAAAGCTGTTTCATTCCTATCAGATCATGTGAAAGGTGTCGCGGCACCCGTCTCTCCGCTGAGCGCCCTGCTCTTCATCAGACGGCTAAGAATAGCAGCGTTTAGATCAAGGTGTGACAGAAGGTTTGAAAGTGGAGAGGAAGTGCGAGTGTACCTGGAACTGTGAGATCAGAGTTTCTGCAGAAAGGAAAAGTTTCAGAAACAGTGAAACGGCTGGCGAGCCTGGAAAAAAGGAAATCATGGAAGATTCAGTGAAAGCAGTGTTAAGTTCACTTCAGTATTGTGTTCATGGTGAGGATGAAGAGAGCTGTCAACATCCCGCTCAAACGGTACTGCGGCAACGAAGCCAGACTCCATTCTTCTTCCTTTTATTCCCTCTTTTTTTGGCTTTTCATCTTTACTTGATAGGTCAGTTGAAGGTAGAAAGGAAACGAGACGACATGCAGTTAAGGACTGCAGGTCAGAACTGAACTGGCACTGCTGCGGTGGATCTCAGCCATTTGTTTATGGGGTTCACGCTCTACCAGGTGATCTACAGGGTGCCCTGCCTGTCTCACTTCTTTCTCTGAGCTGCAGCTGGCAGTGCAGTAAAAAGTTTAAAACTGATTTTAAATGTTCAGGAAACAAAGTTTATGGTCGTCTCAAAAGCTCACTCACAGTTGCTTGATGGTTTAAAATTAGAAACATTTATATCCATCAATGAATTTAAGGGCATCATAAAGAATGTGGTGACAGAGACATGTGCTTGGTTTTCTTGAGATGCCACTACGCTTGAGCTATCTAGTAATGTTCTCAGCAGGAGGTTTTACTGTTAAGTTCCTTGAATCTTCTCTACAAACATCCTAAAATGTTCTGTCATAACCCTCTTTAAATGTTTTCGATACCATGGTTAGAACATTACACCCTAACATTCTGAAAATGTTTTCAGTGGCAGATTTTTCAATGCTCACACAAACCTTGTAGCCCGCTTATTAACCACAGTCCACAAGAACTGGGGAACATCAACAATCAAGAAAAGGGGGTTAGAGTTGGCTTTACCACTTCTCCTTCTTTCCTCCAACTTAGACATTTCCCACCTTAGGAATCCTAAGTAAGGATGGCATAGACCTTACTTCAAAATAACTACCAAAATGGCAGCAGCACTGTCGTTAGGCCTACATGGCAGTAACAATAAAGATGAGGAACAACATGAGCACTGAAATATAATTACTGAAAGGCTGCTCAAACTGTGTAATGACGCTTTAAATTTCATGACCCATGTATTAATGGGTATATGTCAACTGGCAAAATGATTAATTTGGAATTTGATGGACGTGCCACTGCAGCAGTACCCTGGAAATCCAGAGTTCTCGCGAGAGCACAATTTGAATTTGCTCAGCAGTCACTCTGGCAATCAGTAATGATGCTCATTACCTATGCCCATGAAACCGAGCTGCACCAATCACATCGGTGTATCTGATATAGGCGGGCCAGAGGCGAGCTAAACAGATGACGACAGCGCTGCGACGACGAAATCCGGAATCAGTCAGTAAACATTGCAAGATGGCTACGGATGAACACCAGCTGTTTGAAACGGCTTTGGCCGCTACAATGAACGAGTTAGACTTGGCTTTTTCTCTAAAAGAGGAACAGAAGACGGCGCTCGAGTCTTTCCTTTGCAAGAACTACGTTTTGGCTGTTTGGCCGACCGGATACGGCAAGAGTCTAATCTACCAGTTAGCTCCGCTGGTAGCTAAGCGCATACGTCACCCCGTGTATTGTTCTGATTGGTTGTAGTGTTATCCAATTGTGTGAAGTGATATTTACAAATGCATGCTTGGTGCCGCCCCTCGAGTTGGGCCATTTGCATTACTCATAGCCAGACCCTAAATCTGTCTAGATTTGGGTCTGGATTTCCAGGCTACTGCAACAGTGTGTCCTGGGTCGAAAACAGAGGAGGATGAGAGCTGATTGAAGAATCAAATTTATAGTGATAGTCAGGATTTCTAAGGGTTCTAAAACACCAAACTGACGGTCGATGTGTGGCCATCACTAAGTGTCTGATTTTGCAGTGTGTCCTGCACCGATGGCACTTGTCAGTTCTTGTTTTTTTTCTTGGTTAATTCAGTGTGTTGAATTGGTGCTGGAGACGGCAGAGGCCATTGGTGAATAAAATCTCTCTGATTAGCAGTTCAGCTCAGCACATGAGAGGAGAAACTGAAGTGATGAAAGCAAACAAACAGCTAAATTCAAGAGGCTATGACTACAGTAAGTTCTTTAGCAGAAACTGCTCGTACACACGGTTAACATGCTTTGCCCTTTCAACATTAGGTTGTGTTGTTAATGTGCTAACTGGCTAACTAGCTCCTTGAATTCATCCTGTCAGTCTTTTTGAATGACAAATACCGACTACCACCGCCTGCTGGTGTTGAGAGTTACTTCCTCTCACACAGGTGCAGAACGTACATGCTAGTTGGCTGTTGGCTGTAGTGTCTTTAGGCAGAGATTTAAAACTTTGATGTCAGTTTGATGTGTCTGTGCCTTAAGGTAAGATAAGAAAGGACACAACCTTAAGTTTCAGAATTGCTCCTGTAATAGGAAGATATTTTTCCTTTATCTTTAAGATATGACAAGCAGTGAGGATATTTTTCTGTAATGAGGCCCCTGGTGATCACTTCCTGTTCTCTGCATGAGGCAGGAGTTTAGGTTGTAGTGTTTGATATTGATTTAAATGCTGTTAGAGGAAACATGTCATTTTAACAAAATCTGCATTTCAGAGTTCACTAAGTATTTCTCATGAAGTCTAAATTAAAAACTTTGAAACTTATCTGCCTCAGTCTGAACTCTGTGTGTGAGTTGTGGCTTTAAGAAAACTGCTGCTCAACTGTTAGACTTTGGCCCCCAGACGTTGTTTGACAGGTCGGCGTGACGAACCGATCGGTGACATCACAGCCGATGTGCAGAGGATGCGGGAGTCCCTCAGCACAGAGCGAGACTCCGATCAATGTGTGTCGAGAAAACTCTGAAAACAATGAGTCACCCTCCACAGAGAGAGGAGATGAAGAGTCTGAGGGAAGGGGTGAGGAGAGGATGGAAGAGCGTGACGATAGAAGAAGTTTGTCCTGATACAGCCAGGTGGAGGGACGACGGGGGTTTGATTACCTGCAGAGACACACAGGTGTACACACACACACACACAAGTGGGCAGGACTGGAACAACTTTTCTTCAGTGATCTAGTTCTGTACCTACCATGCACCATGAACAGCTGTCTGCCCAGCAAATGATCCAAAAAAGTGACTTGACAAGGAAAGGGAATGTGGATTAATCAAGAGTTATAATATTATCAGATACTGAGGCAAATTACAAATCTTCATGTGTCTGGGTAGATGGGCAGATAGATGGATAGAAAGATAGATAGGCAGATAAATGGACCTACAGTAACCACATTTCTCACCTTAGAGGGCAGAGTTGAGCTGCTGTCCTGCTGAGAGTTGCTGCACTCACACACATAGCTGCACTCAGCATCATCACACGGCTCTAAGAGAAGTCTCTGCTGTGGTGGGATTAGACTGAAAGTAGGACATGGAGGGCAGGTTAAAGGAGGGAACGCTGCTACTCTGCAATAAGACAAAACAAGAGGCAGATTTATTGTATTTCCAGTGCTTCAATAAACAGAATGAAATCATAAAATGAACCAAAGGAAAAGCCTTGTTAAATATAAGTCGTATCTCTATCTACACACTGCTGGGTGTAAATTAGAATTTTCTTATCTGACATTTTGCAGAGTCAACAAGCTAAAATCACGGCAGTCATTTCAGAAAGTGAGGAGTGACATTTTGTAGACAAGTTTTACCTAAAAGCAGGAGTTTATATTGGGTCCATTTTATCCATGGATTTAAATTTATTTTTTTGAAAACTGTACAGAAATAAATTATTTTCCTTTTTTTCAGTGTAGAGTCAAAATACTTATTACCAAAATAATCTTTATTTTTGTAAAATGATAAAAATGAATTGCATTCACCGCAAATACGTGACATTTTGTTCTGTATTTCAGGGTTACAACAAAATGAAAGTTTGTACTCATCTCAAGATTATGGGCCTACAGGGCACAGGCCCAGGGGCACAGAGTGTCAGGGGGCTCCCTGAACCTTCACCTGAAAAATGTCAAAGGTCAAACTAACACATACTGAGCGGGAAGAGACTCAAAAGAACCACAAAGAGACACAAAAGAACCACAAAGAGACACAAAAGAACTACAAAAACAGGCCGAACAGCCACAAAGAGACAAAACAACCATAAGGAGACACAGAATGACTACAGAGCAACACAAAACCACCAAAACAGACACTAAATTACCTCAATAATACGCAATATTACTGCAACAACTACAAATAGACACAAAAGAATACAAAGAGATGCATATAGTGGTAAGAAAAAGTATGTAAACCCTTTGGATTTTTCTGATTTTCTGCATTAATTGGCCATAAAATGTGATCCGTTCTACATCTCAGACGCAAGTATAGACAAACACAAAGTGCTTAACCTATTACCACACAAACAGTTACACTATTTCATGTCCTTATTTAACATATCCATTAAACATTCCCAGTGCTGCTGGAAAAAGTAAGTGAACCCTTGGATTTAATAAACTGTTTAAACCTCCTTTGGCAGCAATAACTTCAACCAAACGCTCCCAGTAGCTGCTGATCAGACCTACGCAAAGCTCACGATGTCTGGCGTGAATGGCACAGCATCTCTATTGGATCCAGGTCTGGGCTCTGACTGGGCCACTCCAAAAGGAAGATTTTCTGCTTTTGAAGCCATTCTGTTGCAGATTCACTTTGATGTTTAGGGTCGTTGTCCTGCTGCGTCACCCAACTTCTACTGAGCTTCAGCTGGTGGACAGTGAGTGTTGAGTGTTTTTTCTACACCCTGCCTCAATGTCGTGTCATTGATTGGACTCCAGGTTTGCTAACTCCTGACTCTGAGCTTTTTTTGGAGTCATTAGCCTCGGGGGTTCACTTACTTGTTCCAGCAGCACTGGGAATGTTCAGTAAAGACATGAAATATTATAACTGTTTGTCTGGTATTAGGTTAAGCACATTGTGTTTGTCTACACTTGTGACTTAGATGTAGCCCGGATCACATTTCATGGCCAATTAATGCAGAAAACTAGGAAATTCTAAATGGTTCACATACATTTTCTTGCCACTGTATGTCTACAAAACAAAACAACCAATAACACGCACAAGATTACCCCAAAGAGACTGAAACAACTAAAAAAAGACAAAGAACAACCACAAAGAGACGCAAAGGAACTGCAAAGAAACATAAAATAACTACAAAAGCAGATAAACAAAACACAAAGAGACACAAAATAACCACAGAGCAACACAAAACAACTACAAAGAGACACATAGGACCATGAAGACAAAATGTCCAAAAAGCAACACAAAGACAAACAAGGGGACACAACAGGAAGACAAAGAGATATAAAATGTCTCCAAAGAGACACAAAACAGCCAATAAGACACAAAATTACCCCAAAGAGACCGAAACAACTATAAAAAGACTAAAAACAACCACAAAGAGATGCAAAGGAACACAAAATAACTACAAAAGCAGATAAATAAAACACAAAGAGACACAAAATAACCAAAAGAGGACACTAAATTATCTCAATAAGACACAATTACCCCAGAGAGCCGAATAACAACAACAAGACACAAAACAGCTAAAAAGAGACACAGAGGACCGCAAAGAGATGCGAAGGAACTGCAGAAAAACCCAAAATAACTACAAATACAGGAAAAACAGCCACAAAGAGACACAAAACAACCACAAGGGGACACAAGACAAAGAGATGGGAAGGAACTGCAAGGAGACACAAAATAACAACAAAAACGGGCAAAACAGCCACGAAGAGACATAAAAAGTCTACAAAGAGACACAAAACAACCAATAAGACACAGGATTACCTCCAAGAGACCAAAACAACTACAAAAAGACACAAACAACCATAAAAAGACAAAAAACAACCACACAGAGATGCAAAGGAACGGCAAGGAAAATAACTGCAAAAATGGGCAGACCAACCACAAAAAGACACAAAACCACAAAAAACCTGCGTAACAACTACAAAGAGATGCAAAACTACCACAAAGTCTGTGTGTGTTACTCCTGTGTAAGAGAGGTGGTGGTGCCCTTTGCATATCTGTGCCCAGTGGCCCACTGTCTCCAAGATAAAGATCTCGATAAAATTCACAATAAGGAAATGAGATCATTAAGAGATCTGATCCAACATCAAAAGATCTAGACTCAGAGACACTGAGTCCTTACAAGATGCAGAAGGTAGGTAGGTCTCCATTACTCTTCAATGATTCATCGTTTCCACACCAAACCCAGGTGTAGATTTTGATTTGAAGTGATTATCAGTTTATCACTTGAACTGTGTTAGCTGACACGTATGCCTCTACCTTTATCTAACTTGAATAATGAAAATAAATGAAGTGGTTCTGACCTCAGGGTGTCATGTTTAGCGCTCACGCCTGAGTAGATTTCAATAAAAGCCTCACGCAGCAGATTTTTCTATGCTGAAGCCTACAGTGAAACTTTAATGAGCTCCGAGGCATCGGACCAACGGGTCCATGTCATTGGTTCGACAGCCCATTGGTTCAACATCCCATTAGTCCTAATGTCCGCGGTGCTGAACGGCTCACGGCGGGCGTATGGTGTGCCGCAACCGGCTTGAGGCGGAGCAGGCTCACGGCTTATGAGTTTGTCACTTTCTTTTTCATTTTAACCCACACCATGATCTTTTCCTGACCCTAACCAAGTGGTTTTTGTGCCTAAACCTAACCAGACCTTAACCACAGGGCATCATGATGATTTCGGAACGGACTTCGTAACAATGAGTTTAATATGGTCGGAACAATGGGATGTCGAACCAATGGGTAGTTCCCGGACCAACAGACGCTCACGCCAAAAAACAGTGATACTGAAACTCTGACGAACGACTACAGTGCAGGTGTCTAACTTTAATATAATATTAATAATAACAAATAACTAAAAAGCACTGATTGCAGTATTTACTGCACTTCAACAGCAATCTGCCCGTCAAGTCAGCGGACATATTAACTCCGTATCCTCAATGAACAGTCCATGAAAAAATTATTTTTTCCAGCAGATATCTTAGTTACAACATGACTGAGCTAGCAAAGCAGTTTTGTGTTGCTATGTGTGGTATTTATTCAGTTTTGGGAAATTCTGATGTTTAGAAAGCACAATCTCAGGGAGCGCCATGATCTGTGATGCATCCATATATCAAATGTGCACACCGCCCCCTACTGTATTAGATGGGTAGCACCATGGTCAGCTGAAGAAGAGCGGCTCCTGACGTCAGTCTCCTGCGCCGCTCAGATTGCCAAATCATTTTCGAATTATGGGCACTATTTTGCAGGGCAGACCACGAAAATGAAATAGCAATGTCTTCTTTGTTTTCTTTTTGATTATGGCATAAAATGTGCAGTCTTGAAGAAGAAAATGCAAATGCAAATAGGTTGATTGATTATTCATTTTATTTATGAGTGAAATAATGCAGTCACATTCTTAAAATGAAAAAGCATTTCTGTAAATGCATTTTAATTTTCAAATTTTACATTTCAAATTGAATTTTGGTATCTACTTGCTGGGGCATATTTTGAAAATTAAATCTCAAATGACTTTTTCTTTTTCATTTTAATTAAGTAAAAGAATGAGCAATCTTGAAGAAGAAAATTAAAATGCAAATAGGATGATTGATGATTAATTTTATTTATGAGTCAAATAATGCAGCCACAATCTTAAAATGAAAAAGCATTTCTGCAAATACATTTTAATTTAAATATTAGTCACGATTCGCTTCCATATGAGGAGACATCATGACATCATATGTTATTTTTAGGTTTCAGCCATATTTCTGTCCATATTTAAAGAAAAATGAGTCACTGCTACTGTACTAGACCCCACCACCACAGACCACATGACTCAATACTGCAACCTCCAGAACCCAAACAACCTGCTCAAAGCTTTAAACAACTCTACCTTTGCAATGCTGTACTTTTTATTCCTCTACATTTATTTCACACGAATTGAGCATAGCGTTCGTTCAGACAGGACACGAGGCAGGTTTAAGTTGTGATGTGGGAACAGTGTGGACGCTACAAAGACAATATGTATTTTATTGCTAGGAGTGTCTCAAGAACACGTTGCTGATGAAGACCAAAGGGAACAGAACAGATAAGGCATGAAATATGTCGGGGAGTCATTTTTTAGGTTTTTCTAACATCACATGAATGCAGCACAAGGCTGTGAAGGTTACTGAGGTATCTGCAGTGCATCTTGCCCTCAAAGAAGCTTACATGGCCTATGTGGGATTAAGAAATGCCTTAAAATGAATATCAGCTTTATTGATGTAAACTTATACATGACTGGTACTGCACTGAACAGAAATTTGTGTGGCGGGCTGCACTAGCTGTCGAACGTGCAGGTACTAACGGAGTGTCACAGAGAAACTGACGTTATATTTTGCAAAATGTACCAAACCTCAAAAGGTTTGAAAGGCCCAATACGTTTAGATGTATCAGCTCAAAGGAACTGGAACTGTAAGAAGAAGTGGTCTGCGCCAGGTTAAAGGGCAGGACCGAACCATTTCATGCAAATACAGGGGGCAGGGGGCAATACAGAGGACCTGTTTGTATTAGTTAGCAGACCTTTAATAAAATATTCTATTAATAATGATTTATTAATAATTCTCTATTGAAACAAAACTCTTAATGTTCCAATACATTTTAGGGCCACTGTCAGTCAAAGGCCCTTAGATGTCCTACTTTTGCCTCCCCTGTGGCGCCACTGATAAAGAATGACCTTCTTTTCATTTTCACAAAGAAAGAAAAAGATTATTTTGCTATCATCCAACTACTACAACTCCCATGAGGCTTTAAAAGACTTGTGGTTAATGTGAAAGCTAACGATAATAGCTAGCTAAAGCTAACAATAATTGTTGTTTAACTGTGGTTGAGCATAACATTACAAATCCTGTTTGGTGACATGAATTCATTTATCTGATAATATGTTTTGGTAGTTTGATGCAAACAGAAATCAAATGTGATGTTCTCATGAAGTCAAACGGACGGAGCTTTAGAAACCAGGTGCGGCAGACTCGAGATCCTCTGTGTGCAAACTGAACGAAGCCAGACATCGTTGAAATGGCCGCCACCACAGAACTGTGTCATCATGGTGTCCTGGCATCTCCCACTGAACGTGCTGACATTATGAGAGCGAGCAGGCAGCCTGACAGTCCGTCAATACCAAAGATTCTCCTCCAGCTGCTTTCCAAAGATTCCACACCGTAGAGGACAACGCTGTCTGCCTTCTGTGTGTGTGTGTGTGTGTGTGTTTTTAAGACATGTTGGAGGTGGGGAAACAAAAATCAATGAGATATTTTTCCCTCCTTTTTCTTTAGAATTCTGTGTCAGTCGTTTGTGGTGTCGTATCGGCTGCAGCCGGCGCTAAGGAGCCCTTTGATTTCTCGTCCCTGAGCTAGTTGACATTTATTTCACAAGCACTTGACATTTGGAAATGGGCTCCCTGTGTGAGCGCTGTGTGCACACTTGTCACCCCCTCGTCCTTGTGCGCACGCACACACACACACACACACACACACACACACACACACACACACACTCGGAGGCCTGTGCCATTAGCAACCTTTGTACAGAGCAGCTGGACGGTTGGACTGTCTGCTGGCTTTCAGAATGGGTCGAGCTCAGTTTGGACTGAAATCGAAACTTTGTCCTGAGAGAAAACTGTCAGTCTGAAGCTTTTAGTCTGCCAATAAATCAATACATTCTGATCAATTTTCACCAAGGCGGTGACCAACAAAAGAAAATGTCCAAGAGTATTTTTAACCAGTTCAGGAGAGATTGTTTCAGTGGTTTTTAAAACGGCTCTTTAAGGAGCAGCGTGTCAGATTTAGAGGGATTTAGTAGCATCCAGCAGTGAGGCTGCAGACTGCAACCAGCTGAAACGTCTCCTGGTTAGAATTCCTTCAGTGTTCATTGTTCAGCAGGTTTTTACTGGGAGCCAAATTATCCACAGAGGTCACTTCCTCTCCAAAACAAACAGACAAGATGATTTAAACCAGTAAAAAATCAGAGTAAAACATTTTCATGTTAAAAAATCAGCGTTTTTCTGATGCTGCTCATCGCGGAGGGGCTACTAACTACGGCGTCTGATGGAAAAAATAAATGGTCGTATCTGGAGCCAGTGTTTGGTTTGACTGTTTTGGGCTACTGTAAAAACATGGTGGTGCAACATGGCAATCTCCGTAGACATCGGCTCATTCTAAGGCAACAAAAACACAAAGAATCGTAGTTTCAGGTTGATTATACACTTAAGAAAACAATATGTATTACATACCATTTCTGCCAGTCATGTTGTAACTAAGACATCTGCTGGAAAAAAAATATTTTAATGGTTAGCCCTGCTAATCTACGATAACCATGTTATTAATTTCAAAATGTGCACACAGAATTAGTAATGTTTGTTCAATTATTGTGTTTATAGACTTTACAAACACCAGATTAGTCTAAACGGTGATATAGTGACGTGAAAAAATAAACTCTGCTGGTTTTCTACCCGGAAGTATTTGTAAAAAACAAGGTGATTCCCTCCGAAGGGACACTAACAACTCAAAGTACACGTCAAATAAAATTTCTCCAGACATGTTTTTTGTTATTTTAGGTAGTTATTATCACACTAATGTATGTTCAAGTGTCCATTTCCCCCGATAAGTTGGTTTTAGTTATTTGATTCTATAAACACAGTCTGACCATCTCGAGCTTTTATTTTGGTACTTCTGGTGACCAGCAGTGTGAATTTGCATATTAGCTAAATATTTAGTTTCACCCAGAACATTTAGATTTAACATTTAACATTTAGATTTAGCATTTAGATTTAGATTTAACATTTAGATTTAGATTTAGCATTTAGATTTAATATTTAGATTTAACATTTAGATTTAGATTTAACATTTAGATTTAGATTTAGCATTTAGATTTAATATTTAGATTTAACATTTAGATTTAGATTTAGCATTTAGATTTAACATGTAGATTTAGATTTAATATTTAGATTTCACATTTAGATTTAGATTTAACATTTAGATTTAGATTTAGCATTTAGATTTAACATGTAGATTTAGATTTAATATTTAGATTTTACATTTAGATTTAGATTTAGCATTTAGATTTAACATTTAGATTTAGCATTTAGATTTAACATTTAGATTTAGATTTAATATTTAGATTTTACATTTAGGTTTAGATTTAATAGATTTAGATTTAGCATTTAGATTTAACATTTAGGTGCTACATTTAATATTTAGATTTAATTATTTAATATATTTCTAAGTTAACAAATATTGCTGTAAATGTGGTAAAAGGTGACGTTAAAAAATTCACAACACTTTTTTAAACATTGTTTGAAGCTAAATGTGGCAAAATGTTGATGTTATTTTCAGCGTGAGACACTTTACAAACGGCACCCCATACTAATTAGCTATTTAGCCTGCTAACCGATGTTAGCAGTGCACTTCTACCCACGGAATGTTTGTTTGTTGGTTCATCCAAGTTAAGTTGCAAAATCAGACGTGTGCTCATGTTTGTAAGTTGGATAAGAAGGAGACTTCAACACGAGAGCTGATGTGGGTTCTTGTTTGGAGTCTGTGGCTCTTGTTTCGTGTAGCAGGGTATAAACTGAACAGTGTTCCCTGGAAACAATGTAAAACCAGTGAGCGCCATCATGAGATCACAAAGTATAAAGTACATATTTATTTTTCCTCAGATGGACGAGAGGACATATGATTTACTGACCAGGTGATAGTCTGTATGTGTGAGCAGCCCAGTCCCCAGAAGAAAATATTAGCGTTGTACATTGCAGACCACTGTTCAAGACCAACAAACAAAACTGGTTGTGTTTAGGCGACCTGTTTCTTTTTTGTCCTGTGTCTTTTTATCCACCAAACTTAGACGTTTTTTAGCAACCCATAGCTGTTTTCCTACTGAGACAGTGCCAAAAAAAACCAACGTTTTACCGAGACATTACTGCGTTTCTTGCTGGGGTAGTGCAACGTAAAACAGCTGGTGTGTTGTGACCTGGAGCTATGTTTCCACCGGGGATAGTGCCACAAAAAGCAGCTGTTTTTACCAAGACATTGCTGAGTTCCGTGACGAGATAGTGCCCCAAAAAGTGATTGTTCTTACTGAGCCACTACTGCATTTCCAGCAGAGACAGAAAGCCACAGAAAGCAGTTGTTGTTTACTGAGATATTGTTGCATTTCAATCACGGACAGTGCCATGAAAAGTAACTCATAGCTGTGTTTATTGCCACGGAAACTGGTTGTTGTTTACCGAGACATTGCTGCATTTCCAGCCAGAGCAGTGCTACAAAAAGCTGTTGTTTGTTATGGAGACATCCTTGACTTTTCCTGGCAGGATAGTGCCACCAAAAGGTGTCCTTTTTTTGCAACTCATGGCTGTGTTACCACTGTGGATACTGCTACAAAAAGTGGTTGTTGTTTACTGGGACATTGCTGCATTTCCTGCCAGGATAGTGCCCTGAAAAGCTGTTGTTTTTTGTTCATTGCTACATTTCCTGTCAGTATAGTGTGATGAAAAGTGGTTGTTTTCTACCACGACATCGCTGAGTTTCCTGCCAGGAACTAGTCAGATCAAGTGGTTGTTGTTCACTGAGACATCACTGCTTTTCCAGAGGAGGTTGTGCCCCTAAAATGAGAGATCTTTTCCTAACCATAACTAAGTGTTTTTTGTGCCTAACCCTAATCACATGTTAACCATAGCATTGTTGATATGTAAAGTTTCAACATATCCACGACATAATAATATAAAAATATAACACATCTCTAATACAAACATATTTTCTGGTTGGTGCGAAAGCACAACAGGACATTTCACCCTTCATTCATGCAGGTCGACCTTCATCTGTCTCCGTCCTGCAGCAGCAGTTTGAACGGCTCTAAAATTAAAACTGGTGTTGCTGTGAAAAGTAAAACTCAGCAGGGGATTCAGTTTGATCAGTTCTTCAAACAGTGACTCACCTTCTGTTTATTTTCCCTGCTTAGAGGAGGCAGGTAAGATGACGCAGAGGACAGGCAGCCTGCTGTGTGACAGAGAAGTCACAGAATTAAACCCCAATTAATGATAAACAACACTTTATCAAAACATGGATCCTTTCTTATCATCATTAGAAAATGAGAATATACAGCTTTCATGAATGTCATCACTACAGCTGCTTGTTTCCTTGTTTTATATCTTTATTTCATATTGATCCACAAGTTTATATTTGGATGCCAAATCTTTTACTTTCAGACCTATGTGCTTCTGTTTTCTTTATGTATAATAGGGCTGGGAGTCGCCAGAGGACCCACAATAGGATATTATCACGATATTTTGATGCAATATATTGCGTTTTGTTACCTTTTTTTCCAACTACGTCCAACTTTGTCAACATCAGTTTTACCTCACAAGATAAAGTTTACACTCTGTTAATTGCCATATTTATTTACTGCTGTACTCAAAGATTCCTCAGCTTTATGCTTCACTTCTCTGTGGAGCTTGGGTACAGCTGTGTCGGTGAAAAAACAGGGGACGGAGTCACATTCCTGGGTTCATGTGTTGTTAGCATGTAACAGAAGCCTTGGTTTTGAACAGCACTGTATGGATGCAGATCTTTGCACAGGAAGTAGGTGATGGACTGTGTTATTGTCTTCACTCTCTCAGAGTTGGATGGTAGTTTTGTAGAGCTAAGTGTTTCCAGTGTTGGTTGATTTTTTGGAGTATTTTATTCTCATATGACGCTGCTTGTTTTATTTTTATTTATTTTATTTTGCACAGTAAAAAAGAAAAACAAGCAAACAAAACCGACAGAATACAGCAAGCAGATTGTGCAGGTGAGATTTAAAAAACCCCGAGAGGCTTATAGAGGGAATCTCACCATATCAGCATTAAGAACATATATTAATAAGTCCATAGCAAAAAAACAAACAAATATAAAAACATGAAATCAAGAAGCAAAGAAGTGAGTGAGAGCATAAGCGTATGTGTGTGTGTGCATGAGTGTATGTGTGTATGCGTGCTCAAGCGAGCATGGGAGTGTGCGACTGTATACGCACGTGCCAAAGCACACTTGTATTCAGACAAATCAGTCAAATCCTTACAGTGGATAGAGGATGGTTAATTATAGTTAAATGTAATCAGTTTGAAGAGTTTGGTTCATCAGACAGGACCGTAGCCTATATTTGAAACTCTTGAGTGAGGTAGATTGAGATGCAATTTGAATATGACTGTTCCAAAGCTGAGCCCCTCTATATCTGATGGAGAATTGACAAAGCCTAGTACGAAACATTGGAAGATGTAAACATTCGGCATGTCTCGTATTATACTTATGAACATCACTGTTAGTCTGGAAAAATTCTTTACAAGGCATAGAAAATGAAGCAGACGGATGCAAGATTTTGTAAATTAATATACAGGTTAGATATACATTTATTTTAAAAACTGATAAAATATTAAGCTGATTGAAGAGAGGGCCTGAGTGTTCTATCCTATTGCTGAAAGTGGCAATTCTGCAGAACTTTTTTTGTAAAATATAAAGCTCAGGAAGGTGAGTGGGATAGGTAGCTCCCCAAATAACATTGCAATATATAAGGTACGGATAGATTAAACTATAATAGAGGATTAATAAACACTTTTGATGAACCAAACCTTGAATTCTGCCAATGATACCAACAGACCTAGACATTTTATTGCAAACAGACTGAATATGAGTCTTCCAGCTTAGAGTTTCATCAATTATGACTCCAAGGAAACTTGTGAATGAAACCTGGGTAAATGAGTTGTTTCCAGTGGAAAGACAAGAGTTAGATCTAGAGTATTTTTTGTTTTTTGAAGTAAATACAATAAAATTAGATTTTTTAACATTTAAAGATAATTTGTTTAATAGAAACCATTTGGAAATTCTTTCTAAAGCAGTGTTGGCTTTGGCCATCAGTACAGAAAAATTAGAATGTGAGACAAATAAATTGGTATCATCGGCAAAAAGTACAGGAAACATGGAGGATAATGCTGCAACCAGATCATTAATGTAAATGAGGGATAGGCAAATGTGTCATATCCAGGTCTTCCTTTTCTTCGGTGTTAAAAAATTTGAAATAAGTCCAGAAGTTTGATTTAAATAACGATGTTTCTCCGGTGCCTCCATCTTTGTTTTGATGAACTTCCTGCCAAATGCCGCTGACTGAGACCTCTGCTGACCTCACCAAGAAAGACACATCAGCAACATCTAGTGGACAGAAAGAGCAATTGATTTCATAATTTTAGTACCAAAAGTTGTATTAAAATGTGTATTTATTAAAATTAATAAAAGATTGATACTTGACGTCCGTGTATTGATACAATATCACCACACAAAACATCACGATATTATGCTGTATCGATTTTTTCCCCCACCTCTGATGTGTTTGAGTATTTTACATGGCTTTTGTTTTATTTGTGATTTTTTTTTTATGCATGCAATAAATAGGCAACCACACACAGATGACACAGACATATGACTTTGTGGGTTGACACTTAACAGAAGTGATAATTTAAAATAACATATTCAGTTTTCCCGTCAAACATTGAGTCATATTCAATTATCACACCCAGTTTCAGTAGACTTCACTCCTCTCTCAGAGTCTCCTGGTGTTTTTGATAAGAAGACTTTCCCTGGTAAAGTGATAATAAACTGATCCAGATACAGATTCTGAAATCATGTGACGAAGGCAGAGAACTAACACTTGCCGAGGTGTTAGCGTGTTAGCACGTGTGTTGTCATTCAGGGTTAACCTCAGATGTTGAGAGCGCTCTGCTGAGTCCAGGAACCTTCAATGTGACACCAGAATGTTAACAGGGTCAGAAATAAGACACAGTTAGGTCTGCACTGTGAGCTTTAAGATACCAAATGAGATATTTTATTGATACACAGGAGGGGGAGTTCATGATGCTTCAGCAACAGAGACAATCACATAAATACAGATATTATTTAAACCTGTGGAGGGATTGTTACTGTCAAGAAGATCAGGCAAAATTACACTCCTATTTCCATCAGTGTGTCATCATCTGTTGAGCTTGTTGGTAGTTTTACATTTTTAGACACCGTTACATGGACAACAAACACCACCTACATTCTCAGGAGAGCACAACAGAGACTGTTCTGTCTGAGGCCTCTCAAGAGGTCTGGCATAATCACCTAAACTCGAGTAAATTTTTATCGCTGCACCATCGAGAGTGTTCTGATGGGCAGTATTACTGTGTATTTTGGCAGCTGAATCAGTGTTGGAAACAGTGGAGCCTGTCAGTGAATGAAATCACTCTGATTAGTTGTTTAGCTCAGCGCACAAGAAGAGAAACAAAAGTGAGGAAAGTAAACAACAGAAGTCAAGAGGGAGTGAGATTGAAACAAACTTAAGTAATATTATTTTTATAGCCACTGAGCTCTTTAGTAGGAATGGGTCATAATTGTATGTGTTTTGTTGCACTGTAAATATGATTTGTTCTCTCAACACTGGGTTGTGTTATTAATGTGTTAACTGGTGTCTTGAATTCGTCCTGTCGGTCCTCCAGTTTCCCTTTTTGAATGACAAACGCAGACCGACGCTTCCTGCTAGTATGGAGAGTTATTTCGACTCACACTGGTGCAGAACATATGTGCTAGTTGGTTGTCGGCTGTACTTTGTGATGTGTTCAAGTGCAACTTTTGGCAAAGACACAAGCGACATGAAGTGACAAAATAGTCAGCCTTCGTTGCCACTAGTTCTTTTTTGTCTTATGTTTATGGATTGCTCACTTTGGGCCAGGAGAGAGATGCTGCCCCAAGCAAAGAAGTGAGGGTAAAATGGAGTGCGAGAGGGACAGGTGGATCAGTGCAATTTACCGGTCCATCTGTGTTTTAACCCTCACTTATAGTCATGAGCTTTGGGTAGTGAGCAAAAGAATGAGATCGCAGATACAAGCAGACAAAAGTTTCCTCCGTAGGGTGTCTGGGCTCAGCCTTAGGGATAGGGTGAGGAGCTCAGACGTCACATCATAAGGGGCCAGTTGTGGTCGTCTGGGCATCTGATCAGGATGCCTCGTAGGCACTTCCTGTTGGAGGCTTTCCAGGCACGTCAGGGGGGGTCAACCCAGGTGGAGGGATTATATATCTCATCTAGCTTGGGAACGACTCGGGATCCCCCAGGAGGGGCTGGAAAATGCTCCTGGGGAGGGGAATGTCTGGAGTACCTTGATTAGCCTGCTGCCCCTGCGACCCAGCCGAGGATAAATGGAAGTTAATGGATGGATAGATGGACTTGAGTATTCTCTGTGAGGTTTATTGAATTTCAGGTGGAATAGACGCTCCTCATGCAGGAAAAGCAATACGAAGCTTCAAGTGCCTGGTGGCCTGTGCTCTCGAAAGCTTGGGAGTTTGATAAAGTGCATTCAAATTGATGCCGGCATTAACAAGATCAGACATTTCGTAAGTTCATAGTGGAGAAAGGCAGAAACACAGCCCCTGGAAAAGTTGGTGAGAGTGCTCGCTGTGGATGTACAATGAAGCTTCAGTTCATGTCACACACAAGAAGACAAAAAAAGACTGTGTTAAAGTGCAGACACGTTTACTGCGGTTATATTTATATTGATGAAAAGGTGTCTGATACAAAGGACAGGTAATCAGTTTCCCTTTTCATGAGATGCACACTGGCATGCAAAGTCTGGGCACCCTGGTCAAATTTCATTTACTGTGAATAGTTAAGAGTAGAAGATGAACTGATCACCAAAAGGCATGAAGCTAAAGATCAAACATGCTTTTTGTAGAGTTTTAGAGTGAAAAAAATGGAAGGAGCACCATGCAAAAGTTTGGGCACCCCAAGACACTTGAGCTCGCAGACAACTTTTACCAGGGTCTCAGACCTTAATGAGCTTGTTAGGGCTCTGACTTGTTCACAGTCATCGTACAGAAAAGCCAGGACATGCAGATTTCAAAGCTTTATAAATACTCTGACTCCTGAAACCTTGTCCCAACAATCAGCAGCCATGGGCTCCTCTAAACAGCTGCCTAGCACTCTGAAACTGGAATAACTGATGCCCACAAAGCAAGAGAAGACTATGAGAAGATGGCAAAGTGTTCTGAGGTCTGGAAGACCAAGAAAACTTTCAGAGAGAGCTGCTCGTAGGATTGTTAGAAAGGCAAATCAAAAGCCCTGTTTGACTGCAAAAGACCTGCAGGAAGATTTCTCAGACTCTGGAGTGGTGGTGCACTGTTCTACTGTGCAGACACACCTGGACAAATATGACCTCCATGGAAGAGTCATCAGAAGAAAACCTTTCCTGTGTCCTCACCACTAAATTCAGCCTCAGAAGTTTGCACATCTAAAAAAAAATAATCTTTTGGAAACAAGTCCTGAGGACTGATGAAGTTAAAATAGAACTTTTTGGACACAATTAAAAAGGTATGTTTGGAAGAAAAAGGGTGCAGAGTTTCATGAAAAGAACATCTGTCCAACTGTTAAACGCGGGGGTGGATGGATCATTCTTTGGGCTTGTGTTGCAGCCAGTGGCACAGGGAACATTTCACAGGTAGAGGGAAGAATGGATTCAGTTAAATTCCACCAAATTCTGGAGGCAAAAATCACAGCATCTGTAAAAAAGCCGAAGATGAAGAGAGGACGGCTTCTACAACAGGACAGTGATTCTAAACCCACCCTACAAATCCACACTGGACGACCTCAAGAGGAGCAAGCTGAGGGTTTTGCCATGGCCCTCACACTCCAGCGACCTAAACATCATTAAACAGCTGTGGATAGAGCTCAAAGAGCAGAGCATGAAGACGGCCCAAGAATCTCACAGAGCTAGAAGCCTTTTGCAGGATGAATGGATGGAAACCCTCCAAACGAGAACTGAAAGACTCTGAGCTGGATACAAAGTGTTTAGAAGATGTGATACTTGCCAAACGGGGCGCTACTAAGCACTGACCATGCAGGGTGCCCAAACAAGAAACGGTAAAAGATTAGATTTAAAAGGAATCTTGAAAACATTTAAGAAATGTGTCGTCTTTAACGTCGTGCCTTTTCAAAATCAGATCATCTTCTACTTAACTACTCACAGTAAACAAAATGTTGACCAGGGGTTCCCAAACTTTTGCATGCATGCAACATCTGGATACTCAACCTTTCATGCAGCTGAGCCGTATTCGTCTCTGTAGACGTCATCCCTGCTTTACAGAGTGAGCTTTACTGCAGTGTGTTCTCCTCCTCTCATTCTCACTGGGAAGAACGTCTGCTTCTCCTCTTAGCATCACTGATACTATCTGTTCACCAGAGGAACGTAAGAGGAAAAACCCATTAGCCCCAGTGGTATGGCTGCGTGATTACATAATCACTTTGATATCATAAACGCATTATAGTGATAAAGTTTACCCTCAGGACAAAACAAAGCACATTTCACAGTACACGCTCTGCCTCTCGAGAGCCCCCGGACTCCTCCTCAAGCTCCGAGAAGGTTTCCCTCCTCCCAGAGCTTCAATCAGTCCATGACACTATCAGCACAGACCACAGACATCCAGCCTGCCAGTTCCAACGTGGAACTACTTCTTTCTTTTTCTAACTGCAGTGGCACGCACGCCTGAAGCCCTGAAAGCTCCGATCTCTGATTCGAGGAGAAAGTGGATCTTCAGCTGACAAAAAAGAGGTATCTTGACTTCTGTCAGTGGAAAAGATGAGGCTGAAGAGATGGTGGGGTAAAGACAAAAAAACAAGCATATGTTTGTTTTGACAGGTTCATGTTTGTATTAAGTGTGAGGTCAGGCACCAGAGAGTGGACATGTTTGCCTTCAGGCCTCTCGTCACTCTGTGTGTGTGAGGGGGGAGTTGATGACGATTACCATGAGAGGAGCTGCCCTTGGTGTTCATACATGTGTTTATTTTAGTTTGGATCACATCCCCTGTTTTCCAGGGCAAATGCACATCTGCTGGACACCACCTGACAGGCTAACAGGTGTAATGTAGAAAAACAACTTGTGCACAGGTTTTTATGTCAACTTACAGTGTCTACTTTGTTCAACCCTGAACTGATGAAGATGCTACTGGGAGGAGCTGTAAATGAGAATGTAAATAGCTGAATAAGCTGGATCGGACAGTAAACAGACTTCACCCCGCCTGCTCCCTAGTACAGAGTCTGTGTAATGTCCGGTTAATGTTTGGCTCAGATAACAAGATATCAGCCCGATGATGACCCCACACGGTCATCCTACAGTATCGGCTTGCATCGTGAGCAATGAATGTTGTGCACTTTAAAAAATCATTTTACCTCGTGTAGTGTGTCATAAGAGACGACAGCCGACACAGCATTCAGCATTCATATTTATCCTTGCCCCTTCAACAGTCACTGGATGTTGTTCCAAAAGTGGACACTACACGCCCTTCTGACAAACGTCAGCAAAGCCCTGAAATCTTGTCAGATCTTCCTGTGGTCTTAGGTCCACTAAGAGACTTTTTTTACATCTTCGGATCTTCATGGAAGTGAAAATGCCACTAAGTTCCCAAGTCATTTTTTGCAAGTGTTAAGCAATTGATGTGATCAAAAGCTGCAGAACAGCTACTGCAAGGTGAAACAGTTTTGTCAGCTGACGGCAGTATTTTCAGCAACCATATAGTTCAACCCTTTGACCTCGGCAAAAGAAATAGTCCTATAGGGGCTACATTGGTATTTTTGCTTATTGTGATGTCATTATTTGGAGTATCTATAAATGCTTTGTATTCCTAAAATCTGTACAACCTCAGCTACAAGTTTATGTAAATAAATAAATAAAAACATAATAATTGAGAAAACTATTGAAATTATGTTGTAAAAAAAAAAAAGAAAAGACAAAAAGACAAAAATCGGACATTTTTTTTCATCAGATTTTACAAATAAAAACAAGATTTTTAAATGTAGAAACATAAAGCGGCAAAAAGCGAAATCGTTTCACTGCTAGGTTTGCTGTTGTGCACTGCCTATAGACCAAAACAAAGTGTGTCATGAGCCACTCCTCCCTCTACCTGCCAGTTCGGCTCACGGGCCTGGCGGGCTCACGTAGAAGAGTAGGAACATTAGCATTAGCTCCCGGGAGCGTTAGCAGTTAGCACTAGTCGGCTGCCACGCTACTCTTCTCCGTGAGGCACAGAGCGTTAGCGCCCGGAGTACTGGAGTAACCTACAGCTATGGAGCGCTTCTACCAGCTCTTCTAGTCACTGAGCCTCACCTCCATCTCAGCAAATATATTACATTTACTACAGGTACCATCATGCCATCTGCCATTGGTCACTGGCTGTAGCCTTTTATAGGGAGGGAGGGCCAAGGGCTCCGAGACGAGGGAGGAGGCGGCGATTCACATGAACGTACAGTACAGGCCAAAAGTTTGGACACACCTTCTCATTCAATGCGTTTTCTTTATTTTCACGACTATTTACATTGTAGATTCTCACTGAAGGCATCAAAACTATGAATGAACACATGTGGAGTTATGTACTTAACAAAAAAAGGTGAAATAACTGAAAACATGTTTTATATTCTAGTTTCTTCAAAATAGCCACCCTTTGCTCTGATTACTGCTTTGCACACTCTTGGCATTCTCTCCATGAGCTTCAAGAGGTAGTCACCTGAAATGGTTTTCCAACAGTCTTGAAGGAGTTCCCAGAGGTGTTTAGCACTTGTTGGCCCCTTTGCCTTCACTCTGCGGTCCAGCTCACCCCAAACCATCTCGATTGGGTTCAGGTCCGGTGACTGTGGAGGCCAGGTCATCTGCCGCAGCACTCCATCACTCTCCTTCTTGGTCAAATAGCCCTTACACAGCCTGGAGGTGTGTTTGGGGTCATTGTCCTGTTGAAAAATAAATGATCGTCCAACTAAACGCAAACCGGATGGGATGGCATGTCGCTGCAGGATGCTGTGGTAGCCATGCTGGTTCAGTGTGCCTTCAATTTTGAATAAATCCCCAACAGTGTCACCAGCAAAACACCCCCACACCATCACACCTCCTCCTCCATGCTTCACAGTGGGAACCAGGCATGTGGAATCCATCCGTTCACCTTTTCTGCATCTCACAAAGACACGGCGGTTGGAACCAAAGATCTCAAATTTGGACTCATCAGACCAAAGCACAGATTTCCACTGGTCTAATGTCCATTCCTTGTGTTTCTTGGCCCAAACAAATCTCTTCTGCTTGTTGCCTCTCCTTAGCAGTGGTTTCCTAGCAGCTATTTGACCATGAAGGCCTGATTGGCGCAGTCTCCTCTTAACAGTTGTTCTAGAGATGGGTCTGCTGCTAGAACTCTGTGTGGCATTCATCTGGTCTCTGATCTGAGCTGCTGTTAACTTGCCATTTCTGAGGCTGGTGACTCGGATGAACTTATCCTCAGAAGCAGAGGTGACTCTTGGTCTTCCTTTCCTGGGTCGGTCCTCATGTGTGCCAGTTTCATTGTAGCGCTTGATGGTTTTTGCGACTCCACTTGGGGACACATTTAAAGTTTTTGCAATTTTCCGGACTGACTGACCTTCATTTCTTAAAGTAATGATGACCACTCGTTTTTCTTTAGTTAGCTGATTGGTTCTTGCCATAATATGAATTTTAACAGTTGTCCAATAGGGCTGTCGGCTGTGTATTAACCTGACTTCTGCACAACACAACTGATGGTCCCAACCCCACTGATAAAGCAAGAAATTCCACTAATTAACCCTGATAAGGCACACCTGTGAAGTGGAAACCATTTCAGGTGACTACCTCTTGAAGCTCATGGAGAGAATGCCAAGAGTGTGCAAAGCAGTAATCAGAGCAAAGGGTGGCTATTTTGAAGAAACTAGAATATAAAACATGTTTTCAGTTATTTCACCTTTTTTTGTTAAGTACATAACTCCACGTGTGTTCATTCATAGTTTTGATGCCTTCAGTGAGAATCTACAATGTAAACAGTCATGAAAATAAAGAAAACGCATTGAATGAGAAGGTGTGTCCAAACTTTTGGCCTGTACTGTACATGAACGTGCAGCCAGACCGGCTTGTAAACAATGGGCTGGAGATCAACACAGAGAGAGGGTGTGTGAGGTCATGCTATACTCCAGATGAAATTACACCTCTAGGTCTTCACATACCGATTTTTTAATTCCTTCAATCTAGAAATGATGAATTTTGCTTATTGCCCCAATAAGGAAAATATTTCCCAACGCTCCATAAGTGATTTGAACTGTGTACACGTTTGAATTTTTGACAAACACTCATTTTTATGAGCAGTGTGCAAGAGCATTACTCATTCCACATGTTGTATGTGGTGCAAAACCATGCGAAAAGTAGCAGTTTTGCACCACACGCAACGTTGCGCAATGACATCATTATGAGTGTGTAACGAGATGGCACAGAAGACAGAAGCCTTAGCTCTCTGTTGCATGAATCAATGTTCTAGCTATTACAGTTTATATTGTAGATCAATATATATACAGGATTATGCAAGCAACGACCTCTTGCGCCCATGACGAGGAAATGCCAGCATAATTATAGTGAAATACTTCGTTCACACTTTCTGTAATGTGAGGTGAAAGGTACTGAGTTTATGACACGGAAGACAGAAGCCTCAGCTTTCTGCTTCAAAAACAATGAACGTTCGAGCCATTATGGGGTTTTTTTTAATTTTAGATCTATTTAGACAGGATCATGCGAACAGTGATCTCATTTTTAACGGTTAAAACTGTGTTGTTTTAATGTGTGTGCACACATTATTAGTCTAAGTCTATAAAAACACATGAGTGAGCCACACCTTTACACTGGCTGACACATTCCCTCATCACCGTCAGCATGATGAGTGTATTTAGATCTCTTCAGGAAACATAAAAACAGAAATGACTTATTCTCTGAATCTTTACGCGTGCAAACATCCAGCTGCTGTGATCTGCTCACATGAACGCACGCAAGCACACAGTGTAGCGGTTTGTCGCTAATCCCACAGTAAACAACCCGCCCTCCCACTAATTACTGTGACACCTGGGTCACGACGACGACCTGACACCCTTCTGCCTCATCATCTTGTCTCTCGGCTCAGCTGATGAGCCTCGCATTCCTCCGATCAAAGCACCGCCCTCCCACACTTCTTCTCCTTCTTCTTCTGTTGTTGTTGCACCTGCAGCACAGCTGGTTCTCTGGCGGCGGATCAACACAGAACACCGAGTGCTCCTGTCTGTGGGCGGCAGCGTCTCAGCAGTGTTTGCATCAGCCTTCATCCAACCGTTCTTCTTTGTTGGCCGGGACACACACATGAATACACACACACACACACACACACACACACACCACCACCACCACGCTTCTCCACACTGGTTGAGCCGCCACGCGCCATCTGCTCCCATCAGGAGAGGGTGATTGATGCACCGGCCGTATAAAAGCTACAGGGATGACTCATCGACTCCCCACCGCGATGGCTGCTGCAGTGAGAAAGTGTATGAGTGTGTGTTGTTTAAGGAGCACATGACTTTCTGCTTCTCTTCCATGTCTCGCTGCTCTGCTTCTCTACCTGTTCAACACTTCCCAACTCTCTGATCAGTGACCAATCACCTATTGGTCCAGCTGGTGGAGCCGATACCTGGGTCAACGTTCAGCTTTTCGCCTGCTGAACGACAGAGACAACAGATCATGAAGCGCTTTTATTACTACAGTATTTAAGTTTGTTTCAGTTGTTCTTTAGCTTGTCTAATGCAAAACCTGCTTAGTCAAGTTAGGAGAACAAGTCAGTAAGACAATCTTTAAAGCTGCCATAATACATATTTTAACATTCACAATGAATTATATGATTATATGTGATGTGATCGCGTCTCTCATGGTGACAAACCCACAGTGAATTGTCTTTAGCTGGTAGATACAGAGCAACACGCCTCCATGTTTGCTGCTGTGTGAACTGTTGGTCAACAAGTTCATCAGATCAACCTTAACGTTGGTAATATGTCAGGGCTGTGCTTACAACTTGTTGTGCTGCCCCCAGGTGGCCAAAAAATGCAAGCAGCGATGAACAGGCCCTTGTGCCCCTGCACAATGCGGAGGTGCTGACAGGACGTCAGCTGAGGCAGCAGTTCATTTCTGTGACAGTCAGACATGTTTGCAGGAGTGAGATGGCATATCCTCCATGGAGTGTGGACACTGGAATGACCTATTTTACATTTGTACTACTTCCTGTTTCCACCATGTGGCACTATAGAGGACATGACATATACATCATGTTGCTGCAATGTCATGTAAATCAAAAGATAAGTGTGACAAAAAGTACTTCCTGTTTCCAATAGGTGGCACAATCACCATGACACCTAACGTACATGTAGATGGCTTTAGGACTGGAGCCTCATAAAATGTGAAGTTTTGGGCAAATTGGACCATGTGTGCTGGAGATACAAACTACTTCCTGTATAGTGGTGAAACATGGAAATTTGACACCTTGCCATGGTCACATGGTTTGATGAAAACTCAAACTTTAAGCAACTTTGGATATCCAAGGTCTTAAGATGGTGCAGACTAGATTTTAAGTCAACTGGATCAAGTCTGTAGGAGGAGTGTGTTAAAGAATGACCCCTGGAAATGGCCAAAAAATGTACAAGAATACAAATGCAAAAGAATTCCACATTTAAATCAACACTAGTCCATACCCATTGGTAGCTTTGTCACCTTCTACCTATGCCAGTCCTCAATGCCTATGTGCAGTTTCACATAGATTGACCACGTCAGTGAGTAGAAAAACGTGGGACAGACAGAATGACTGACTGACAGAATGACACACTGACAGTTTCCGTGATTATGTACAGCATACCATACCATGACTTAGTCATACCAAAAATTAGAAGAAAACATCAACATTGGTCCACAGGGGGAGCCACAGCGATCGGTCGCATTTTAGCCATTTTGAAGCATTTTTCTGTTGTTATAGCGCCACCCAGTTGCCAATTAGAGTTAAATTTCTCCAGTCACCTTGAGGCGTCCTGTTCTACATATCTACCAAGTTTAGTAAAAATCCATATGGCGGTTAGGCCTAGATAAGTTTTCCAACTTTTGCCGAGAGGGAACTTTAGATATTGGTCCCTAGATTATGTTCACCCAGTTTCATGCAGATCGCTCAAACTTCCTAGGAAGAGATCCATTTGAAGTGTTTTTCAAAAAATTCAAAATGGCGGAAAATCTATATAAGCGGAAGTTATAGGTTCTTGAGGCAAATGTGTTCCTCATGAGGAGAGGCATCTCTGTGCAAAGTTTCATGTCTCTACGACATACGGGGCATGAGATATGCCCATTCAAAGTTTGACATTTCAATGGGTTGCTATAGCGCCCCCTTTGGCCAATTGATGTAATATTGCTTCATTGGCATCCTCCCATGACCCTCTACCACTGTGCCAAATTTCACATGGATTGACCAAGTCAGTGAGGAGAAAAACGTGGAACACACACACACACAGAGTTTTCGTCATAATATAGTAAGATGGCTGACTTCTTGTTGGGTTCAAGGTATGGCTCCTTGAGACTTTTTTGTACGTCCTGGGGTGTTACATGTACCTAAATGTCAGTGAAACCAGCTGTGGGGGCTGTGTTGTCGAAATTTTGCAGGGGATGCTACTGAGCCATTTCTTTTTTTGCACCTGGGCATGAAACCCCTAAAATATCAAATTTTTCACCAGATGTGATATGTGTGCAAAATTTCATGAGTTTTTGAGTATGTTAATCCAGTCAAAAATGCTAATCATCGTGCGGTGCTCTTATGTCTAGCTATGTTGACAGTAGTAGTAGTTAGGCTGGCTCGGTTAGGTTGGGCTGATGGTGGAAGTAGCTGTGGAGTGGATCATCTCGCCTTTTTCTCATCTCTGTGGAGAGCATAGATGTGAAAAGAGAACTTGATACAGAAAAATGACATCAGATGAACAGACTGAAAACGTTATCTTATGAGATAAAACTGATGTTGACCAAGTTTTCCTTTGGGGAAATAAGTTGCAGTCGGAAAAGCAGCATACTCAGCATATCACAACATGGCAAGAATAACAATAATAATAATACATATTATTGTGTCTTAAGTGTTGCACCATGGGTCCTCTGGCGATTCCCATCCTTACTATTCATTAGTGAGTCCACATGAGGGACACTATGCCTGTTTGTATTTCTAACATCATAACGTCCATTAACGTTCTAATTGTAGCAAATCTAATTTCATGTCTCATCACGTTGTCTGTGTACAGTCCTGCTCCCAAATAACTGCACCACAGCTCTCTGAGAAGACATGACAGCCGTTTCTAATGGAGATTCACAGTTCCAGGACTTGGATAGGGCCCCCCCTGGAGCATGCCAAGGATTATACATATTTACAGTGTCAGGGCCTTCAGTAAACCGTCGCCAGGAGACTCAGAATCTCAAGTAGCACTTCCAGACTTTGCAGACATTTTGCAGAGTTTGAATGTCATCATTATCATCTGGAAAAACAAACTAACCTGGAGGGAGAAACACTGCAGATTATGCATCAAACACAGAGAACATGCTGTTTCTGAGCATCACACGTCTCTCTCTCCCCCGTCCGTCTTTAATTTGTCTCCCAGACGTTATTTTCATATCTGAAAAGCGGCGGCCCCGGTCGCCTCACATTGTGCCGTTGCCTCTGAATGCTGAGCTGTGATCAAATTCCTCATTGAGATGCAGATGAAGGGCCAACCTGCCTCAGGCTCAGATCGTGGCTTTGGAGGCAGCCGCCGGGGTCGTTTGTTCTCTCCTCCGTGATTTCAGCGCATCATCCGGAGCAGAGACTAACAGGATCTCCTCCTTCTCCTTTTCACAAGCAGCTGTGCAGCCACTTTACCTCTCAGTGGCCTTATTGTGGTGTGTGAACCTGTGTTAAACCACACTCAGTGGAAGTGCACAATGACAGTGTGTTGGTACATAATCTCTCTGATACAAAACACACTGGCGAGGGAGGAAGAACACGGTGCTCCAGAAATGAAACACTCTGAACTGAAGCATTCAAACATCTCAAAACACATAATGTATTCTTTTTCTTTTATTCTATAAAAGTAATCGTAGCCAGGTGTAAATGTAATCACACCAGATACACAACAACCTGGGAGAGGGGTACTACAACATGAAGTGCATCAACCAGTCTAATGAACCACTTGAATCTCGGCATATACATACAAACACAAAATTCAGTTCGGTTTGGTTTGGTTTGGTCAAGCCCATTGGGGGGGGTTCAACGGGTACAGATGACCCCGGCCAAAAGCCAAGGGGGGGCCCATGAAGAGGACTATGGTTGACCCTTAAATAGGATCAAGTGCAACAATTTACTTACCAGCTTAAATCACAGACAATACAAGTTATATGTATTTACATGATGATAAAGAAATGTAATTTGATACTCCCATTCCCGCAGGTATTGTAAAATATTGCGGCCCATCTGATATGGGTCAGGTGTGCATTCTGCAGAACTCACAAGTGCCGCTGGTGTAAACACGTGAGGCCGACTACCTGATGATGTCTCACCAAAAATCTGGAGCTCCTAAAGGAAAAGTCAGGGTGTAGAGAGAATAAGAAAATAAAAGGAGCAGAGAGGCAATGGACAAATGTCTGACCCAAAAAATGTCAAGAAACAGCAGGTGTGACAGTTGAAGCTGGAGGTGAGGCGTTAAGCGGACTAATGTTAGCAAATAAAACCTGCTGTATCGACTCAGTTTTAAAGCTACAGTGGAGATCTAACCCACTGGCACCAACCACATTATGCTATCTTGTCTGAAAGGGGCTAAACAATGCTCCAACGTTACACTTAAAGTTTGGTGAGGGGAAAAAGGAACATTGCCATTTTTCAAAATGGTGTATTTAAATATTTCTGCATACTGGGGTCCCTGAATGTCTGGAAAACTGAGAGTTGACAACCACATACTCTTTTCACTATTTCAGTTCGGCACACAATCTGACCAATATTTGACTAAAGTAGCCTTAAGATTGAATGAATCAGTGAAGATAAAAAAAGATCACTCCTGATTTGATCTTATGATTTAATACCTTGCCTCAATGTTTGTTTTTGACTTTTCTCTAATCATTCGTTGGAGGTCATCTTTTTTGTCCCAGGACACACATGTGGCTATTTCAAAATAAGAAATCAAGGTAACAGTAGATACAAGTATACGCAGATACACAATACTGAACTGTGCAGAACTGAATGGTGGAGTTGGACCATGCAACTGTTATTCACCATTTCTGTGTCCTACTATACAAAAACTACCTTCCTACTGACATTAGAGCGCAAAGTATCAGTGTTGGTTCTTTTACCTACTTCGTGTCGGCGACGAGTTAGCTATGGCCCATGAGCTCTCTGAGCTCTTGGCCATGCAGCAGTTCTTACTTCAACTCCAAGGGGGTTAGCTGCTGAAGAGAATCTGTAGCTCTTTCTTTGGCTCTGTGTCTCTATCCACCACTTTCTCTCGCCATCGCCCTCATAATTCATAGTGACACCGAAATGGCTCCAAACACCAGACCTGTAGGTTATCAGCAGATCTTCCATTGCTGACATTACTGACCATCTTGCAACGAGCTAGCTTAGCGTAGCTGCCTCCCAGTGTGTCTCACTGGAGGAGAATGTTCTGGTTGGGGATGGGATGGTCAGACAGAATGTTGACTGTTCCGTCCTGTGGGCCGCTTTGTTGAGTACATCATATTAAATACAATTTAAGCTCCATACTTTATATTCCAAATGTAATAGGGTAGTTTAAAATATTGTTCAGTTTGTAATGTGTACTGAACCAACGACCTTGTACCAAAGGGTTCAATATGAATATATTGTTGCACCCCTAATGTGGCATGGTTTCTTCAGATTTCAGTAGATCTATCAGTCTTTGTTGGATTGGGAACGTAAAAATTGGGGCCTTTAAGATTGCAGACCCTGTTACAGCTATGAATTTATCCTGATGAATTTTCACCAAGATTGTCTCATTTTTCTACAAACAAAAGCCCCTTTTACACTGCCAGATTTTAGGTGAATGTTGAGCCTTTTTACTGGCAAACTGTGAGTGTTTAGACACACAGAGGTGGATTGGCGAGTTGATCCGAGGCGCCCAATTTTCATTTCATTTCCATTTCCATTTTTGTGCGACCCACTGGTGGTGGATAAACAGGAAACAGCTGATAGCAGGAATTAGCGAGCAGCTAGTAGCAAGAGGGAAACGCAAACCTGACAGACACTGTAAAGATGAGCAACTGGGGAGACAAGGAATTGCGCGCCCTCCTTGTCCTCGCAAACGAAGAGGCCATTAACTGTCAGATGACGGGGACGGTGAAGGACAGGCCGACTTACGAGAGAATCGCTGAAGGACTGACCAGCCGCGGCTTCCCTCCCACGTCACTGTTTACGTCACACGCTGAGCTACACGTTTTGTTACTTGCTCACGCCCCCCATTGCCCCAAAAAAGGCACATTCTGTATAAACAAAAGTAGGCAGGCGGCATTTTGCTGCACTCCCCGATTTTGTTTTTATACTGCCAATGCTGAAAAAACACTGATTGGGCTTTCCTGCTAATTTGCACAGTTCCTGTTTAAAAAGGGCTACTATGTCCCAACGTCAGAAGAAGCACCTTGACCCTTGTCCCCCTGCCACCTTTCAGATTGAAAGTTCACTAACTTGCCTTTAATTTCAGCAGTGGCTTTCAAAAATTGTGCACTCTCAGACCCTAAATCCAACTGTGTGGAAAATTGTATCTTTAGCATTTAACACAAAGACATGAAGGACAAATGCATGAAAGGACCATGTGCTGTGGTCGTCACATTTCCAGAGATTAACATTCCCATATGAAGCTGACTCTCCTCATAACATAGCTGATAACTTTCTTTTCTTTTCACCTAGAGGATTTAGTATTCTTTTGCTGCGTTCTTTCACTTGTGATAATTATACGCTGCAGTGAGCAATCACTGTCCAGTTATTTCAGCTATGCATTTGAATATCTCCCACACACATTTCAAAGCTATCCGCTGTCAATCCGGGTATTGTGACGGTTTTTATTTGCTTCACACTTGATGTAAGCTGTAATTAAAACACTTGATGAAAATGAAAAATGGGATACATTAACAGAGACAAGACAAGATTTAAACAGTGTGGGCAGCGAAATCTGACATGTTTAAAGGAATATATTACACTTTTTCACCAAAATTAGTATATATATACATTTTTAGTTTTAAAGGAAGGATTTTTTTAGCACCCTCTCCAGGTTATTTCCTTGTTTATTTGTTTTTAACCTTCTTTCTTATTTTTTTTCTTTTACTAATTTTCTTGTTTTGAATTTTCTCTTTGTTTTTCCTAAGTTCTTGCTATTTTGGGGGATACTTTCTTCTTTCAACACTTTGGTTTCAAAGGGTCAAAGCTATTAATGTGTCAAAAAAGACCAAGAGAATTTGGAGGCTGGAAACAACACCTTGGCTTGGCAGGGTTAACAGAGAATGTGGAAGGAAATGTGTTGTGTTGTATATATACTGGGAGGGTAATTAGGACATGTACAGCAGGTGTGTATGGGAAACAGGTGACTGGAATTAGTGGGGACACACCGAGGGCTCCTGAAGACTAACAAGAACCAGAGTGAACTTTATTAAATTAAACAAATAAGCCACTTTTTAAAAATATAGTTTGACGTTTAGTGTCAAACAGTCTGTGTTTATGACCTTGCAGTGGCCCATGTAGACGAGACGAGCAGCCTCTCAGACTCATGAATTCCCCATTTGACCGGAGCGGCGGTCCGGGCACACAGGCAGCAGTTAGTCCATTGATTGCACTTTGTGACGTCCATTTGTTGGGAAGGAAGATGGACATAAAGGACTCTGAGGGCCTTTGAAAAGGGAACATATGCCCTCTTTTGAAGATGAGAAGCCGTTTTGTGGCCCATGCACACCATTAGCCTGCCACAATGGAGAGCCCTTAAGGCCGAGCACTCGTCCTATACATGGGAAATGAGCCTGAGGAGCAGCGCTGCGAAGGCATGAATTATATGTTACAGTCTATTTGTCGAGCCGTGGTGGCCTCCTCGAGATATTCCACCACAGAGTCAGCGGGGGATGATACAGATACTATACAGCAGCTGCTTAAAGGAGCATGCCACTGGTTTTTAATGTCATGCACCATTTACTGACACTGTATATTATTGTTACTGACTCATTTCAAAAACAGAGGTTTGTGTAAGTTTTCACAACAGTGGATATTTGGATTGTTGGCTAAACGCTTCATTTGATACACACCGTATGTTCCAATGAAGGGAAGTGTTAATGCTGCAACACACAGTTGTGTTCTTCCAGCTTTGTGTCAAAAGTTTGTCTTTCTTGTTTTAACATGACAGAAAGCAGCTCCATAAAGAAATGGTACGCTCAGTTTGGTGTGGAAGATCTGTCTGCACAGAGCTATGACCTCAGCCCAAGGGGGGGGGGGCGCAATGGTAAGCCAACGGCTAACTGGTACCAGCATGAACTGTGTCTCGTTACCCATCCAAAAAGTCACGGCTCTGGATATCGATTTCACCATGTTGTTACCAGCTTCTTCTCCTGTTACGCATTTAATGGTGTTTGACGTGCGGGTCAAAGCCCAGGGTGGAAACGGTGGAGCATGCTCAGAGCGCCTCGGCCAGTTTGGGTTGGGTTGTACACATGCAGGAGGAATTTGACTTATCCGGGTGTGTTAGTCTTACTTTGAGAAATTTGATTTAGTACGATTTTAGTCAGACTAACACAGTAAATCGATTTTCTCTAATGTCACTTAAACATACTGAGTGTTGGACCTCTCTAATACCATGTTCAGAGTTACTGTAATGACAAGTTTCCAACTTGTAAATCACGTTCATGCTGACTTCCAAGTTGTAACTACGACTATATCTCCAACTTGACACTTAACGTGGAAATGCCTTAAAGCCAAATGTTACCTCGCATCAGCTGGAGACGTTTGTTTAATGTAGGTTTAATTAAATTCAAATTTACTATCTATAAACTAAAGTATTTAACCTCGTAAATATGGTGATACTTAATGCATTAAACATAATTACATATACTGATGTATTTTTATAGAATGCTTTGTATGATATCCTACGAATTAGCGCCCCCTGATTGATGTTACGTCCTTCACTTACAGTTACGTGATTGACGTAAATTCGTGGGATATCATACGAACTCTCTATGAGAATACGTTGACCCAGTGGAGTTCTCAATCTTAACTCGAGCCCGACAGGTTGGATCAGGTTTGGGAAAAATATACACTCGGGTAGGGCTCGGGCTCGGGCTGTGGCGTTAAAAAAAATCTTCTTATGTTGCAATGAATGGTTAATCCTATGATGAGATTGTTCCTGACTAAACTACATTTACTCATTTTGTCAAAGTCACATTATCACTGTGTGTTTTGCAGCTCCAAGGACAGACGTGTTTTTAAAAATGTCCTTATGGTGCATTCAAAGACACTGTGACATCTGAGGACACATCATCAGCAATGATTCATAATGAGCAAACAAGGACATTGTAGAAAAGGACAATGACCATTTGGTCATTTTGTGCGTTAATAACATTTCTGTTCGACTCCCAAACCTCTAAATTTAAAGTGTCCTTGAACGCATCAAATTTGTCGCCAGTGTGTCAGTGGTGTCTGCAGAGGGCGGCTGCATGCTACGCTACACCAGAATTATAACTATAAATACCTCACATCACCATAACATTTCAACAAGCTCTATCATGAATCCTGTTATTTTCAAAGCGAGCATCTTATCACACACTAACAGATGTCCCGGACTCGAACAGATCTCACTGAGTGAAGTGTTTAACCTTTCTCAGATTGACTGCCTCCAAACAGACGCTGTCATTTTTTAAAGAAGAATTGTGTCTTTGTTAATTTGAATATCACGTCCCCGGTACTCATCGTGTCTCTGATAAAACGGCTGCAGACGGAAGCTTTTACTTTGACACTGCGTGACTTCCCCGCACCCTCCACAAGCTGTAGGGAGCCTGATGCTAATTTGAAATGTGCCACCATTTATAGCAGGTGGGATCATTTTACACATTTAGATCACACTTCTGCTTGAATCCTTCGCCAAAGCCGTGATCATTAACAATTCAAATGTAAGAATCTGAGTGAAAGACAAAAAGGTGCTTTGTTTATTTAAAAAAAAAAAAATTCTGGCTCTGCTGCTTTTCTCAGTTTCACATCATTATTTATTCACTGTCAAATGTTCGTCGATAGGAGCGTATGTTTCCACATCGACAGATTATTCTGGTTCATCACAGCTCAGGTCTTATGTCACGGGGGGCTGGAGCCCATCCCTGCTGACATTGGGCGAGAGGTAGTTGTAATAATAATGTAATACTGTACCTGCCCTGATGTCACTAGGTATCACATCAAAACCCAAACACTGTCAGTCACTCAAGTGTTAGCACGCAGCTACAGACACATGCTCCTGGATCATTTAAAACATGACCCGCAGGTTGGTGTATTTCTTTGACTGCATGTTTTTTATGCTTCACGTCTCCATCAAGGAGATTAGCTCCTGAATCGTCACAGCCACGTTGACCTTTGACCTCTGCTCTGTTAGATGTTGATAATGCCGCTAATCTGTCTGTGTCTCTGCTGGAGCCGCCACAAAGAGAAAATAACATACAAAGAGGAGCAGATTGTCTCCAAAGAGGAGAGGCAGACAATCACACACTGTGATATTCCCTCCTCTCCTGCCACACACACACACACACACACACACACACACACACACACACACACACCCCAGGTCAACCCTCCTGGATCACTATTATCACATCTGGCCCAGCGCGGAGCAAATCCCTTCCATATTTTTTTCAAGTTAGCGAGAATGAATGAGAAAGACGATTAGTGAGCATAAGCCACTGTGTGTGTGTGTGTGTGTGTGTGTGTGTGTGTGTGTGTGTGTGCGTGTGTGCGCACAGTATGCCTGTACGTTCCTGCCTGTGTCATTGTTGATGTGAAGTCGTGCATGTGTGTGTGTGATGGCACGAAGGCTGAAATCATGCTAGCTGAACCATGGCGGCTCGCCAGCAGCAGCAGCAGCTCGTCCCGCTCTATTGTCGAGAGGACACAAAAAGAAAAATGAATAACAGAAAACAAAATGAAAGCCAACAGCCCTCTGTCTCTCCCTCTCAGTGTGCAGCACAGAAACGACGCAGCTGCTCAGTGAAATCTGTCATTTTCACAGAACAAAGCCACCAGAGGACGTCGAGTCAAAAACCATGAAAGCCCGTCCAACAGCGTGGCGGCGTTTGGTTCTTTATTACTCATTTCCTTAAGTCAGAGACGTCCATCTTGACAAGCCATTCTGTCTGCCTGCTCTGTTCACTCTATGATACATTAATACAAGTTGTTAAATTAAAGGATAAGTCCTTAGTACAACTTGGGTCTTATTTGGTAGATTTCTTTTATTAGTAGCAGTTAATTGCTGATATCTGCAAACGACAGTGGTGACAACGTGTAAAGGCCGTCTCATGGCAAAATAACATTAGGGATGAGACCATAAACTGCGTATTAAAACCTCTCTGACTCCGCCAGGATGCCGACGTCCTCACTCCCCCCCTCCTCTGTTAAATGGTATCTCCCAGGCGCACTACCTCATCAAACCATGTGATGTTTGGTATTGCCGGATTCAGGAAGCTCTCGACTTTTCAAAAATAACATCGTTTTTCTTTTATTTATTATGTATTTCGCACCAGAGCAGCATAAACACACAAAGTCCAAAATCGCGATGAGTGGTGACAAGTCATGTCATGCCGTTTTTTGATGGGAAAAGTTAAAGGATTACTCGCGATCTTATGTTTCTTCTGTGTCATAAACAACATCAGCTATCATAATCACACCTGATTTCAATAAGGTACAATGTTTGAAGCTGGCTGAGTGTTGTTTGATCACTGATAGTACTGTTTTGAAGCAGAGTGACCGACTTGTCATTTGGAGCTCCGCCTGGATCTTTTCATGGTAAAAACACTGTAGAATGGTCATACTTTGAGCAGTCTTCTTCAAATTTGAAACAAATGTTCATTGATAGTGTGCCTACAGCCCCACAGTGTCATTTACCTGCTCAGATGAAGCCACAGACAGTTTTTCATCCTGAAAAACATTTTTTATTTCATTTTAGGCAAAATCTTCAATTTTTACTGACTTCAGAGGCCCATTACTCTGTTTCTGTATCACCTAGAATGTTTCTGACACTTTCACAAGAAACTTCAGAGAGTTTTCTTTCTTGAGAGACCTCATGCATGCATGTAGTCAGAGCGGTTCAGAAGCTACAGACATTTTAATTTGGGTATGTCATTTTAGGCGTTTTTGCTACAAAATGGGGATGGGGTGCAAGAGGTTAAAATGGACGATGTGTCTCCACGTCCTCCTACTGCACAAAAATGAAGCCAAAATATTGGGGTGCTGCCATCTTGCCCTGGTGACGTTATTTGGAGCCAGAGTCTGTGCCGTATTATTGTGGAGTAAAGTCACACGACATTGGCACTTCGATCCTGTTTTCCAAAACATTAATGTCAAAAAGCAGGACTCTTTTACGTAAATATGCCAGAAATGCTTCTGTTAACATATGAAATTGAGATTCCACACAGGAAATGTGCATATTTGGTTTTAAACATCACTATGTCCAAACTAATGTTAGCTAATGAGCATCAATTATCAGTAATTAATGACGGTGGCAGCGGACATCTGAGAACTAAACAGTTTTGCACAATTGGATTTTTGAGGCAAAAAAGAAATTGCAGCGAGAGCGAGGCTGACACCTGCCTTAACTAGCCTACATCAACAAAACTGACTAACTAAACTAACAGACTAAGACACTGTCGTTTGATTCGAGTATTCGGCTCAACCCTAATAGAAATAGTTGCATTCTGATGCTGAACATTGGCTACTTATGACACTTAATATCAACCAGTGTGTGGGCGCCTGCGAGCGCAGCTGAACCAGCTCTGAAGGCTGAAACAGTTCATTACGTGTAATCTGGCTTTAATGAAGCAGTGCCCACCCTGTTACTGACCTCTCCACCCATCACTGTTCCTACATCATTATGAACATCCTACACTAAACAGGTCAGAGGTCAGAGGTCGCAGTGACAAGATTATCTTCCTCTAAGACACCCAAGAGAGATGATTTCCAACTCAACTGAAATTAAATTGAGTTTATGTCTCCGCTGTCTTGTGTTTTCTTTTACCCAAATAGATGTGTTAAGAGAACTGGATGCTGTGTTTCATCGTGGAGTTCCACGTTTTCAGTTAAAGTTATTAATTATGTCAGAAAAGTTTTTCAGGCTTCCTCTGGTTTCTGTGTTTGGGCCATAAAGCTCGAGGAGAGTCCCTCTCTGTCCGAGCTGTAGGGATGGGTGTGGGTAAGGTTATCACAGGTGTCAGGCGGGCGGGCCACCAAGTGACAAAGCAGTGTTTTCAGAAATGTATTAATAACTTCCAGAAACATTGTACAATAGTCCACCTTCCACCTTCCTTTCCCTCTCTCAGTTTCTCTCTCCAAAGCTCTCAAACACAGCAAGCAGCTTTATGACCAGAAAAATCTGCTGAAGTCTGGTCAAATTTCTCCAGTAATAATGTCCAGAAAAAATATTTCCTTCAGAGAATATGAAGGCCTAACACTATGTCCTAAAAGCAAGCATATTTCAGTCCACACTGAGTAAATATATATATCTTACTATATAATGATGAAAACTCTGTGTCTGTGTGTGTGTGTGTGTGTTCCACGTTTTTCTCCTCACTGACTTGATCAATCCATGTGAAATTTGGCACAGTGGTAGAGGGTCATGGGAGGATGTGAATGAAGCAATATTACATCAATCGGCCAAAGGGGGGCGCTATAGCAACCGACTGAAATGTCAAACTTTGAATGGGCATATCTCATGCCCCGTATGTCGTAGAGACATGAAACTTTGCACAGAGATGCCTCTCCTCATGAGGAACACATTTGCCTCAAGAACCCATAACTTCCGCTTTTATAGATTTTCCGCCATTTTGAATGTTTTGAAAAACACTTCAAATGGATCTCTTCCTAGGAAGTTTGAGCGATCTGCATGAAACTGGGTGAACATAATCTAGGGACCAATATCTAAAGTTCCCTCTTGGCAAAAGTTGGAAAACTTACTAAAACTGAGCTTCTATAAGGCAATGAATATTGCGGAGGGCGTGGCTCATCACATAAAGGTGTATAACATCTCAAGGGTTTCACCCATCACCACGCAACTTTGTAGGCATATGACCACACATAATCTGAGGGGACCCCTCCATTATTGACCCCATCAAACAAAATGGGGGCGCTAGAGAGCTCATTTCTTATCTAGGCCTAACCGCCATATGGATTTTCACTAAACTTGGTCGATATGTAGAACAGGACAAATAAATATGCACTTCTGTTATGTCATGTAAACAAACATGTGGGATATGAACTTTGCTTTAAGGTGTAACCACTTAAAAACTGTTAATAGCATTTTACACCTTAAATTTTCTAGACATTGTGTAGTTAGAAACATTGTTAAATACAGATGTATTTCAGTTTTGGGAGTGAAGTTATGGACAGAGTGCTGATTTGAAACTGTGGAGCTTTCGGTTGAGTTTTTAAAAAAAGCCTTAAAATGTAAAAAACAATGTAAAGGAACTGAGGATTATCATTTAGTGCATAATGTATTTTTATTAATTTATTTATTTCCTCTCTTTGGTGTTGCTCATAATCAGGGTTATCCTTTGGTTGATACAGGATAGACGAAAATAAGCCTCGAGCTTCAGCCTATTTCTTTTTCACTTACTGACTGTGAGAGAATTTGTATGAAATGATCTTTGTTTCTGCAGATGTATGTAGCTGAAATAAAAATTATTCATTCAAAGATGGCAGAGTACTTGCTGTCCTCTTTTAAACAGAAAACAGACAGGTTTTTTGACCTGTATCTTTAATAAATAAAAGTAAAAATTAATGTTACATATAAATTACTGTAATTTTATTTGGATATAAGGAATAATAAAAAATACATTATTTTAAACACATGATAACTGAGTTTGCATCCACAGATCGTATTTTTAGCTGGCTTGTTTTTATCTTTCTCTTTACTTGTTTAGCTATTATATCTATATTTATTATATCTATTATATCTATATATATTATGTGATGCTGGATTTAATGCTGCACCTCTTCATTTGATTCATCTGTTTATTTTCCGCTCTGCCCCCACCCACCCGCTCCGCCTGTTTTTAGCCTCGTCCTTGTGTAGTCTAAATAAAAACCACGGGTCATCAGATATTCTCTGAGGAAGATCAACGGCTTTGTGGAGCTTCATTTAACCTCCCATTGTGTGAGCGCTTAGTGTGCGCGTGTGTGTGTGTGTGGGTTTAAAGAGATGAGGGTCGGAGTGATAACGTGTTTAATGTAGACGTCACCTAAATGTAGACGTCTGCATCAATGACTTATCACTGGCAAGACAATTTTTTTAAATGAAAAGTCTTGTTATCATATTTAGCTTTATCATTTTAACGTGTTTAGTTGCTCAAACATTCTTTTAAATGTCATTTACAGAAGTTTTATAACCATAAAACTATTTTTGAAACAACTCTTTATTTGTGTGTTTGTTTTCAGTCAGCAGGCTGGTTGAAGCTACATTTCTTCTGCGTATTGATTGTGAGGACGCATCACCCATTGATGCATTATCACTGTGTACATAAGTCAAGACTTCATTGATCCCTGAGAGGAAACTCAGAGGTCACAGCAGCACAGAGGCTGACTGACGGGTCAGAAAACATGTAGAAAATTAGAGGCTACCTTGTTCAGGCTGTTGTCAGAACTTTTTCGTGTTGTCCTACAAAAAGTAATGCACCCAAAATCATACACTTCCCATATATTTTGAAAAAGGCTGTGATCACATGACCAACGTGCTGACGGCAGTTAACAAAGACGCAGTCTGAGCGCCTGTAAGGAGGCATGTTGGGGTGGTGGATGGGTCACAAAAAAGTGGACTTTCCCCCACGACTTTATCAGGGCGTCACGTGTTTGGATGCGTGTGAACTTTGAGTCATTTTAAGGCACATCCTCACCATGTTTCCTTTCCTAAACCTAACCTCAGTACTTTTAATTGCCTAAACCGAACCTCCATAACTTTATGTTAATTATGTAACTGTACGGTAAGGACGTAATGTGTTTGTAGGATATCATATGAACTGTTCTGTGAGAACACCTTGCCATTTTTCTACAGTAGCCCAAAATGGACAAACTGAACATTGGCTCTAGATAGGGCCATTTATGTTTTCATGTCGATTTACGTATTTAGAGGCCCTTTTGCAAAGAGCAGCGTCAGAAAAACACTGTTTTTTTGTTGTGGTTTTTTTAACGTATATCTGCTTTATTCATTTTTTTTGTGGTTTAAATCACCTGCAGATAATGTGGCTCAGGGTCAAACCCTCCTGAGTGTCTGGATCCAAAATAAGAGCACACATCTGCACAGCCTCCCTGGAAGTGACGATTTTGTCGCATTTATCCAACGAGCGTCTTGCTTTGCTGCATGAAAAAAACCTGCTCAGCGCTGTCTCATAGGAATGCTTGGAGGCTCCGCATCCACCGTGCTGACACGAGAATATATGACAGGGAGGTCGCGTTTGAAAACTGGTGATAAACAGCTGACGTTTGAACAACATAGACATGATGTGAAACGCATCCTAGCGCACATTTAATGCAATGTGAATTCTTATTTTAATGTAAATTCAATAGTGCATATTTGACCATTTCTTCTATGAAATTTTAGGGGAAGTTCAGCCTCCCTTGTTGTCTCAGAGCAGTCGCTCCTGCACCCGAATCACTGTTGGGTCTAAAGGTTTGCTTTCACTTGCCTCTGCTGCAGCTGCTCCCCTAACCTAATCCATTTTGATGTTGTATTCACACCAAATGCAATGCGAATTTTCACATTGCATTAACTGTGCAATTTTAAATCCTAGAATATTTTGTGTTGACTTGTGTCATACCTGTGTGGGAATCGCTTAATCGGTGAAAGAATTGCCAGTATGTCCTCAGCTTCATACGTCCCCAGAGGATCTCAAAGCTGATTGGCTATTGTGGTGCAAATTGGTCGCTGAAGATCAGATTTTTCAATTCTTGTGATTAAGCGTGTGACGCAAAATCGAGCTACTCACGCCATTTGTTGCGTTATATCAACAGCGTCCATTGCACTGCCTTGTGGGAATGTGTGTCTAATCACACAATGACATGTAATTCACTCTTGTGAATTGTTGTATTCGTACCCAGTGTGAACACAACATTATAGATTTGACCACAAACTCATCGACTGATGAATTATCCACCTGTGCTGTGTTAAAGGACCCACAAAAACCTCGGCATTCAGAGAGAGCACAGAATGATCACAAAGGGACACACAACCTTCGTCAGCTGCCATCACATAGATTCTAATTCTGTGGAAAACACTGCCTTTTGTCGAAGAGATGTGTTCCATGCAGGATTTTAACACGACAACCTTTCCTGGCATCTTTCAGGAAGATTAGTCAAAACAGCTGCATGCAACATTCAGGGCATATCTATGATTCACAGTCTGGGTAAGGATTGTCTGCACCAGGTTCTCAACATAGAGTAGCTGGTGGCTAGCAGCTAACGAGTTTAATTCAATATACAGTGCTTACAACAGCACCAGCGCTACACCTCTGCAACGCAGTCATCCTAAAATCAGTGGTGACCGCTGCATGAGTGCAGTGCAAAATGGCGGTGATGAGCTAACACTGGGGTGGGCAACCTGTGGCTCCGGAGCTGCATGGGCCCCTCTCCAATGGCTCCCTGTGGCTTTGACCAAAAATTAGGCTACATGGAAATGAATCACGGTTTTTGGACATTTTAATTTAATCATTTATCATTGTTGTAGGCCTACAGTTATTCTTACATTATCCAGTTGTAAAAATGTGTAACGTATAGGCCTACAACAAATTTGAAAAATGTTTTCACATTTCGTCAACTAAAATGTGAGTCACAGCGAAGTCTACGTCTACGTCTTTTTCTCTAAGTGTCTTGAGTCTCCTTAGTGAAGCTAGCCATGGATTCCAAATCCAGAAAGTTAAAGTCTTGCAGGAAAATACTGAATTTAATGGTGCATAAACAGATTTGTTTACTTTCACTCCAAATATTCATAAACAATTTACTGCAGTATGGTAAAACATATTAATGATTAGACCTATTAGTATAGTTGATAAGCTAATTTAGACTTAATAAGGCAGTGGTACCTACAGTATATCTATCAAATATATTTTGCAGCTTCAGATGGATTTAATTTTTTTTCTGGATAAAAAAATGGTTCTTCTGGCAGCACAGGTTGCTGACCTCTGAGCTATCCAGTGGGACACACACACATACATGCTACCTAGACCATCTACCGCAACAAAGAGCAGAGAATTTCAGTTTACAACACACACACACACACACACACACCCTCACACACAGCGTGACTTCATTCTCTGATATGCTCCACTATATCTTTACAGAGAAAAGAGATATTTGTTGCTGTATATAGCTCATTTAACATAATCAAAGTGTAAGCATATACAGTGTGTGTGTGTGTGTGTGTGTGTGTGTCGGTGTGTGTCTGTGTGTGTCCACAGAGATAAGACGCCAAGGTTACAGCTCTGTCCTGCCTTCAGATCAGCCAATGATCTGCTACAACATCGATAAACAGCAAGACACACGAGTGCGTTCGACTCAATTATTCATCACTGAACTCTTTTGTCCCCAGTTAGCAGATCAATAGCTGCTATAATCAGCTTTCCAATGAAGGAAAGTAGCACACCACATTACATATTATGTTTCCCTTGATTATGTCTCTGCTTTTAAATGTTCAGTGTGAGTAAAAAAAAGCACGAGTAGGAGCTGTAATTCTTAGTACACACCACAAAACAAAACTTCCCTTGTTTCTTTTACCGTGAAAGTTTGTGTTGAGGGTGGATCAGATTAAATTACAAGAGGTTCATGTCTGTACTGTGGCCATGTTGTCTAAATCCGTTTATATCTAAATGAGCCATTTATATCGACATAGGGAGCAGGTCCTCATCTACGGAGATAGTCATCCCAGATAGCACACATACATCTGGCCGACGTCGGCCTGAGGACGACACACCGGCCCTGAATTTATACCGTCTGACAAGCGTCAGCCGCACGGGCGGATATCTTTAAATTTAATACTCTTTTGTCCCAGCTCATCAAATCGTCGGCTTTGGGTCGGCCCAGTGCTGTAGAATATACCTGCCCACATACGGAAGTCGCCACAGAGGTGGAATTTCATCTCCACGGTGTTTGTTTGGATCTGAGCTCCCAGGACACAGCATCTCATCGCAGTTGGTTTCAGGTAAGCTAACTGGAATAAACTGGCAGAAAATAGCTTTGTTGTTTCTTCTGTGACCCTTAAAAGAGGTTCCTGGTGAGTGGCGAGGCACGACTGGGTGTATATAGCACGTCCCCACCAGCTAACGTTATCTTTCGTTAGCTGTTAGCTAGTTTAGCGGTTTAGCTCATGTTAGCTAACAGGCTACAACTGTGGTGTTTTCATTTTATTTTCCCTAGTTGACGTTATCTGCTCATCTGGTTATCGTGAGCACTCGTTTTGGGTTAAAGTGGAAGTGCCCAGAGCTGCCAGCTGTGGTCCCGCGGCCCCCCGGCCTGACCCTGGACGGATGCTCAAGTGTGCGTGAGAGGAGCGGGGAGGAGCGCGGCGGTAAGGCAGGGCGGGCCGACACTGTGTATCCCAGAACGGGTGCTCAAGTGTGGGTGACAGGAGCAGAGAGGACTGCAGAGGTCAAATAGTGAAGTTTAAGGATGCCTTCAGTATGTTGTTAATGTGATTTTATGGGCAATTTATCAGTCGAGGTCTCCTCCTCTGCAAAGCAAACTGACCCGGTGGCTACAGGTAATAGCGCAGTTTTGAAACCACTGTTTTTCGGAGATGGAGGACTGATTGTTGAACTGCTGTTAACTGTTAACGGAGTTAATGCTGGATCCCGTTATTTAACAGTTTCAAAAATTAAATTAAGCAGAGTGACGGACCCAAAGCCTTCAATCTGGCTAAAAGACAGCTGAAATGCTAAAAAAAAAAATAATACAGTGGTGAAGTTGGGATTTGTTTCTTCAAGTTATGTGCTCATCGTCTTTTCTGTCTCTTGCAGGCTGCCAGGAGAAGCGGACTGGCCATCAGATATTGTTTGTGGAAATTTGAAAATAAAGTTTGTCAAATTGACTTTTGTCTCTTCATTGTGCACACTTACATATGAAATAGGATAACAGTCAGCTATTTTTGAATGTTAGCATTGATTTCTCACATTGAATGGTGAAATATTTGTAGTTTGAAAGGTCCGACCTAAATGAATAAAGGTCGTAGTTAACGAAGCATATGAATATTAATGAAGGAACGGCCACTGAGCGCAGCTTCTTGTATTGATCGTTTGAACATCGCGTGGTGGTCATTTTCGATTAAAGGCCGACGTCTCAGCGACGTCTTGGCAATGAGCAAACGCTCTCCCTGCTACGTCTTAACGATTTAAACTTGATACATCGGGCCGACATCGGCCAGATGTAAGTGTGCTATCCGGGATGTTGCACCGCAGAGTTTCTACTGTAGCCCAGAACAGACAAACCAAACACTGCATTCTTGTTTTCATCTCGGCTATGGTAGTTAGCGGCCCCTCTGTGACAAGCAGTGTCTTATCAGTGTTTTTACTGGTTTAAATCACCTGGTGAACACTGAAGGAATTCTAACTAAGACACATTTAAGTTGGTTGCAATCAGCAATCCTCACCGCTAGATGCCACTAAATCCCCCTAAATCTTACACACTGCTCCTTTAATTCAAGTCACAAAATGTGTGTCTGTGAGGTGAATGGATCAGCATGTTTTTATCCCAAGTTGTGACATATTGCCACTTTGTCAGCGGACTTTCAGGTCTACATATTTTGCGCTCCGTATTCTCCTGCGTCTGCAGTTCGCGTTCAGGACGCCTCTACGAACGCCGGGATGTCAACAAAAGCACGAAGGGAGGTTTAGAAAAAAGCGAACAGTGACCTGCTGTGTGAAAGTCCAGGGTTTGTTTCGAGCTCCTTATATTTCAGCATACCAAAGTTCCTCGGCCACTTACTCTACATGGTGTCTCAGTTTTGACTTGTGTTCCTGTTCCTTTTGTGGAGATAGTCCTTCCAAAATAACCTGTTGTACGGTCCACTACTGACTCAGTGTCCTGTTACTATATATTCTGAGTATATTACCCGTTACTGTACACTTCAACACTGCATGACACGATCAAAAACTTCAACAGACTTCATGTCATCTTTCTGTCATCACCTCCTGTCCACGTATCATACCACTGTGGAAGGTTCAATCCAGATGCATTACAAACAGACACCACCACAATAGGTGGCTTTTGGCATTGGTGTCTGACACCGAAATCCGTAAGCATTTGACAAGTATGGAATGAAAATGGGTTGTTTACACACTGGTGGCTGAACATGGCCGGGGCTACCGTACAAAGCACCATCCGCTCATCAGAGAAGCATTCACACGTACTATACAAACCAACTGCACAGCTATCAGGAGCATTTTGGGGCTCAGTACCTTGCTCAAGGACACTTCAATGTGTAGACCGCAATGGCCAGGTATCGCACCACAACACTCGAATTTAGACGACTGCCGTAGCTCCTTGAGTCATAGCTACTGTGGTGATAAAAACATGCCGTCCACCACACATACGATCAGTTATAGGAAGGCAGGTGACTTGAGACAGAATCCTTTGCTGGGGACTGATGTAGCATCCATAGCTTTATATACTATTTAAACATCGAGAACTATGTGCAACCTACGATGTAATAAGATGTCGGGTTTAGTGTCTCCTCATACCTTTAAACTGAGTCTGTTTCAGAAAATATTTCACTTTACTTCTTATAAAAAGTTATTTTTTATTTTGCCAAAATTTTGACATTTACCCTTGAACACATCCTGGGCCCAGACAAGCCTGGTAATAGTTGTACTTGTAGGGCCAACATTTTCTCAGGCACAGGGAATTTAATCCTATATATACCATCCCGATAGTTCCCCAGCCCTCCCTCTCTGCACTATTTTCCACTAGATTTGGTAAAGTCTCGTCTCTATAAGCTGATGATCCATTTGCTTAATAAAACTCTAGAGAATGATACTTGGGCCGTAGTTAAGCTTCTTAACCGAGATCCCTGTTTGCAAGCAAAATGTAGAATATGTCACTGCTGTTCATAGTTTTAAGAGGAAAAAAATCCTCACAGTGAGATTTAAGTCACACAGATTGTTTTGATCAGTAAAAACTTAGAGTTGATACAAACTGGTTCAAGCTGGGAAGACGAGCTGACAGCACACTGTCCTCCTCGTGTTGTGTAATGGACTTACTGGTGGTGACTACTCATGCTTGTGGCACGCACAGATTTATCCACCAAGGGAGATCCACCAAGTACTCAGCATTGGTACGTATCAGCTTTGTTCCAGTTCTGTGTGTCACTGCCCACTGCAACTTTTCCTCTGATTCAAATAGGTCTGGTGTTGATGGTTCTTCTCCTCAGTGGGAAAACAACCACAGCCACCACTGGGCTGTAGGCTACATAGGAGTGTTAAAATGTGTTTGTCTTGTTGTGTTATTGGGAGATTTTTATCACATACCAGCCGCCACTGCCCGTCAAAAACAAAGATGGTTAAATGTGATAAGACCAAAGGACTGGACGGAGGCCATCATCAAAAATGCTCACATGTGCAGCGCACACTTCATATCAGGTTAGGGAAAAAGTATTTCCTGTTGTAGGGATGAATAAGGTTATGTGTATTAAGGGTTATCATGTCCACCTCATCAGAAACTGGGGAGGGATTAAGAGGAATATTGGATTTCTCTGCAACGCTAACTTTTTAGCACATTAGCTAACGTTAGCTTCCATAGCAAAACAAACAAGTGTGGTCCTCCTTTGTAAGATTGGCTTCCTGTGACATCATCCATCCACTGAGTGAGAGCATACCGGCCAGTCTGGTCCCGTTGGTCAGTGTTTACTTATTCAAGTAACACCTGATATGGCGCATTCGTAAGTACAGTGTGACACACTACACTAAAATGAGAGCCCCGTTGGTCGAAGAAACGCAGCGTTATACTTTTATATGAATAAAGTTAAAGTCAAGTTAAAGTCCCACTGATTGCCACACACAAATTTGTTCTCCGCATTTGACCCATCCCCTGAGGGAGCAGTGAGCAGCAGTGGTGCCGCGCTCGGGAATCATGTGGTGATCTAACCCCCCAATTCCAACCCCTGATGCTGAGTGCCAAGCAGAGAGGCAATGGGTCCCGTTTTTATAGTCTTTGGTATGACCCAGGCGGGGATCAAACCCACGACCTCCCAGTCTCAGGGCGGACACTCTACCGCTAGGCCACTGAACTGGTCGTTTGGAATTGACAAACGATTAAGTTAATCACACATTCATGATGTTGGTGCTCTGCTGCTCCGTCTCCCCAAAAGAGTGACAAGTGTGCTGGTTCTCGCACCACTCTACAGGCGTTCTCGTAATAAAATAGTTTGTCCTCCAGAGAACGCACGTTTATGTAACTGTAAAGTATTTAATAAAATTGAAAATGACTTCTCATTCAGAAAATGTTTTCATGTTTCGGCACTTTGTGAAAGATATAATAATCTTTGCTTGGTAGATAGCTAAGTGCAGGACTTGTTCAGCACAAAGGTTTGAAGCATGCTCACCTATGGAAAGAAATACTCTTTATTTTAAGAAAAAGAAAACAGACTTTTCTTTCACTGTGTCAAACCACAGGAATGCTGCTTTGAGTCTTTGAGAACCCTTTTGCCCTGACACAACTCAAACCTTACATATAACAGAAGGGAACAGAGGCAGCTCATGTCATCAGTCATTAGCCTATATTTAACTTCAGCTACATACAGTGATACCAAACATTTGGCTCTCTCATTCCTTTCAGGTCTCAGTAATCAGTATTCCTTTTGTATTTGACTACTGGATCCAATTTGAATAGCAGCGCTGTGTTCCGGTCTCCAGTTCGACCCGGGCTGCACCTTAATTCACCTGACAAAAGCGAACAAAGAGCGAGCTCCCCTCGGGTCTCTTTATCTTCCTTACTTTTAATTGGGCCACTCGATCAAAGAGAAATGCCTTGCCAATGAAACACTGTGTCATTTTAATTTTCTCTCATTAGCTTTTAAATTACTAAGCAGTCCTCTTACGGGAGGCTGGTCATTTTTGAGATGGAAATGAAACAGCCACTCGGGTACGGGGGAAAAAGAAAATGAGTGCAGAGCTGATGTACGCCAGCTGATATCCAGACTGGATATGGAGGAATTCTGACCTCTGACCTCTCAGATGGGAAATGTTGTGATAAGGAGAGATGAGGATCTTGACTCTTAAAATGGGGGATAATCAGGAGCAATTGTTCTACTGATTTACATCCTCCTGAGACCTCAGCTTCTGTTTGGTTTGTCTCCTAGCTATTTGGGATCAGTAGGACCTGATAAGTATAAAAACTAAACATTGTCTTTGAACAGGAAGTAGTTTTGGAGAAAAAAAATGACATCCTCATATGGAGACAATGGGTTTGTGTGTAATAAAGTATAAAACTGATCACCTGAACATTGTTATGCTAAAAACTGAATTACAAATAATGCAACAAATCTAAAATCCATGTGATTTGTTTATTTAGAAACGCTGCATGATTTTTTCTTGATCCGTACTCCATGCTAGGAACATCCTTTTGTCTGTAGGAACAGTCTGTCGCGCCTAATAAGTCCCAATGTCCTCAAATCAGACGATTATAAAACCTTGTTACTGTTGCTAAAATTAGCCAAATGTGTTGCCGTATAAAACTACAAACATCACTTATCATAAAATCAGATAAACATGTGATCAGGTTTTGGACCTTGTCCACTTTGTGTTGGGATCAGCTGCAGACTGACTTGACAGACAATAGGTCTAAGTTAGGCTGAATGAAGTAAAAGGTTCTCTTTTCATTTCTGCTTGTGTGATTTCATTATTATTCATATTTTAATATTTTTATACATACTTAAATTGCATTACTGGAGGAAGCCTGTGACCCAAGTTTTCAATAGCAACTGCTCTTGCAATTGTCGTTAATTTGACAATAAAGAACTTTTCATGAGCTCAAATAGCAGGAAGAATCTCTGTTTTGTTTAAGGACACTTGGCACACACTGTTTGTCACCAGACTTAAAGGTACAACCACAAAATATGTGTACACTGCTAATTTTGTTTTGTTAAAGGGATAGTGCACCCAAAAATGAAAATTCAGCCATTATAGATCTAGATAATGGCAGAATTTTCATTTCATTTCATTTCATTTCATTTCAACATGCCCTCAAGTACGGTGAAATTATACCTGTCCAGGTCTGTGTATCATCTGTTCATGCAGGTTTAGTTTCCACATTTATTTTACAAAACCAAATACATTCGGAGTCAACATTTTGCATATACGGTATATTCAGTACAAACACTTCCTTGTTGAGTGGATAAAAAACAAAGGGTACATTACAGCTCCCGTATATGATTCTTTATTGGAAATTTGTGTCAGGTAAAAACTATATTCTGATGTGTGATAGCTTATATTTACATATTTTCTATTTTCTTTAAAACAGTACTAAATTACTTACAACAAAAATGCAGATGAACATAATAAATAGATTTTTTTTAAATACAATGATGCCATTAGAAATGTCCATTTATTAACAGCTTTGAATGATCTGTACACAGACTAAATACAAATACAGAATACAGTTTATTCCTAATGTATATGCAGATGTCTGCCATTGTATTTCAAGGGGAAACAATAATTATTTTCTCATATTTTTTCACGAAAAAAAGACACAAATAAGAGAAATCTGTTCGGGATAAGATTTCCCACAAAATGTATTTGCTTACACAGATTAGTTGTAAATCAACAGAACCTCTGGATCCAGGCCATCTGTCTATTTTATCGTAATAATGTTGTTTACATAGTCAGTGGTCAGATTAATACCTGGAAGCTGATTCGCAGTTGTGCAAATGTTTGTCGTGGTTGTTTCTGTCCTGCAGCCGTGTTGAATTACCTCTTTCATATCGATCGGCTGGTGTCATATTAAGCACATGAAAACAGAAAGTACCTTAAACAAATATTTGTCTATAGATGAAACAAGGTTCTCTGTGTGTCCTCCGGCAGAATGCAGCTGAATTAGGTCACTCTGATTTGCAGAGAAATAAGTATGCATTTCCCCACAGTCGGTGCATAACACCTTTTAGTAGTGAGTCCTAGTTGTGGTTTGAGGAAGACTAGCATTGAATGCAATGTCAGCCCCATCAAATCTGAATCTTGCATCATTGTTGTACTCCTGCAGTAGTTTTGATAGCAGCCTGCATCCTTTGGTTGTGTTTTTGTTTTGTTGTTGTGGATGGTGAATAATGGATGTCATTGCAATGAACGTGACATTTTACCCTCCTGCATTTTGTTTATATCCATCTGTTGGGATCCTATCTCACAGGAAGTGCTGCACTTCCACCAGTGTTGCCCCTGGGTAGCAAGTCAACACAGCTTTTGAGGCTTCTGTGTCCGACATAAAGAGACTTACAAAGACTGCGAAACAGGGCAACAACATCAAAGAGACAGAAAGTGACAAAAATGAGAGGTGGACAACGACAAAAAGATTTAAGATGACAACAAAGTGACACAAAATGACTAAAAGAGACTCAGAACAACTACAAAGAGATGCAAAGCAACTACAAGAGACTCAACATGACCACAAAGAGACACAAAACAACTACAAAGACACACAACATGACCACAAAGAGGCACAAACGACCACAGAGACACAAAACAGCTACAAAAAGACACAACTTTACTACAAAGACACACTCAATAACTACGGAGACACAAAATAACCATGAAGAGGCACCCGACTGCAAAGAGATGCAAAGCAACCACAAAGAGATAACGAAGACACACAGCATGACCACAATGAGATGCAAAGCAACCACAAATAGAAACAAAATGACCACAAAGAGACACAAAACACCTACAAAGAGCCACAACATCACTACAAAGAGACACTCAATAACTACAGAGATACAAAATGACCACAAAGAGGCACCCGACTACATAGAGATGCAAAGCAACCACAAAAAGACCACAAAGAGACTACGAAGACACACAACATGACCACAAATAGAAACAAAATGACCACAGAGAGACACAAAACAACTACAAAGAGGCACAACATCACTACAAAGACACGCTCAATAACTAGAGATACAAAATGACCACAAAGAGGCACCCAACTACAAAGAGATGCAAAGCAACCACAAAAAGACCACAAAGAGACCACGAAGACACACAACATGACCACAAATAGAAACAAAACAACTACAAAGAGACACTCAATAGATACAAAATGACCACAAAGAGGCACCCGACTGCAAAGAGATGCAAAGCAACCACAAAAAGACCACAGACTATGAAGACACACAACACGACCACAAAGAGATGCAAAACAACTACAAAGAGACACAAAATAACTACAAAGAGGCACTCAATAACTACAGAGATACAAAATGACCACAAAAAGGCACCTGACTACAAAGAGATGCAAACCAACCACAAAGAGACAATGACCACAAGGAGATACAAAGAGACAACAAAGACACACAGCATGACCACAATGAGATGCAAAGCCACCACAAATAGAAACAAAATGACCACAAAGAAACACAAAACAACTACAAAGAGCCACAACATCACTACAAAGAGACACTCAATAACTACAGAGATACAAAGTGACCACAAAGAGGCACCCGACTACATAGAGATGCAAAGCAACCACAAAAAGACCACAGACTACGAAGACACACAACATGACCACAAAGAGGCACAAATACAAAGAAACTCAAAATGCCCACAAAGACACACAAAACAACTACAAAGAGGGACAACATCACTACTAAGAGACACTCAATAACTACAGATACAAAATGACCACAAAGAGGCACCTGACTACATAGAGATGCAAAGCAACCACAAAAAGACCACAAAGAGACTACAAAGACACACAACATGACCACAAAGACATGCAAAACAACCACAAAGAGACACAAAATAACCACAAGGTGACTATAAAAGACACACAATATGACCACAAACCAACTATAAAGAGACACGTAACAACTACAAAGAGACACAAAATGCTGACCAAGAGATGCAAGGTAACCACAAAGACACACACAATGACCACAAGAGGCATAAAATGACCACAAAGAGACACACAGCAGCTATAAAGACACACAAACCGACCACCTCAGATCTTACACGTAGCTCTGTTTTTGCTTTGTTAATTATGGTTTTTACTTTCCACCAAGCACTGGATCAAGTGCACTTGAACCCCCCCAAAACTAAAATCCCTCAGTCGAAATCCAAGTTTAGAAGACGGACATTAATGTATCATCTCCTCCCTTCTCAAAAGCAGAGTAAAAAGAAGTAGGCTCAGCAGAGACGAGGCCCCGGGCCCCTCAGCTTGAACTCTGCAACGTGTGGGTGTTGATTTTCTTCTTTTTAAGAAAGTGTGTCGAAGCTTTCCACCGAGAGAGGCTGAGAATTTGTTAGCACGTCCTTCAAGCTCACAATTTCAGTCAAGCAACAGGACATGTCGAAGGGAAATGGAAAAAGCAGTAACCTCTTAATCTATTTCAGGGAAGCGATTGTGGATCCTGACACTCTCCTTGCACTTTGTCCGCCTCTACACTGAACAGCCATTATCAAGCTTTCAACGTTCCCACCATCTAAAAGCTCTCTTCCTGCATCGACCTAGTTTTTTCCCTCCTTTTCCACTGCTTGTGTCCTGCTGGTTAGATTGATGGGTCATGAGTCCAGTTGTTCAGGGTGTTAGCAGTCAATTAAACCAAACGGGAGCAGGGACAGAAGTGGAACAGGTAAGTCTATCATTAGATTCAGCCAGGAAGCTTTTACCTCAGTGATTTAGAAAGAACCTTACCTGTCGAATCACAAACTCTCGCTTTACACACCAGCACAGTGTGGCAGTTGCACAGAAGCCAGATGTCAAGCGTGTGAATGTCAGTGTGTTTCTGTCAAAAGAGCTGCTGTTACTCGCCTGTGAAACCTTTCTATACAGTCAGTAGTTGCAGTATTGCTTACAAGTGTTAAACAAGCGAAGCCAACTAATAATTAGATATAAAATGATTTTATATTATACAAAGAGACACAAAACAACTACAAAGAGACACAAAATGACCACAAAGAGACACAAAACATCTATAAAGAGACACAAAACAACTTCAAAGAGACACAAAATGACAGCAAAGAGACACAAATCAACTTCAAAGAGACACAAAATGACCACAAAGAGACACAAACCAACTTCAAAGAGACACAAAATGACCACAAAGAGACACAAATCAACTTCAAAGAGACACAAAATGACCACAAAGAGACACAAAACATCTATAAAGAGAGACAAAACAACTTCAAAGAGACACAAAACATCTATAAAGAGATACAAAACAACTTCAAAGAGACACAAAGAGACACAAAACATCTATAAAGAGACACAAAACAACTTCAAAGAGACACAAAATGACTACAGAGGAACAAAATGGCCATAAAGTGACACTAAATGACTACTAAGAAACAGAAAGCATCTACAAAGAGACACAAAACAACTACAAAGAGGCATAAACATCTATAAAGACAGACAAAACAACTACAAAGAGACACAAAACAACTACAAAGAGGCACAAAACAACTACAAAGAGGCACAAAACATCCATAAAGAGAGACAAAACAACTACAAAGAGACACAAAACATCTACAGAGACACAAAATGACCACAAAGAGACACAAAATGACTACTAAGAGATAGAAAGCATCTACAAGGAGACACAAAATGACTACAGAGGAACAAAATGGCCATAAAGTGACACTAAATGACTACTAAGAGACAGAAAGCATCTACAAAGAGACACAAAACATCTATAAAGAGAGACAAAACAACTTCAAAGAGACACAAAACATCTATAAAGAGATACAAAACAACTTCAAAGAGACACAAAGAGACACAAAACATCTATAAAGAGACACAAAACAACTTCAAAGAGACACAAAGAGACACAAAACATCTATAAAGAGACACAAAATGACCACAAAGAGACACAAAACATCTATAAAGAGACACAAAACAACTTCAGAGACACAAAATGACTACAGAGGAACAAAATGGCCATAAAGTGACACTAAATGACTACTAAGAGACAGAAAGCATCTACAAAGAGACACAAAACAACTACAAAGAGGCATAAACATCTATAAAGAGAGACAAAACAACTACAAAGAGACACAAAACATCTATAAAGAGAGACAAAACAACTTCAAAGAGACACAAAGAGACACAAAACATCTATAAAGAGACACAAAACAACTTCAAAGAGACACAAAGAGACACAAAACATCTATAAAGAGACACAAAATGACCACAAAGAGACACAAAACATCTATAAAGAGACACAAAACAACTTCAGAGACACAAAATGACTACAGAGGAACAAAATGGCCATAAAGTGACACTAAATGACTACTAAGAGACAGAAAGCATCTACAAAGAGACACAAAACAACTACAAAGAGGCACAAAACATCTATAAAGAGAGGCAAAACAACTACAAAGAGGCACAAAACATCTATAAAGAGAGGCAAAACAACTACAAAGAGACACAAAACAACTACAAAGAGGCACAAAACATCCATAAAGAGAGACAAAACAACTACAAAGAGACACAAAACATCTACAAAGAGACACAAAACGACCACAAAGAGACACAAAATGACTACTAAGAGATAGAAAGCATCTACAAAGAGACACAAAACAACTACAGAGATGCATAAAATGACCACAAAGAGACACAAAACAACTACAAAGAGACATAAAATGACCACAGAGAGATACAAATCAATTACAGAGGAACAAAATGACCACAAAGAGACACTAATGACTACTAAGAGACAGAAAGCATCAACAAAGAGACACAAAACAACTTCAAGGAGACACAAAATGACCACAAAGAGACACTAAATGGCCATAAAGATTAGCAAAGCAACTACAAAGAGACAAAATTAGAAAGTGACACAAAACTATAAACAGATAATGACTACAAAGACACACAAAACAACAACAAAAAACTAAACAACTATAAAGTCTCCGTGTCTAGCTCCTATGTGGAAGAGGTCGGGGGGGCTTGTGCATGTCTTTGCCCAGGGGCCCACTGCCTCATTGTCCACCCATGGGTACAAGTATTCAGATCATTCTTACATTAAGGTTTTGTCTTCTCGGCCAACAAGTATTGATTATGTGGTTTTTACCCTCAGTGCTGGTTGGGACGGCCGTGCGATAATAACGTTTTGTGCGGGGAGCTCATTGCTGGTAACTGATTGTGTGATTTTCATGCCCGGTCAGCAGTAGAAAACCCTGATTGATCCGTTAGTGATTGACTGATAGAGCTGCACAAAGATAATAAGAGGGTGTTAGAGTAAAAATCAATATCGTTTAGGTTCATTTACTGCTGTGTTTTCTGCTGATAGATGGACAGACCTGCATGAGGTCACGAGCTCAATCCCCACTGCGCCTCTTTCTGTCACTGCATGGCAACACAATGTGTTTAAGAAAATCTTTTGGCAGTGATGTAAAAGCTGTGATATGCACCCGATGCTCTTGTTTTCCTGCAGCTGCCCCGCATTTCTGCCGTCGTCTCCAGCCAACCGTGCGCTCTGCGAATCTGTCCACATACATTTTGCTCTGGTTGGAGTCAAACTGTGGCGGAGGCAGCGAGCAGGTGGCTGATTGTCAAACAGATGAAGGCGACAGGCTGCATGGCGATGAAGTGGGAAGACGGGCTTCTGGAGCAAATAATTAAGGACTCGCCGTGTATATAAAAAAAAGCAAACACTTGTGTTTAAATTCTACTTACGCATCAATCCTCCGCAAATCCCCTCCACGCTCCGCCAATGGCAGCATTTCTGCGGGTGGAAGTCAAAGCAAGAATAGTAGGAGGGAAACACACGAGGCAGTGATTTTAAATAGAATATTAATATGGTCGTTTTGACTCTGGATGATTGTCAAACTGCAGCTGAGAGTGTCCAGTTCTATTTTCTCTATAACAAGATGCAGATTTGTGTAAACAGTAAAAGCCTACACGGATCCAGTCCCTTCTGGACCAGATGAACACATGAGGACAGTTAAAGACAACCCGGGGGAGTTAAATTAATGTTACAGAATTATCTTTGGTGCATCAGAGAGAGTTGACAAAACTAATACCTGCACACAAACAGAAAAGAGCTGTAAAACTCACAGAGGAGGAGAAGTCCGGTATTTTGCACTTTGAGCCCCATTTCTGGGTTGTTTATGATGAAATAGAGTGGCTAAGACCAAAATAGTGACTATTGCTCATTTTCTGAGAATTTGTCTTTCCCCTGCCTGGCTTAACACTGCTGCCTATGGCCATGTGTGGTCCTGTCCTAAAACCACCCTGAACGTTTGTTTTCAAAGCCATGAAACTCACTGAGTGGTCAGTGGTGTTCGTTGATGTTCTGACATAAAAATCGTAGCAAACTGTGGTGTCAGTGATGATTTATTTGACATTTTGTGTAATCCATTGGTTTTCTATAGAAGCCTCATTGTCCGTTGGTAGTAAACTGCCACTGGAAACAGAAAGGGCGTTGTTTACGACAAGGTTGTAGTCATTGTAGCGTTTTAGCTCAGCGAGTACCGGCTCAACAGTGCTGTGTGCACTCCTGGAGGAAGAACGAGAACGAACGAAAAAGTTTTGTAATAAGTTTAAACAACTGCACAATGGATTACTCGCTTGTAAACAATCTTCGCAGTACGATGCCTTTGAACACAACGCCAACCTTCTGCTTCTTCTCTGTGTTCCATTACATTGCAATGGTTTCCTGCCGGTTGGCGACACCCACGTAAAGGAGCATTATCGCCATCAGGTGGGCTGGAGTGTGTAACGCTTCAGGGTCAAACGTACGATCAAGCACAAGTTTACACACGGGTGTGAGGCAGCTGAAAAAATAGTTCCACAATCGAGATAAAGAGCGAAAACACGGATGGAAACCACAGTTTGCTACGATTTTTATGTCAGAACATCAACAAACACCACTGACCACTTGGTGAGTTTCATGGCTTTGAAAACAAACGTTCAGGGTGGTTTTAGAACAGGTTCACACATGGCCATAGGCAGCAGTGTTAAGCCAGGCAGGTCTGAGTCACTCTATTTCATCATAAACAACCCAGAAATGGGGCTCAAAGTGCAAAATACTGGACTTCTCCTTTAAGAGGAAACATTAATTTGAAGAAACAATGTGTTTGTACAACCAAGAAGAGTCTGTGTATTTCAGTGTGTGAGGTAGAATGGGCTGCGTGATGAGTTGAAACAAATAATCAATTTAAAAAACTATACAAAAGATGTTTTTGGCAGATATATAGACACGGAAAGTTTGTGTTAGGGGAGTGCAAATTTATTTTGTAACACTGGGTCATGTATGTGTTGATCTCTCCCCTCAAGAGGTACAGGTGGTTAGATGATGGATGTACAGATGTCTGGATATCCATCAGAGATAGATCCATTAACAGTAGCACCCTATAGTACATAGATAGAACTGTACTGAATTAATTGCGTTAAACAACCCCACCCATGTTGTAACATTTCACTGTCATGTCGTCTCGGTACAGTTGAAAAAGAAAGTGAGTTCTAGAAAAAAACAGCAGCTGTTGATTTGTAGCAGAGATGTTCATGTTGTTGGAATAAAACAAATAAATAATACATCTCAAACAGTTTTAATAACATTTAGCCAAAACTAAAATGTGCTGGTTGTGCCTCGTCCTCATGAGCTAACTTAAGTGTTAAGAAATATTTTGTTCATGTTTCTACATTTAAAAGTCTGGTGGATCAATTTGTTGTGTTTTTTTTATTTTGTAAAATCCAATGAATAAAAAACGTTGGATTTTTTTTTATTTTTTTAATATTTTTAGAAATTTTCAAGGTTTATTGATTTCCAAAACTTTCAACTTTAAATTGTACATTTTTAAAAAATGTAAAGCATTTGAAGATTCTCCAACAAATGACGTTCAAATGAGTTCAAAGGGTCAAAGTGCTGCGGTTCTGCTGTTGCTCCAGTTACTGTGCACGTGTTGAGGACAGAGTTTCAAACCACAGCAGTAAACCAAGAGTTATCCAGGCTCAGTGAGGGTACATTACGTATGTTGTCAGTGGGAAAACCATATCTGTTCACATTATAGTAAAGTCGCATCAAATCCTGAGCTTAAGGGAAATTTGATCCCGGCCACCGCTCGCCTGTTCCCACCCAGCTCGAGTGTTAAAGATGGATTAAAGACACACATGCTATCTGCAAAGTGAGATTAAAATCATATATGCTCAGCAAAATGAGATTCATGTTGTGGCTGACAAACTGTTTCCCTGCAGTAAATCTGCCCTGTGTGTTATATACGCTCCGTCTCGCACATGTCCTGTTCATCGATGCAGATCAGCCACGCCGAGTGTGTGCGGCGGCTGCTGACACTCCCATCGCCGTTTCAGTGATTTACGGTGCAGATGTTTTGTTTTCGGCCTCAGTGTCACGTTCTGGTGTTCCATCCGTCACATTTCCGACAGCGTTTACGGGGCAGCAGGTAGCAGAGCTGCAGCGTGAGACACCAGCCATTTTAATTATGTGGGCCAATAAATCTGCTCTCAAGGAAATGTCAGTGAACAAAAGATGTGGATGGCTGTAGAGTCTGAGGCGGAGGAGATATATGGTTTGAAAAACAAGAGTTCGATAAGGTAGAGAGGGTCTTCTGATGCAGGGAGGAAAGGGTACTCGACCTGTTTTGCTCCTGGGACTGGCAAACAAACCCAAACTGATACGAAGGGTACGGCAATTTTTTTAATCTTCATGCCATCTGTGTTCAGTATTTAAACGAGGTAAATAAATCCTGCCAGCAGCTGACAACAAAAAGAACACAGAATAGATAAAAATAAACTAATATGTTTAACAGTTTATTTTTGGTCATTTGTGTTCTGACAGTTACACCTGTCGTTAATGTTACAGCAGCATAGCATCATGGGAGAGACAGAGAGTATGGCTGCCTCTTTTCAAAGAAATAGTTTGACATTTGGACTTCACACCTCTTTGCTTTCTTGCTAGGACTAGGATAAGAAGATCAATATCAATCTTGTATCTGCATCATAGACTGAAAAGCATATGGACTCAAGTTCAGCATTTTTGCCGGCGCCATCTTGGTTTTTTGGAGCCGGGCGCAACCGTATTTGGACAAGAACCTGCAGCTGTGAAGGAACGAGGGGTGGATCTGACTGAGAAGCTGAGGACACTACAAGCAGACAGTGTCTCACTCAAAGTGCCCTGCACCTTAATTATGCGTAACTTTAAGCCTCAATAAAATATAGACAGGTGTTGAAATTAGCTACAGAGACCAAAACAATTTTTGTAACAGACTGTAAACATATTTATTTCTGCTGTAAAGTTGGGCACTTTAACGCAGGGGTCTGTGGGGACTGACTGGCTTTTGGAACCAGCCTCAAGTGGCCATTCGAGGAACTGCAGTTTTTGAAACTTAAGTGTTGGCTTAATTTTTCAGCCTTGAAGGTTGCTGCTGAATCTGGACAGTGAGTACTGACCTAATTAGCTTAGCTTAGCTTAGCTTAGCATATACAGACTGAAAACACAGGAAACAGCTGGCTAGGACCCCCCCCCCCCCCCCGAAAAAAACTCAAAACAAAACAACAACAAAAATCAAACAAAATCTCTAAAGCCTGAGGTGACGTGTATCTCATTTGTGTATCAAACAGTCCCTCAGAATCGGATTTCAACTCTTTGCAGATGATGTGGTCCTGTTGGGTTCATCACACCGTGACCTCCAGCATGCACTGGGGCAGTTGGGATGAGAGTCAGCACCTCCAAATCTAAGGTCATGGTTCTCTGCTGGAAAAGAGTAGATTGCTCCCTCTGGGTTGGGAGAGAGTTACTGCCTCAAGCGAAGAAGTTCATGTATCTCAGGGTCCTGTTCATGGGTGAGGGTAGAATGGAGCGTGAGATGGATCGGCGGTGTACGGTGGTGACAGGAGTGATGCGGATGTTGCACCAGACTGTTGTGGTGAAGAGGGAGCTGAGCTGGAAGGGAACACTCTTGGATTCTCACTGAGGTCACGAGCTCTGGGTAGTGATCACAAGAATTAGCTCCAGATACAAGCGTCTGAATTGAGCTCCTCCTGTAGGGTGTCTGGGCTCAGCCTTAGAGAAAGGTGAGGTGCTCAGACATCCGGAGAGCTGCTGCTCCTTTGCGTTAAAAGGTGCCAGCTGTGGTTTTTCAGTCATCTGATCAGGATCCTCCTTGGCCCCTCCTGTTAGAGGTTTTCTGGGCACATCCCACCGGTAGGAGGCCCTGGGGCAGACCCAGAACACACTGGAGGGATTACATATCTTGTCTGGCCTGGGAACGCCTTGGGATCCCCAAAAGGAGCTGGAAAGGACCGCTGGGGAGAGGGACGTCTAGAGTAGACGTCTCAGCCTGCTGCCCCTGCAACCCGGCACCAGATAAGCGGATGAAAATGGATGGATAGATGAAAAGCATTACAGAGCAGCCCACTCTGTAGACTACATTAGATTATAAACAATTGCTTGGTACTTGGATGAGTTGGTGTACCTGTCCCTGCAGGGTGGTCCGACAAGACAGCTGAACCTGCTATAACTTGTGCTGCAATGCTTCATGAGTTCATTGTGTTGGCCACTGCATATTTTTGAAAGGTAACTTTATAATGCAAATGAGGTATTCTACTCTTTACCAAGTCATCAGTGGAGGATGGATGATAAAACAGTTGTCATACCATCCACAGTCTACAAATGGTCGACATCTGCCTTTACAATGTCATATTTACCGAACAACATCGCTCATCCATCTAAATTAAAACAGTTTCATGTTCTGAATTTTGGCAGCGTTGCTCAATCAGACAGTTCCAGTAAATGTAATGTTTGTCTCATCACCATCAGACCTGTGTAAAGAATCTTTGTTTTTTTAGGCGACTGACTCTCCTTCAGTTTGGTTCTGACCTGAATTCAGGGCAGTGAAGACAACTGGAGCAAACTGAAGCTCTTCCTGCTCTTCATGACCTCTCGCCGCTGCAATTCTGCTAAAAGCCTCCAAATCCCACCATCATTAGCAAAGCTCCGAGCTCTCCTCTGATTGTTTTTGTGTCTAGAAATGGAAGAGGTTTATTTCATAATATAATCTCTATTTTTGGAGAAAAGGTCCACAAGTTTAAAATAGCAGCCCTCCCTTGATTAATTATAGGATATAAAAACATGTCTGACTTCTGTTTCTCCAGCCAAAAAAAATTCTGTCAGACAGTTTGTTGGACTTGAGGCTGCTGCTCCATCAGTGCTGACATGCAGCAGGTATATTTCACCTTTGGCAGTATCAGCTGATCTGCCATCAGAAAATTGAAGCCAACAACAAGCATGAGTTGGGTGATCCAGTCTCGTAACACCACCATCAACATCTTTGCTTCTTTAAACATTTTTGCAGACACAGCTGACACAGGAGGAATGAAGCAAAGGTGCAGACTATGACAATCTGAGATTTTATGTTTGCACATTTATTAAAGTAAACAGTTGTGACCAATGTTTGAGGGAATAAATTATTTTCCCTGTGTGAAATGTGACCCTATGTTTTCCATTTTATGAAACTCTGACATGATAATGAAAACTTTCGGATTTCAGATTGTCGACCTCGTCAGATATCGACATTTGGTCACAGACTTTCGTGCAAGGTACCCTGAGTGCATTGGTTGTTGACCAAGTTCTGCCTGTTACATGCATTGTCTTCTTTCAAAATACACTTCAGTTTTCACAGCAAATGTACAGTTTACATACAGTCTCTTTCAAAATAAAAGCATCACATTGGTACCTCGAACTGATGTTTTTCCTTCAACAACAAACACGTGTGGTTATGTTTTGCCAGCACACACACGTTGTTGGGTTTAGGAAAATAAAACAGTTTGGCTTTACAATCTTACGAGAAGTGAACACCAGTCTCCTGGGAGAAGTCGGTGGTTGCTGGAACCCTCCCACCCAGTTAACCATAATGGCGACCTGCTGCATATCATGCCAACGTGAAAGGACGACTTTTTACATTTGTGTCTGACACCAGAGAGCCAGGTGTCACTCCAAAGTTGTCGAAATCTGGTGCTTGGGTAGTGACTTGTGGTGTCAGAAACCAACAAAAAAAAGGCATCCTTTAACATCAGCATGCTGCGTGAATGGATGTCCTTATGGTTTAATGGCGCCTGACGGCATCAGGCGGAAACACAGCAGGACAAGGATGAAAGTTAAGCTGGCGAAAGTCCGACTAGTGGGCAGGAGGGGTGGCGGATGGGTCCAATTGAGACTTTTACCTACGTACCATAAGATTCTAATGCCAATCCTTGTTCTTTTTTCCTAAACCCAACTGTGTTTGTTGTTGAAGGAAAAAAACGTCAATTCACGGTGTTGCATTGCGTAGAAAATTAACCGTTTACATACAGTCAACTGAAGTTCTATTATCCTCCAACAACTAACAGAGCAGTTAGGTATAGGCAACAAAAACACTTTGTTAGGATTAGGAAAAAAGAACAGGGTTTGGCTTTATAATATTACGGGACACAAGTGAACACCGCTCTTTTGCCACCTTAACTTTAGTTCTTGTCCTGCTGTGTTTCCCCCTCACGCTGCCGAGCACTGTTAAACTATAACGGCCACTCGCTGAGTATCATGCCGACTTTAAAAGGATGGCTTTTTTCGCCAGTGTCTGACGCCACAAGTCACTGCCTAAGTGCCAGATTTCAACGACTTCGGAGTGATGCCGGGTTGTTTGAGCATACATAAGCCGCAATTCGGCAGTGTCAGCCTGTTCTTATTTTGAAGTCGTCACATTGCTGGCTAGTGAAACATTCTGGCGCAGACTATTGACTGGAGTTCACCAGCCTGTCGCTCATGTGGCATTTAAAGATAATTACAAACACGGTCGTTCTCAGTTTTCTATGTCCAATAGTCCACCATGAACATTTCCGTCATGTCTCGTCAGTGAAAAGTAAACTTTTCGTCTTATTTTTCATGATCAAGATCTGTTTTAATCTTGTCATCATCTTCTTTTCATTATTGAAAAACAGATGTTGATGAAAAATTTTGCCACAGTTTCGTCAACCAAATGAATGCTGGTGTTGAAACACAAAGAGGGTTTGTTGTACTAAAAGGAATGTGAGTTTTAAAGATACGAACTTGATTTGTCTAAATTTTGTCTAACTTCACATCCAGTATGGGCAGGAGGAGTACAGCCATCAAATGCATGTGAGTGTTGTACAAGGACTGACTTGACATGAAAGAGAAACTACACTTTAACTAAACCCTGGTGTGGATGACAGCTCATGAAGATAAGCGACAGGTGATGGGGCTGGACGGGACTAACAATAAGTTAAACTCAAGGTGAGAAGCATGAACAAAATAAAGGCAGACCAGAGTTTAGCTGCATTTATGTCACAGCCAGTACATTGTGCTTCCTGCCTGAATGAATGTCGATGCTAACAACCAATCAGTCTGAACATAAAGTGACGCTTTGCTTTCACAGCATCAGTTTTATGTTCTGAATTCAAACTGCAAATTACTGGTTGCGCTCTCTGCTGAATACTGTGAAAACAGCTTCTATTCTGTTTGTTCCACAGCTGTGCCAGTCTCTGCTTCACCACAGTCTGACAGTGTGATGTATGCGTCTCTTTTTTCTCAGTATTTTGTATATTTGCAGAGGAAATGTTTGGATTATAGAGAACACTGTTACACTGACATTCAGACCATATAGACCCTGTGTAGGCCACCTGTTTTGTCTCGTTAATTACACCACGAACCAACTTCCTCTCGAAACCCCTTGAGATGTCCACTTTTGAACTTTTGCAATTTGCTCATTGGGATTCAATTCAGACGTGTTGGAGGGTGAGAGGCAGGATTTTACAGCTTCCCTAAAGTGACCGACTTTTTCCATTTCGCTGATTTAGTGCCACTCGTATCCACGGGAGACGAGGGACCACACCACAGACACCGCTGCCTCATTAAGAATGCTGGTGGGTCTGATCAAAGGAGAAAATACTGTTATCCAGCAGACTTGTTCAGCTGAGAGCTAACCTCTGCAGGCTAAACGCACACTGATGTAGTGAATCAGATGTATGCCATGTGACAGACTTTATCATAACTGAGGGTGAAACTACACCCTCACACTTTTTAAGGAACAGTTCAAATGATCCACATTCACATTTTCCCTTAACTGAAATCTAAATGTGACATTATGATCAGCCATCACTTCCAGTCTTTTTATTTTGATGCCGTTAAAGGGTTCTTTACATCTGTTTTTCTGCAACGTGTTAAAACAACAAAATTATCTCCAAGTGCTGATTTATTTCATCAGCATCTATAAACTGTTAGATTATGCACATTGAGTACCCTGCAAGCATGATTTTTGTTGAAAAGACATTAAAAAAAAATTCAATATAGACTTTCTGTAACAGGTTCAATGATACTGCAGTAATATGTGTAACAAAGTCAAATGTACATGTCACACAGTGGTGTGCAGTTCTTAATTATTCCACCAATAAAATATTTCCACTGTTAGAAAGATGACTCCAAGGGTGGCTTTAAGTAATCTCTTCAAAACCAATAAAATCACAGCATTGACTAATGCAGAGATGGGACAGTCACTGAAAAGGTCAAAATATAATAATTAAAATGGGCGATTTAAAATGGCTGAGAGAAATATGAATACGTCCAAATAAAGTCAGACAGAACGCCCAATAAAAGGCCGTCTTTAAAGAGTCCCAGAATGTTTGTGATGCATGTAAAATCATTCAGGAAGGGGAAACTTTTACTTATTGTTTTCAAATGTTCGTCTTCCAGCCGTTTCTTTCGGTCTCCCCGCGTCTCCTCTCCACGCAGTTCTGCTGCCCTTCCTCCCTCAGGCTGCTGTGTAGTGATGTGATGTTCACGAACGAGCCGAGTCTTTGAACCGACTCTTTGAAGTGAACGAGTGAACCGGCTCTTTCGAGTGAACGAGCCAGTTCCTAATTCACGTCGTGTTGATGACCCCCCTCGGTTAGAAACGAACGGCAGGAAGCTAACCCACTATCTGCTAGCATTTGCTTGTATTGACAGGCTTGTTGTTCATAAAGGGCGTTGCTATGGCTACACGAAACTTTATGTGTGCGGAGTCTATTCTGGGTCCATGTTACAATATCCAGATCACGTGATGCGATAAATCCCCCCCCCCCCCCACACACACACACACACACAGCGAAAAAAAACAAAACAAAAAAATGAACGAACGAACCGCATCTTTGAACCGGCTCTTTAAAGTGAACGAGAAATCCCATCACTACTGCTGTGTGAGCCCAGTCTCACTCTGAAGTAATCCAAATCTGGTGCTCAGGCAGTGACTGGCGGCATCGGAAACCAACGACAAAAGGCATCCAAAGATATCCACGGTCTGGGTCTCTTCAACACAACACAGACAACACCAGAGTCCATCAGTTACATTTCAAGTGAGAATCGGGATGCGATTTCTTAATTAGGCTCCAAAATGATGATAGACTTTTATGTGCCCACTGTAGAGGATGAAAAGGTTGGAAAGAATAAGGAGAGAGCAACTGTCTGTGGCCACCCCATTTATAACCATTCCCTTTTGGGGAGCTGTCTTGCTTTTGTCTCTCCATTGCACCTGCTGTCACTTTGAAACTGATTCACGATCACTTGTGCTTCCTAAATGGACAGATTGAAATCCCTGAAGTTCAACTGACCTGGTGTCATACTGTGACCGTTAAGTGTTCCCTTACTTTTTAAGGAGTGTATTTAGCTTTGTACATTACATTCATTTGGTAGATGTCGACTCACATTTTGTTCTAATGAATGCAAACTCTTGCAGGGCCCTGCCACGCTCATTGGGAGCTCTGTGGGGTTCAATGTCCTGCTCAAGGACATGTGGACAGAAGGGAGAGATTGCACCACCAACTCTATTAATGGCTACAGCCACTTTGTACCACCAGCAGTTGAGTTTAACTGTGCTCATGGTTTCTGCTCTTTAGGTCAGTATAGAAATACTTCACCAGACCGCAGTGGTACATACCATAGAAAACAGTTCCTGCACTGTGAGCACGCTTCAGTACCCGGTTCCGCCTGCAGAGACTGTTCATCAGTTCAGCTACTGAAAAACAATCAGTCACTCCGGAGAGCTGCCTCACTGGATAATTCATTCATCATATGCATGCCAATCAAGAATCTTGTTCTTCTCTACATATTAATTCCACAACTTTAATAACAAGGTCACTGGCAACAGCCGTGACGGAGAGCTTTGTGCATTCACAGAGAGCGGCTGAATCAGTGTGACTGTAATGGTTCGATGAGATGAATGTAAAGGGATTGTTGCGTGTAGCATCACATTGACATTAGACATGGAGTATATAGTACGTTAGCATTAAATCAGGGAGACGTTGGCTGAGAACACGGAGGCAAAAAAGCACCCACAGTGTGTGATCATGAAAAGACAATTATGTTTTCATAAAAGCAAAAAAATTGACTATTAAATTGCAAATATTTTAGTTTGTACGATGTTAACGATATTCAGGCTTCGTGACAAAATAATACTGAAAAGCTAACAAACATTTTTGTTCCTCAAACCTGACCAGCTGACTTAAAACGATGAATAATAATGATATTCAAAAATTTGTCCAAGGGCTAGAATCTTTCTCAGCAGACACTGTGGGGGCCAGACTTTAAAATTATACATACGCTCACCGGCCACTTTATTAGGTACACCTTGCTAGCACCAGGTTGGACCCCTTTTGCCTTCAGAACTGCCTTCATTCTTCTTGGCATGGATTCAACAAGGTGCTGGAAACTTTCCTCAGAGATTTTGGTCCATATTGACATGATGACATCACACAGTTGCTGCAGATTTGTCGGCTGCACATCCATGATGAGAATCTCCCGTTCCACTGCGCCAGAGCTAGAGACAGAGAAAACCAGGGTAGTTGCCTTCACTGTCGCAGTTAAGATGTGTGAAGTGATTTCCACCCCCAAATCCAGAGGTAGTAGCCTAGCTTATTTTAGAAGTGAAAAGCACAACAATGCTTTGATGTTTTTCTAGAAAGCTTACCCGGACCCACCGCATCACTTACATTAATAATATGCTGACAGACGGATTTATAAAATCATTCGTACTTTACTTTTTTTGATTGATTGATTTTTATTTTCTCAGAAGAGTGTCGTGCACTGAATTTAGGTGCCCAGCCCACATGGACTTATAAGACACTACAAAAACAAAACAGGTTCAAAACAGGAGACATACATACATAAATGGCTCAAAACATTTGACCACAGCGATGAAGACAAAAGGACTAGAGTCTTTAACGTCTTTAAACATAAAGAGTCTTCTTGCGCAATTGGAAGGCATTCAGGATAAATTGAGCTAGATGGAAAAACCTTGTTTGTAAACAAAAAATGAAGCCTTGACTCATCGGACATAAGAAATAAATCAGGACATTTGGCCGCAATTTTACAAAAAATGCATGTCTAAGATCATGGTATAATGGACAGTAAAACAAAAAATGCATTTCATCCTCAACGACCCCCAGATCACATAGTTGACACTTCCTATCTTCTTCTGGAACAGAATAAAAACGACCAAATTTGTCTAGTGACTCCACTATCAGGCATGCTAATTAATCTATTCCACAGCTGCACCATATCCCCCTTACGCCGCACCTCACCTGGTTCCCAACCCATATCTCCACATACTGCGAGATCGGGGGCCAGTTTATGTACACCAAGAAAACAGCACATAGCTCTGTTCTGAACATATCTGGGGTTGGTAAATCATTCCTAATAAAAATATTTCCATTTCAATATAATATTGGAAAAAATAATGCTAGATATCCTAATTACTGTAATGCATGTTTTCCCTCTCACATTTTCTGAATTAATAAACATCCTGTGGGCCCACAGTCGCCAGTTGATGATCGCTGCTCAAAACTATTGTGAGTTAATTTCTGTTCACAAATAAATCAACTTTTTTTTCAGCATTTGTAAGGAAGAAAAATAGGATTTAGGCTGCATAGATTACAGTCAAAAGATTGTGAACAAATGACATGTTAGTCTGATTTCATTTTAAGTGTATTTCTTGAGAAAGTGACGGCAGCCGGACACGACAAATATTGATCTCTTCATCTCTCTCTCGGAGAGAAAGAAAATAATTGTTTCACCACATGCCGTTGCAGAATCAGATCTGCAGACATCAATGCTAACCCTTATCAGCTGTTCCCATGCACATCTTTCCTCCCTTCCCTGTCAGCAGAACGATTGTGGAAGTGTTCACTAATAAAGATGGAGCGGAAGAACAATAATTGTTTGTGACGTTTAATTACTCATCAGGGAGGTCGGAAAACACAGTGTGAAACAAACCTGATAGGAGCGAGTGATGGCAGACAACATGCAGGAGAGTAGCGAGCAGATAGCAGGTCACTGGAGGCAGCTGTCCTGATTAGATCTTCATCCTCACTACATTGTTTTGGTGTCTCTAATTAAAGAAGTGACATTTGAAACAAGCCTGGGGTTGCTGGAGACTCTCCTTCTCTATCTCGTCCTCGTCTTCACTGGCCCCTCTTTCTCCATGTGGCCGATGTTAACAGTGTGTATCAATCACTGTCCCCAACCTCCGGTCTTCCCCTGGGTCCTCCGTGGCAGCCTGATGTTGAATGTCAGACGGTCTGGTAATGAGTTGTTATTGTGTGAGGATAATGTATCATTGATTGCGTGATCAATGGCTCATATGGGGAGCCCAGGGAGTCGTTGCAGGGCATTTAGTCAAGAGTTGAAGCCCACCGTTGTGTTTGTAATGTCCTCACAGCCTGTGGGAGGCATACCAAGTGTGACATTGACCTCTTTATCAGTGGGTGACTGGATAAAACACAACATGTTCTCAATCATACATTAGCAGTGGTGGACAAAGTACACAACTCTATTACTTGAGTCAAAGTATACACTCACCAGCCACATATTGACATGATGACATCACACAGTTGCTGCAGATTTGTCAGCTGCACATCCATGATGAGAATCTCCCGTTCCAGCACATCCCAAAGGTGCTCTATTGGACTGAGATCTGGTGACTGTGGAGGCCATTGGAGTACAGTGAACTCATTGTCATGTTTGAGATGATGTGAGCTTTGTGACATGGTGCGTTATCCTGCTGGAAGTAGCCATCAGAAGATGGGTACACTGTGGTCATAAAGGGATGGACACGCTCAGCAACAATACTCAGGTAGGCTGTGGTGTTTAAACCATGCTCAGTTGGTACTAAGAAAATCTCCCCCACACCATTACACCACCAGCAGCAGCCTGAAGCGTTGATACAAGGCAGGATGGATCCATGCTTCCATCTGAATGTGGTTTTTCCGACCTTCTATTGTCCAGTTTTGGTGAGAAAACCCGTGTGAATTGTAGCCTCAGTTTCCTGTTGTTAGCTGACAGGAGTGGCACCTGGTGTGGTCTTCTGCTGCTGTAGCCCATCTGCTTCAAGGTTGGACAAGGTGTTGTTGCTTCAGAGATGCTCTTCTGCACACCTTGGTTGGAACCAGTGCTTATTTGACTTCCTGTTGCCTTTCTATCATCTTGAACCAGTCTGGCCATTCTCCTCTGACCTCTGGCATCAACAAGGCATTTTGGCTCACTGGATATTTTCTCTTTTTGGGACCATCCTCTGTAAACCCTAGAGATGGTTGTGCTGAAAATCCCAGTAAATACTCAGACCAGCCCGCCTGGCACCAACAACGATGCCACGTTCAAAGTCACTTAAATCACCTTTCTTCATCATTCTGATGCTCTGTTTGAACTTCTGCTGCCATGTGACTGGCTCATTAACCATTTGTGTTAACGAGCAGTTCAACAGATGTACCTATTAAAGTGGCCAGTGAGTATTACTCCAATACAAGTGAAAGTTGCTGAGTCAGATTTTTACTTGAGTTAAGACTGATTTATGCTTGTTCGTGTGACACTTTTGGAGAGTGTCGCTTGACAGAAATTAAACAGTCGAGAGATGTACATATTTAAATTTATGCTTCAGCAAAAGGTTTCAGTCGTCTCCATGGTAACCACGTAAACCAGTAGAAACTCTGAATAAAGCAGTTTCACATTTACAAAAAAATCTGTTTTTCTGATGTGTTTTGTTGCAGAAAGGCTGCTCACTACAGTGGCTGACATGGAAAGGTAAAAATGCAAATGTCTCTATTAGGGTTGGGATCCGGATCCGGTTCTTTTTTGGAACCGGGTCCAAAGTTCCGGTTCCGGAACCGGTTCCATCACATTTGGAGTAACGGTTCCTGCAAACGGTTCCTAGATTGTAAAAAAAAGGTCACATGCATTTCCATTAGAGTGCGGCACGGGCCGCATATTTCTGTCCGAACCCGACCGAGCCCGACATTATTTAATTACTAAAGCACTGAGTTCGTGTCACACAGTTGTTATGGTTACAGGCTATTTAACAAGCCGGGCGTGCGCCGTGGGTGCTCCGCGGAGAGGGAGACCTCCGTGTTTGAGACGGGAGCAGGTGGTGGAAGGTCCGAGGCTTCCAGCGAGGGGAGCGGTAGAAACAAACAGCCAATGTGTGTGTGTGTTCTGTTTAGGTGTTGTCACGTAAATAACAGTGCCCAAGCATGAATGCATATAAGTATTTTTTATGACATTCCTGTGGTTAATTTGAGGTAATTGTGTTACTGTAGAAATCAGAGAATCACTTTTTGTTGTTATATATTCTCAGGGAGATGATACAAGCTCTAAATCTGAAATACACACCACACACAAATGTGTATTTTCATCCAAGTGTACTGTGCAACAGTTAGAATAAAGTTTTTATATTTGTATGATTGCATTTGTGTTTATTATATACTTGTTTAAGTATAGCAAGTATAATGAATATAATGTAGGAATCGGTAAGAGGAATCGGACCGTTAAGAAGGAATCTGTAAGGAATCGGAATCGTTAAAATCCTAACGAGTCCCAACCCTAGTCTCTATCTAGAGCCAGTGTTTGGTTTGTCCATTCTGGGCTACTGTAGAAACATGGCGGTGCAACATGGCAATCTCTGTAGATGAGGAACCGCTCCCTATGTAGATATAAACAACTAATTCTAAGATAACAAAACCACAATGCTTTTCATTTTAAGGTGGTTATACACTGAAGAAAACAGACCTTTTATATTATATACTATTTCTGCCAGTAGACCCTCTTACTGTAAATCCTACACACTGTACCTTTAAGTTTCGTACTGTAGAGCCCTCTGCCGCATCCCGTCCATCACTCTGTCATGAAAATATGAAAGTCAACAGACAGCAGGAAACTGTACCGTGTTGAAGAGGCAGATTGAGTGCAGCAGTCAGCTGCAGGAAAACATCACGTTCTGCCAACACGCTTGTTTCCTGCCCAGCGTAATTCAAAAGGGAAAGGTCACGGCCATCTTATTTAACCTCCTGTCAGTGACTCACTGGATGGCTCTGTGTGTGTGCAGAGAGCTTGTCCTCACTGCCACGCACACACACACACACACACACACACACACTCACACAGATATTTACTCAGCAAAGGGGAGCAGTGAAAGAAGCGAAGACAAACTGTGGATGTCAGTATCACAAGGACAGTATGTTTAAACTGAATTTTATGTTATTTAATAATGAGTGTATATTTAATCTTAACTTTAGGTAGATGTAATACGGCATCATTGTTTAAATACAACTAATTTTCTTCTACTGTAACCATAACTGGGGCAGAGACGAACAACAGCACAACAGAAGATTCTTTAGTCTTTACAAGTTTTTCTTTAAGAAGTTAAGTCCTGGCAGACATTCAGATTATATTGGTTCTGTTTTCATGCCGTGATGCTGCCTCAGATGTGGGATATGTATTTCTCTGCAGGATCCAGCTGATCGATGTTGTACCCCACCAGGAGCTGACACTCGGCTCCACAACAGAGCATCAAGTTGAAAGATCTGTGGTGGGAAATATTAGCGTTCTGATAAACGGCTGAGTGCAGATGACTGAGCTCCGTGTCCTTCCTCTCTGCACTCAACCCTTTTTATCAACGGTACTAATTTGTTCATTTTCTGACAAGAGATCTACGAGCTGATGTTGACCTTTTTGTCATTTGAAAAATGCGATTGCAGCTGAACTTTTGAGCTGCATCAGCAAACAGCTGAACAGGTAATTTGCCAGAGTTTTAAACATTCAAAAATATCACTCACATTATACTTGAAGTGTAAAATTACCATAAACAAATGAGACCTTTTCTGAAGAGCCCCTGGCCTTTTGTAGATTTTTCCCCCTGAATTTGTTCCCTTAGTTAATGAAAACAGGAATTCCTCAGTAGAGAACTAAATTAAAATCAGCAAAATTTGAAATCTGATAATACAAATACAAGCACAGAAACTTTAACAGACGTTCTGCCTTTTGCTCTTCAGTGTGTTCAGTGGTGCATATGCCACTGCTGTGCATACTAGAGTTTTTAACTGTGTTATGGTGGCTATGGAGGGTCAATTACAGATGCATTTATATTCAGGCTTGTGAGCTGTGGGATGACCCTGACATGTTTAAGCTCCAGTCTGGGTTTTGTTGTCATACTGCAATGTTCACATGTTCACCATAGACTGTAAAAAAATGGACGTAGCTACTGTGATGTCATCGTATGGTTTGTAGACTCCCATTTTGAAGCCTGGAGTTTGGCAATTTGGCGGTTGCCATCTTGTGGCCATATCTTGGCGAGAGGCTGGAGCTGATTGACAGTCGAGGACACTGTCGGCAGACAGATTGTCACTCAAAGCGGCCGCCCTTTAAGATGCGTAACTTTAAGTCTTAATAAAATGTAAAGAGGTGAGACACCGTAAAACTTCATTTAGTAGCCTGGGCATTTATTTGATTAAATCACTGAACTCAACAGGCTTATATCTGGGACAGGCTTTTAATTCCTTTCACACAAAAACCTTTGTTCAACAAAGATCAGAAATACAATGAAATTGTTTATTTTAACTAGTATGAATATTACTTTTTTAAAAATTAGGCTTTGATGACATCAATTATGTCTTATATTATGATACTTGTGTCATGGCACTCTAGGACTACAGCAACACAACACCACTTCATCCTGTTAAATAAATAATCATGACTTTAATGAACTCATATTAATGTGTGTTTAATGTATGTATAAAGTGTGTTTAATGTGTGTGTATTGTGTGTTTAATGAGTGTTTAATGTGTGTGTATTGTGTGTTTAATGAGTGTTTAATGTGTGTGTATTGTATGTTTAATGTGTTTAATGAGTGTTTAATGCGTGTGTATTGTATGTTTAATGAGTGTTTAATGTGTGTGTATTGTGTGTTTAATGAGTGTTTAATGTGTGTGTATTGTATGTTTAATGTGTGTTTAACATGTGTTTAATGAGTGTTTAATGTGTGTGTATTGTGTGTTTAATGAGTGTTTAATGTGTGTGTATTGTGTGTTTAATGAGTGTTTAATGTGTGTGTAATGTGTGTTTAATGAGTGTTTAATGTGTGTTTGATGCGTTGAATGTGTGTTTTGGGTGTTTTGAATCAACTACACTTTACAGCACTTCACAGAAACCTCCACCGTTGACTAGTTTTTTAGAGGTGTGTGACTCAGCAAATTTGTCAAGTTGAACTTTATCTGGTAATAAACCAGTTAAATAAACACAAACAGCCCACTGCGTTGTGAAATACCTGCTGCTTATCTGGATTGTTCAGGTGTGTGTCCTTTGTCAAAGTCTGAATAAATCACATTTCACCTGTAAAAGTTTGATTTTGACCAGAAATTACAGATTTAAAGATCTATGTATCATCAAAAGTAGGTTTTACATTTGACTAGTGAAAATGTTTCTGCCTGAGTCATCGTCTTGTTTTCCTCATGGAAAAAAGCTCATCGACAGAAAACTATTGGCCATGATACGGTGCTTGTTGAGGTTGCTTAGCAACCACAGACGCAACCTGAAAGCTGGCACAGAAAAGGAACAAGAGTAGCGCCCGACCTTGTGTTTTCCAGGTGGTTAAAGACGCGACATGTGTACGTCCTCTTATAGTTAGATAAAGGTCTGTTTTTAAAGTCACCATTTTCTTATAAATATAGTAATAATAAACTCTATAGATATTGCACCTTTCCAAACACAGTTACAAAGTGCTGCACAATAAAACACAAGGGGAATGAAACATTCTCTGAAACACTGATCAGTTTCATTGATCAGTTTCAGAGGTGTTTAAACCATAACTTCTTACACTTTTTACCTTCCATAATGTCATAACATTGTATTTATGCAGTTTGTTTTCATTCAAAGACACAGAAACACTGAACTCCAATTTGATGTCACTTTATTAGGACTAATGATGGTATAGTCTAATGTGATTGACATTGGCGGGAAAACCTGAGTACCAGGAGAAAACCCGTGAGTAGATAATCATAATCTACGGAAGCTGTCAGTGCTATATCGTAGGCAAATGGATTTGCCTGTGTCCCTTTGCCTACAATATAGCACTTATGAGTACCATTACCTGGAGGACACAGACATCTCTGGGAGGCAATTGTTGCCCAGCCTGAGCTGAGCAACAATTGCCTCCTCCTCTACCTCCTTCTTCTAGTCTGCTCTAGTTTGTTCTTCCTTCTAGAGCATTTTTTTTTAAATGTCATTGACATTGACGGGCGAACCTGAGCACCAGGAGAAAACTCTCTGTGGAAGCTGTCAGTGCTATATCGTAGGAAAATGGATTTGCCTACGATATAGCACTTATGAGTACCATGACCTGGATGACTGAGACACAGACATTTCTGGGAGGCAATTGTTGCCCAGCCTGAGCTGAGCAACAATTGCCTCCTCCTCTACCTCCTTCTTCTCGTCCGCTCTTTCTAGAGCATTTTTTTTTCAATGTGATTAACACTGACGGGTGAACCTGAGCACCAGGAGAAAACCCCACATAAATGGAAGAAGCTATGGGAGCTACTGATGCCCAGCCTGAGCTGAACAATCAGCAGCCTCCATTTCTTCCTCCATCTTCTCATCTACTCTTGCTTTTGCTGCCTTCTGCTGCATTTTGGTTTTCAACTTCTGCAGCTGGGTCTCTCTGTCGTCAGAAGACCTCCTTGGGAACAGCAAGAAGTGTTTCCTCTTATTGTTGAGATACAAGCAGAGGTCCTCCAGTTCTGCCTTGTCGGCGTTCAGCTGCGCCACCTCTCTTTCCCAGGTCTGCTGTTTCTGAGCCATGTGCTTTGTGATGTTCTCCAGAACGGCGCTCTTATCCTGCCAGAATGTCTGGCTCTGGAGGAGTTGGGTATCTTTAACGGTCAGCTCTTCTGCTGTCTCACACAGCTTTTGAACGAGGCTAACTTTGTCTTCGGTGAGACGGAGGATCTCAACGTCTCTCTGGTTGATTTCTGCCTCAAATTTGGCAGTCATAGTCAACAGAGACTCCCAGCTCTGTTGACTTTCTTCAACCTCTTTGTAGAAGTTGTCCTTCAGAGTCTTGAGTTCCTCCTCCGAGGACGTCTGGCTCTGGAGGAGTTCAGCAGTTCTACAGGTCAGCTCTTGTGCTGTCTCTGCAAGTTTTTCAATGAGACAGTTGTTGTCTTTGGTGAGACGGAGGATCTCAACATCTCTCTGTTGGATTTCTGCCTCGACCTTGACCCTACCTTGAGTCTGCTGTGACTCCCAGCTCTGTCGTTTTTTCTTCAACCTCTTTGTAGAGGTTGTCCTTCAGAGTCTGGAGTTTCTCCTCCCAGGCTGTCTGGCTCTGGAGGAGTTCAGAAGCTGTAGAGGTCACCTCTTGCGTTGTCTCTGCGAGTTTTTCAATGAGACAGTTGTTATCCTCGGTGAGACGGAGGATCTCAAGGTCTCTCTGATGGATTTGCTCTTCCATCAGAGAGACCTTGATGGTGAATTCATTCTCCTGTGTTTCCCATTTCTTGTTTTTTTCTTCCATGTCCGTTGTGAGTTTCTCACTCAGAGCCTCATATTTCGCCTGCCAGGCTTCCTCACTCTGCTGGAGAGCAGCATCTTTGCTGGTAATCGCTGTGTGTGCGTCTGCCAGCGTCAGAAGGAGACCCTGTTGCTCCTCGCGGATTTTCAGGAGGTCAGTGCCCATCTGATGTATTTTCTTTTCCATCTGGGCTTCCTTCTCCTGGTATACACTCTGTATTTGGCTCTCGATCTCCTGCCTCAAAACTTGGTTGATTTGGTTTGAGGCAGTTTGTCTTTCGGCCTCATACTTTGCAACCATCTCCTCAAATCGCTGCTTGCTCTCCTTCTCTTGGCGTTGGAGAGCCAATGTGAGGTCGTAGTTCTCTGTTTCGAGGTTACAGACTTTCTCAGCTTGTTTTTTGAATTCAGAGCTGAACCCCTTGTCTCTGGCCTCGAGCAGCTCCTCCAGACGCTTGATTTGATCCTTCTTCTTCTTGATGATGTGGCAGAACCTCATGTGTTCCGGTTCATCAAGGTCTCCCCAAGAGGCATTGTTGTGCTGATGGTGGTGATGTTGGGGAGGTCTACGACGGCCCGCAGCATCACCAGCTGGTCTCTGTCTGTTGTTCGTTCTTCTGTCCATCGTTGTCTATATTGATGGCCAACAGACTCAGACTCAACTTGTCTCAGGAATAGTCACTGTGTGTGTAAGATCGTCTGTGTAATAGACTCAGTACGCGACACGAATGTGTGACTGAAATAATATGTGATCTCATGGGCTACTTACCAATTTCAGTTCCTTTGATCTTTTAAACCCTTTGTGACACTTCGTCGCACGGAACACTGATGCCCCTCCCCCCCAACCACTCCACATAGAATTTAAAAGTGGGTGGGGCTATTCCAGGGAGGGCCCCGCCCCCTCCATCCCCTCCACATAGAATTTAAAAGTGGGCGGGGCTATTCCAGGGAGGGTTCCCACAGGTCCTGACAGTTCTTTCAAATTTTTTAATTTGAAGAGAAAGAAATTAAGGTCTTGAAAGGTTTATATAAATAAACACAAATAGACATCTGGTTACTGAAAGTGCTTGAATTCATATATTTGTGCAAAACAACAAATTGGAGTTTTAATATTGTCAGCCATCACTGTGACACATTGATAATCGTTGTCTGTGAGCTCCTGTAAAGCTGCTAGTTCTCATTATAAAAATTCCCAGATATTGTTTTTGAGGCTAAACGCCAACAAAATGGACTGAAGCTGAATATTTTGTCCAATAAAAACATAACATCCATCTTTTTTTAATAACTTTTGAATTTTGGGCTTAACAATAATTTGGACTTAAATGTTTCACTTCACAGTGACGCAGACCTCCTGTCTGTTTCTGTAAGCTGAAACCATTTCCCTCAGTGCAAACAAAGCTTTGATTTACTTTAACTTCACAGATAAGAAACAATAAATTGTGAAGACAATAAAGCCTCCACTAAAATAGCATTTTAAGTCTTGTGTGTGATTTATCCTGGCTTCATATGAGCAGAGGAAATCTCTGCTCGTTGCTAGGCTAATTTATACAATGTAAAATGCCATAGGCTTGTGCTAATAACGTTAGCATGTTGTATTTGTTTGTGAGACGTGTTAACTATACGACAGTTGTTTTGTAGGTGAACCATGTGAGCTCTTTTTAGAGCATTTTGCACTCCGCTATTGCCCACCTGTGGTGCTTGTATAGTAAGAGCAATATGCTGGCATGAGACTGTTTCTAAAACTTCCACAATGGTGCAGTGCCAGCCAAATGTTTGTAAGTGTTGGTGTGCCTACTTGTCCTCTTTAATATGAAAGCTTATATATCGATATATGTGCAGCGCTCTGTCTCAGAGAATAGTGTCATTCAGGCTTCGGTCGACCCTGAGCTGAGCTCAGTCATGTTTTCATCCAGACTGTGGGGCCACTGGCACTCCAGCTTGTTTGTGGGTTTCTTGGACTCTGTCCATTTTCATGAATTTTTATAATGATGTACTGGGTATTTCTTGTCTTTTTTTAAAAAAGATATTTTTATATATTGTATTTATTATATTTTATTTTTTGTACATAGATGATTGTTTGTTTTGTGTGGTGTGCTATGGACCTCCCTGTGTGTCCTTAATAAAGTCATTATTATTATTGCTCCACTGTCTCGCAGGTTAACTTCTATCACAGCGGTGCCTAGTGTGACGTGTGATGTTGTGCTGCTGCTGTGATGTCAAATGCCTCCTGCTGATTCTGTTATCATTAGTATGTATACTATCAGATATTAATATATACTTTCAACATACTGTACCACAATAGCCAGAATTATGACTATAATATTATTACTTTCAATAATGTTGTTGTAAGCTACTGTCATTACCGTCTGTCCTGCATCTCCCTCTGTCTCCCCTTCTGTCTCATTGGGTCCTGAGGACAGAGGGATGTTGTATGCTGTAAAGCCCTGTGAGGCAAATTGTGATTTGTGAGATTGATTGATTGATTGATTGATTGATTGATATCCTCGTCAGTAGTTTGGTTTTCAGAAGCCATCAAAGTTCTACTCCCAAGTCATGGGTTCATTGGCAAAAAATGACCTTGCGTTCTATTGACATTGCTTGTTTTATCGACATTTCGACTCCTACGAATAGGTTAATTCACACTGTCTATGTGAGCTGGAGGCCGACAGCGAGGGTCCGAGGTCCCGCCCAACGCTGCTTGCAGCTTTAATTATTATTAAATGCTGCTGTTGTCCCTGGCTTTTTATAAGTAGAGGAAACAATAAATTGTGAAGACAATAAAGCCTCCACAAAAATAGCATTTTAAGTCTTTTGTGTGATTTATCCTGGCTTCATATGAGCAGAGCTGTTTAGTGTAAGACAGGTGTTTTGTCAGTGAACCTTGTGAGTTGTAATGAGCCCAATTTTGTAATGTTACCTTTGTTACATGTTGCTGTTGTCCCGGGCTTCATATGAGTAGAGGAAAAGATTAATAGCTGCTAAGCTAGTTTTTACAATGTAAAATGCCATAGGCTTGTGCTAATAATGTTAGCATGTTGTATTTGGGGGATGTGTCCAGGTAAAGAATGTCTGTGAATGCTGCGAGTTATAGTGAAGCTGATTTGTTTACTTGTGTTTGAAACTGTCTCTGTTAAGCCATGTTTAATGTGTGTTTAATGAGTGTTTAATGTGTGTATTGTGTGTTTAATGACTGTTTAAAGCCACTTTTGATTCTTTTGATCTGAGGACCCTTACAGACTAAATGAATATGAGTAACTTACAGGGTTATCGAGGAATGGACACATATTGTGAATAATGACAGCTTCAGAGGAAGGGAGTCACCACTTATTTTTCGTCATGCCGGTAAATCTGAATAAATCAGGGTCTTCGGATATTGATCTTACCTGTTTTACTGTATATGTTTATTAATGTTTAATAATGTTTCAGATTCAGTGAACCCGAACTCAAACCCTGCGGTAAACTGCATGTATATTTATACGACTTTTATGTTAATGCACACAACAAAGCAAGAGTGGAAAAGAAAACGGTAGATGCACTAGATGTGTTCAGGACAGTCTTACTCTTGAAATACTAATAGTACAACGTAGAATAAAGAATCTGATCCATATCGTAGTTCAGCCAGGAGAGACAGAAGAATAAAGTAAAGATATTATTCAATACAGAATATGAGTTCACAGATTAACAGATGATTTGTGCTGATTAAGATTTAACAGAAGTGTTTGGTGCTTGGACACCAGAGGGAGTCCAGACACTGGTGGTGGTGGAGGTGGCTGATGAACCCAAGGCTGATGGCTGATGAGGCTGATGACTCTGTGTAGACAAGGTGGAGATGGAGAGGTGCAGGGCGCAAAAGTCTGCAGCAAGTGAGCCATGTTTAAAATGTGGAGCAGTTAGATGATAGGCTGACGGAGAATGTGTGTCGCTGTGCTATTGGTTGATTGTGGATTAGCTGAAGAACAGCTGATGACTCAGTTGGCCCTGGACAATGACAGCTAGAGAACGCTAGAAAATGAGAACATAGTATCTGTAGTGCTGATATTTTGGTATCAAGTCCACCTCTCCAAATTCCTGGCCTTATATGAAAACTGATTTCTGGGAGACAGGGTTTTCAAAGAGACTGAAAAAACAAGTCAGCTAAAAAATTCATTTATATACTGTATGGAGCCATAACAAATAATTAATAACCGCTCCTTCCTCCTCCGTCTTGATTCTGTGTGATCTTTTTATCCAAACATACATTCATGTTCATCCAGCAGTCGCAGTGAGTCATCTCTGCCCTCGCTGCTGTTTCAGCTCAGATTTAACAGCGTTGTTAGCGTGTGAGGGGTTTTCCTCACACTGCAGCAACACTTTTACAGCCACGGAGAAACAAATGACCTCACTGCTCGGTTTTAACCATCCGTGGAGCATAGTCATATATTTCAGTGGTTATTCAGCGAAACAAAAAGGTAAACGTGAAATGAAATAATCAATTCTGAAATAACAGAGATAACTGAATAAGCACAGAAAAGGCTGGGATACAGTTTACAGGTTAATATAGTTTAATATGAGTACTTTGATTTTCTTGTCTTCTGCCTCCTTTCATGACGTCTCTATGTAATTGTTTAACTGAAATACAGGACTGTTACAATGCCAAACCTAATACTACTAACACCTTTTCAAATGTTGTATTCTTGTGCAAACTAACCTGTATTTATGTTTATTTGGTGCGATAATGTCATGATCATGTAATAATTTTATGTGTAGCTCAGCAGCCTGGTAATGACTGCTGGTCAACAATTCAATTCAATTTTATTTATAAAGCCCAATATCACAAATCACAGTTTGCGTCAGATGGCTTTACAGCATACGACATCCCTCTGTCCTTGGACCTTGGATACTTATCCTTGGATGAGTATTTATCAGCCTTGATCAAGTTTCATACTTGTGCAAATATGATAAATTAAAACAGCTGTACATGAATTTGGCCATCAAAGTTGTGTTTTACTTTTGTACTTTCATATAGCCTGCTTTTATTTTGGTGCTGTGACGTATCAAATTAAAGTTTATCTGAGACTCTGCTGTGTATGGATGTGTTTTAAATGGGCACACACGTTTATGGTGATGGAGGTGCTGAGGAGGTGATAATGAGGATGAGTTTATTCTGGGTAAGTAGGTGGTGGTGGTGGGGGTGGGGGTGGATGTGGGGAGGTGGAGGTTGTTCCCGTCAGGTCCTGGAAAGTAACTGGGGTGTGAAACAGAATTACAGAATCAGTTCTGCTAATGCATCAATCAGAATTAATGACTGGCGTTCAGGTTTGTTGAGTTTACAGGTGCTAAATAAAAAGGTTTCCTTATTAAATCAGAAGTTGTTTTTACCATTCATGGAGATAAATAGCACTTTTAGAAAAAGGAGAGTTGGTTAGCCTAATTTTCTGGGAAGGCAGTAATTTTTCCTCCTCTATGTCCATCAAGCAACTTGTGCATTAAAGGGCCAGTGTGTAATATTTGGCATGGTTTATTGTCAAATCTGAAACTGAATCTGAATATTCTACCCTTTAATATGTTTATGTGTATAATCGCTATAAAATAAAATTTGTTTGGTTCTCGTAGCCTTATAATTATGCTTTTTTTTATATATATATATATATATATATATATATAGCAAGGGCCTTGCTTTAGAGAGGTCGCCATCTTGCGCCGCAATGTATTTACGGCAGCCCGAGCAGACAATCCAGCCAGCCAGAGAACGCGTTTCGCGAAGACAGCGGAAGGAAGGAAGAAGGAGGAGGAAACAGCAGAGAGTGTTAGTAGTTCGTCGATAGAGAGTAGTGAAAAGTTTTTTTTAGTTATAAAGTTTGCAAATGGACCACACTTACCACGCAACAGGAGAGAATGAATCGAACCATCATCTGCGAGGAAAAGAAGACGTAACTTCACTCCTTGTGATGCACTCTCTGCTGCGCTTTTCCTCCTGATGAAATATCTCCCCAAAGATGGTAGCAGTAGCACCGAATCCCATTCTGTGCAGCAAAATGGGAGCGGAGGATTCAGCCTCTCGTCTCGTCCGCTCAGCATCCAAGTTCCTCATCTGTATGCTCCGGCTCAAACAGGTATGGCTCTGGATCTGTGTCCGCTACAAGAAACTCTTCAAAATTGCGTTCAAAGTCGTCCATTGCAGCTACTATAGTCCGGAGATATTGCTAGGCTAAATAAACAGCTGAGTTTTGTTTACCAGCTACTCTGTCAGTCAGTGTGCGGGCTGGAGATTGGTGGAGCAGAGAGGGGAGGGGGGTCCCCGCTGGGTACTGCAAGTGAGTATGTGTATATGGAGTGTGTGTGTTACGCTAGAAGAGTCAGAGTTTGGGACAGAGTCTTTTACCCCCTGGAGTGTTACCGGAGTTTTTGGAGTGCTCAAATAAACGGGCCTTTTTCCCGAACGCTCCTCTGGTCTCCTGCTCGTGAGGGATTCATTACAATATCGTAACATGGTTTAGATTTCTAAATAAACATTCACCTCGTCGCTAGATAGAACTACTCCTGAAAAACTTGTGTCTGCGCAAGGCTTTTTGTCACTACAAGGCCACCGTCATTTACCCGACGGGAGGGGTGAGCGAGTGAGCCCTGCAATCTAGAATTTGACCACTGATGTCACTGTTTTCAACAGTTTTCAACCCATTTTACACACTGGCAATTTAAATGGTTTGTTTGATATGTTACGAATTAGCTGCCCAAGAATGACGCAGCATATTTAAAGTTTCACTGAGTAGGATTTAGGAGAATATATTGGCAGAAATACCATTCAATATAACAAGTGCATTTTCTTTAGTGAATATTCACCTGAAAATAAGAATTCACCCTTTGTTGGCCTTCTGATTGGTCTGCTGACCCACCAACCAGAGTGCTTCTACCCATAGCAACAGTTGCTAACGTACTGGGGTTCGCCAAACATTGCCCCAGGCTGTGTTCTCCCAGGCTCGTTGTTAAGGGGGTCACGGTGAAACGCAGAGCTTTCTAGCTGGCAAGCGCGGATAAATCAGTGATTTATATTATTTTAACATGGTTAAAAGGTGTGCTTGGGCTGTCTGCAACAGTGACTTGAGATATCCAGAACGTATTTCCGGAGCAGTTTTTATTCCATTCCCAGAACCTAAGGGAAATCACGAGAAATGTCTCCTTTGGATTCAGCTCTGTGGACGACCACACTGGCAGTTCAACACATCAACTATCGATAAGCATACTTACATATGCTCGAAGGTAAGAGAAGCAATGTGGTTTTCATACTTTATAATAGGTGATGCGATCCAACAATGTTACGCTAGCCACAGACTGTTTTTAGCTCGCTATGCTAACCTGTTGGACAGGCCTCAGTAGGGTTGGGACTTGTTAGGATTTTAACGATTCCGATTCCTTACAGATTCCTTCTTAACGGTCCGATTCCTTACCAATTCCTACATTATATTCATTATACTTGCTATACTTAAACAAGTATATAATAAACACAAATGCAATCATACAAATACAAAAACTTTATTCTAACTGTTGCACAGTACACTTGGATGAAAATACACATTTGTGTGTGGTGTGTATTTCAGATTTAGAGCTTGTATCATCTCCCTGAGAATATATAACAACAAAAAGTGATACTCTGATTTCTACAGTAACACTATTACCTCAAATTAACCACAGCAATGTAATAAAAAATACTTATATGCATTCATGCTTGGGCACTGTTATTTACGTGACAACACCTAAAGAGAACACACACACACATTGGCTGTTTGTTTCTACCGCTCCCCTCGCTGGAAGCCTCGGACCTCCCGCCGCCTGCTCCCGTCTCAAACACGGAGGTCTCCCTCTCCGCGGAGCACCCACAGTGCATGTCCGGCTTGTTAAATAGCCTGTAACCATAACAACTGTGTGACACGAACTCAGTGCTTTAGTCATTAAATAATGTCAGGCTTGGTCGGGTTTGGACAGAAATATGTGGCCCGTGCCATACTCTAATGGAAACGCACATGAGTTTTTGTTTTTTTTTTACAATCTAGGAACCGTTTGCAGGAACCGTTACTCCAAATGTGATGGAACCGGTTCCGGAACCGGAACTTTGGACCCAGTTCCAAAAAAGAACCGGACCCGGATCCCAACCCTAGGCCTCAGACAGGCCCGGCTTGTATTAAACGTTAACTTGCTGGCAATGTTAACGTTTGTAGAGGACAACATTGCTATTTATACAACATCAGCTAACTACTACTGTGGTGTTAATCTTGTAAACACTCTCATTATAACGTTAACGTCGGGCGAGAGAGCTAGCAACCGCGGGGGGTACAGCTCACGTTAGCAGCCATGGCTACCGTCAGACATCGGGACAAAACAACGATTTTCACCAGTTTTCCAATATGTTATGTAATGCCCGTTCACTCAACTGTAGCCACGATTGTTCTCTATTCACTGACACTGCGTTTTGGACAGAATGGTCAATTAAATTCAAATTACGAGAAAGGTAAATTTCCCGGTATTTTCCATTGTCTCCAATGGGAATGAACCCCTGCGAGACTAGATTTGTCGAACCCAGCAACAGTAACCAAGGAGGGCGGGACCATGGGCAGGTCTTGACAAAGGGTGAATTGTTTTTTACTTACCTTAGAATGAGCCGTTTATATCTGCATAGGGAGCAGGTCCTCATCTACAGAGATCTGCATGTTGCTCTGCCATGTTTCTACAGTAAACACTGAATCTATATTTTGCATCAACCACCATAGTTAGCAGGCCCTCCACAATGAGCAATGTTGGGAAAACACAATTTTTTTTTTTAATGTGACAATACTTTCTTGTGTTTTTAACAGTTTTAATCACCTGGTCTGTTTGTTTTGGAGAGGAAGAGACCTCTGTGGGTAATTCAGTTTCGGGTAAAAACGTCCTGAACATCTGCTACGTTGGCAGCTTATCTCCAACATGTCAAACAGCATTAAAGAAACATTAATTTGTAGCATGAAACTGCTTTGTCCAGTGTTGTGAGCACACATTAGCAGGTGCCGCGTAAGCAGTTCATCTGTGGTGTGTCTAACAGGGTACAAGAAACATGATTTGTAGCATTAAACTGCTTTATTCAGTGCTTATACTGGTTATAATCACCTGGGGCCAGTAGCACAAAGCACCTTAAGTTTACTCCTGAGGTATGACACCTAAGATTACTCTGCAGAGCAATCATTAATTATAACGTGGCTGGGAGAGCACAGCTTTTGAATGTTGAGTGATCTAACCCCAGACGGTTTTAATCATAAATTGACTTCTGGTAAAAAAAATTTAAGCACAAAATCAATTGTTCATCATTAAGCGTGTCCATCAGGTTTTCCTGGTTGTGGAACACTCTTCTTGGGATGCCACATTGCTGTTAAGATGCAGTCAGAGGTGCTTCATGTTCTTGTCCTTACTTTGGTTGCTAAGGTCCTCTGTGCACGGTTTAACAACTTTAAGCAGTTCCTTAAGTATAAGACCAAATAAGGAGAAAAACTTAAAGCCATAGGTAAACATTTTAAGGAAACCTTAAGGAGAAGACTTGAAGATGTTTTGCACAACCGATTTTTTTCAAGGAAACTTAACTTAAGGTGCTTTGTGCAACCGGCCCCTGGTCCCTTTATTTTGAAACAGAAGAGACCTCTGCAGAAAATTCAGCTCCCAGTAAAAACCTCCTGAACAATGATCTTCTCAGTCATCCAGGTCATGGTAATTGTAAGTGCTAATAGAGTAGGCAACTGGACTTGCTTGCGTTTCTTGACCCTAACGACTCACATGGTGGCCAGGTGGGTCAACGACTCACATTGTGACCTTAACGACTTTGAAACTAAGAGCTCACGTGACTCCTACGACTCTGCAAGGGTTCCCACCCACACAGGCTTTATAGCCTGCAACTTTGTGCCAGTCATTTAGAACTGAAGAAGCTTCTTGGATGAGAGACGAAACGTCTTCAAGAAACGCAAGCAAGTCCAGTTGCCTACACTAGCAGCACTTATGAATATGTAACCATGTACGTTTGTCACTGTGTTGTACCGTTGTAGTGCTTTTACTTTGAAAGAGACTGTATGCAAACTGTCCATTTCCTGTGAAAACAGAAGTGTATTCTGAAAACAGACAATGCATGTAACAGGCTGAAGTTGACATGGCGTCCCAGAACGTCAACAACCAACACACCCAGGGTACCTTGGACGTCATATGAGGATGTGGAAAGTCGATGACCAATATCGATATGTGACGCAGTCAGAGAGAGAATGTGTTGTGATTGATCCATTCACCACCACCTGCTTCCTTATGAGGACTTTAGGTCTACTTGCTTCTTTACTCCCATCAGCATATTAGTCACATGATCGCAGCCTTCCTGTTTATGTGGGTTTTTTACAGATTGTGGTGCATTACTTTTCATACATACAAAGAGTGCATGACAACAGCAAGCGCTGTGACAGTAGGTTGGTTCAAGATGAGCTCAGTCTGTGCAGAATTGAAGATCACCGCCCACAGCAGTCAGATTTCTGTCTGCCTTGAACCCAACTGTTTCTGATGTCATGTGAACAGTAGCAACAATGACCTCACAACATCAAGGCACCACAGCTGCTTCCCACCAACTCTACAACTCTCATGATAAACAGGAACAAATCAGAAAACAGGTTCTTTGTAATAAAAGAAAAGCTCTGCTTATTATTTGACAATTCTTGGTAAATCAAACTATTATTTAGAAATGTATTAACCTTTATACAAACGTTACTGAACGAGTCCTGTGTTCAAATATTGTAATTTATTTTTAAAGATTAGAAATGAACTCATAAACTCAGCAGGTAAGAGTCAGTCGCTGTGTCAATTTGCTCTTCATAAATGTAATGTACTGAACTGCTGACTGGTTTGATAAGACGAGTGTTGGCCAAATCCCTGATGCTGCAGTCTGTGTGTTATCTGGACAGAGATACACCAGGTCACTGTGTATTTCTGTACACAGCACCAGAGCTGCATGTCTAGACATTACAGTGACCCCGCTGCTTCAACTCTTCCTGGGCAAAACTTGAATCTTACCTCTACCGCTCATTCACATTTTTAGTGTTAGTCTGAAAATGGAGAGATAATTTTTTTTACCTGTATGTAATTCATGTGGAAATAATGACTGTCTTCATGTAATTTGCCTATTCTTTTCTTTGTGTTTGTTTCTCCTTCTCAGAAGTTGAGAATCAGTTTCCACTCAAAATAAATGATTATCCATCATATCATCTTCACTTCGGTATACAGATATTGCACACGAGTGATGATTGATTATCCATAGTTTTAGTCTGTGTGGTCCTCTGGGAGCAGTGCTGGTTGTAAAGTCTGACACCAGCAGGAAGCAAGGACCTGCGGTATCTCTTCTTCAGACACCATAGGTGAAGCAGTGTTGTCAAAGTGTCCTGCATTGGGCTGGGACATGTTGTCCATAAGGGATGATAGCTTGACTATCATTCTCCTTTCTCCCACCACCTCCAGCAGGCCGAGGGAACCTCCCAGGACAGAGCTGACCTTCTTTATCAGTCTGTTGAGTCTCTTCCTGTCAGTTGTAGAGACACTGCTGCCCCAACAAACCAATCCATAGAAGAAGGTCAAAGAAGGTCCTCCAAAGAACCTGAGTCTCCCCAGCAGATAGAGTCTCTGTCCTGCCTTGTATAGTGCATTAGTGTTGTCTGTCCAGTCCAGTTTATTGCTCAGGTCCAGGTCTTTGTAAAGCCCAGTTCAGACCAAAGATTCGCAATGAGACATGTTGAAACGTGCAAGTGCTTGCAATGCGCCGTTCTGCAACGTTCTGGTTCACACTGATACAACTAGATGAGACGGTGTATCTTCTCTAGTCAACAACTCTCTGTACTTCCGTTCTGATTTGCAGCTTTTCAGACTTATTTTGTGGCTGAATATAATTTGTAGCTTCTTAAAATCATAAGCACATACAGCGAGCAGCAGCAGCAACCCAACGTCTGACACCGGCACACCATGAGGATGGAAACAGAGGGCTCGGCGGGGACGGAGCTCTTTGGTTTTTCCTGCATTGATCTGGAGGTGGTTCCTCTGGTACCAGCCCACAACGCCCTGGATCAGTTCTCTGTATTCCCTGTCGTCCCCGTCTGTGATGAGGCTGACAACTGTGGAATCGTCAAAAAACTTTTGTAGATATAGATATTTCTTAATGTCTGTGACAGAAATAGACATCGACACTGCAGCAAAAGGTGGTCTAATGTCAATATGAACATAAAAAGACCAAAAATAATGTACACACAGTGCGTACAGAATTATGGCTGCCGGCACCACTGCACTGACCAACATTTGAGGCTGTGGTTTGTAATTGTCATTCTGATGTAGCTAAGGTGTGGTCTGTTGAACAATGAAACACAAACCAGGGCCTGTCCATTGTGTATCATTGTGTAGAGTTTTATTGTTGTTGTCCTAGGATAAATATTTTTGCATGTAGGCCTGTGCAGTTATGTATACACCTAAATGTGTTCCAAGGTGTAGATTGGTACCGGTCTGTCTTCTGTCTGTCTCCGGATGACTGGGCGTTATCTACGCTGTACTTGATATTCAGGTTTTAGTCTCTAACTTCAGCAAACACTGCCTTTTAAAAGTTGTTCTCTGTAGAGGAAATGAAGGCAGGTGATGAACCAGTGAGGCAGACAGATCACATTTTAATTCATTAAACTGATGATTAAAGCTGCATTAGGACACAGTCGGCTGCTCTTCTTAACCTCACAGAAATCCTGTAAAGTGACTTCAGTCAGCTGCACTCAACACACCTGTCTGTGATCGCACATAGAGCCAAGGCATGCTCTGCTAGAGGAGAGCACATGTTGTACACTGGAGACTGAACAATATGTACTTTTTCTTCTTCCTGTCTGCGGTTTAACCGTGAAGTGAAGCAGTGGTTAACATTGTGCAGTGACAGCTGGCTGGGAAACCTGTCCAGGGCCAGAGACAATATTTACAGGTGTGACCTTGGTGTGTGTGTAGATTTATTCAGCAGAGGACTGACTCAGTGTGTGCTGCATAACAAGACACAGCTCTGAAGGAAGGCACTAACAAGGACTGGGGAAGGGGTTTTATTTCCTGCAGAACCAGGGACTTGTGATACATTCAACCATCATCTGCTTAATTTCTTTACTTCATGTCTTTAGACATAAAAAATAAATTATTCATATCCTGAATTTTTGTATGGATGGTAATGATTGTTCCCTCTTGTCCAGAAATGTCACACGTATACTGGATGGATGACATTCATGGTCCCCAGAGGATGAACCTGACTGACTTTTGTCTATAGCGCCACCAGCGGGTTCCTGTCAAGATACCTTTAACATTAGAGCTCTTTGCAGAGCCTACGACGTAACCTGCGCATGTAACCTACGCTGTTGTGAGCATTTATATTTGTCACTAGTCGGCGATGGGGTTTCTGTGAAGTGCTGTAAAGTTTAGTTGATGCAAAACACAGCTCTAACTGTCTCTCTGTGCTCACTAGGTGCGCTTGCGCGAGACCGTGGGACATGGCCACCGCCTTCATGTGTGTTCACGTGCTTTCGTTGATCTCACGTGCAAGCGTGCACACGTGAGTGCGGTGCACAGAGAGGCAGTCAGAGCTACAGGCTACAATGAGGCTAAAAACAGAGTTCAAATGATGTTTTTCCAAACAACTTTTTATGTCGGGGCTTCAGGACACTTGGATCACTACGGACGAGCAGTATGGAGATATTTTGTGGTTTCAATTATGTGTTTTTGGACGTTTGAATCTGGGGCGCCGTCCGCCTCCATTAGGTGGAGTTGTGTTGCTACCTCCTCTCCTCTTGGATCTCTGCAAGTGTTGTGAGGACTCTAAAACTTCACCTGAGCCTCCCTCGGCATATGGGTGAGTAGATAATGGCTGAATTTTCATTTTTGGGTGCACTATCCCTTTAAAACATGACTGAGATGGATTTGGCATTATGAGCCATATTACTAGTTTATTCCAGTGGACATGTGCAAAACTGCTGCACAAAACTTTCCTATAGCACAAAGATATTTTCTGTAGACAGCAATTATAAAAGACTGTGAAACAGTTGACAGGACAGCACAGACTACGAGACTAAAAACTATAGATTTTTATGTGAAGTTTGTGGCTGGAGACGTGGATGAAATGTGGCTCTGTGAGTGACTCTCTGTCTGTCAAGCAGATCTTTGGGAAAATATCCATCAAAGGCAACTGAAGATCCCCAGATTAAAAAAAATAACCATTTGCATGCTATCTAGCCGTTGCTACACTCACCATTGATTACCCTGACATTCACATAGAGGCACACATCTGAATTTGGGCGATATGCAATTACCAGTTTATGGGTGTATCTGAAAAGTGATATAAAGAGTAGTGTAAAGAATTACTGTTGGCAGGGAGTCATTTTGAAAAGAGTAATGAGTAATATATTACATTTTCAGAGTAGCAAGCCCAACACTGCTGATCTTGTGCCGAAGGTGTGAGAGTTGACAACTCTGGTTGCTAAATGTCAACCTGTTAACATAATTATGGCTCTAGTTGAAATTCATCATGGATATCATGGTCATGAATGATATCAAAAACAGATACTTTATTTAATACAGAGTTCATCATCTTCCACTTGAACTGCCTTTGATTAAATCAATAAAACAACTTCTGCCTCAAAGAAACACTTGCAGAAGTACACACTCAATCAAATAGATAAAAAGCAACGATGTATTTTATGAGTTACACATAATGAGTAACCTTGTGTGACCAGGTTTTTTTCAACCAAGTGATTAAACATGACCAAAATAGGTTTTATTCACAAGTGTAATATTGAAGAAATAAAAAGGCTCTTTCCTTTCCATCGGTGCTGTTTATATCAGTCTACTTTTCAGGTAGTCAGTTAATTTTTCAGTCACATTATTTAAATTGTTCAGGTGTAGGAGTCAGACTGAGGTGATGCCTGTCTTCTGTTGAGCTGCCGGTGATGCTGGTGCAGATCCTCGGCTCAATCAGTGAGACTGGAAACAGGTGTGCATCATTAGGTCCTCTGAGTTGAGTCAGGTGGTGGAGTGAAAACTGAGCCGCAGTCTGTGACCTTTATTGCATATTTAATACTTTTATCAGTCATTTTTTTTAAGAGACACCTGTCGACTGTTTTGTTTTATTCAACATATCATTTATTTGCACATACATGTATAGACAATACAAATTATGAGAGATGTACAATTTACAAAAAAACCCAAACAGAATCAGTGAAGTGTTAAGAGCAAATTAGAGTCCTTTCAGATGTTTTTTGAATAAATTCACTAGATATTTATTAAAAGAAGTCGGACGATATGGACGATAAAAGTTCTCAGAGTGTCTTTATGGATATGAGTGAATGTCCGTGGAAGATTTAAAAAAGTTTGCTCGGAAAGTCATTAATGAGCTGTACATATTTATACATAAATGCACAAGTCTGGTTTGTGTGAACAATAAAAATTGTTATCCAGAGCAGCGCACTCTCAGAGTGGCAGAGCGCACTCTGGACACTCTGTCTGTGGAGACGGAGCAGCAGAGCGCCGAGCGGAGTGAATGTGTGACTAACTTAACCGTTGGTTCATTCATGTAGAAATATAATGCTCCGTTTCTTCCACCAACAGGGCTCTCATTTTAGTGTAGAGCGTCAGACTGAATTTACCAACGCACCATGTCAGGTCACTCACTCTCTGGGACCGCCAGTGTTACTTGAATAAGTAAACACTGACCAACGGGACCAGACTGGCCGACCCGTATGCTCTCACTCAGTGGATGGATGATGTCACAGGAAGCCAATCTTACAAAGGAGGACCACACTTGTTTGTTTTGCTATGGAAGCTAACGTTAGCTAATGTGCTAAAAAGTTAGCGTTGCAGAGAAATCCAATCTTCCTCTTAATCCCTCCCCAGTTTCTGATGAGGTGGACATGATAACCCTTAATACACATAACCTTATTCATCCCTACAACAGGAAATACTTTTTCCCTAACCTGATATGAAGTGTGCGCTGCACATGTGAGCATTTTTGATGATGGCCTCCGTCCAGTCCTTTGGTCTTATCACATTTAACCATCTTTGTTTTTGTTGACGGGCAGTGGCGGCTGGTTTTGAGCCATGACTCCTTCTATTCTGGCTCCCAATAACACAACAAGACAAACACATTTTAACACTCCTATGGAGCCTACAGCCCTGTGGGGGAGTCTTGTTTTGCCCCAGGTAATAAACTCATTGGGACGTCAGCCCTAAAAGAGTCTATTAAAGTTGAAATACAGGAATGATTGACCAATGAACAAAGTCTGCTTAAGATACCAATCGACTTCCTTTTACAGAAAAGTTCATTATGGTATTTCCAGGTTAGTTTTTTTATCTACTATGACCCCTAGAAATTTGAAATTCGATGTTGTCTATGAAAACAGTGGCTTTATCTTTGTGATATTTTTCTTACAAAATATCATGAAGTTCGATTTTTCTATGTTGAGAGTTTGTTCATCTGAAACCATTTAGAAATAGATGATAGCTCTTCATTTGCTTCTCGAATGACTCTGCTAAAATTTTCATGTGAATACCAGACATGTATCATCAGCAGACCCTATAGCTCAAGAGCAAGAGAGGTTTTCGAGAGCTAAATAGCATCCACTGCTTGATTAAAAAAGAAGGAGGCTCATAAAGTCTTTGACTCTCAAACTTCCGGGTGGAGGACCCCTGTACTCTGCACTTCAAATGTGTTGAAATGAAACTTACACAAACATTGCACAGATTGTTCTGGTGAAAACTGAACTCTAGGTGGCATTACTGCACATTTACTCCCAAACACATTTTCCTAGTGCAGAAAACAGATTTAAAACAACAGCGAGCCCAAAGCAGTTTCTTTCTCAGCGACATCAGGCTGCTGACTGTGTGTCTGATTCCCTCTCAGCTGCTCTGGCACATTGTTCCTCGCGCAGCCCAAGCCGTTAATTATGGCAGCCAGTTCACAGTTTCGATAGCAGTGCTTTGGCGCTCCGCGACATCCCAACTGTCAGTTTAATCATAGAGCGGGGTCGACGACACCGACCACGCCGGGCTGGCTCTGCCTCGCCTGGGCCCACGCTGCAAAAAATATCTGTTAGGAAAAGTCACTGCACTCTTCAGCTCCTGTGGATCTATAACAAGAGTCAAATCCAAAAACTTTTTTTGTGCATTTTGCTTAATGCCTCATGTTCTGCAAAACCAAACCATGTGGCACTTATTAAATGTATTCAGTCTGAAATGTCCTAATTTTTTTATTACCTGAATCATTTACCTGGTTTCTAGAATCTTACTTTGAGAGCGTAGGGCAGGTCTCTGCACAAGAATAAAAAAAAACAACCGCAACTTGACTTTAGAAAGTAGTTGAAATATTCTTAGAGCGCCAGTTCCTCATTTGATCAAACTTCACAGTCTCAAATGCAAATTTTAAAAAAAGGAGACTCGATGAGGAGAATTTGCTCGATATCTTTTTTATAGCACTTGGAGCTGGTTAGCCTGAAAAGATCTCAGCTATATAAAGATGATTTTAAAAGGAGAGTTCAGATTCGTTTTTAAGTGGGGTTGTATGAGGTACTTATTTATGAATCCGTGTATAAGTCTGTTACGTACAGTAGATGACAGTCAGTGTGCCTTGAGTTTGGAGAACCAGACAGAATACCGACATGGAAGCTAAGCAGTGTACTGCTGCAGACGGAGGCAGCAGCAAAACGTATTTAGCCACCTCCAAAATGTCCCACCTAAGAAAAACAATCAGTGCTGGTTAAAGTTTATGCTACATTAGGACTATTTTCACCGCCTTACCTTGCCATCAGACAGCCACTGTGTCTGCTTTGTGGCTTTTTATATCATGTTACCTGACTTTGTGGTCTAAACATTTTTCCTCCTAAAATTACGAGTTTAATCTCAACGTATTTTGACTTTAATCTCATAGATTTACAACTTTATTCTCGTAATATTGACTTTATTCTTGTAGATTTGCAACTGTATTGCCCAGACACACAAAAAAGTCTCCGCCACCAATGGTCAACTCCAAACAGGAAGTCACCCATTTTGATATAAACTTTTCATTTTGGTAGCGATTTTTTTTATTTTCACAATTTTGTATTTTAACAAACTCCTCCTACAGATTTTGTACAATCAACTTCAGATTTGGTACAGATCATCCTGAGACCATGCTGATCAAAAGTTATTAAAAGCTTTTCTCTATGTCAAGGGGCGTGGCTGCTATGGCACCTCCCTTGCCACCAAATACGTTTGGCTTCTTGATGGCTTCAGCGATCTCATATCCTCATGAAAATTGATACACAGGTCAAGAATGGCGAGCTCTTACATCTGACAGGGGCATCGCCCATGGGAGGACAAAATGCCCCTTGAAATTTTCAAAAAAAAAACCTCCCCATAGGGGATTTTTTGGAATAGGAAGATGAAACGTCACACCACGTCAGGGTTAATTTACTCTGAGTTTTCATATAACCGCTTCAGTGATGCGTGCTGCTGGCCCCCTGCAATGGCGCGAGAGAGCGAGGGCCCGATCACAGCTGCTTGCAGCTTTAATATGACTTTATTCTTGTAGATTTGCGACTTTATTGTCATAATATTACAACTTTATTCTCAAAATCAATTTTTTTTCTTTTTCTTTCCTAAACCTAACCAAAGGAATTTTACCTTCGTAAACCCAACATCCGTAACTGTACTTTAATTACGGAGCTTTATGTTCAGGGCAAATTGTCATTCGGGGGGCGCTAATTTGTAGGATATCTTACGTGTGTGCATTGTTGTAGGATATCATACAAGTCGTATGAGTATACGCTGCTAAAGAACATTTTTCTGCTGCAGTACATTGCTTAGCTTCCATGTCAGTACTCCTGTCTGCTTCTCCAAACTGGTTGCACACTGACTTTCATCTGCTATATGTAATATTTTTGTCTGTGGACAAATACCTCATGTGACCCTACTACAAAAAAAATTCAAACTATCCCTTTAAGATCTCTGGTTGAATTTGACTTTCTTTACAGTGTGGAAGAGGACTGGCTTGGGAGCCGAAATGTCATTTCATGTGGTGGTGTTCAACCTTTATGCTTCGTGGTTTCCAAAAACAAACACGCAGTACTGTATAGCACGACACAGAGCGCAGCGTGATCCAGTGTGGGCAGACTGTAAACACAGAGATATGATTAAATTTGCTAAAAAAAAAAAGCATCAGATCAGATCATTAACCTCCACAGCTGCTTTTGATTTGCAACCAGCTATATTTGATTCTTGTCACTGAGCAGCACTGATCGATATGCATGTGTCTGTTAAAACCGAGCTAATATTGGTCCTAAAGTAAACATATTTTAGATGTGTAGTTATATAACTGCTGTTTATACAGCCAATTAATTAATCATAAGATGTCTAGAACAACCTTTGATTTTTAGTCATGCTCGCAGCACGACAGCAGGGACAGAGGGTGGTCTCAAACCAAAATATATTTAAAAACTTGGATTGTTTTTACATGTTTTTCTGGACAGCTGACTGTACAGTATGTTTGGAAGTGTTTTTCTTCTCCTGTCGAGATGTGAGTAAAGATACTACAATTATCTCAGAACATTGTGTGATTTCAGGCTGCAGCTCTTAATTTGCAGCAAAGCCTGTTTGCTTTTGTAAATTACTGCTGGTGTTCAAAGACCGCTTGCTGTTCCTGGAGGGTTTTACACTGAGACTTTCTCACACACACGCACACACACACACACACACACACAGCATGCCCAGTGACACATCAGAAGTGCTGTCTGAATTTCGAAGGCTCATTAATGGTCCATTTCTGTCTGTGTTGATTTGATGTGTGCCTCCCATCACCGCATAGTCACGGCAAATACGACATCCTGTCCTGGAGAGGGTCGAAAATAGCTGCTCATTAACTGGCTTCTCCTCCGCACACACACTGTATGTACACACACACACACAAAAAGAAAACTAGGCATACATGTCAACACACAGACTCAAATGATAAAGATTTTCATCTTAAGCAGCGAACACACACATGCTTCTACATGCACATGGATTCACGAACACATCCCTACGATTTGTGTCCATGCAGATGTGACTCCTCATTCACTGACAGGGAAACTTGACATGTCAATAACCAGCACACACACACACACACACACACACGTTTTTCTATCTTGGTTAATTAAATTAATTAAAAGTTCATTTCAGCCTGTTTTCATCATAACTCTTCACATATTGCCACTTGGTCAATGCTGTTTACGTCTATATGTTACGTGCTAGATATCCTCTTGCTCCAGCTGTTGCCGTTCCGGGACACCGCAACCAACGCTGAGACGTCATCAAAAGCACATGGTTAGGTTTATAAAAAAAAAAAAAACCCTCATTTTTTATCTTTACATCCATACAGGAAGTAAACAGCGGCCTCCTGAGTGAAAGTCCGGAGTTTGTTGGACCCATCAACCACCCCTCCCACCTGACCTATAGGGAATTCCCAGCTCCTTGTATTACGTCATTTCCAGCAGTATTTTAAACTGACGCTGACCAGTGGTGTGTCATACCACCATGACACCATGGCAGCATATCATGACACTGTGAAAGGTTCCGTCCAGCCTCGTTACAAAGTGATGCCTCCTGGCAGTGTGCACTGCATTCTGTCATACCTCTCAGTGTGAATGCACGTATGCACTCAAAATAGCAAGTATATGTGCAGAAGTATATTAGATAAACAGTTGTGACTGACCGGATCAGGCCCACTGGAAATCTGTCCACAGAGGAGGCGGAGGAGCTTGCAGGTTGATCAGATTCACACCCCAACATATCCTTACTTACAAATCACGTTAATTTTTTGTCACTAGCAACCTCATACTGACAGATACATAGGGTTAATCTGGATTAAAAAGAGCACCGTCCTTTACTGCCACATCATTAATCATTTTAGAAAACTGAGCATGAAAAACAGACTGATGTTGGGAACAAAAGTTAATCAACAGCACATAAATATAAAAAGTCAACATCTCTCAAATCTAAAATATCAAATCTGCACTTAAAGAGGAAGTGTCTTTTCTATACATGTAAACTGATCAGATATTTATTCAGAGCAGCTGAGTCTGTGATGTTGGAGTAAATCTCCATGCACTGATTTGGCAGCAGGAGCCTGCAGACCAGCAGTGAAGCACAGCGACAGGCGAGGACACTGATGTCGTTTTGGGAAGCGACATGTTTTGTCAGCTGCGGCGGTCAGAGGGGAAGAGGCTTCAGTGTTTGGCAACAGTCCAGACACACGACATGTGACACAGCGTGTGAACACCCAGTGACGCTATACATCAACCTGACAGCATCCAGCCTGGACCCTGACAACTGCTGCCTCTGTGTTCAGTCAGAAAAGACTGGGGAAAAAGATGAAGCAGATAGCACAAACATGGGAGGAAATGCAATTCATTTAAAAATGTGTTTACAAAATGATTACAGAATGGTGAAATATATCAGGAGGAGATAAAAGACCAAACTACAGATGAGATAAATAAGGAAAAAATAATAAAACATTTGATGAACAAATAAGGTACAAACCTTTTGAAAATCAATGTAAAAAGGTTCATCAACCATTTTGATCTCTGCACTTGGACAGTTGGGTCACCTGGAGCGAAGGACAGATAGAGTTGGGTATCATCTGCAAACAAATGGTAAGAGAAACCTTGAGAGCAAATAATCCCAGAAAGAGAAGTGTTTGTATAGAGAACAGAAGGGGTTCTAGCACAGAGCCTTGTGGTACCCCAATACTGATTTAAAACAACAAGGTCAAGCAGTAGTTACCTTCAAATAAAGAGTGAAAACTTCTGAATTAAAACAGTTGTGACAGAAAACAGATCAAAATCAAGCATAAGAGTTTGTCCGAGGTGCATTAACAAGTTGTTTTGTTCATTGTAGATCTTTACAGTAATTCACCAAAAGAACAAAGCAGGCATGTCTTAAAGCACGATCCAAGTCTTATTCAAAACTTGACATTTTCAGCGTGTAGGTAGTTACTGCAGAAGTCATTGCTGTTTCCTGTAGTGAAGGGGATTAAACAGTCAATTGCAGATGTAGCCACGTCCTCTCACGTGACCTCCGCCTGTCATGCTTAGTGTAGGTTATGATGAATGTGGCTTACTAGCAAGGCTGTTATTCTGTCTCCCACTGCCTATGTCAGCTTGCTTGAATTAGAAAAATAAAGAAAGAAAAAAATAAAAAGTTGATGTCCAACTTGAAAGAAATGAGGCGATATCTCTGGTCGTGGCTCTAAAACGGCAGTCCTACGTCACACAGTGAGAGAGGTTCAAGGATGGCCACTGTCACAGTCTGCGATTAAAGACAGGCTGGGATAGAATTCTGACAGTGTCAGAAATTTGGGATGATCATCTCACTGTGTGACTGCTGTTACAACATACATCTGCTCACTAACCAATAGAAATGCAGCATTAAATGACGCACTGGTGCTAAACCCAAACAGACAGGTTGATAGCAGCTTGCACTATAAGATTGCTAAAATCTGACAGTCTGCAGGAGGCTTTATAGACATGTCAAAAGACATTAATTTCCCTCAAAATATTATAATTTTAAGCCTCTTGCATGAGTAATATTTCCTATGTACAAACGCTGTGTGGGAGTCAAACACATTAGCCATTCAGAGTGCCCAGTTGTTGTGTGCTGTAAGTGAAGGTCAGTGGAGTAATACAGTAGAGCCAATTCAATCACATGTTTGAGTATCTGAAGGCCACCATATCTGCTGTCAGCTGAGTTATGTATAGAGAATCAACACTGACACGGAACACACAAATACAGTACAGGCCAAAAGTTTGGACACACCTTCTCATTCAATGCGTTTTCTTTATTTTCATGACTATTTACATTGTAGATTCTCACTGAAGGCATCAAAACTATGAATGAACACATGTGGAGTTATGTACTTAACAAAAAAAGGTGAAATAACTGAAAACATGTTTTATATTCTAGTTTCTTCAAAATAGCCACCCTTTGCTCTGATTACTGCTTTGCACACTCTTGGCATTCTCTCCATGAGCTTCAAGAGGTAGTCACCTGAAATGGTTTCCACTTCACAGGTGTGCCTTATCAGGGTTAATTAGTGGAATTTCTTGCTTTATCAATGGGGTTGGGACCATCAGTTGTGTTGTGCAGAAGTCAGGTTAATACACAGCTGACAGCCCTATTGGACAACTGTTAAAATTCATATTATGGCAAGAACCAATCAGCTAACTAAAGAAAAACGAGTGGCCATCATTACTTTAAGAAATGAAGGTCAGTCAGTCCAGAAAATTGCAAAAACTTTAAATGTGTCCCCAAGTGGAGTCGCAAAAACCATCAAGCGCTACAACGAAACTGGCACCGAGGACCGACCCAGGAAAGGAAGACCAAGAGTCACCTCTGCTTCTGAGGATAAGTTCATCCGAGTCACCAGCCTCAGAAATCACAAGTTAACAGCAGCTCAGATCAGAGACCAGATGAATGCCACACAGAGTTCTAGCAGCAGACCCATCTCTAGAACAACTGTTAAGAGGAGACTGCGCCAATCAGGCCTTCATGGTCAAATAGCTGCTAGGAAACCACTGCTAAGGAGAGGCAACAAGCAGAAGAGATTTGTTTGGGCCAAGAAACACAAGGAATGGACATTAGACCAGTGGAAATCTGTGCTTTGGTCTGATGAGTCCAAATTTGAGATCTTTGGTTCCAACCGCCGTGTCTTTGTGAGACGCAGAAAAGGTGAACGGATGGATTCCACATGCCTGGTTCCCACTGTGAAGCATGGAGGAGGAGGTGTGATGGTGTGGGGGTGTTTTGCTGGTGACACTGTTGGGGATTTATTCAAAATTGAAGGCACACTGAACCAGCATGGCTACCACAGCATCCTGCAGCGACATGCCATCCCATCCGGTTTGCGTTTAGTTGGACGATCATTTATTTTTCAACAGGACAATGACCCCAAACACACCTCCAGGCTGTGTAAGGGCTATCTGACCAAGAAGGAGAGTGATGGAGTGCTGTGGCAGATGACCTGGCCTCCACAGTCACCGGACCTGAACCCAGTCGAGATGGTTTGGGGTGAGCTGGACCGCAGAGTGAAGGCAAAGGGGCCAACAAGTGCTAAACACCTCTGGGAACTCCTTCAAGACTGTTGGAAAACCATTTCAGGTGACTACCTCTTGAAGCTCATGGAGAGAATGCCAAGAGTGTGCAAAGCAGTAATCAGAGCAAAGGGTGGCTATTTTGAAGAAACTAGAATATAAAACATGTTTTCAGTTATTTCACCTTTTTTTGTTAAGTACATAACTCCACATGTGTTCATTCATAGTTTTGATGCCTTCAGTGAGAATCTACAATGTAAATAGTCATGAAAATAAAGAAAACGCATTGAATGAGAAGGTGTGTCCAAACTTTTGGCCTGTACTGTACATGCTAAGCAGGGGATTAATGAGGTGGTTAACATCTGCAGTGATACAAACACACAAAGTAAATGTCTTCAGAGCTCCGCCCACACTGAGTGATTGACAGGTGATCTATGGGAAGTAGAAGAACAAAAATGTAAGAAAGATTGATCGTAAACAAAGTGAGACTCTCTTAAATTTCCACTTGATTTCATTTGAGCTGAACCAATGTGAGCTGAGCGAAACTAAATGATAACAAAGTGGACTGTCCAGCTGTGTGATCGGTAAATTAAACGTCTCCACAGGCAGCGTGGACACTGCATTGAGGCTGATGAGCAGAGTGTCGAGGTAATTTGTGTTGCCTGTAAAAAAGCAGTGACCCGTGGGAAACAGAGGTGAAGGTGGTGCTGATAGACATCATTATACAACCGACCAGCAGCAGCCTGGTTTTAATAAATCACACAGGAGGGACTCCTCTGAATGTCTGCTGCATTCTGATGCCCTCTGTACACATATACATACATTATTAAAAAGTGGATATTTCCCTCCATGTTTTGGTCAACACAAACGTCTTCTAAGGAGCAAATGTTTCATATTAATCTCAATTTGCAGATTGTCATTGTTGCTTCATGTAATGAGCTCCAGAAACAACAAACAACAACATCGGTCTACTGGTTTGTGTCTTGTCGGCACTGTTTGGTCTAATGACTGCTTCACACTTAAATTTAGTATCGCTGCACCACTTCCTGGACAAGTCTTCCCTGACAACGCTTCCCTGCCATTGACGAGAGTCCGTGTTTTCACTGTTATAAGATGGGTGGCGCTGTTACACATCTTGTGACGTAGAACAGCACTGCCATGTCCAAAAACAAATGAAGAGGACGATCCGCTGGAAACCGGAGGAAGATGATGGCTGTGTCCGAAACCACTCCCTACTCACTATATAGTCCACTACATAGTGAGTTCGCCATTTTGTCATGCTGTCCGAATGTACAGTGGAAATTAATATACCCTATATAGTGGAACAATTTCAAGGGGGAGATTTGTTGTAAATGAGGAATGGAGGGAACGTTCACATGTCCAGAGCATCATCCGTATCTTTTAGAGGGCTCCTTTGTTTTTATACTGAAGGGGAATCAATGGTGATGAGATCTCTAAGTTAATTTTGAAATGTAGCCTGTACACTTTACAACCTTCGCATCAAGGGGAGACTGTTGATGACAGCCAACGCCAGCAAGCGCTTTTGTGTTCTCATGGGGTGATATTTTGTATTTCTCCAGTCACCTTGAGGCGTCCTGTTCTACATATCTACCAAGTTTAGTAAAAATCCATATGGCGGTTAGGCCTAGATAAGAAAAGAGCTCTCTAGCGCCCCCATTTTGTTTGATGGGGTCAATAATGGAGGGGTCCCCTCAGATTATGTGTGGTCATATGCCTACAAAGTTGCGTGGTGATGGGTGAAACCCTTGAGATGTTATACACCTTTATGTGATGAGCCACGCCCTCCACAATATTCATTGCCTTATAGAAGCTCAGTTTTAGTAAGTTTTCCAACTTTTGCCAAGAGGGAACTTTAGATATTGGTCCCTAGATTATGTTCACCCAGTTTCATGCAGATCGCTCAAACTTCCTGGGAAGAGATCCATTTGAAGTGTTTTTCAAAAAATTCAAAATGGTGGAAAATCTATATAAGCGGAAGTTATGGGTTCTTGAGGCAAATGTGTTCCTCATGAGGAGAGGCATCTCTGTGCAAAGTTTCATGTCTCTACGACATACGGGGCATGAGATATGCCCATTCAAAGTTTGACATTTCAATTGGTTGCTATAGCGCCCCCCTTTGGCCAATTGATGTAATATTGCTTCATTGGCATCCTCCCATGACCCTCTACCACTGCGCCAAATTTCACATGGATTGACCAAGTCAGTGAGGAGAAAAACGTGGAACACACACACACAGAGTTTGTGTGGACTAGGCCTGAGACCTGAATTGTCTTCTTAAACTTAAAACTTTACATGTGTAGTTACAGTGACGGTGTGCTGGGTACTGAGCGCTGCCAAAATCAGGTGACCTCCCCTCAATACTGTGCCTGAGCTGCTGCAGCTGCTCTGTTGATGTGTTTGTAGCCCTGCATGGTGTAACCACCAATTCATCTCGTGTCACACTGTCACTGTGAACACAGTACGTACTCAAGACCGGATTATAACTAATTTGGAATTGGGTCACAGCTCCAGATTTGCAATATGTGGCTAATTGAAGTGAACTGAGGATGTTTCCTGGATCACTGTTGACTTACTGTTCCTGTGATATGTTAAAGCAAAAAGACATCACAATGTTGTTTTTCTGTCTCTTTAAAACTGACCAAAAAAAACAGGATTTTCTTTTGGGGTGATAATGTATTTTTCCTTATTCAGGATAAATAATTTTATCTCCTTTTGCACCTTTTATGTCATTAAACGTGTTTCAGTGTTTCACAAAAGATGTAAAATCTCCAAAACGCATCAGCCCTTGAGAAAGATCTGGAATCACTGAATATCTTCCTGCTATAGGGAAGAAAAAAAACAAAACACTGTGGCTTGTTTTAATTTCTCTAAATCAATCACAGTCTTCATTTGTCACTGTGTGATTCAGCTTTTAGTGATGGAAAAGACGAGCATAGTTCACTAGACCCGATAAAACCACAGATGATTTGGTGGCTGTATGTGACTCTAGCAGAACATTATTACAAGGATATAACAAGCTCATGTGAAGTGGAACAGATGGGTACATTAGTGAGGTTAATGTCACTGGTGCATGTTGCTGCCAGAGTTAAAAGATGTGACAAATTTAACTCCGACAAGTTGTTTTATTCGTTGTAGATCTTTACAACAATTCACTGAAAGAACAAAGCAGGCACATCTTATTGCCTGATTCAAATCTAAATCAAAACTCGCAATTTTCAGCATGTATGTCGTCATCTTGGAGGCAGTTTCCCATACTGAAGGGGATTTGAAGATGGTAACACACAGATAGAGGGACAAAGGGAGAATGCAGGCTGAGATCAGCCACCGAATGGCAGGTTTATACCCTCAGTGTACATCTGGTGAGTCAAAGAAAAATTACTATGGTGAGATTTCGGAAAAGAAACACGGTGGCGACGTACCTTAAACTGACTCAGAGTCCACTCAAAATTCACGTGGTTTTCAAGGAGGTCTCCTGTGAAAAGACTGAGGGAAAGTCCTGTGCCTCCTTAAAGGGATAGTGCACCCAAAAATGAAAATTCAGCCATTATCTACTCACCCATATGCCGAGGGAGGCTCAGGTGAAGTTTTAGAGTCCTCACAACACTTGTGGAGATCCAAGGGGAGAGGAGGTAGCAACACAACACAACAGCTTGCGCGTGAGACCAGTGAAAGCACAGGAACACACATGAACATGGTGCCCATGTCTCACGGTTTTGCGTACACATGAGCGCGGTGCACAGAGAGCAGTCAGAGCTACAGGCTACAATGAGGCTAAAAACAGTTCAAATGACGTTTTTCCAAACAGCTTTTTATGTCGAGGCTTCAGGACACTTGGATCACTACAGACGAGCAGTATGGAGATATTTTGTGGTTCCAATTATGTGTTTTTGGACGTTTGAATCTGGGGCGCCGTCAGCCTCCATTAGGTGGAGTTGTGTTGCTACCTCCTCTCCCCTTGGATCTCCACAAGTGATGTGAGGACTCTAAAATTTCACCTGAGCCTCCATCGGCATATGGGTGAGTAGATAATGGCTGAAGTTTCATTTTTGGATGCATTATCCCTTTAAGAGGACTGCTTCCTTCTTAACTCCCATCAGCACACTGATCATGTGCTTGCAGCCCTCCCAAATATGTTGGTTATGCACAAAGTACTGGCTCATGACGACATAGGATATGTATGAATTTTGGTGCATTACTTTTCATAGCAAAATATACAAACAGTGCGTAACAACAGCATGGCTTTTCATAAGCTGTGTGTTCCAACACCCACACTACCATACTGTATAGAATGCTAGATAAAGATTTAGTATGCTCCAATACACAGTATGTCAAATGCAGTATGCCAAAAATACCAGGACGTTCTACTACATCTGATCCAGTTTTGCAGGTTGCAAGCCAGCATGCTTTTCTGGCCGTTCTGACCCACAATCCTCTGCACAGCGGATGATATGGCCTATCAGCTGGGCCACCAACAGATGACTGCTTGCTGACAGCCGCAAAGATGGCTGAATTAAAGTAACTGATGACCAGTCGTATAGTCAGAATTGGAATATTAATTGTTTAAATGAACAAAATAATTAAAAGGACATCTCAGAAAATAACAATGTCAGATAATGCAGATGTAATTTTATTGTGGTGAGTATGAATGTACCGTGTATGCAGTTATAACTTCAAAGTTAAACATTGCAAAGTAACAACAGCAGACCTCCGTCTCTGGTGAGCTCGGTGAACGGCATTTTTTTTATGTCCAATATAACAAATATATAAATAACAGGGTCAAAGGCCAGTGCGTTATGTTATAAGACAGAAGAATTTACTGTACTGTACAGTGCGCACCTTTTAAGGGCAGCTGCAGCACCTACTAAAAGGAAAAAGGATGCGATTCAGAATGCACCCAAGGACTTCTTAACAAGGATGAACATGTCTGCTGGTGTGGACATGGAGACATGGGATTCTCCCATCAGGCTTTGCTGCTGTCCTGCGACACTTTGCTTCTTGAAAACGCAGCTAGTTTGTCTTTTGTGAGATGGAAATCAGCTTTTTAAATAAAGTGTCTCCTTCAAAAATCCTCATACAAGAGGAAATGATTTGTTCTTCAGCGCAAACAATAAGAATCATCTGTGTTACTGAAAAATCTAATTATGAATTTCAAGTGAGCCATTTAAACACCAGCAAAGAAAACGGCCTAAATGTGGAGTTTAATTTAGTAATGAATGCAGATGACTTTGTGAGAAATCACAATCATGAATTAAATTTTTTGCTTCCTGCACATCAGCATCTTCACTGTCTTCAGCTCAAGTGGACAATCAGAGAAATGTTTCCGCATTGATCATATTCCAGGATTCTCTGATTACCGACATGATTACAGATGATTAATGCTGCGGCTCGACGCCAAACAACCAGAACCAGCAGCCAAATGGACGACGAGCTGAGCGCAGCAGATTACAAGCCAGAGACTGGAGGAATGAAGAGGAGGAGGAGTAGGAGGAGGAAAAGAGAGAAAGAAAGTCCTCTGGATGACTCATCCCCTCAGGCTGCCTCTCTGATATGATGCCAGCACAGTCGATTATTTGCAGCAGGCTCAAACTGCCGCGTTACCCTCAAACATGATCATTTCCAGAGCCGGCCTCAGTCTCCGTGACTCCCCGACATCATCAGAGTGCAAGAAAAATATCAATGAGTTCTTTAATCTTGTACAGGGGATTAAAAACTTATATCACTTGGAACACATGAAGATGATTTCTGTGTGTTTTCACTGCAGATCAGCTTCTTTCAAGTCTTTTTTTATTAGGTTATGTAAATGTTCATACTAGTAAAGTATAGGATTACTAGGGACATATTTTAGGCTGCTCAGACTTCCACGTTAACATCCTGCTCAGCGAAGATACAGAGCTGATGACGTAAAATGAGTGCGTTTCAGTGGGAATTGATTTTTCTTCTTTTGCATCTCTATTTAAAGGACCAGTGGGTTTGCATGTAGTTAGTGTTGAGGACACTCAGGTCATCTAATCTGTATTATCTGGGGGGATTTGGGGGTTTAGTTAAAAACTCTAAGCTGTTTTTGGTATTTTTAAACCCAATAACTTTAAATTTGACTACTTTTAGGGCCAAAACAATGAGTGAGTTACAAAAGGATTCAGCCTTTATTCAAATGAAATGTTTCCCTGAGAGCAGAGAGGCCTTTGAAACAACATTCAGACCATCATGTTGGGAAATCAAATGGTAGTGCTTCATTTTTACCAACGCTGCCTCCCAGTAATGATGTTTATACGACTCATTTGTTGTTTTGCTGATTATGTTTTCACAGGAAACTTTATCACCGCATGGATGATGTTTATCCAATGGTTTTGTGCAGCAGAGTTGTGTGGTCGGTCAGGTGGGTGTGGGTGCACAAAGTCCTGTGTGTTGCTGGGTTTAGGTAACAGACGCACAATAGTTAAGATTAGGAAAATGTAGTTTAGTTGACTGCTCCTTTCACGTCAGCATGACACGCGGCTCATCGCTGTGATTATTTACCAGTGTCAGGGGACAACGTGGCAGAACAACAATGAGTGCGTTTACATGGACAGTTTAATTCCCTTTTCATTCGGAATGAAAGTTCATTCCTATTAAAAGTGATCCTGTAAACACCTAATTCAGAATGAAAATGGCCAATGTGATTGAAATTCAATCCGATGTAAGGGGCTGGAATATTCCGATTGTAATTCCGAATGAAAGAATTTCTCGCACTTGTATACACTCATTCCTCTTTAAGTTCATTCCGGTCTTTCTGCACATGCTCGTTTCCTTGCCATTCTGGCGCGATGACGTATATAGCGCACATAGCAACGGGCTGAGATAGAGCAGTCAGACTCGTTGCACTCACCGGTTTCCATTCGCCACAGCACGGTCTTCTATCTCCCTTCTTCAACCTTCTACCTCCCTCCTCCTCCTCAACAGACGAAGCATTAGCAGAACAAGGTTGTCGTCGTACTGCTGCTTCAAGAATATAAGCAAAACAAGCCCGAAAAAGGCACTAAGAACGGCGTCGTCAAGCATCTTGTTATCCGGAGCGAGGACTACAGTGTTTTCTTCTGGTAAACGTAAACATGTAACATCCGCCCCGCCCCCTATCCAATCAGAAACCTTCCCTGCCCCAAACCTTGCACGGACCCGAATACAGGCGATTAAACTGATTTCCGTGTAAACCTTCATTGGGAATGAATATTTCCCATGTAAACTACCTGGAAAGACTTTAATTCCGAATGATTTCATTCAGATTTATTTCATTCTGAATGAGAAGCCATCATGTAACCACACCCAATGAAAGTTAAAGGGGCGGAAGTCTGAGTAGGTCGGGCGGGAGGGGTAGTGGATGGAACCAGCAGCCACCGACTTTACCCTGGGAGACCAGTGTTTGCCTCCAGTTTAAATGTAAAGCCAATACCTGTTCTATTTTTCCTAAACCCAACCATGTGTGTTTGTTGTTGAAAAAAAGAAACACGTCAGTTCACGGTGTTGTACCGATGTAGTGTGTTTATTTTGAAAGAGACTGTATCATACTGTACATTTCCTGTGAAAACATAAGTGTATTTTGAAAACAGACAATGCATGTAACAGGCTGAAGTTGACACGGCATCCAAGAATGTCAACAACCAACATACCCAGGGTTCCTTGCACGTCGCATCTTGACTTGGAAAGTCCATGTCTGATATGTGACAAGGTCAGAGTGAGAATGTGTTGCCAGTGTGTAGGATTTAGGGGGATATATTCGCAGAAATATTATATAATAAGCATGTTTTCTTTAGTGTATAATCACCTGAAAAAAAGAATTGTTGTGTTTTGGTTACCTTAGAATGAGCAATTTGTATCTACACAGGGAGCAGGTCCTCGTCTTAGGAGATCGCCATGTTGCACTGACATGTTTCTACAGTAGCCCAGAATACCCAAACCAACACTGGTTGTAGATTGGGACATTAGCATTATGCATCAGCAACTGTAGTTAACAGCTCCTCCCTGACGAGCAGTGATGGAAAAAGACAGATTCTTAACATGAAACTGCTTCACTCAGTGTTTTTACAGTGATCTGAAGCAACAGTGGTCATAATCAACAATCATCAATATACCATCATCATCATCAACATCATCACCATCACTCATCACATGATTACAAGAGTAATAACCAGCTTAAAGAGGTGCCTCAGTGCTAAGTTTCACTTTCCCACTGCCCTGCATTCAAATCAGAATAATAATCAATAAAGGAGTGCTTGTATCTGTTACAACTACCACGAAGGAAACTCATTTTTGGCTGCTTGTATCTGCAGTCGCGTTTTTCTTCAGTTACTACCCAGAGCTCATGACCATAGGTGAGGGCGGGGATGTCGATGGACTAGTAAATCTAAAGCTTTGCCTTTTGGGTCAGTTCTCTCTTCACCACAGCAGTGCGGTGTAGCACCCACATAACTGAAAACGCCGTGCCAAACCGCTGACTCGTCTCACTGGCCATTCTACCCTCACTGGTGAATAAGACCCCGAGATACTTGAATCATGGCCTCAGATTTGGAGGTGCTGACTCTCATCCCGACCACTTCACACTCGGCCACAAACCACCCCAGTGCACGCTGGAGGTCACGGTGTGATGAAGCCAAAAGAACCACATTATCTGCAAAAAGCAGAGGTGCAACTTTGAGGTCATCAAACCCGACCCCTCTCCTCCCCCGGCTGCACCTTGAGATCCTGTCCTTAAATATGACAAACAGAATCTGAGACAAGAAACAACCCTGGCGGAGGCCAACACTCACTGAGAACATGTTTGACTTTGTGCTGAGTATGTGGACTCAGCTCTCACTTTGATTATACAAGGACCCGATAGCTTGTGGCAGCGACCCTGGTACCCCATATTCCCGCAGTATCCCCCACAAGACTCCCCGCAGGACGTAGTCGTAAGCCTTCTCCAATTCCACAAAACACATGTAGACTGGACGGGCAAATTCCCATGACACCTCCAGCAGCCCTGCGAGGGTAAAGAGCTGGTCCACTGTTTCACAACCAGGACAGAATCTGCATTGATCCTCCTGAATCTGAGGTTGGACAATCGGAGCCTCCTTTTCAGCACGTTGATATAATGTAGATATCATTTTGTTGAATATGATTTTATACAAATGTTTTATTTAAAGGTATTTTAGTTATTTTGAATGAATTTTACCAACTTGACTTTGGAGGAACGTGTTGACCTTTTCCCACGTTGTAACAAAACTTATTTGACATTTTCAGTGATGATATTATTTAAACTACTGAGTATACATCATTCAGCAGAGTGGCTTTGGTCAGTCATGAGGCTTCATTCAATGGAGTCAGTTTTTCCTGTACGTATATCCGTATATGATCCGAGATGTTTAACAAAGGCTTTGCTGAAGTTTGATTTGGTCTCTCCACTTTAATTAAATCTGATTGCATTTTGGCCGAGATGGATCTGGAAAATCTCAACTCAGCAGGTTTGAATTAAAGGAGCTGCTGCTGTCGGCCAATCACAGAGCAGCAGAGGACTTAACTGTCCAAAAATATACAATAAAGACCTTTTAAACTAAACTGCAGAGAATTATCCAGAACCAGAGGCAGAGCTGGATTAACCCTCCACCTGAGTCAGAACTGGGGGAAAAACAACCTCAGACACGGAAAAGCGCAACAGAACGTCATTAAAGTCGGATTTCCAAAACCCACGCCAGATCCACTGAGCTCGAGTTTGCCAACATAAACACTCCTGACGTCACAGCAACATATTTCTCACACTTGTAACACATCACCGGCCTGCTGATGGCCGTTTGACTCATCAATGGTGACGTGTGAAGTGCAGGTGAGCGTGGCTGGAGAAGTATGAAGGCAGCAGTGTGTGTGTGACGATCAGACACCTGCAGCCTCTCACCTCCCAGCCTGCCTCTGATCCGTCAGATAAACTGCAGCTGAGTTAAAACCTGCTCGACATCCAGGGAAGCTGCATCCTGTCATCACACACAGGGCGATGACACAGAGCTGAGGTCAGAGGGAAATGTATTCTCATAAAACGGTTTGTATGGTATCTTATGAATTAGCACCCCACGAATGACGTTATGTCCTTAACGTAAAGCTACGTAATTAACGTAAGGGAGTTACAACGGTGCACGCTATTATAACGAGCCCAAAGGCACGATAGTTGCTTGTTATGCACTTAAACAAGCTACTGCATAATACTATCATCACATGATCAAACAGAGACTCAACACTGGATAACACCAACATACATATCACCCAGAAATCATCACCGCATATATGTGTAGGACAAAAATACCAAAGAAAAATTATCAATTGAAAAGTTTTTTACACCTAATTTAAATCTTTATGTAGAGTACGTATATATTTTATATTTTATAGCATATTTTGTTTTAGATTGCTACCGGCTATTTTACAAAAAAAAAAAAAAATCCCTCAAGGCCTTTTTGAGATATTGCATTTACGAGAATTAGACAGACAAGGTCACAGTGACCTTGACATTTGACCTCTGACCACCAAAATGTAACCAGTTCATTGTCTAGTGAACATTTGGTTATCGCTGGCACGGAGCAGCTGACCATTGTGCTAGATTTAAAGCCCCTGAAAAGTTGGCATCAAAAAGTAAAATAAAACAACAAGTTGTTCATGATGTTCATGTTCATTTAGAACTTTTGCTATCTGTCTATATCTGTTTAGTATTTTTGTATTTAACATTGTTGAATATGGTGGAAAAAATGTGATGATGCCATGTGATTGGCTGTTGCTCCTGACAGCGTTTGGTTTAAAGGTTTTTATTTATTGAAGGCCTCAATTGTTCAGGTGTGTGACAGAGGTGTGGCCCATATAACAGATCAGTGTACCTGTGTCTCAGTGTGCTTGTTGATGTTGAAGAAGGCCCAAAGGCCACAATGTCATCAAAATAAAAGAAATGCATGTGGAGCCAGAGAGTGCAACACTTGTTTTCTACAATCAAGTCTACTGCCAGTGATCAGCACCTCATTAAAATTTTTGGTGCATGTTACTTTTATATTCTAAATAAAGTAAACAAACAAACAAAACTGCTACCTGAAAAAGAGTGCAACTCAAGACATGTTGAAAAGTGGATGTGAATACTTGATACTGATGGACAAAAATGAACAAATCTTTTTGAACGACTAGTTTTAGGGCCTGTTTATACGGTTCCATATATGTCTGAAAGCGGGTATTTATCTTTTCATTTACACGTAACCTGCATTTTTCTCGACACGGCTTCCAAAGTGAAAGTTTTTAAAAATATCCGTTTCTATGGAGATGTGTAAACAGGATAGATGGAGATTTTGGCAAACGATGACATTGCAACCCAGTTCGTGCATGCCCATTAGGCGCCCGGTTACCACAACAACAATGGCGTATATATGCCGGGTTGTTTACATTTTGTTAGCACTTTTGGGACTACTTACGAGCTTACAATAAACTTAGCACTGCTGCATCAACATCACCGCTACTTCGGTGCACAAAGACGTTTGCTGTGCCAAATATTAGTAAGTGCATAGCAGCTAACTATGCTACATAATGTTAAAATGTAGTTTATCATTGTTTTTATCACTAGCGCCAAGAGAAAAACAAGTTACTGTGATGTGCAGAACGTTCTTCTATGGTGTTTGACATAGCGTATCGCCACCTAATGGCCTGGCATGCTAATTGCAGCAAAAAGCTGCCATTTTTGTGTTTTCGTGTAAACAGGGATATCGTTTTCACAACTGATTTTGTAAACCCGGATGTTTTTTATACACGGGATAAATAATAAAAAAAACAGTTTTGATTTGTATCGGTATCCGTGTAAACAAGGCCTTAGTGCCCAGCATGTACCGGATTAGCCTGTCAAACACTGAGTGCTTATGAATCCCAGACTTTTTTCAGACTAATTTCCTGATATTTGTCATGGTACAGATGTAACCGGCGGACTTTAGTGATGTCTGCGTTGCGCAGATATGAAGAGGCCCAGACCGTAGACATCTTTGGAGGCGATCTCTGTTTATTTCTGACAAGAGGTGGTAAAAACAAAACACAAAACAAAATACACAACCACACAAACTCCAACCCCTACACAAACTAAGTGACACACAATTATGTTAGCATAGAATTAACTTATAAACAGCTTAACTGCACTAAACACTGAAATTACCATGAGAGCAATGTGGCTTACCTCTCCCACGGAGCAAAACAACAAAAGAGGAGATGCAAGGTGGGAGACCCCTCTTTATAGGTGGGGTACCCCCAAAGGGGAACATAGGGGTACAAAAACTGGTTATCAAACGTTCCACATATTGTGTACAGAGGCCTAAGCATGTCAGGTTATAACAACTGAACCAAATTTTGTGGAATTATAATACTCAACATTACAAATGTGCATTCATCTTGTCATACATATTACTGCAGTATAGTTGACCCTGTTTTACAGAAGTTACTCTTTGTTTGTTTTTTGTCTGTTGCCAGACAATGAACAGCAGAAACCCCTTTGGAGTGATGTATATTTCTTTTTCAAAGTAGTTGAGTAGTTTGTTGGACTATGAACCAAAACTGTACCTCTGTCCTTATGTCAGTGCATTTTCTCTGTGCTGTAAAAAGGGTTGTGTTCACTGTCTTTTTGCTGCTTGTTTTACTTTGAAGGCGTTTGTCTTGGCTGATATTTGGAGTGTGTGACTATAACTCTTTATGCACCCCATAAAATAAAACAGTAGTTGCAGACAAAAGCGTCACAAAACTACTCTCATTTTACATCTAATGCTACAAACATCCCTGGTGTTCAGTCCAGCCCAGAAGGCCTCTGATCAGCTCGGCTGTTTCAGAGGTCTGGAAGCAGGATAACAACATTAGAAATTCAATTCAGCGTCTTTGCAATCCATCAATCTGTTGATCCTCTGCCTGATCCAATGAGCTGAGGTTCGAGTCACTGTGTTCTTCATCTGTTCATCTGCAGTATTTTCTGTGTACAGTCTAAGTTTCCTTGTCGGGGAAAGAGGGAGTCTTACTCTTGGATCATTTGTGACCCACATTCAAAGTCAGTCAGCACAGAACAGAAGCAAAATTAAACAAGACCTCTATTCTTTGGCTGCTTCTCTTTGTTCCATCCACTGATGAGCAGTGATCCTACAGGGAATGAAGTCTGCAGTTCCTCTGCCAGACTGAGCTTCCACACGCTCCATTATTTGCCTTAATAAAAGTCTGTTTTGTTGCAGAGCCTCAGAGTTTAACCCTGCAGGGTCCAGAGCACTGGAGGAGCATTTATCTGTGTAATTATTAACCTTTATTTAACTAGAGAGGGGTGACTGAGCTTTTACACTCTTTTTCCACCTACTCCCTCCTTCAGTCGTACATTAACACATGGCAGCGGGCCAGTACAATCACAGTTCATGAGCTGGAGAGGTTTAGAAAAGCTGATTTTCAAATCTCTTTATTCACATTGAAGCCGTGTAAAAGTGCAGAATTAACAGCTATGGAAAGGAAAATGTAACCTGGTCGGCCACCTCTGTGGTTCAGATCTGGTTAAAGCATAGACTACATAAAATAATGCACGAAGCTACTCGATGTCACCCATTGATTTGTGGAGTGCCACCTTGTCTTTTTTGTAGACAAAAGTGACCATATTTGGACAAGAGGTAGGAGCTGTGGAGGAGTGAGGGATGCATAGACTGACACTCTGCATTTAAACGACCTGCCCTTAAATATCTATCCATCCGTTTTCATCCGCTTATCCAGGGCCAGGTCACGGGGGCAGCAGGCCAAGCAAAGCACCTCAGATATCCCTCTCCCCAGCAACACTTTCCAGCTCCTCCTGGGGGACCCCGAGGTGTTCCCATGTCAGATATGTAATTCCTCCAGCGTGTCCTGGGTCGGCCCCGGGGCCTCCTACCAGTGGGACGTGCCTGGAACACCTCTAAGAGGAGTTCTGAGTTTCGATTCCAATTTCTTTAAAAAAAAAAAAAAAATGGAGGGATATCAATAAGACTTTATTGATACCAATGCCTTGTCTTGATTCTGCTAATCCGTTCAGGTCTTTATCGATTCCATTCTTGATTCTGAACACAGTCTACATTGTATAAACACCATAGAAAAACGACATGGTCCCTTTCTTTCTTTCCGCCATGACTCCATGTTGTTGCAACTTTTCAGTAGCAGAGACATTTGAGGTTTTGCAATGTGTAATTTTCAGAGGGTCAGGGTCAATAATGGAGGGGTCCCCTCAGATTATGTGTGGTCATATGCCTACAAAGTTGCGTGGTGATGGGTGAAACCCTTGAGATGTTATACACCTTTATGTGATGAGCCACGCCCTCCGCAATATTCATTGCCTTATAGAAGCTCAGTTTTAGTAAGTTTTCCAACTTTTGCCAAGAGGGAACTTTAGATATTGGTCCCTAGATTATGTTCACCCAGTTTCATGCAGATCGCTCAAACTTCCTAGGAAGAGATCCATTTGAAGTGTTTTTCAAAAAATTCAAAATGGCGGAAAATCTATATAAGCAGAAGTTATGGGTTCTTGAGGCAAATGTGTTCCTCATGAGGAGAGGCATCTCTGTGCAAAGTTTCATGTCTCTACGACATACGGGGCATGAGATATGCCCATTCAAAGTTTGACATTTCAATGGGTTGCTATAGCGCCCCCCTTTGGCCAATTGATGTAATATTGCTTCATTGGCATCCTCCCATGACCCTCTACCACTGTGCCAAATTTCACATGGGTTGACCAAGTCAGTGAGGAGAAAAACGTGGAACAGACACACACACAGAGTTTTCGTCATATAGTAGGATATGATGTAGTGTGGCAGTGTTTGTTATGGGAAGCGAGACTCTCCTGCATGCGTGTGTAGGAAGGTACAGTAACCAGGCCGGCAAGTGCAACAGAGACAGTGAAGCACATGATTTTGAAATAAAAATCTTATTATTTAAAAAAATGCATGGAAAAGTTTTGAAATTTTATCCATGAAAATGTTAAGGAACCCTGAAAGGAACGACTCCTGTAATGCAGTTTCCTCCTCACTGAGTATATCTGCTCATGATCGACTGCAAGCAATCCAGAATGCTGCTGCAAGATTACTAACTAGATCAAATAGACAGTATCATGTAACCCCTATACTAAAATCTCCTCTGGCTCGTGACACGTGGTGATCGAGCCTTTGCGGTGTAGCACCTACATTTTGGGATGCTCTCCCTGCTCCCTTACGGTCTGCTGACTCAGTGGTTTCTTGTAGTTCATCACTCAAACACTCTGCTGTGTGGCTGTGATTTAACTGACACTAAACACCTGACCAACTGGCATCAAGCTGATTGGTGTCACAGCTCAAGTTTCTTAGTTTCTGTCTTCTATTTTATTCATTCATGTTGTTTCCTGTTTTACTTTGAAACTCACATCTCCTCTTGTGTCAGATCACTTCACTTCGTGCCCCTGTGTGTTTTCCCTCCCTTCTGATGACTTCACCTGTGGCTGATTGTCTGTCCCGCCCTGATCAGCCTCACCTGTGTCTCGTTATCCTTCCTCTCACCACAGTATTTAGTGTGTCTTGTTTTCTCTCAGTGCCAGTTCTTCTTAGCTCCTTGTGTGTCTAGTAATAATAATAATAATAATAATTGATGCGTTGTTTTATGGGAAACCAGTGAAGTTGACGGAGGATGGGAGTGATGTGTTCTCTGGAGGGGGAGTGAGTGAGCAGTTGGGCAGCTGAGTTTTGAACGTAGTGCAGTTTTTGAAGAACAGTGGTGGGGAGGCCATACAGAATGCTATTGCGATAGTCGAGTCTGGAGGTGATGAAGGCGTGGGTGAGTGTTTCGGCGGCAGAGGAGGAGAGAGTGGGGCGAAGGCGTGCAATGTTGCAGAGGTGGAAGAAAGATGTTTTGGTGATGTGGTTGATGTGTGACTTGAAGGAGAGTGTGGGGTCCATGATGATGCTGAGGTTTCTGACCAGGGGGGAGGGAGTGACAGAGTGACCATCGATGCAGAGTGAGAAATCCTGGGGGGATGGATTTTGGGCCAAAGATGATAATTTCCGTTTTATTGCTGTTGAGTTTTAGAAGTTGTGGTTCATCCAGGTTTTGATGTCAGTGAGACAGTCTTTTGTTTCCTAGTGTCCTTGTCTTGTTTTTTTGGATTTAGCCTGTTGATCGACTCTTGGATTTATTTGCCTCCACTGATAGTCCTTCTGAAAACAGTACCTTGCTTTAGACCAGTAAAGACTGTGTTATTTTACCCAGATTGTCTCCAGAGTTGTGTGTTTTGGATGGATGCAAATGAACTCAAATTATTCCCACTTCAAATTAGTGAAAGAAGAAAACAGAGATTTATATTAAATAACCAAAAGTGTGTAGCTCTGGCAGAAAATAGTGTGTTTATGTTGTATCCATCACTTCATGAGCAACTCATTGAGAAAATATTAATATAAAAGTTTTCAGGGCCTTTAAATGTAGGTATTTGAGGCTGCTTACAGACCGAGAGTCGTCTCCTTTGGTCTGAATCAGGGACTCATTTTGTCACAAAGTTGATTCGTGTTCTCACGGCAGCATTTACAAGAGGACCAGATCAAATGCCTTGTGTGAGAAAGCTGCTCTTGATTGGTCAGAATTTCCATGTGGGAAAAATCCAGGAAGTAAAGCAAACGTTGAAGAAGAGTACACTTCGGTCAAAACACCTTCTCACCACAAACCAACCACACCAGAGTTCCTTTGGAACCGGACTGACACCACCTCTTCAAGAAGGTCTCAGTCTGGTTGTTTTAGTGCGTACTCTGGTGCGATTGCTGTGTTCACACCTGCCGAAACGAACCACACTGAGGGGGCAAATGAACGTGAGTTTGATTGAAGCGAAACAAACAGGGCAGGTGTGACAGCACACTAAAAGTACTTGGTTATGGTGAGAAAAAAAGACATGTTTAAAAGAAACTCATGCTGACTTTCAGGCGAGGAACACAGTGTTCCACATCCACTCTGAGAAACATACTTATGCCCAAAATAATATAATCATCTGACAGTTTTTCACTCTGAAACACATTAAGACTCAGACTCACAACTTGCTGTAGAGGAAGCCCTCTGAGACCTCGTCTTCTGTGGGGGAAATGGACCAGAAACCAGCCTGCCAGAAGCATTAATAAGGTTATTACTCAAGCTACGCAAACAACAGCACTGTTTGAACAAAGACAAATAAGTAACATGGAATAAATAAATCATTATGCAGGGAGGGAAATTGTAAGTGGTGAAGTATGAAAAAACATAGGTAGCTGAAGCGGTTTGACAAATGAAGTGGTAAATGACCTTCACAGCAGGCGGCTGCAGTCTGAAGAGAGGAAGAGAAAATGTTTCTGCAGATGACAGACAGGAAAAGATTCAGAACTGCAGCAGGGTCAGAGGTTTGAGTTCCTCTGAGGACACTCGTACTGGAGACATACAGACCATAATACTCTGTGAGGAGATCTGCACATAAACAGTGACTGAGAGAAGTAACACTTAAATAATTAGGTGTTTAAGGTGATGTTGGATTGTTTTAAGAGGAAGGAAAGCTGATGGTCAGATTCAGCCCTCCGAAGTCAGTTTGTTTAGGAATGACGTGTGTGTGTGTGTGTGTGTGTGTGTGTGTGTGTGTTCCTGTGTAGGCTACTGTTTGTCAAGGAAAAAAACGAAACAGTGATTTTGAAGGGCAAAGTCGCTTGACAGTCTCAGAGCATTGATACTTCACAGTGTCCTCAGAGGACGTTTTATTCGTACAGTAATGATAAACTGATTGATTAGTGCCTGACTCATTGAGTTTTTGTTGGATGTCTCACATCATAATGAGTTTGATTTGAACGCAGGGCCTCCAGTAGTGAATCATCCCGGCTGATCTCAGAGCAGTTGTTCTTTATCCCCCCTCTGTGGAGCTGCTCTGGATGACATCATCACCACAGTCTGTCTCTCTGCTGCTTCGCATTCACAGCTTCACACGAAGCCGTCCACTAAAACAGATCCGCTGATCTTAGAGGCGTTCTGGATGTTAAACTTTTTGTTATCGTTGTTTATATTTGACAGTGCACAGTTGGGTTTGATTGAACTGAACCAAACAAGGCAGGTGTGAAAGCACCTTTAGTTTCAACGTAGTGAGTGACTCTTGACTGCCAGTGAGTGTGTCCTTTCTTTTGGAGGGAAATACTTTTTAATACCCTTCATTTATTTGACAGCTGAAGTTAATGGTTATATTGACGAGTCACATTTTCAAATTTAAATATCAAATATTTCCAAAGTAAACTCTGAAACTGGGAACAAGTGTGTTCATTTCAAAAGTTTCATCACTGATGTCTGGTCTCTTTCTCTTTTTCATCTGCTCTTGAATGTTCTGTAGCAAGCAATAGGGAGCGTACAATACCCAATGAAAATGCACACACAATGGTTCATATGATATTCACAAATAGGCGCTCCATGAATGCCGTTACGAGGTCCTTTACCAGTTACACTATTTCTTTGCTGGTGACCCTGCAGGTGTCTATAGGCATCTGACAGGTGCAGGATTCTGCTATACACCACACAGTGTGTACATAACACACTACTAACATTTATGTCTCATAGAACTCAAGAGCTCGTACTTGACATTGCACTTCCTTAGGTCCTCAGTGAATCACTCACCAAGGGTGAAGTCAATGGGATGAACGATCATTGACAAAATCAAAGGACAGACAGAGAGTCATTCCATTTCAGTCACATTTTTTAAATGTACGTATTATTGAGTTCTCCTTCCAACACTATAAATCTTTGCAAATCTTGACTCGCAGCTATGGCTGTCCTGAGTCTTTATTAGATGAGAAATGTGTCTGCTGTGGGCCTTTGGATGATTCAAAGACAAATTAGCTGATAGACTAACGTGTGAAAACCTCAACAAGCAAGAAACAAAGTAAAGTAGAAGCAACATCCTGTCCCTGGCAGGTTGCAACCTCCAGCGGGGACAAATGATGAGAATAAAAGCTCCTGCAGAGCTAAAAACCCTCCCATGTCTCGCTCCATTATTCAAGGTAAGACCTATTTCGGCTTTGCAGCTAGCTGCAGGGCATGGCCCGTGCAGGGACTGCAGCCTTGACACACAGTCAGGTGGCAGCTCGGGGAAAGGACACATCCGTCCCTGCTGCGCGCGCATACTCGCTCTCTGCCGTTAAGCTCTGTGCATATGAGCGAAGGGCGAGCCGTCCCTCATTTCCTGTCATCTCGTCATTGAAACCTCAAATTACGGCACAGTAGAATTGATGACCTGTCATGGGCGACCCCGCAGAGCTGTCAGGGTGCTGACACCCTGGAATGAGCAGGTCCGGGCGAAACAGCAAACAGCTTAATTTCTGACGGGACTGCGACATTTTGATGGCCGAGGGGCCGAGCAGACTGATGCACTTCAGATAATGTATGCGGCCTGTAATGGGACTGGGGGAAAGTAAATGAAGGTTTTCACTCTAAATGGATTCATATTACATTTAAATCAGCACCTGATTTTCATAACTTAGTATGACGAATTAGCACAAAGCAATCTGCTTAACTGTTTTGTAAAGATTCAGGGAAAACAAAAGCTCATAACTTATGAGTTAAGCCAAATAAATCCTATGAAAAATGTCCAGTGTGTCAAAAAACTTTTGAAATGTAAAAATGGCTGTTAAAGGTCCAGTGCGTAGGATCAACAGTTTAATTACTGTAGATTTTCTTTAGTGTAAAATCGCCTGTATATAACAATTGTTGTGCACATTAGACTGAGCTTTATACACTCACAGACCACTTTATTAGGTACACCTTGCTAGTACCAGGTTGGACCCCTTTTGCCTTCAGAATGGCCTTAATTCTCTGTGTCATAGATTCAACAAGGTGCTGGAAACATTCCTCAGAGATTTTGGTCCATATTGACATGATGACATCACACAGTTGCTAGACTCACAAGTCAGTCTTTAGACGCTTTGCTTAACTAAAGACTGATGACTTTCTCCCTGATTTTGTGTTTAGACGGGCGGATACAATTTCAGAGTTTAAAAAAACTCCCTACGTTGCAGAACCAATAGTAAATCTGCAGGGCGGTCCTTCGGTGGCTCACTGAACTCTTGTGCTCGTAAACATAGTCCGACTAGAAACAGGTGCAGCGGTACAAAATGGCTCAAGTCGCTGTAAGTCCTTCATTTCCACAATCTTGTGGACTGAGCACACGTTTGATAAAACGGAGTTAAATCTCTCGGCATCCATTTTCAAGCTCTCTGTGTGTTTGTGTCCTTGGGGACGAGAAAAGGGGAGCGCACATTTCCGGGAGGGTGTGTCCTTTTCAAAAATGCAAGAGGCGTTGCTTTGTTGCCGGCCTTTTCGCCGGTGTGTTAAACACACTTTAGAAAGGAGTGTCCCCAGACTATCAGAAGGCGAAGATCTCTGATTGTCTGGTGGCGAGACTACACAGTTGCTGCAGATTTGTCGGCTGCACGTCAATGATGCAAATCTCCCATGGCCATGATGTTTAAAGAAGTACTTTATATTAGGAAAGAATCATCAGACAATTAAGCTGCATCTCTGTTTTCATCAGGAAAAAAAAGGTTTTGTAGTCGCTGACATGTATTCTAAAAATGCAATGTTTTTACCTCAATACATAAATAAAAGGACGTCTGCACATGAATCACTGCCGTGGGTTGAAGTTTGCATTAATCATGTTGAGATGTACTGCAGAGGCCACAGCAGGAGAGAATCTCACATACAGAGTGGACATGATGATAATGATGATAATAATAATAATAATAACATCCTATGAAGAGCATACACTGTTTGTGCCACAGAGTGAACTATAGAGTTTTTAAGTTAGTGTTAGGAGAGTAATTTGAGGGGTGTCCAAATGGTCCACAGTTGTTTATTTCTCTTGAAAGGAGTTGTTGGACATGGAAGCATCTCAGACTAGCGTTGTAATATGAGCCAATTACGATGTTCATCTCCAAGGAACCTCAGCCAATGGTACGGCGAAGACCCTATGTGCTGGTCGTCTGCAAGACAAGCTTTACACAAGGTCGTTATACCTGGCGGCACAATCAGGTGCTGAGGTGTCTAGCAGCTACCCTAGAGACCAGACGGACGTCTATTGATGCCAAACATCCTTCATCATTCCATCCCACAATTACAAGAGGGTTTGTCAGTGAAGGTGCGAAGCAATGCAAGTGCTGTGCAGTAAAATCAGACACCAGCCAACTGGACGGGGAACGAGACTGGAGGTTACTGTCCGATCTGAATCAGCTGCTATGCTTCCTGTCTGAGATTGCCTCTACTATCCTCACACCAGACCTTGTGCTTTGGTCCTTTTCTCTTCACCTCGTCTACATCAGTGAGCTCACTGTGCCCTGGGAGGATGCTGTGGAGGAGGCCTATGAGCGCAAGAGCCTTAAGTACACCGAGCTGGCAGCTGACGCTGAGCAACACAGCTGGAGAGCGAAGGTTTGCCCAGTTGAAGTGGGCTGCAGAGGCTTTGTAGGCAAGTCAACAACTAGGCTGCTTAAAGAAATGGGACCAACATCAGGCCATCAAAGCCCTCTCTAACACAGCTGGATAGGCAACGTGGTGGCTATGGATTAAGAGGAGAGACACCACTTTGGGACCTGAAATGCCGCTCACAGCAGCAGGGTTCAAGGGAGTAAGAGCAGGGAGGGGCACAACAGCGACGCTAGGTGTTGCCGGTGAGCCCTCTGGAGGTGTTGTGGGCCTATCATCGAAACACCAGGGTACCCACCTGATGACCCCAATGAAGCTTTTAGCCTCCCTAAACCCCCACTCCCTCCTCCCCAGCACGGCTCCAACTATCACTCACAATCGCAAGTATGTGCAGCAACAATTGACCAGTTCGATTAAAGTTTCTCCTCTTAGTTTCTTCTTACTTCTCTATCTACATTTGCTCTTTCCAACATTTCTATCCATCTAACCCTTTGGCTCCCACTCGGAAACCCCCAGTCAGCACTATTACTCCCACTCATGGTGTCAAGTAAGTGCATCAGTGGGGTGTAACATACAGTCCTAAATTGAACTACGCTACATGGCATTAAAGACTTGTGAAATATGCATTGATAAGATTTTCTTCATAGTATCATCTAAAACTGCCTGGTTGAGTCCACAAGGCTACTACTTTTCAATGCATATCAAGAATCATGGATAAAGACAGTTTAATTACCTTAAAATATGCAACAATTTACCGAGACAATGGGCTCAGTAATGTAGCAGATTGGCAAGACAGGCAGCCATTTGTTCTGTAAACAGATTTAATCAGATTTTGGATTCATTTACAGGAAAATGTTTTTACATTCTACACAGAGTATTTTACTTGTTATATAATGTCAGACAGAAACTGGAGACGTGTTTAGTATTTGCTGAGTTTCTCTGACTTGCAGCTTGTCTTTCTGGAGCAGCTTTCCTCCTGAAGCTCAGACTGGAGCGATGTGGGATATGCAGCTTTACAATTTCAATATATTTTCCTATCAGTTTGGACGCCCTACTTATGAGGACAAATAAAGGGCATGCTGAATAATGGCTGGCTCTTTCTGGTAGCATTCAGTGAGCTTCAGTTTGAGGAAGGATTTCAGTAATTCTCTTTTCCTGGGAATCAGCAGAAAAACAGCTACAGTGGAGACGCAGCAGACGAAAAGAGAATAAAAATAGACTGAATAGCAATGAGACAACTTTCCTCTCGCCCGGAGCCATGCGTGAGTCAAAGTGGGGGTTGCTTCTCCTCATAAGGACCTCTTGCAGCTCCTCAAGGTTTAGCAGGGAATAATTTTACCCGATCTAATCCGAGTCCAGCAAGCTCTGACGGGCCTTGGCCCTGCTTCTCTCGGATAAGGGAAAGTGGGACAAGACACTCGCACACGGTGGGGGAGGATGGAGCTTCTGCCGAGCACATTTCCTTCTCCAATTTTCTGTCTACAATTTGGGCATTTTGGTGATGCTCTGAATTAATCTCGCTTTAACCAGAGTCCTCCAGGCTAGACAGTGAGTAGAGATCTGTGGAGGATGACTGTAAAAACATCTCAGGGGAGCTCCCCTTTCATGATTAATTTGAAGTTTGCTGTTTGTGATTAACATGCGAGGGCCTGCATGCCTCAGATTAGATTCTTGATCAGGTTGCATCACCCAGAATATTATTTACATTTTTAGTTTGAGTAAATTGATGCTCTTACCCAGGGTGATTTACACTGAGCAGCAAAAAAAAAATTAAGATTACCAGCATTAAAAATGAGACGCAGTGCAGCAGCCAAAGCCAAACTGCCCTGAAAACAAATGTCAGATACATGAGTGTGGATGCAGAATGATGCCGCATTACAAAGTGTGTTCAGACTGAACGTGAGCTGCATTCAAAGTCACCTGATGGGAGGAAAGTTTTTCTAAACTACTGCGACTGGAACCAGTAGACACGAACAGAACAATAGTTCTTTGGGCCCGAACTTAGAATTGAGCACTCCCTATTTCCCTGTGTTGAAGTGCTGAGCAGCAGTGTCACATGAATCTGATTGGCCCTTCGCAAATACTTATTCTTGGGCTGTTGCACGCTCACGCACACAGGGTTAACCTGTGCCCGGGTTGTTCAGGGTCTAACCTGTGTCACTGTGTATCAAGAGAATGGAACAGAACACAATGGAAGTCAGGGCAGTCCAGGATCAAACCCCTCCCCCGGCATTTGTGCAAGCTGAATTCAAGTTGCTACAGACACGGTCTATAAGCTGCCGCCCATTCTCCTCCCAATGAAGGCCAAAATACACACAACCATAGACTGTAAAACTGCTCCCAAAGTTTTCTTCTGCTACACTTAACTCATATTTGACCAGTATTTATTCTTTGCCACAACAAAATCTTATTTTCACCAGCAAACACCAGACAAACTAAGATAAAGCAATAATACAAACACAAACAAAATGTTAGTAGAAAATAAAATTACAATCACATACCGTGTGCGCCTCCTGAGCAGGAATTAAGAAGTTGTTACAGTCCTTTTATGTCCCTTTATTAATCTTCACCGACAAACCTCTCTTTTTATCTGTGTCAGGCTACGGTCAGTAGCTCCTGGCCGCATACAGTTTCCTTTAATGATCATGTGAACGCTGCACGCTGTCCATTCAGCCCAATACACTCTTTGGCCAGCAGGTTTCAGTAACACTCCAGACAATTTACATTTCAAAACAAAAAAAATCTCTGCAAAAACATTTAAATCTCGACAAAGAAACACATCCTCAGGTACAGCTACAGACTGTGTAAAATAATGGGCGTAGCTACCATGGCGACGCACAGTGGTTTTTGGACTCCTATTATGAAGTCTCTAGTTTGGCATTTTGGCCGTTGCCATCTTGGATTTTTGGAGCCACAATGGATCATATTTGGATGAGAGGTTCAAACTGAGTATGAATCAATTTATTTTCATTGTGAATTGAAAATGGCTGAGGGGCCACCCTATTGTGGGCCAGATTTGGCCCACGGGCTGTAAGATGATTCTGCTCATGCTGAAGCAGTAGCATAAGGTAGTTACGATGGGGCCCAGTGCACTATAGATGTGGTCACTGGCCAGGGGCGTAAATAGAGATCATGCAAGCAGGCTGTGTTATACTGCTGCTTTTATGTTACATCCACCTGCAGATGAGCCGAATGTGTGGCGTCAGTCCGACCACCCTATAGACGAATTCGGCGAGCGATTTGTGTATGCCGCCATCTTGCGGTGGCGCCATTGCTGTGGTGACATGTGTCAGTCATCAATTCATTATGCTGTCATTATGAACTGACTCTCTACAATGACAGCGTAATGAATAGCTGGATTGATGATGTTAGACAGTAGCCTCTGGTAACTGATGAAGGTATCTTAAATGAGTACCGATATTAATATAGAAATTATTTATGATTAAATTATTATTTGAGATCCATTAGTCCGACCTCCCAGTAATCCGACCATATTTGTGTCATGTTTTTAATGATAATTAAAATGGATACCTCAATCAGAGATTCTACCAGATAGTCTGACGTAACTACCTTATATCATACAGGTACAGCTCAGCACCGCATTATAGATACCAATGTTTTCGCGTGTAAACAGCCCTGAAGTTGACCCTCCAATTCTCGCTATTGAGGGAAGTCACTAAACGATATGACACTCTTGGTTACAGTTGCACGCAAAACTAGCCCAGCCCCAACCACAACAATAAAATAGGCTAAACTACAACAAAAATACAATAAAATGGCTATTTTAAGTAGCCTTCAACACGGCCCGAAACGCCCTCTGGGTAATATGCAAAACCACTGGCTGATGTCACTCACCAGCCAGCACACTAGCGAACACGTTGAGTTGTGAGCACCAGACATGTGATGCCGTGGTGCATTCGGTAACACATCAGCAATTAAATAAAAAAATTGCATCCGTAGTGATAAGAACTACCATAGACAGTGTAAAACTGAAGAGAATTAAGGCTTCACCAAAGCCACGTGAGTCTCCACCATATGTTCCGACCAAGGAGGTTTGGTTCTGACAGAACTGAATTTATTGGATTGAATTTATTAAAGGATATACCCCTTGAGATGGACCATCTCATTTTCGAAACTGGGTGGTTGCGTTGTCCCCAGATGAGCCCAGCTCGACAGTCTTGAAAGATTTTGCATCTGAACTAGCTGCTATAAATCATATCATCTTGTGTCATGATTAACCAGATAACATCAACATAAATATTACCCAGCAACTATCATAACATAGCCTATCTGTATATGTCAAAAACTACAAAAGAAAATAGGAAATTATTAGTTTAACTAAACAGTTTTATACAGTCAGATTATACTTTATTTTAATAGTTTATGTACAATAAGCATATACTTTTATTATAGATTAATTCTATTTTACAAAAAACAGACAACTATGATGGAGATCAACCCGGTCTCACTCCAAAGTCGTTGAAATCTGGTGCTTGGGCAGTGACCTGCTGTGTAAGAAACCAACAAAAAAAGGCGTCCTTTAATGTCGGCAGCTGGTCGCCGTTATAGTTTAGCAGCGCTTGGCAGCATCAAGGGGAAACGTGGCGGGACAAAAACAGCAGTTGAGGTGGTGAAAGTCCAAGTAGGGCGGGCAGGACGGGTCGTGGGTGGGTCCAACAAACCATTTTCACCCGGGAGAGCCATGTTCACATCCCATAAGATTGTAAATCCAAACCCTGTTCTTTTTTTCTAAACTTAATAGTTGGTGAAGGAAATAAATGTCAATTAGTACTGATGTAGTGTTTTTATTTTGAAAGAGACTGTATGCAAACTGTACATTTCCTGTGAAAACAGAAGTGTATTCTGAAAAGGTCAACAACCAACACACCCAGGGTACCCTGGACGTCGTATGTGGACGTGGAAAGTCCATGACCAAACGTGGACATGTGACAAGGTCACAGTGAGGATGTGTTTTTCTTTTTGAGGGCACATATAGAAAATCGCACAAATTTTGATTTAATAAGAATTCTTCTTTGAATACAGGTCTATTTCCAGGTTGCAATTGGGCCCCTCCACCCCAGGGGCCCCAGCGCAACAGCTCCGCAGGTGTATACACACCTGTTCTAATTAGCTGTTTAGCTTAGTGCTAAAGTCAAGTTTCACTGGATTGAATTGTGCAAAAGAAAAGCCAGAGGGAGAAGGTGAAATATTTAGTGAAGGGGCGAAAGGGAGAAATATCTGGTGACAGAGGGATGAAACAGAGGAGAGTAAGGAACAGAGAGGATGAGGGATGAAGGATGAAGAAAAGGGGATGAAGGAGGAGAAGAGCGTGGGATGAGAAAGACGGTTAAGACGAGCAGAGGGAGGGAGCACACGCATACACACACATACAGAGGTGACTGTGACGTCAAACCGGAGCCCAGCTGACTCGCTCGCTCCGCCGTGCCTCTCACTGACCAGCCTCGCGCTCTCTGCACATCAACTCCACGCGGCTGCTGCTGCTGCTGCTGCTGCACGCCCTTTGAAACAGCGAGGAGGAGGAGAAGGAGACGAAGAAGGAAAAGAAGAGGGTGAAAAACCGGGAGGACTCGCGCGGAGAGACAGCTCACCGGAGGAAGAGGAACTGGAGGAGGAGAAGGAGGATGAGCCTCCGTTGTCATCCTCGCGCGCAGCACGGGGACACATAAGACATTGTCTTTTGGACACTTTCCACGGACACGAGCTGCTTTACCTCCTCAGAGAGAGAGAGTAGGATTGTGTCTTGGCACCGCTCCCCCCCTCCTCCTCCACAGCCAGGTGTTGCATTCAAGCGCGAGCCCCTCATGTCGATGGAGAGGCACAAGGAGGGTTGATCCGCGCTGCGGAGCTCGCGCACTCGACTCTGATCCTGTCTGCGAGCCTCTCGAGCAACAACAAGTTGATGATTTTTGATCTTCCTCTGGCTCCTGACCGCGTTTAGAGACACGGAGGCTGTGACCGGATTCTTCTTTCTTTGGGCTGCTGACCTCACCGGATTTGTCTTTCTGTGGCATCGTTGATGAACGGGAATTAACGTGATTTGTGCTTTATTTTTTTGGCTCTGCAGCTGCACGCGCAAATAGGGAAAGGATGGCAAAGTGAGCGAACCCAGCTGTGCCAGACGCGCGAGCCATTTTTGGGTTAAATTTGAAAGAGCACATTTTCCCGAAAGCAGCTGCCTGACATCGCGTGCACCCCGAGCCTCGCGCAGTGTTTTTGACGGATCCAGGCTTTCCGTGGCGCCGCGGCACCCTGATGGTGCGGACGGTCGGCGCACGGTGGCTCGAGCTGCCGCTTGGACACAAAGCCCGGTGATTTTTAGCCTTCAGCACGGAGACACGGTGCATGATGATGATGATGGTGATGATGATGATACGCGGTTAATCCGGGAGATGCTTTTCTACTCGAGTCGGATTTATGTTGCTTTTCTTCGCGTGACGATGACCTCCAACCGCGCTTTACCCCGTGCCGTGCTCGCCGCAGCCCGAGAGAGAAGCACGCACCCCCGGTTCAATGCGCACGAGAGGACATCGTCTCCCCAAAATCGCTGAGCTAACTCACAACCGGGAAGGGAGGGATCATTCTAACCGACACAACCGATAAGGAGGAGAAAACAACAACAACAACATCAGCAGCAACAAGCGGCAGCAGTGATGGAGCTGTCCGAGGTCCGGTGCTCCAGCGCGAGCGAGGAGCTGTACACCATCAACAAGACCCCGAGCAGCAGCAACAACAGCAACAGCAGCGGCAGCGCGCGACCCAAACGGCTGCTGTGGCAGAACGCGGTGCGGCACATCACCGAGCAGCGGTTCATCCACGAGCAGGGCGGGGGAGGCGGAGGGGTGAAGGGCATCGGGCCGGACGAGCCCTTCGACCCGAGCCAGGACGCGCGGAAGCAGTCGGCGGGGCGGACGTCGGTGGGAGACCGGCACAACAACGGCGGGACCAAGGTGTTCCCGGAGCGCGCCAGCAGTGACTTGGGCTTCCTGCAGATCGACTGCGCGCCGAGCAACTCCGACTTCTTCCTGAACTGGGGCTACACGTACCGGGGCGTCATCTTCCCCACGCTGCGGAACGCCTTCAAGTCCCGCGACCTGGAGCGGCTCTACCAGCGTTACTTTCTGGGCCAGAGGCGCAAATCTGTGGTGGTGATGAACATCCTGGACGTGGTGACCAAGCTCACCCTGCTGGTGCTGCACCTCACCCTGGCCTCCTCCCCGATGGACCCGATCAAAGGGACCCTCCTGGGCTTCTTCACGGGCATCGAAGTCGTCATTTGTGCCTTAGTGGTGGTGCGGAAGGACACCACGTCGCACAGCTACCTGCAGTACAGCGGCGTGGTCACCTGGGTGGCCATGGCCACGCAGATCCTAGCGGCCGGGCTGGGCTACGGGCTGCTGGGTGACGGGGTGGGGTACGTGCTCTTCACCCTGTTCGCCACCTACAGCATGCTGCCGCTGCCGCTCACCTGGGCCATCCTGGCCGGCCTGTTCACCTCGGGGCTCCACATCCTGGTCCAGCTGCTCATCTCCCAGAATGCACAGCTCTCTACCAACCAGGTAAGCGCTCACCTGTCCTCCTCCATCTTCTCCCCTTCCTCTCCTCCACCCATCCTCCTCCTCGTCTCCTTCATTGCTCTCTTTCTTTACTTTTCTTCCTCCATGCATCCTTCCCTAATCCCCCTCTCCTTCTCTTTATCTCATTTCCAATCTTCCTCAATGCCCCCCCCCCCTTCCTCATTTCCTTTATTGACTTTCTCCTCTTCCTTCATCTTCTACCACCTCCTCCTGATTATCCTGTTTGCTATCTTTCCCCTCCTCTGTCTCCTCTCGTTCCCCCCTTCGCCTCCTCTCCTTGCCTCCCAATTTTCTCTCCTTTCTTCCTCTCCCCTTGTTCCCCCCTTCGCCTCCCCTCCTTGCCTCCTATGTTTTCCTCCCTTTCCCATTTCTCCATCTCCCACAATACCCTCCCCTCCCCTCTCCTCTTCCTATTGACCTTCCCCTCTTCTTTCTTCATCCTCTACCACCTCCTCTATGTCCCCTTCGTTACCCCCTTAGCCTCCTTTCCTTGCCTCCTCTTCTTCTCTATCTCCATCTTCCACTATACTCCCCCTCCTCTTCCTCCTCTCCTTTGCTGACCTTCTCTACTTCCTTTATTCTCTGCCACCTCCCCACTTACCCCCCCTTTTCCATCTTTCCCTTCCTATCTCCCCTTTGTTACTCCCTTAGCCTCCTCTCCTACTCTTTTATCTCCCCTTGCCTCTCCCTCATCTCTCCTCTTCCCTGCTCCCTTTGTCTACCTTATATTCTCCCCTCTTCCTCGTCTTCATCACTGATCATCTCTTCTTCCACCCTCATCTTCTCCTCCTAATCCCCCTCTTTGCCATCTTCCCCCTCCTCTATCGCCCCTTTGTTGCTCCCTTAGCCTCCTCTCCTTGCCTACATAATTTTCTCTTCTCTCCTCCTCTTCCTCTACTTTCTTGACCTCTTCTTCCTCATCTCCCTTTTTCTTCCCGCTAATCCTCCCCTCTTCTCCTCCTGTTGTCCACACTCCATCTTCATCCCTTCTTCCTCTTCTTCTCCCTTCCGTCCTGCTCTTTATCTCAGTGTCTTCCACCCTCTTCTCCTTTTTGTTTTTCTCATCTTCCTCCACTCACAATCGTTTTCTCCCTTACCGATCCCCTCCTCATCTTCCATCTCGACTCCTCCAAACTTGTTGACACATGTCTGCAGAGTGCTGATGAGATGTTGGTGTTAGCTGAAGCTCTCAGCTGTGTGAAGGAACACTGCTTGGGTTTGATATACATTTCCCTCGCTTCATATTTGTGCTTCTGATCATGACACTACGGCCTGGGCAGCAGCAGCAGCTGACACCTGAAACTACACTTGGCTTGCGTTGTTGTGTGTGAACAGGTGTGAATTTGTCAGTTCACCTAGGCTGTTTGTCGCTCCGTGTCAGTGACTTCCTGGTCTTGAATTTGTTTCTTGAAAGCTTTCAGGGTTAATAACAAATGAGGCTGTTTCTGTGTGACATCAGTCTGCTCTGACTGCTGAGCTTTCAGCACTGGGAGCTGTCCCACACACACACACACACACACACACACACACACACACACACGAACAAAGGTCCTGAAATGCACTGCAGCTCGGAATAAGTTCAGCACCCCCTACTGGTGAATATCATAATCATAAACCAGCTCTCATATAACCTGTGTGCATCCCCAACCTTTTCAACATTTAGTATACGATGCAGCACATGAGCTTTGTGATCTGGTACACGGGCTTTAGAATCTAACCAGTGACACTGAGGTTTAAATGCTGACTTTCAGCTTTAACTTGATGCACTTTCCTTGTTTCCTAGTTTTCCCTTACTTGTTTTTTTTTTTTTTTTTACTTTTGAAAGCAGTCAGTGTCTGAAATGTCACATAGTACAGCTTGTGCAGTGCATTTAGTCTGAGTGGGCGGAAGTTCGCTGCATAGATCAGCCGAGCCACCTGCTGAAGTCCCGCCCTACCACCTCCGGTTGTGTAGCAGTTTTCAACCGTTTTCAACACGTCCTTTACTAACTTTTGCAGTGTTTGATCTCGCGGGGATGTAGCCATTTTTCTGCCATGGTTCGCGTCCTGTAGGTGATATTTTTGTGGGCGTGTTACACCAAAACCTGTTTCCCCCCGGCAATATTTTTGCAAGCGCACCGTTGCTGTGGCACCGCCCAGAACGAAAGTGATTGGTTGAAAGAAGTACAAGCAGCCGGGGCGTTTTTTTCTCCAATCTTAAAGTGAGAGTCGGCCCAGCCAGACCTTTCTTTTCTTGAGAAAGGTCTGGTGAGCGAGACTAAGTGCATTTAAACCCTGCAGCACAATGCTGTCTATGCCTGTGTTTGATTCATGGAGGTGTAACAAGAGCTTTTTGAACCATAGATCCATTTTACTCGACCCTGTACTAGGGGTGTGCCATGTCATCTGGTTCACAGTAATACTGGTTTGAGTTTTATACCAGTTGATTCTTGCAGTATTTCAACTTATTGACATATTGATAGGGCTGTAGTCTCCTGGTCGACTAGTCGATTATTTGGTCGCTGTGCTCTCGTTCGACCAAATTCTCATTAGTCAAATAATCGCCGTGTTACTTTCATAAGGAGAAAAGTGCTACATCAACAGATTTCCAGGATAAATCCATTATTTCCTGCGGCGGGGGGACAGGCTAAGTTACCTGTGAAAATGGAGGTGTTTTCAAAACACCACACAACAGACCTCCTGTCAGTTACCAACACCATTTCCCTCAGTGGAAACGAAGCTTGTATTTACTTGTATTTCACAGATAAACAATAAATTGTGAAGACAGTAAAGCCTCCACTAAAATAGCATTTTAAGTCCTGTGAGTGATTTATTCTTCAGGGATTTATACTGCAGGATTTATCCTGGCTTCATATGAGCAGAGGAAATCCCCCTGCTCGTCGCTAGGCTAATGTATACAATGTAAAATGCCATAGGCTGGCGCTAATAACGTTAGCATGTTGTATTTGTTTGGAAAACGTGTTTAGTATAAGACAGTTGTTTTGTCGGTGAATGCTGTGAGTTGTAATGGAGCCAAATTATGTGCCGTTACCTTTGTTACATGTTGCTGTTGTCCCTGGTTTCATATGAGAAGAGGAAAAGATCGCTAGACGGTAGGCTAATTTACACAATGTAAAATGCCATAGACTTGTGCTAATAACGTTAGCATGTTGTATTTGTGGGGAAAATGTGTCCAGATAAAAACAAGTGTTTGTCTGTGAATGCTGCGAGTTATAGTGAAGCTGATTTGTGTACTTGTGTTTGAAACTGTCTCTATTAAGCTATGTTTAATGTGTGTTTAATGTGTGTTTTGAATCAACTAAACTTTACAGCACTTAACACAGTCCTCCACTGCTGACTAGTGTTTTGGAGGTGTAACTGCAGAGTGACACAGACACACCACCGCACAAGTAAAAATAATGTGCAGATTTTTTTTTTTTCCCACGACTAATCGATTAGTTGAAGATTACGTGCGACTTTAGTCGACCAAGATTTTCTTTGGTTGCCTACAGCCCTACATATTGACACCATACTGCATGGCTGAAAGCGAAATTATAACAAACCCCAAGTGGTTCCAAAAAGAGGAGCAGCTTTAGTAGTATCGAATAAACTTTGGCGTCCTTGGTGTTTTATGAACAGCCCCGGACTTCTCAGAGTTTTTAGTGACTTACCGCTCAGAGGGAACTCATTCAGCGGCTCCTCTGGCAGCAGCACAGCGTCTCTCCCTCTCCTTTCTCGCCATGAGTGCACAGGAGTCACAGTCGTCAAGTGATTTTGTCATAAACCTTTGGTGATGTAAACCTACGTGATGCTCGCGGCTTGTCAGAAACTTCCATATATATGAGTGTGTGATAGTTGTGGTATCATAACAGCCTGTCACAGGTTACAGCGTGATGATTAGAGGAGAAATGGCAGAGCATAAAAAAGAGAAGGAAATCAGCTGTTGATTTATATATATAGATCCCAGGGGACATTGTTTGTATTTGGGAGCTGTTTAAATGTGTAATTAGTGGTTGATTTGATTTTGTTCAACTATTAATATTGTGACACAGTCTGAATCTCACTCTGAGTTACTGTTGTTGTTCACAAACTAAAGAAATGAGAGATCGTTTTTTAGTTGTTACTGTTGCGTTTCTATGTTCTTAAATCCATCCATTCCATTACTAATTTGTCATATCATCAAGACAGTAGTTATGGCAAAAATACTCTGAAATATCCTGATATTATTTTATCGCCCACCCCTACTCTGTACATCCAAAAAGCTTTTCGTCTTTGTGCTGAGGAAACTTGAGCTGTGAGAAAAGCCTTCTTCCTCAAAATTCTTTTCTCTCTCAAATAGTACTGCACTAGTGAGCCACATGGGATATCACACTGCAGGTGATGACTGTGTCAACAAAATGTTTTTTTATTGGAGCACGCGGCTGCACACTTGACAGATTGTGCCGTTAAAAATGTTAAGTAGCGTCTCCGTCATGTTTGCTGTCATGGCTAAAAGTGTGTTGAGGTAATAATAAAACCACCAGGGCGCACTTCAAGTGAACAACATAATTATTCATCAGTGAAAAGCTTATTTATTTCTCACTCATTTGTTCTGGCTGGTTTTAATGTGAACAGACGGCTGCAGGCTGTCATCAGAAGTTGTCGTCCACATTCTGCATGTTGGAGAGCTGTTTGTTTAAAATGTCCACACAGTTTAACTGAATGTTTGTTTGATTTGTTCAGCGATGGGTAGATCAAGGACAAACTGCAGAGAAGGAGACACTGTCACTGTGTAGCAGATAAGGCGCTGTGTGTGTGTGTGTGTGTGTGTGTGTGTGTGTGTGTGTGTGCTTCAATAGAAAACTCTCACCTGAAGTGGATTATTCAGAATGTGGAAGTCAGAAGTCTCTGAATATCTTCGCTGTGGCAAAGGAAAACAATCTCAGTGAAGCTCTCAGGTGTTTTAACTTTTAATTAAGCCTTTATTTTCTGTCAAATGTTCTCACGTGCAGCACATATCTCATTTCAGAGTAAAGATCTTCATGTCCACATTAAGCTGTCCACATCAGCAGTTAGCTGTGAAATGTGTTTCCCTGTCAGCTCGCTCATTGGCCCGAGCTGTGAATGTTGTGAGAGGAGCAGAGATGACAACATGTCAGACGCCCTGAGCATCATTTATAGTAGAGTTTGCATCACAACACTGAGGACACATACAGGTTACAGTTTGAGGGTGCACTGGTAACTAATCTAGACAGAACAGAAACATGAAATATAACAGAACACAATAAAAAGGACACTTAATGCTCGACAAACACAGAAAATCGAAGGAACAAAAAAACACCACATAACTGAGGAAGAACACAACAGGAAACACAAAGCAACAGGTCACAGTGTGTACATGTGACCTTAGGCCTAGTCCACACGGACCCGTGAACTTCTGAAACCGCCCCCGAAACCGCGAGTCCAGGGTGAAGTTTTTGGAAGACTCCGGTGCCAGCGGTTGCGTGTGGATAGGATAACCGCAGTATTTTATTACCTGTCTCCATTGTTTGACATCAGAGTGACAGTAAATAGGTAGTGAAATGGCAGACCAAACAAACATGCTGGTGCTAACTTTATTTGTCAGTGTGCTATCTGCTGTCTTTGGCATATCCAGCTGCTCAACCTCACGACCAGCGAAGGAGGCTGCTCCTGTTGCTAGCTACCCCAACTACACTACCATGAAAGCAGCGACGGGCCTGCCAACGGAGGTTCTGGATCCGACCGGGTCGGATCTCCGTTGGCAGGCCTGTCGCTGATTTCGTGGTAGTGTAGTTGGTCGTTGAGGCGCCTCTGCTGTTGAATTAGGTAGCGCTATTTTTGTGGATCGGGTTGGCTTTATTTTCCGCACTTCCCTATTCCGGTATTGACTCTGACTTCTGATTGGTTAAAATGGCCTTTCCGTTAGAAGTTACATCGCCACCTACTGCTTTGGCATGTGTATTACATCACTTGGTAGCAGGTTTTGCGGTTTCATGTGGATATCATATTTTTTTATCACACCACTCATGTGGACGAATTTTTTTGGAAACCGGAGCCTGAAAAACTTCAGTTTCAGAAGTGGACTAGGCCTTAGTATTGAACAAGAATAATTTTACAGGTTAAAATGTCCGACACATTCTCACTCCGACCTCGTCACATATTGATGTTTGGTCATGAACTCTCCATCTTCAGATACGACGTGAACCTGGGTGTGTTGGTTGTTGAGGTTCTGAGACGTTGTGTCAAGTTCTGCTTGTTACATGCATTCTCTTTCAAAATAAATGCACGTACAACACCATGAATTGATGTTTTTTTCCTCCAACAACACATGCACGTGGTTGGATTTAGGAAAAAAGAACATGGTTTGGCTTTATAATGTTATGAGACACAAACACCACTCTCCCGGGTGAAAGTCAGTGTGTGTTGGACCCATCCACCACCACTCCTGCCAGCCCTACTTGGACTTTCGCCACCTTTACTTTCGTTCTTGGCTCGCCATGTGTCCCCCTGATGCCACGGTGACTGGCCACGTATCATTCCAATGTTAAAGGATGGCTTTTTTCATTTTTCAAGACAGTGACTTCATTAATCTAAAAATAAGGCCTTAATTGGTATTAAATTGTCTAAAATAAATTCTTTAAAAGTTTTAAAAATGCCAAGACATGGGAAGAAGGATTTTATGAATGGCCATTTTTTTTGACATTGCATCGTAAAATGTCAAAATAATTGGTAACTTAAAGTTAAAACAATTATCAAATGACTCTCACATTAACGTCACAGAAAAAGTTGCAGTAGTTGCAGTAAATATTGAGGCAAACTGTCCCTAACTCTAAGTTTTAAATATCAGATTATACAACAGTTAGTTCCAACCGAGCATTGTGATTGGACAAGAGGTATTCCATGAGTAGTAATATACAGTATAACAGCACTGGGTCTTTTAACACTGCATGTATCACTCCACTTTATAGGTGTCCAGAGCCATTAGTAATACTACTACTGCTACTACTTTAGGTCTGTATCAGGAAGTCAGATCCAGTTGAAGGCTAAAGTGAGCAGACACCTTTAGCTTTCTTTGAAAAATATTTAGCGAGCTAGCTTCCTTGATATCTAGAGGTAGTGTGTTCCATAGCTTTGGGGTGTCACTCACAAAGGCTGCATCAACAATCTTCTTCTGGCTGTTGCTGGGAACATCTGATAAACCAGCAGCAGGTGATCTCAGTGTTTTTGGAGGCAAATAGTTGCTCGGTTAAATATGTTACTCGTTAATTAGCCAACATTAAGGGTCATTGTAACAAATTTTTCACTGTAAAATGGAACATTAACACAATTACCATTCAACTTGAATAATAAATGGTCAGCAAATGACAAGGGGACAGAAAGAAGCCTGAATACTTGGCTGTAGATCTTCAGCTGTGCTCTTATGACACCAGAATATGACGAAACGTGCTGATTAAGCTGTTCACTCGTCTGCATCACACTTAGGCCACCAAAGCAACTGTCACCAGAGTGATTTCACTGGTTGCAAAATAAATGGAGACACACACTTGTAGCCTACGTGATACAAAGCAGCTGGTCTGTGGTAATGTGTAAACCTACACAAAGTAGCATGCTAATGTGCAGGAATGTTTATGTGTTGCTTGGCAACAGTAGCTGCTTTTTACTGTTGATAAATCGCGCTGGTAGAACTGTTGTATGAAAGCAATATCATGTCAGTGTTTTACTGAATATCAGCACAGCTGCGATTATCTTCAGCACTCAGCCTGCGGCCTCGGGCCTATGACCGCATCACAGCCATGCTGACATACAGTACAACAGCAGCAGCCCTCTGCTACAAACAAAGGACACAAGGCTGTTCACACAGAAGTTTTGAGTCATGCCTGATTTTCAGCATGCACGTTGATGCAGCTCAGAGTCATGCATGTTCACGCATGCAGGAAACTCCCAAAATGCTCCGGAAACCTCCCATACTGCAGCTTAAACACCGAGAAAAGGACACTGAGCGTGCTCAGTGCGACTCACGCTGCCTGATCTGAGGGCTGGATGAACAGAGCCTTGTCTTTCTACTGCTGTCACACTGAATCCCATCATGCTTCACTCCTAAGTCTCAGCTGACCCTCTGCGTGGCCGTGTAGATGACTGTAGATGTGATGGAGCTGACTGTACGCTGCACTGTGTGTCTCTTGTTGTGTAGCTCAGGGGGGATTTCCCAGCTTCCCCTTGTGTGGTTCAGCTGTGCCGCTCTGCTCGCAGCCACCGACCCAGCGAGCTTCTCAGAGGAGAGGTCAGAGGTCGAGGCTGCTGTTAGTTTGATTGGGGAGTCTGACACTCTGCTTCGCAGTGGATGACTGCACGTTTTCTGATGTTTTCAGATCAATAAAACCTCTGATATCCGATAGATTCCACACGACAGTGATTCAGCCTGTTTCAGTCCATAAAAGCTTTTTTCCGTTTGCTTCTGTCTGATTGATTGATCTCCAGTTTGTTTGTTGAAGTGACTGAAACGACAACATATCTGGCTTAACTCAACAGTTATACTGTAATAATACTGTTTTGTGCGCGACTGTTTTTTCCCAGTGAGGAAAAAATAACTTATAGTAACTAATAGTGATATGTTTGAGTTTCCTTAATCGCAACCCAACACCGATCAACACGACTTTGCCCAGCTCAATCTGGAGACACTTATTTTAGAGTGACCAATAATTTATTACAAAATGCACAACGTGTTGAATGTGAAGAGTTGTTTGGCGATTAGACACCGCGAGACGTGAATATTTAGGAGTTAGTGATGCTGTGGCTGATTTAGGAATATTGCCCTGATGGGGTCTAGACACTGGTGGAGGAGGTGAGCAGAGGAAGGGCTGAAGGATGAGGAGCAGGACTTGGCAACGATGAGCCGAAGACTGGAGGTGGATGGGGCGGAGGAGGATCGCATCTGTTCAACCTACATGGACAACTGACAGCAGCAGAGAGCAGAACAGTTTTTAAAAACTTGACAGCAATGACATGATTGTATTGTGGCAAAATGTTGTTGGACTAATTTAGGGTGACGCCTATGTGACATAGGAGCAGAGGACATTGTGAATGATATGAGAGTGTAAACTAGGGCTGCCCCAAAATAGGCAACCAAATGTTAGTCGACCAAAAAGGTCAAGACTTCATTGGTTGCAAATGTGAAACTCTATTAGGAGCTGCGCCATCAAAATAAATCCAAATTTATATGACTGGACCATGTGTGGGAATTTAATGCAAAAGGACAGACACAGGAAGTGGCCACACTCAGCAGTCAGACAGGAAGTTCCACAGGCTAGTTATTAGGCTCGTTCGAGATGAACTGCGCCTCGCCTGAAAAGTAGACGAGAGCAGGCGGCCGCAGCGGGGGGCGGTGACAAAAAGCTGCAGTGAAGTCGGACAGTTTCCCGACAGTTTCCAGCAGCCTTCAGTCCGTACAGGAAGTCACAGACACACTTACATCCTGTCTCGAATGATGTCAGTTCATTAAAAAAGTGATCAGACCCATATATTAGTTTGTTTTCACCATCAGTCACGCAACATGTTTTCTGTTCACAGAATAAACCTTCAGGTCAGACAAATACAATCTTAATCTCTAAAATTCAACACAAATGAGTAGTTTATCTAAAACGTCATATTGTTGAGTCGACATCTGAACCAATCAGCTGTTAGATCAGGTGAGAGCCAGGCGGTGCAGTCGGTGGAGAGCAACTGCAGCGCCTGGCTCTAAAAACTGCGGCCGCCTCGCTCTCGCGGCTTTATTGCCGTCCACTTTTGTAATACGTCAGAGCAAGTCGGGATGAAGTCGGACACAAAACTAACCGGCATGCATTGTGCGCTGATTGCCGGTGATCGAATCTGCGCAGGGCTGGCTCATCTTGAACGAACCTAATAACATGTCGGGCAGGAAATCTAAAGTGCTGGATCATTTTGAGAAGGTGAAGGACAAGCTATGATTATTAAACAGCTGAATAGGAAAGAATTGCTTCTTTAAAGATTTTTGTCAACTTATCCTGTCAAAAGACCAATCCAGTCAGCAGAATAAAGTTAGCTTTGTATGTTTCTGCAAACCACGAATATGTTACATTTATACGTTATTACGTAGTGGATAAGTTGAAACTATGTTTCAACAATGCTGTTAAGGCTTGGTTAAGTCTCAAAAACCGCTTAGTGAAGGATCATGTTTTTGCTTAAAATACCTGGTTTTGGTACCACAATCAGAAAGGAAACAAAGAAACAAAGCAATGTCTTTTCGTGGCACTGTCCTGACAGAACACACAGCTAAGGATTGGTCAAAAACAAACGCTTTCCATGGCACTATCTCCCGTGGAAACACAGCATCATCAGGGCGCTCATGTTCTCATGCTCTTTAACATGTTGATATGTTAGATATGAAACATGCAAATGTAATGTATGTATGTGGTTGCAGAAATGTCTAATGCCAACAGTTCCTTCTGGTGACTGAGCTGCAAAAGACACATTATTATTTAAATATATTTGGATAACATTTTCATTTACCAGAGTTTAGTTTGTCGACACTGATGTATCCCTGCATTCATGTTATGATAATTAAAGTACATTTTTCCATAAATCACACACGACATGTAGAAGTGTTTTTTTGATGAGTCCATTAATTAGCCTCCACTCGCGCTGGGATAAGTCTCAGCTTGTGCCATTATTATAAGTATTAACCCACTGGAAACTGGGGATTATTTTAGCATCGCGTGCTGGTATTAGTCGACCTGAAAATGCTCTGAGATCAGTGCCTTACACGTTCTGTCTTAATTCTGCTGCGATGACATGCAAGCTGTGTCGTGGTCGGGCGCGTGCAGCTGGATGGACACGGCGGCGGAGGGAGGATTAGGACGGCTCATACTGCACTCCTGGGGTTAGGAAGACAGCGCTCGCTGTGAAATTAAACATCCTGGACTCCAGCGGTGCTAATCTGCTCTTATTAACAGTGTTTGGTTAAGGATGTGGTGAACATACATGTTTACTACAGAGAGGACAGACGAGGATATTGAGTGTCAGTTTCATTAAGAAGGGAAGCTCAGAGTTTATCAAACATCTCAGAGTCACAAAGTTCAACTGAAAGTTAAACAGGGACTAGCAGCACTAAGACATACTTGCAGAAGTCATAATTTTAGAAAATGAAGTCCCTATTTCAGAAACCCCAGTGTAACACGTGGTCATTACTGTTTTATTTCCATTCTGTGGTGAAGTAAACTTGATTGTGTTTTTAAGACTGAATCTGGTGCACTGAATCAACCAATGTTTGAACTGTTCAAACAACTTTCTTTCTGATTTGTATGTTTGAAGGCTGTTCTCATGCACTGTTCTTTCGTATACTTATGAAAAGTAATGCACTAGAATTCTTATATAACCCAGTTATTTGTACATAACCTATGTAACTGGGAAGGCTTTGATCATGTGACTGATGCGTTGACGGCTGAACAGAGGGACGTAGTATGAAGAGCGAAAGTTTGTGAGAACGCAGAATGTGGATGGTCAAACAAATGTAGGACTTTCTCCCAGGAGAAAGCTAACCTACACGTTACTTTCCTAAACCATAACCTATGTAACTTTACTTTCCAAAACTACGTAACTTCACTGTCCTAAACCATAACTACGTAAATTTACTTTCCGAAACCATACCTATGTAAATTTACCTTCCTAAAGGATACATACGTAAATTTACTGTCCTAAACCATACATCTGTAAATTTACTTTCCAAAACTATGTAACTTTACTTTCCTTAACCAAACCTACGTAAATGTACTTTCCTAAATCATACATGCGTAAATTTACTTTCCTAAACCATACCTACATACATTTACTTTCCTAAACCATACATACGTAAATTTACTCTCCAAAACTACGTAACTTTACTGTCCTAAACCATAACTATGTAAATTTACTTTCCTAAACCATACATACATAAATGTACAGTCCTAAACCATACCTACGTAAATGTACTTTCCTAAACCATGCATACGTAAATTTACTCTCCAAAACTACGTAACTTTACTGTCCTAAACCATAACTACGTTAATTTACTTTCCAAAATTACGTAACTTTACTGTCCTAAACCATAACTACGTAAATTTACTTTCCTAAACCATACATACATAAATATACTTTCCTAAACCATACATACGTAAATTTACTGTCCTAAACCATACCTATGTAAATTTACTTTCCAAAACTACATAACTTTACTGTCCTAAACCATAACTACGTAACTTTACTGTCCTAAACCATACCTACGTAAATTTACTTTCCAAAACTATGTAAATTTACTGTCTTAAACCATACATACGTAAATTTACAGTCCTAATTGTAAATTTACTTTCCTAAACCATACATACGTACATTTATATTCCTAAACCATTCCTACATAAACTTACTCTACAAAACCATGCCTACATAAATTTACTTTCCAAAACGACATAAATTTTCTTTCCTAAACCATACATACGTAAATGTACTTTCCTAAACCATACCTACGTAACTTTACTTTCCCAAACCTAATCTACCTTTATTTGCTTAAAATTAACCTATGCATTTTTTGTGTTAAGTAAATAACTTTGTGTAATACGTAACATGATGACACCACACCTACAGTATGTCAAGGATTGTGAGGTTTTGCCAGGATTATAATAGTAATAATAGTAATAAAATCTGTTAAAATAATTGTTTTAATCTACAAAACTTTGCAGTAACATTTACACAGTTTTAATAGACGATGAGAAGGCTTTGCTTGGCTTTGTTGTTATCAGTTGTTCCAACAACAAACTGAAAAATGTAAAAGCCATGAAATCAATTTTATCTTCATAAATCTCTAATAATTACTCAGTTTTCAATGGCATTCTGAGCAGCATGCCGACAAAGGCCAGACCAGGGACGTAGCGCTCAGATTGCTACGCTTTCTGTATCTCTTTTATACGTTTACAGCATTATGCTTTTCATGTTTTTATTAAATAAAACATTTCCTCTTGTAACAGTGCCAGTAATCACAGAGTTGAATGACTTCAATCATAAGCTATCAAGGAAGTCCTGCTTTATTTACTGTAATCACTCAGCCTGGCCCTTTCACATCCAGACTGTGGAGGTCAGACAGACAGAAGTGCTATATTAATGTTAATTTTTCCCAGAGCCTGAGTCATAACTAATTTCAGACTAGTGTTTTGAGACTTGAATACCTTCATCTGTCAGAGAAGGCGACTGCCAACTGTGATTAACCCCAACATCTCTGCTTCACTCCACAGTCAGTATAAATGTGTTCAGTTCGACTGTGTTGCTGAAACAGTCGGCAGATAAGTTAATAGACTACATCATGAGAGTGAAGGGAGTTTGGTTTGAATTAAAAGGCGACCTAATATACTCATTTTCAGGTTCATCCTTGTATTTTGTGTTCTCACTAGAACATGTTTACATGCTTTAGTAAAGAAGAACACTTGACTTTGTTCACGCTGTCTGTGCTGGAACACCTGTATTCACCCTTTGTCTGAGATGCTCCGATTTAGCGCCTGTTTCGTTTTAGGTCTTTTGCAGCATTGGTGTCTCCGCACTGTCATTGCAGCCAGGCAATGACTGTAACAGAATAGTGGCACTTTGTGGACATGTCTACAAGACTACAACCAAGATAGGCTACGTTTCCCTGACGTTAGCGTATAGCTACCATAGACTGAATGAAATTATGGGAGTTGGGAGTTTGTGGACTCCTATATTGAAGTTTTGAGTTTGGCATTTTGGCTTTCGCCATCTTGAATTTTTGGAGCCAGAGGTGACCATATTTGGATGAGAGAGAGAAGCTAACCCTAACTTTAGCTGCTAGCTTGATCAGTACGGTGCATTAACAGCTATGGTTTACTGTGATAATGCTAATACTAACTTTTTCAATCAACAAAGAGGCTCAAAACCATTAAAACAAGATGTAGTTACTGAAAAGCTGAACATCCGACCTCTTAGAGGGTCTTTTAGTAAAACCAAAGGCTGAACATGAATTTTTTAGGCAGCAAAAATGTTAAAATGAACTGTCATGAACTGGAAACACACTGAAACAGCAACAGCTACGGCTACACCTACAGTCTGTGAATCTGGAGTTATGCCAAGGTTACCTTACCAACGTTGTCACTGTGGTAGCGACTTGTTAACGGACGGCACCCATCTGTCACTCAAAGCAGCTACTCTTGTAATTCTGCAGAACTTAATTAAATTTAAAGAGGTGAGTTATACTAAGCTTGGTGTTGGTTCAGGCAGGACACAATGTCAAGCTTAGCTCACATCCCAGCTACACCAGCTGATCTCAAACAGTCCAGTCAACTGATGGAGCAGCTGATTGATCACATGATTCCTTTCTATGCAACCAATTGGCAAAACTCATTCAGGAACCCTATTTAAACGAACCGAAATAAAAATTATCCCCGTACAGTTGCTATGGAGGTTGAAATTAGCTATAGAGACCAAACCATTGCTTATACAAGGCTGCAAACGTGTTTATTTGGCTGTAAAGTTGGGTATTTTAACATAGGAGGATTGAATCTCTTTTGGAGCCAGCCTCAAGTGGCCATTAGTGGAACTGCAGTTTTCTGCACTTCTGCATTGGCTTCATTCTTCAGCCCCAAAAGTTGCTACTTGGTAGCTACTAGGGCTGGGAATCGGATATGATATTATCATGATACTTAGGTCAGGATACAATATTATTGTAATATTAAATGTGCTGTGGTATGCAGAGTTTTGTGATTACATATATATTGCGATATATAGAAAAAATGTTGGAAACAGAATATACAGAACGGTCTGAAGCCTGATTTCTGCTCACAGGGATTACTTTTACATAGGTTTACCTCATTGTTTGTGACGTTGGCCACGTTTTTGAGTATCTAATATGATATATATGAATATGAATATATATGCATAACAGGTCCCCTGTACAGATTTATTATTCCCCCACAGCTGGATATTCTCCCATCCTCGGTATTGAAGCAGAAATAGTGTATGCTGTTAAGAGTCGTCCACTTTTCCCTCCCTCTGAGCCTGAGTCTTCCTGTCAGACTCAGAATAGCCTCCATCGATCCACCTCCGTCTCTTAGAGCCTCTCTGTGCCCCTGCTGGCCCCACATCCTTCGTCTCCGGCCCATCAAAGGCTTCGGTATTGGCCGCCACATTTCCCTTAAAGCCTTCACACCAATACGATCACGCCCCATCTTCTCTAAACAATAACCTCATATTGACCTGATGATCGCTTTTTTCTCCTCCTGAAAAGACTCCAAATAGACCTGAATCTGCTTCTTGAGTCAGTGCTGTATTGATGGCTGCCTTTGTGCAGCAGTTATTTAGCCTTTTTACTTGCTGTTAAATGAACGGAGGCGTCAGTAAATAACAGATTAGGTGGTTCTGGGCTGTGGGTGTGTGTGTGTGCGTATGATAATGTGTGTGTTTTGGTGTTAGGGGAGTGCGCTAGAGCAGCTAAGAGCATTATAAAACTGTCAATGGCACTGTGTCTTCTTCCTTGTGTTCATGCTCACGTCCACACACACACACACACACACACACACATACACACACACAGACAGTGTGAGCTTCGCAGCCACCGATTACTCGTCTTTTTTAAGCTCGCTGCTGTTTCCTCTTTCAAGGTCAAACTCAGCTTACCTGGAGCGCCGGCTGCACCGAGGAGATAGAGCTGAAAAAGGGGCACGTGTGGCTTTCACAAAGAGACTGCATGCATTAGCGTGCCCTGATAAACCTTTTGAGCATTTCAACATTTAAATTTTTTTTCGCTGTTTTCTGTGCTGCCAGCCAATCACAATCATGTATATGTCTTTTCAAAGACGTCTACATCGTCTGTGTGCTTTCATTTACATTTTAGATTGTAGGTTTATGGAAGAAAGAACGGATTAGATTTTCTGTGACTGCCACGGGCGGATCACGACCCTGCTGATTTAAATGAACTGTTTCTAGAATTTCTACCTAAAATGAGGCACCAATACACGTGTTAAATGGAGAGATGTCAAAGTGAGAGGGCTGCATTGGACCGGCACCCTAAGCAGGAGCTCTCACACTTACACTTACAATTCCACACGTATACGACACAAACACGTTTATAAAACACAGTCGGTCCGTCAGTGGTCAAAGTCAGTCCGCCGGGTATCATCTTATGTATTGGTAGGTTATCAGATCTTGGATTTCTTCCTTGTTTGTTGTCTTTAGAAAGAGATGCTGCTGCTGAGATGCTTGGGGGTTTGGTGCCTTGCTCAAGGGCACCTCGGCAGTGCCCAGGAGGTGAACTGGCACCTCTTCAGCTACCAGGCCCACTCCATATTTAGAAGTACTGTTGCTTGGAAAAGTGAGTGGCACATGTTTACCCTGCGCTACAAAACACCAGCAGCATGACGAGGTGCTGGGAGTTAACACCGTGCTGAGTGCTGCAGATTAAGAGTTCAACTCTGGGTAAAAACGCCGTGCTTGTCACCATCACTTCAGCCGTTCAATCACAGTGGAGGAAGGACAAATACCACAAAGACAAACTGTCAAATCTTACATGTACAAGCGCTGAACAACAATAATGATGGAGGAGCAATATGTTAATATACTGTGTATATATTATGTTCTGGGTATTTCTGGGCCGACCCAGAACATACTGGAGGGACTATATCTTGTCTGGCTTAGGAACGTCTCGGGATCACTCAGGAGGAGCTGGAAAATGTTGCTGGGGAGAGGTGCGTCTGGAGTTACATTACTCCAGACTTACATTAACTAAATGGTTTCAAGTTTTAATTATAGTAATAAAACATTTGTCAACCAAAAATGACCCCACCATTTTCATTCCTTAAAGGCTCATTCTGTTTGATAGCAATTTAAATCAGTAATACTGTGATACCGTGAAACTGCAGTATTTTCTTGGTTATTATACCATTATAATCTCATACCTTTGCAACCTTAGTCTGGAGTATCTTGCTCAGCCTGCTGCCCCCACGATCCAGCCTCAGATAAGCCATTGGAAATGAATGGATGTATTATGTTCCCTCTCATGAACCCACACAGACCAGCAGGTCTCTCTTTCCCTGCGTGCTTCAGGCTTCCCCTCATCCAAAGCAAGTGCTCTACCTTGCGCAGACATGTTTACTTTCACGGATGTTCTGTATCATAGCAACCACATGCAACCAGTCTCTTGGCTGACAAAATGTTGTGTCTTCAAAGCGCTTGCAAGCTCTCCCAGCTGGGTGTTTCGTGAGCATCGCAGGGCATTTTCAACTGGGAACAAACGTTAATGTGGACATGGGCCCTTAGCGTCACCTTGGTTCCCTCGTCAAACAGCCGAGGGTATTTTTACAGTGGATTTTGATAGGGACTAAGAATTTTCCTAGTCATTTAGGGCCATTAGTCAACTAGTCAGCCGCATGTTTACCATATTAATGTAATTATGAAATGATATATTTTGGTGGTTTGAGTTGAAGGTGTGAGAAAGAATAGTATCAGTAACATTGTTAACACTGTGCTACATTACAGAGAAATACAAAACCGTACTAATGAACCTTCATTAATATAGGCCTATATTTTATCTACAAGTGCACCACTGTTTTACTTTTTGAAGCGTAAATGCAATCACCACAAGTAAAAAGCTACTGTTAGGCTATAAACAAACTACACCATAGTTACACGACACAATGTTGCCCCTACAACAAGGCTGTAAAGCCATGTTCGGCATGATGACGTTTTGTAGACTCATTTCAGGCTGTTTTCATAAACTGTTCGCACGTTTTCGTATGAAAAGTAATGTCCCCAAATTCGTACATATCCCCTGTAAGCATGCGCCAGTAATTGGTGCATAACCTCTGTCTTTTGGAAGATTTGGAAGCCTGCGATCATGTGACCGATGTGCTGACGGGAGTAAAGAAGGAAGATGTCCTGAGGTAGATGGGTCGCAAAACACAGGACTTTTCCCTGGAGATGTGTGTTCAGGACCGTGTGAACTTTGAGTCATTTTAAGATATATAAATATAAATGAACTACACCATTGCATGGCTTAATGTCACCACCACCACAAGGCTGTAAAGCCATGATGATGCTCTACCGTCTCATTCAGCCACTTGTTTGCAACTACCTTTTTAAGACACGAAAAAGCTTCAAAATTCACGAGTGGGGTATTTACTGAGGGATTTTATGTTGTGGAACAAAACGTGAAAGTCTCTTAAGGTTGTGTTAACCACAGACCTTATTTCAGACATCTAACCAAAAACCCAGTGACTTTGAGACGAAGGAACCAAGAGTGCAAAAATGCAACTCATTTCCGGGTTTTAGGGTTCGTTTGTGCGCCACTCTGTAAATAACAGGTTTCATCCACACACAGTAAGTGTACGTGACTGTGTCTGAACATTTGGCCCCTCCACTCTCAGAGGACAAGTGCTGGAAAGGGTGATGAAATGATTGAAATACTGAAACCCTGTAATTTTCCTTGTTTTACCACCTGTGTAGTCACTTGTTACTTGACATCTGAACACTGTGTCAATGATAGGCAGCTGGCCTGATCCTGACAGGGTTTCTGTCACCTGGAGTCGTCGTGACCTTTTAAATGTGGTTACCATTCAGATGACGACTCGCCTCGCTGCCGTCTATCTGCAGCTGTCCTCTCTCTGTCCCTTCCTCTGTGAGCGGCCACGCATCTTGAGACTGACTCAGCCCAATGAAATATCTTTTCTGAGGAAGGAGGGAGACGGGACAAATCAGTGACTCCATCCTCTATCCTTTCTTCCACCCCGTCAGCCTCACCTCTCTTTCACCCTCCTCATCCTCCTCCTTTATCTCGCCAGTTTCATGCGGTTGATCCCAGACAATCTTGCTGTTACCAGACACTGCACTCAGCCACTCTTAATATTTAATGAAGGATCAGGGCCGTCAGCAGCAGCAGCTTTTTGAGCTTTTAATGGCAGAGTTTTCCAGTGACATTTTTGCGCTGTGACCTCCAAGGCATTTCCAAAAATTGCTGCAGACGTAAAAGCTTTTACCGTCCTTCATTCGTATTCATCTGCCATGAATGAACCCCAAAACCCAGGAAGGAAATAAACACTCTTCATCTATGTAGAAACCAGCAGGCATTATCAGAACTTAACCATACAAACATGCTTTCTGCTTTTTCAGAAGGGGACTGCTTGACCTTTAACAAATCCTGCAACATTATAAAAGCTTCCTCCAAATGCAGTTAAATTATGTGAGTCTCAGCTCCACAAAATATTTATTTTGTCACCAGAATATTTTGCCTAAGTACCGTTAACTTCTCAAATAATGTCTGCTGCTTTCTTTTTCCTCAACTGCTAGTGGTAGAGCTCTTGGGATGTCAGTGTCTGTCGTCAGTCTGTTCACCTCCTGTAACTATAGAATGGATAGACATTCATGGTTGTCAGAGGATGGATCTAGACTTTTCTCATGACACCTCTTGCAGGTGAAAGTTTTTACTTGTCCAGTAACATCAACTTGTTGGGCTGATAGAAAATTTGATATGATACGACTGGTTCTCAGATGATGTACGCTAATTATTTTGGTTGTCCCCTGGCTTTTCCTTAAGTGCAACTTCGTGGTTTTGTGTTTAATGTCTTGGCAACTATTAGATTGCATTGAACTTTGGTTCAGATATTAATGTTCCCCTCAAGATGAATTGTTAACTTCGGTGATTCTCTGCAATGAGCTCAGTGGAGACTACATCTTTTGTTTGGTGAAAATGTCATTCTCACCATGACTGAAAGTGCACATAGCACTAGCCTTATACCCCTTTTCGACAGTTGGCTCTCAACTTGAAGGTGTGTCTTTTACTGATGATGGCTTGCGTTAAGTGATGATGTTTAGATCCACATCTTAAGTCTCCTGTTATTTTTGCTGCGTGTGTTTTTCCACAGCAGGCCAGGCAAAGGAAGTTTACCTGTTAGAGGTGAGCTGTTTGCAGAGATGCAGTAAGAAGCTGTTGTCTGTAACATTTTTTTCTGGCATTTTAATTTACAATTGAGAAAATAACTGGCTGATCAATCAGTAATGAAAATAATTGTTGGTTGCAGCCCTAATGCTGACTCATGTAGGCGGCAGCGTCACAGAGCTGCAGCTGTCATTAGGGACTTACCTTTGCTTGTTTGTCCTGGCTGAGCTGAGATTGTTTAAGTGCTGACATTTATTTGAGTATTTATGGTACTAACGATCGATTGCAGTTCTAAAAACGAGTATCCATTTCATCCACAAGTTGAGAAAATACGACAGAAAGTGTCCTGAGAGTCCACACTGTCTATCAGTTTTATGTTGGTGCCTAAGATATTAAAGGCAAACGAATAAAATGGATAAAGCAGTTAAACACAGTTTGGCCATTTTCAGTCGCTCAGGTCTGTTAAAAGGCGGACAGAATGAAGAGCTTGATTTAGTGTCCGGCTCATTGCCATCACAAACTTCGCTGAGGGGATTTTGGCCTTGGCCGTCGTTTGTCAACTTGTTTATTCCTCCGGCCTCGTCCTCGGTGAGACCAAATGAAACGGTCTGTCTGGCAGGATTACAGACCCTGAGTCTGGGCTCTAAAACGATAAAAACGGCGCCTTGCAGCGGCTCATTTCCTCCTGTCTCTCCTCTCTGCTTTGGGCTCTGGAAACCTTTTTGTGGAGTTTTAGTGCCAGAAGAGTGTCCTGACCTGATAAATGACACCCTGCGTAGTTTTACTGCACAGCCAGTCCTGAAGGCGCCTTAGGGGAATATGGAAGCTATTTTTCCACTTTTCTTTTTTCTTTTGCTGAGCTCCACTCCTTTGTTGTTTTAATCTAATTCGTCACAAACTTTGTTCGTTTTATCGTCACGTCTTGAAGTCTAAATGCCCTGAAACGCGTCGGTTTGGATCCAGTGTGTTCAGCAGGGGTGACCGACCTCCAAAGTTACCTGCAAGTCATTCAGTTTTTCTTGCCAAGCGCTGACTCAACCGTCCCCCAACCCTCCTCTTCCTCTGTTATCATCCAGGCAGCCAGACATTCATCTCAATGAAAGCTTCTCTTTGTGGTCCTTTCACTGAACTGCTGACAGAATGGTATTACTGGTTTCTGGTAAATATAAAAGGCTAAATGCTCTGATGTGAACTCTCGGGCATAAATTCAACAAACTCATTGAGTTTTTTTGGAGACCCGGCCGGATGACGCAAGCAGAACGTCAGCAAAATGTTCTTTGTCATGGACCTCATGACGCATTTCTGCTGCACAATGAAAAGCTTCTCATCAACGATTTGTCTTGAAACACAACAAAGTACTTCAGGTGTAGAAAGATGCTTTAAAATAGGGGTGTTAAACATGTGGCCTGGTGGCCAGAACTTGCCCGCCAAGGGTCCAATCTACCACTGGATGACTTTTGATGCACTTGTGAAGGCTGAGAGGTGCCAGGCTTCAGGAGCAATTTAAAGCGAGTAGCTTTCTTCATGTAAGATGCTGCCTCAGAGGCTTTTCCACTCTGAATACAGCTCTCTGAAAAATCAGTGAATACTTCCTGTGGTCATATTTAAAGATATGTAACATTGTGTAAAAAATGTCAACCAGCAGCTTCAGTACAAAAGAATCTGTCAAACTTCAGATTGTAAATGGTTTGTAAGGCAGGGGATAACTTTGACCCGGTCACACAGAAAGCAATTTGCAGGTTGCAAAATGCAAGGTGCACCGCACTACCTTTTTTATTTACAAGTTGAATCCAATAGAAGGTCGGAAAAACCACATTCAGATGGAAGCATGGATCCATCCTGCCTTGTATCAACGCTTCAGGCTGCTGCTGCTGGTGTAATGGTGTGGGGGAGATTTTCTTAGTACCAGCTGAGCATGGTTTAAACACCACAGCCTACCTGAGTATTGTTGCTGAGCGTGTCCATCCCTTTATGACCACAGTGTACCCATCTTCTGATGGCTACTTCCAGCAGAATAACGCACCATGTCACAAAGCTCACATCATCTCAAACATGACAATGAGTTCACTGTACTCCAATGGCCTCCACAGTCACCAGATCTCAGTCCAATAGAGCACCTTTGGGATGTGCTGGAACGGGAGATTCTCATCATGGATCAACTGTGTGATGTCATCATGTCAGTATGGACCAAAATCTCTGAGGAATGTTTCCAGCACCTTGTTGAATCTGTGACACCACAAATTAAAAAGGAGGTCTAACCTGGTACTAGCAAGGTGTACCTAATAAAGTGGCCAGTGAGTCTATGTATGTATGTATGCGCTCGTAGTGAACGGTCCAGCTCCAAAAATAGATGAATGTCTTGGAAACCCTGAGGTCATGAGTGTGGTAAACTAAATGCGTGCTAAAATCACGGATCACTTCTTTGTTCTGAGTCTGGAACCTTTTGGAAAGATTTAGTCAGTAGATCTGAAGAGTTCTGTGCAGAAAATTGATTAAAAGGAATCAAAAATATATGAGGGAGCGAGACACCATGGAGCACTTCAGATCTAATTAACAGGATCTTAAGCTGAACTCAGAAACTCACTGGAAGCCAGAGAGCTGGAGCTGGAGTGTCTGATCCTCGTAATGAGCAAAGATTTAAGACAAACAACAGAACAACAGTTCTTCCCTCCACCTCCTCCGCCCCTCTGTGTTGTTATTCTCCCTATTAGCTGCTCAGTGTTCCTCCCACCCTGTTGCTGCATTGATTAAGTGTAGCTGAGCCTTGAGGCGGGGTCATGAGGTCAAAAGGCGCAGCAGCTCTGTCTGAACAGACAGTGGGGTGACAGGTCTGACCCTGAGACCTCTCCTACGACGTATCCTGAGGTCAAACTGGCAACAAACAGAATAATGAGGCGGAACAGGTGAAGAGCTGACTGATGATGACACATGATTGGGATTGTGACCGCAGGGACACATGTTTGGCATCCCAGTGTCAGTGCAGAGAGCCATCCATCTTCATTAGGTCCAGAGATTCACTCACCTTGTGGGGTTTGATTTAACACACACACACACACACACTCTCCTACACATGTCTGAGCTCCGGTCTTCAGCACTGCACTGACTTGCTGATTTGCTCAAAAGACATCTACTATGTCCTGGTCAATACTGGACTGGATTTATTTAGATATACACTCAGTGGTCACTTTATTAGGTACACATTCGTAGTACTGGTAGGACCTCTCTTTGCCCCTAGAATGGCTTGAATTTTTGGTCTCATGGATTTAACAAGGTACTGGAAACACTCCTTAGAGACCCTGCTCCAGAGAGAACATATAGAAAACAACATGTAAACATGTTGCCTTATTTTCAAGGTCTGGATGTGACCGAGGACGAGACACCTCCACCTGGAGTAGTATCCAGCTGGGCTTTATCTAGAGCTCGCGAGATTTCAGGCACGGTATGAGATCGCTGCTTGTTCTCGTGATATTTCGGCTGCGCTTTGGAAAGCAGAGCTAGATGGTAAACAAACATGGCAGCACATCGGTAAGGTAAGACAACACGTTTACATGTCGTTTTCTATATGTTCTCTGACATTTATCCTAACGATATGAGGCGGTCTTTGTGGAAAAAAAGCTTGTTTAGTGGACTAACTTTGCACTTGAAGGTTGCCCGTTCACTTACGTTTTAACAGGTCTGACGCTACTATGCGCCCCGGCTGTATCTAGGCTAACGACTAACATGCTAACTATTATTTTTATGTCACTAGTCACTTGAAACAAATTTAGGACGATAGGAGACAGGTTGAAATAAACTGAAATTTCCCTTTAAGTCTCATAATAGTATCGTACCGTGGAGCTTCTGGTGATTCCCACCTCTAAAATGAATCTAAAGGATGTTGAGGAGAGCAGCTCTCTGAAAACATGAAGGCCAGAAAAGGTTTGTCAGATGAAAGCAGGATTAGACTCCTCTCTCGTGTCCACTGATCATCACTTTCCAAAAACAACATGATTTTTTGTGAACTTTCTACTCTTGAGATCATCGTCCTGAGCTTCTTGTGTATTCAACCCGCAGATTAATGCGGGTTTGATATGCAACAACATTTGTCCTGTTTGAGTGTGAGAACATATTGAGTGAGGTTTTAGGCTTAAAGTGAGGGTGATTTTCGGCTTATTCTTCACATTGAGGATGATATCAGACAGGATTACCTCCCAGCTGTAATCTATTCATAGCAGCGGACGCCAGGCAGCAGCGCTCACCGCTCTCCTCTGGGGTCAGCGTTTAATGAGATTACTTTTGGATTACTGTTATCTGTTTGAAATGTGGAAAAACAGCAGGTACTCGGGAAAATGAACGGACGGCGTCTGTATTCAGCCCTCGTGGTGAAAATGTTATTCAAAAGCCCTCGAGACACAAGCTGTCAAATGTTTTCTCTGTCCATGTTTAATTTCTGACTTTAGTCAGTGTCTGAAATTTTAAACAGTAATTCAAAACCACTTGAAATTAAAAAAAAGATTGTTTTAATATTTTTATCATCAGCAGTGTTTTGGTCTCAGAGGTAGTTAAGAGATATTTAAGATAAAGATAAAGATAAGATATTTCAGTGTTGACTGATGTCAGTTAAGTTCAAATTTGGCACAAACATCGACTTGAACAATGAACTGATTAGAATTTGGATGGTCAAGAGTCACCGTGACCTCACACCTGTCTCATGCAATAACTCAGTAATGCCTTGAGGGAGGTTTTTTTTTTTTTAAATTTGGCACAAACATTCACATGGACTCAACTGATTAGATTTTGGTGGTCAAAGGTCAAGGTCACTGTGACATTGTGTCCATCTCATTCTTTTGAATGTCTCAAGATGGCTTTGAAGGAGTTTCCTCATATTTGGCACAAACGTCCACTCAGACTCAAGAATAAACTGAGTAGAATTTGGTAGTTGACGTTCAAAGGTCAAAGTTGCTGTGACCTCACATCTGTCACATTCTCATGAACGCAATAACTCAGTAATGCCTTGAGGGAGTTTCTTTAAATTTGGCACAAACATTCACATGGACTCAACAATGAACTGATTCGATTTTGGTGGTCAAAGGTCAAGGTCACTGTGACATTGTGTCCATCTCATTCTTTTGAATGTCTCAAGATGGCTTTGAAGGAGTTTCCTCATATTTGGCACAAACGTCCACTCAGACTCAAGAATAAACTGAGTAGAATTTGGTAGTTGACGTTCAAAGGTCAAAGTTGCTGTGACCTCACACCTGTCACATTCTCATGAACGCAATAACTCAGTAATGCCTTGAGGGAGTTTCTTTAAATTTGGAAAAAAAAAAGTTCACATGGACTCAACAATGAACTGATTTGAGTTCGGTGGTCAAAGGTCAAGGTCACTGTGACCTTGTGTCCGTCTCAGTCTTTTGAATGTCTCAAGATGGCCTTGAAGGAGTTTCCTCATATTTGGCACAAACATCCACTTGGACTCAATTGATAAGATTTTGGTGGACAAAGGTCAAGGTCATTGTTACCTCAAAAAACAACTTTTGGGCCATTACTCAAGAATTCATTTGCTAATTAAGACAAAATTACACACAAATGTGTAACAGGATAAAATAATGAAATGATGACATTTTATATCAAAAAGGTCAAAGGTCAACTTCACTGTGACATCATAGTGTTCTTCAAAAACATTTTTCTAGCCATTACTCAACGACATATCTCAGGAACGGATGGGGAGATATTGAAAACAGTGAAAGACGTTGAAACTGTGCTGATTGTATAGATCTTCTGTGATGGTGGGCTGAAGATGTGTGTGAAGCATCCACTTCATAGCTTCTTTGCAGCAACATTCATACTTTAAAGCGTTGTTTGGATGGCAGAAGAAAAACCAGCACACCAATACGACTGAGCTGGACAGCCACAAAAAAGGTTCATACTCATTGGACAGGTCATTTTGATTTGGTAGTCAATCACTTTATTGAAATAGGGTCTAGGTGCCATGTCTGAAGGGTCACTTTTGGTTCCAAAGGTACTGCAACAACAAAGGTTTGGTGCACATGTATACAGTGCTTTCAACTGACTTAACCAAGCACTTTATACAAGCAACATATTTTAGGAGTTCTGATAATTATTTGATTGACAAAAATGGGAATTATTAATAAATTGTTCTTAGAATAAGAACATGACCACAAATACTGGTCTACTATTCAATTTCAATTCAATTTTATTTATAAAGCCCAATATCACAAATCACAGTTTGCTTCAGAGGGCTTTACAGCATACGACATCCCTCTGTCCTTTGGACCCTCGCAGCGGATAAGGAAAAACTCCCTTTAAAAAAACCTTTAACGGGGGAGAAAGCAAAAAAACGATTTGCCTCTATTTGGAAAGCAGTAAAAGCCGACTGTGTTCCTGAGTGTTCGGCTCAAGTCAGAGCTGCATGCAGAGGGGCACTAAATCCAAACCGAGCAGTTTGACACTTGCCAATGAAATTGCCAGAATTTGCCTGTGGGCCGTGTGCAGGTTGACACCCTGGTATTACACAACAACGACTATCTGTCATGTGTGATAAGATTCTGCCAGCGGGAAAACCATTAGCTTTTAGAAAGTATTAGACTCAGTAGAAACATCATCACAGCCAAATGTTTCTTAACCAGCAGGGAGACACAGACACGGCTCCGCTGGGTGGGATGGACTTTTTTGGACTGCATTTTCATGGATGGGTTATTTGGGATTTTAATTTTCTTGTCTAACAATGAGCCGCGGATCTGTGGTAACTCTGCACACCTAAATATGTCAGGACTGCAGTTTTCTGTGGCTGTAGACTGTTTCTCCAGGACTGTGCGTCAGTGTTGGTCACAAAGCTTTCATTTTCATGCTGTTATGTAACCTCTGGTCCTACATATACTAGTAAACTGTAACTATAAAATGAAAGGATGTTTTGCTGCCTCTCGCAGCAGCTGGAGTCTGAGCAAAAACAATTTAATTCACTGGACGATTTGACCGGCTGCAGGTGACACCATCAGCCGGCTTGAGTCAAGCTCAGACCGATCAGTTCACACCGCTGCAACCTTTCTCTGCAACAATCTAAAACAGTTTCATCTCATCGTGAATCTGTGGTCTGAGACGGAGTTTAAAGCTAATTTCTTATTCAGTAGTTGAATATTTATACATCCAGCAGACACAGAGTAACGTGATCACCCATGATCACCATCCTTGGAGTGATGTTTGTGTCCACCTGATGAATGTAACCCCAATATTATCTCTCTTCTAACTCTGTTTTTGGTCTCCACCAACTCCTGACGGAATCATCTGTCTCCAGCTGCTAAATGTTCCACTGTGTTCACCAGCTAGTCTCAAACTGTGTCTGTTTGCTGCTGAACAGGTAGTGTAGAGCAGCTACCTGCTGCTGCTGCTGAAAACAGAGACTGAGCCAGACAGGAAATGAGCTGTAAAATCAAAAATGAGCTACAAGAGGCTGGTATCTGCAGTCTACATTCCTCACCGTCCTCTATGTTGGTATTCGAGTGCTGTCTCAGGACAAACTGGACAGCGCAGCACATGTTTTTGAGGCTTGTAGTGGCTTGTCGTCTGGCGTGTGTGCTGAGTGTCTCCTGGGAGGACGGGTCTTCGGCGGCTACAGTATCACAGGCTATTTCTTTTCTCCCTCAGGCTGTTGTGTTGAAGCTGCTACCTGCGCTCAGGGATCTGTCGCCCAGACAGTGTCAGGGAATAACCCTCAGCTCGCCTCTCAGGAACAAACACGCCTGCCCACACTGCAAAAAGTGTCTCACAGCCCGACCTCCTTTTAAAGTTTAGATTTACTTGCCTGAGAGAAAATAAAAGTGATTCATGAATTTGTTTTGAAACTCTATGTGATTACTTTTTCATTGCAAAACACTAATGAATAACTACCTTTCCTTGTTGTTGACTACAGGATGTATGAATCATTGTTAAGGCCCTTCAGAGCTGCATGCTTTCTGTTTTCAAAATGATATACGAGCATTTGTTTGAGACTGTGCTTTGTAGCGCTCACTATTGGACTTGTAATGCTGTGGCCTGTTGGTCGTTGTCGTCATGTGTGTTTAATCAAGCTGCTGATGACTGAGCAGGTGCACCTGGGAGAGTATGTGGTGAACCTGTATGCATGCCTCGTTCTGCACTGAGGAAAGTCCAACATGGGCCGAAGTGTTTGCACTTTTTGCACTCTGTGTACATTTGCACATTTTCGCTGTCTGTGCAACATGTAAAATTTTTTTTGTTCTGTGTGCGAGTCTTCTTTTGCTCCATTGTTCAAAATGATGGCAACAGCGCTGTGTGTGTCTCCATCCACCACCATGTGAAAGCAGCAGGCAAAACACACTTGTTAAATGTTCACTGGCATCAGAACTGCAGCCTCAGTCGTGCATTCTGACTGTCTCCACACAGCGTGCCAAGTCATCACACAGAGCTGTGAAAGTGAGAGCATTTTTAGAAATTCTGTGGCTCTGGCATAATAGCATTAAAAAAAACAAAAACATGTATTGTACCTTTGTTTAAGAGGTGAGTCGTCAGCTCTGTTGGATCGATAGAAAATGAGCCTCCTGGTTGAATGGCGCTGTCTGGGATTTAGCCAAGCTTCTGTGAATCAAAGGATATTACAGTTCTGGTTTCCTATGGGAAGCTAGGCTAAGGCTAAGGCTAGCTGGCAGGAGTTGGCAGAAATAGGCTGAATCCCAGACTTGTGGACTTTGCGGCCATGTTCACGTCATACCTGTCAAGTTTTGGATTTGAAAATAAGGGAGATTTTCCGGCGCCCGCCGCGAGCCGTCCCACTACCCCAACCAAGCTCCAGTATCCCTTACATTTTAAGACAGGTGTACAGGAAATCTAAAATAACCACTTGTCAACCACTTACTAACTACAGTTAGGTGATCAGAATCTGATAGGCCTACCTTTGTTGACACTGAAGTGCTGTGAACATTCCTACGTTATAATACAGCCTAAATGAAAACACAAAAGGGTATATGAAGCACATTTATTTATTTTACATATTTTCAGTTTATATACAAGTCAACACATTACATATTTACTGTTCATTTCACATTGCTTGTCTTTAAGTTTAACATTTACATTTTTTTTTTCATTACACATTTTCTTTTAATTTCTCATGTTCACTCGTGGCTCTCTGGCATTTACTAATGACTTATTATACAGATTTATTGCAGACTTTGCATCCTTTAACACTGTTTTGGAAGGAGTGTATTTGTGGGCTGGGCCAGAGTGGTTGATTTTACATGACAGACCCGCTGTCGACACTAACCTCGCGACAAATGCCACCCAGGCTACTGCAGGTGGCAGTTCTCGCGAGGCTAGTGAGAGTTCAGTTTGGAGAGGCAGAGGAATGTTTTTTGTTTTTTCTTTTTTGATTATATTATAATACAGAAGATTTACGGGAAAATACTAATACGGGAGGACGGCGGGAAAGAGGGGTAAAATACGGTAAAATACGGTAGTTTCCCGGCCAAAACGGGAGACTTGACAGCTATGGTTCACGTGAAGTCTGGGAGTGCAAAGAGGTCTGTCCAAATCCACAAGTCCACAAGAGGCCTCAAGCGGGCACTCTGCAGATTTCCAGAGAGTCCGCTTGGGGTGCAGACTTCACTGATTTAATTGTCCACAATTCATTGCAATACAGACATGACGTTGAATTTTTTTTTTTCTCTTCAATAGCGGACTAGAAAAACAAAACTCATGTTAAACAGTTAGTGTAGCCTATTAAAACAACACTTGAATAGTTAAATATGTAGAAATACAGGCTACAGAGGGGAATCAAAATGCATCGTATTATTGCAGCCCACCCTATTGGTCGCACGGTGTAAAGTCAAATATATCGGTGAGAAAAGTGTCCGAAAAACAACAAAAGAAGATTTTCTGATGTAACTAATAAACTTATATAAATTATGTATTCATAGCTCCGTCCTTATTCACAATATACAGAAATGTATTTTGTTCACTCACAAAACACGCCTGTGCATGAGATATATATCTTGTTATCTGCAGGGACAGATGAACAGACAGAATGTGACAGCAATTACAATGATTGAAGTCGCTCAAATGTTTCCATGGCAACGAGTAAAGCAGTCTCAAAGGCTGTCTATCAGCGGCTTGTGGTCCCCGCCCTCGTAGACTTTACATGATGACAATGAACTCGTCACAGTATGTATGACTGAAGTCTGTGAGGGCTCAGTTCGCAAGTCCAGAGGGTGGACATTTGGATGCAGCCGTACTTAGTTGATTTCCTCATCCCGATGAGTAACTTGCAGGCACACGTCACCACCATCCAAGCCGACCAGAAAAAAGCACTGCACCTTTGTAATTTGACACGCTGCACCCTTTTCACATCATACATTAACTTCATTTGGGGGCTGAACTCTCTCCAAATTAAGTCCTGAGCACATTGTCACATTTTTTAGTCGTGTTGTATACATTTAATAATTGCTCTGTCACATGAAAAGAATAAAATTGTTGCATTTTTTAAGGTGATGAGATTTCTCAGGCCCCAAGAGAAGAGAGGAGCTCACATGTAGCATACGTTGACTTGTGCAGACGTCGTCGAGGGAAGCTTCCATTGGAGATATCAATAAATCAGCCTCAGAAGTATACTGATAAACTCTGATACTGTGAGAGGGAACATAAGAAGACATACTGTGGACTGCACATATCAGTCAGATGTGTGTGTCAGCACTCAGTGAATCTGTGCATTCAGGCAGCAATCCATCAAATTTGTTTACTGCCACACAGAGAGCTGATGGAGCTAACCACAACACTGCTCTCTGCTTCTCCTGCTGCTTCTTGCTCTGAGGAAAAAAACAACAAGAGGTTACATCCATAAAGTGACATTAAAGAGCTGCAGGCTGAGCCGTGGGGAAATGTCACAATCACATGCTCAGGAGAAGCTTGGCCAGAGGCCACAACAGGGGAGAGTACACACATGTTGGATATTCTGCTGGACTGAGAGAAGATTTGTCCGGGGTCAGAGGTCGCTGTTATAAAACAACAGCTGTGGTCTACAGCCACGTACATGTGACTCCAGCCTCTGCATTTAGGAAGTCCTTGATGACCTTTCTACCTTTTTTGAAATGTAAGTTTTTTTTTTCATTAAAAATCCAAGCTGTGTGTCATCACTGCTCGATGAAAGTCTTGTGACTTGATTCAAAAGCTTGAAAAAAGGTGGTAGGTGAAACTCTGAGTGGAGTTTAATGTGTCACAACTAGAGTGCTGATCCACGCCAGGTTGCTGTGTCACAGCCGCCGAAGCTGATCGCAGCTTCTGTAGACAATGCACATAGTGCAGCCAGTGGAATTGTCTCTCCCAGCTCCCCTTTTTTTTTAAGATATTTCTGGGGGCATTTTTGCCTTTATAGATAGGACAGTTAAGCTTAAAGGGGAGAGAGAGAGAGAGGGGTAATGACATGCAGCGAAGGGCCACAGGCTGGAGTGGAACCCGGGCCGCTGCGGCAACAGCCTTGTACATGGGGCGCCTGCTCTGCCACTAAGCCACTGACGCTCCACTCCCAGCTCCCTTACACTCCTTACAAAAGCTGCAGTTGATGCAGTTCAAATTTGGTCCAAACTTTTTTTATGGATATGAGTTACTGAACCAAGACCAAGGCTAAATTATGACCTGCAAATGACTAGGTAAGGCTTTTTTTTTTTTAACTGACAATGATCGAAGGAAGTGTCTTTAACTCTGTGCTTTTGCTGCCTGATTTTGTTGATGACTTGTGGCCGGTTAAGAGTAGTGAGGAGTCGGCAGTCAGTGATGGTATAAAACATTCAATAAAACAGGTTTCTAAACATTTGTGAATCACGCAACCACAGGAGGTCCGTGAGCAAACAGTCATAAATGTGCACACAAAATATTAGGCTGATTGGTCCAGTAGTATGCAAGATTAGCTGCAGACAGACAAACACACACTCTCACACTCATCCTCTTGAAGGGGACAATAATGACACAATGGTATAAAACATTATCGGCCATTAAAGGGAACGTTTGCTCTTGTAGCCCAGCTCGTGGTGTGACTTGACGGATGGTCCACCACTTTGTATTCCGTGAATTATCTTAACAAATATTAGTTGCATTGTCATTTGCTTTGGTTCAGACACAACTGTGTTGATCCCTTGACTTTAAAGCTTTTATTGTGATTTTTATACGGGGCATGAGATATGCCCATTCAAAGTTTGACATTTCGGTTGCTATAGCGCCCCCCTTTGGCCAATTGATGTAATATTGCTTCATTGGCATCCTCCCATGACCCTCTACCACTGTGCCAAATTTCACATGGATTGACCAAGTCAGTGAGGAGAAAAACGTGGAACAGACACACACACAGAGTTTTCATCATTATATAGTAACGCTGTCTGAATTTCTAAATACTGGTAATACTGATAGCGCCCCAGCCTATTTGCAGCAGCAACAATGCTTAACCTCACCATGTTAAACATTGACAAGCATAACAATAACAGCAATACTGATTTCATATTGACTTTACCACAAAGGGTTTAGAAACTAACTTTGTTGATCAACTTCTGTTCATCGCACAGTCTGGTTATTTTAGCTTCACAACAGAGTACTGAAAGCAGTCAGCAGTTTGGAGGAAGGTGTCTGCTGATTTAAATGTGATGCAGATGTGTTTTATCCCTGGTGATGTAGAGGAAGTCACACCCGTCCCTCACCTAAGTAAAGGGTGTGAGAAATGAGCTGAATATACAAAAGTAGCAAAAGCAACTCCTTGATAGCAAATTATTGGAATATTGTTTCAACCTGAAAGCAGCTTTTCAGTATTTCTGTTAAAGGTGGAACTGATATTAACTACTTCATATATATATTTGTGTTAAAGTGGAAATGTAGTGGGCTAAAGATATAAAGATGCTCTGAATGGAAATAACCAAGTAAAACACCCAGAAATTGTATTTAATTGCAGCACTTGAGGAAATGGACTTGTCACTGTTTGTCTCAGAGAAACCCATGTTTTGACACATGGATGTGGTTACATTAACACGTGCCTGAGTGTAGAAGCTTCCTCCTGCTGGTGTATAAGCCTCCGCAGCCCCCTCTCTTATTAAAATGTGCATTCAAACACCACACACTGAAAATTCATCATCTGCAGCGCATACAGCGACACAGATGATACACGCAGCAAATCGAGGGCTTCGTCATGGGCTTGCTTCTGATCACACATTCCAAACATATTGGTGAACATCTCAGCTTTCATCGTGTTTGAGATGAGCTGCTGTAACACACACGTCCTCCTGCAGACGTTCACTTGTCATCTCAGTCGTTAGTCCAATTTACACGTTCTGCCTGAGAAAACAGCTGAACTGTGATGCTGGAGGTGCCAAGAAGAGCTGTCAAATCATCCTGTTACACCACTAATGTCCTTATACTATATGATGATGGCTGATGTTTGGCTGGAAATCTGCTGGATTTCCATATGGAACAAAACAGCAGCAAGGTGCTTTCCTTTGAGTTAAAGTTTCCGCTGATGACAGGATGCAAAAAAAAATAACTCCTGGTTAGGGCTGGGTGTTCCCAAGTTTTGATATCTTTCAACATTTCCACTGTAAGTAGAGTTACCAGCCTTTTTTTAATGTGGTGGTCACTGCTGCACTGTCCTCACCTCACCAAGCATGCTTTTTTAAACAAATAATGTGACACATAGGTGCCAACTTGTTTCTTCCTGTCGGTCCTCAAAACAGTTGAATACCCAGCCCCCATGCTTAAGATAAACCTCCTGGAAAAAGTACGTAAAATGCACACTTTTCAGCACCACAGGAAAGTCGCACACCGGCACACACAAAATATTCACAGGGTCCGGAGATTAAAAGTGCAACTAATGATCCACACCATCAAAACTCACAGAAAGTAATAATCAAAGCCATGAGAGGCAAGGCCGTCACTACCATTGAGGACAGCGAGGTCATGACCTCGGTATTTTTTCCCGACCTAAATGAATGAATTAAATGAAAATAAAAATAAACCATTTCCTTTGTGCGGTGAAAATACGTGGGAGGACCGATGGAAGGTGACTGAGTGACTCTCTCTTCTCTATAATAACAATTATTTAAAAAAGAAAATTCTGGTACTCTTGTTTGATCGACGCAGCTTTCATACAGCTTTGCACACACATTATTCTTAGATGGATTACTCACGAATGCAGGGTCGCACAGAAATGCCACACATATCATATGAAAGCGCAGGACCAGAGCTTTCCAATGATACCACACACATCATTGTACTGTCCCATCACGCTATAAATCTAGATTAATTGTCTACAACATAAAAACCTGACAAATTTCTTTACAACCCGTTATACAGATCTTGTTATCAGTCACTTCATATAGTGAGGAATATCGTATCTTACCACGTCTTAGGCTTGCGTGTGTTTCTCCCTGTCTATCCACATTTGTAGTCCGGCTTTCAAGACGCAAATATCTCCATATTGTCCAGTTGACACTCCATCAAACTTTGTATGACAAGACCAGCCACTTCACCTTTGCGCACACAGACAACTGTAGCCTAATTATGCATGCATGACAGGGAGTCTCCCCTCTTCATATATGGCAGAATATGTCAACTTCCAACTTGCTATGGTGAGATACATGTAAAAATGTAAGAATTTAGTAACACGGATTTGTTTTTTTCATTGATATAAAATTGATATAACTGACAACTGACAGATGAAGAGAAGTACTTCCTGCTAAAGAATAAGTGGTTCAAACATAATTATAAATACCCACAAATGAAGTTTGGTGAAAGGCAATTATGCTATAGTATGAAGTGGGAAGAGAAACATGATAAGATGGGATTAATCTAATATGATGTGTGTAGTTCTTTATAGATGTAGCCTCTTAATTTGGCTGTCAAAGTGCACCAGATTGAAGGCTTTTGATATATAATTGACAAAAATTTCTGACCCCCCCACGTGTACCACGACTAAATGACCTCGGTATTTCAAAAATCCTGCGTACAGCCCTGATGAGAGGGTGTGCTTTAAAATCATTTGTAGAATGACAGTGATGCCTACGATACTGATTTGAGCACATTCTTAAGCACAGCTACTGTTTCTAAACAATATTGAAACTGACTGAGAAGTGGAAGTTGAAAGCCGACTCCAGCTTTGCCAATTGTCGCTCCGCTTCGCTATATTTGCGTTTTTTCAGTGATGTGTCCCTCATTTTTGTATCTACCTCTTGCATGCATGCTGGTTCCTGATTTCACCTGCACGCTGTTCCCAGGAACATCCTGTATTTAGTAATATAAGAAGAAAAAACAGGCAGAGGGCAGAGTCTGTGCAGATAAATACATCACCACACACTTCTAGTGGGTCATAGGTGATGAATTTACTTTTATATTGTTTTTCAGGAAATTCCTTTATAACGGACTTTAAAAGTAAAAGTTTGGGTGGACCCACTTGTTTTGCAACATGAATAATGTATAGCGGATAGAGTTTGCTATCAAAACAATATAAGTTTGGCCCCGTCAGTAGGCTGGCACACGTGTGTGCTCAGGCCCAAAGCACTTACTGAATCACATCTATGATTTGACATATACATTGTATACTGTACCCTCAGATTGCATGGCAACAATGCTGGTTACATGTCTGCACTTCTATAAGATAATTCTATAGTAAGTATAGCATTACTTCTTCTTGGTCTGTAGTATGGTTTGTTGTGGTATAGTATGTAATCCTTTGCATTTACCATACTGTGATACGGTACACTTTTTTAACTATTTGAAGACAAACGCCTTTCAAGCTTTTGATTTACTGGTCCATGTATGTCCAACCCTCACCTATGGTCATGAGGTTTGGGTAGTGACCGAAAGAATAAGCGGCCAAAATGAGTTTCCTCTGAGAGTAAGGAGCTCGGACATTTGGAGGGAACTCGGAGTAGAGTCGCTGCTGTATTGCGTTGAAAAGGGGTCAGTTGAGGTTGGCAGGTTGTCTGATCAGGATCCTCCTGGGCGCCGCCTTTTAGAGGTGTTCTGGGCACGTCCAAGTGGTAGTAGACCTCAGGGCAGACCCAGAACACGCCGGAAGGATTAAATATCACGTCCGGCCTGGGAACACCTCGGAATCCCCCAGGAGGAGCTGGAAAGCGTTGGAGAGGAGAGGGAGAGGGACGTCTGGAATACTTTGCTCAGCCTGCTGTCCCCATGACCCAGCTTCGGATAAGCAGTTGAAAATGGATGGATGGACCTTTTACAGCTTGTTCAAATATTTAGGCCTTTATGCTTAATAGTCTTTACTTGCTAACACTAGGAAGAGGCTTGTTTGGAAGTCAAGCGTGCACATTCAGAAACAAGTTTCTCCTGATTGTGTCACACACGTTTGGCGTTATGTGCCTTGACTTATCCCTCAAACAACATAGAATCTCTGCTCCCTGCCTTTGCTTTCACTCATCTCAGTACGAATGGTGACTAAGACAAAAACTGCCACAGCTCCAAAACTGTCTGTGACAGTTGTCTCTGCTGAATGACATCAGATATTGTCATGGTAACAAGTCCCATATAGGTCATATCCCATGGGATTCATATATGTAGCACAGATCCGTGTGGTCTAGACTGGAACTGAAGAATACAAAGTGCTAGAATACAACCTTGTGATGTTCACACAGAAAAGAAAACATCAGATCTGTGTCACAGGAAGAAAAAAATCCTGAAGTGGGACAGTCTGAGCTGCACTGGGAGCAGAGTCTTTACGTCACTGGGAGAGTTGGAGTACAGCATGAAAGGTTTTTTGTTCTCTTCACAGTCACTTGGTTTAACAAAATGTTGATTGAATACTACAGAGACCAGTGTTTGGCAGTTGTGACTACTTTTACTAGTCGTGTCCCAAAATAAAATGTCATTTTAAGGTTTTTCTAATATTTTGTGCAACCTCAACCTCAGAAGTGATCGTAGAGTTGCACTACAGTGCTCAGAGGTCTCTATTTTTCTGGTCGGTCTGCCTGTTTTTTCTTTCTGTGAGCTCCAAGTACATCTTAGGGTGCTTTCACACCAGCCCTGTTAGGTATGGTTCAATGGAAGTCAAGTTCATTTGCCACCGAAGTGCAGTTCATTTGGGCACGTGTGAACACATCAGTCGCATTCGGGTGTGCAACCAGACGGAGACCTTCTTGAAGAGGTCGTCTCAATCCGGTTACAAACTCTAGGTCTAAAAGCACCCTTATATTGCAGTGTATCCTCATAGAACAGTTTGTATGGTATCCTATGAATTAGCACCCTGCAAATGACATTACTTCCCTAACATACAGTTACGTAATCACTGTGAAGTTACGGAGGTTTGGTTTAGGAAAAGCATCATGGTGAGGACGTTCCTTAAAATGAATCAAATTTAAGTCAAAGTTCACAAGGGTCCGAACACATGACTTTTGACCTATCCACCACCCCAACCTGCCTCCTTACTAAACCACTCTGGACTGCTTCTTTCTCTGCTCCCATCAATGTATGGTCACGTGGACAAGGCAAGGCCTTTGAAAATACGTTGGACATGTAGGAAGCATTTGAACTGTTAATGAGAACAGCCTGTTTATTGATAAAGTCAATCCAGCGCAGACACAGTAGGATCAACAGCTGAGTACTTCTGCTTTAAGTCCAGACCATTCTCATTCTGAAGTCGTTGAATACCACTGCTTTGTCAGTGATTTCGGCGTTAGACACCTGATGGCAATAGCCACCTTTCACAGGGGTATGACATGCTGCAGGGCATGCGGCGGGACGTAACCTTTAGCGGTTTTATGATATGTTGCCGGTTGGCCAAACGGCACCTGTTGCAGCAGACTGATTCACTGCTGGACGGTGTCAGGTTGAAACGCTGCCGGTAACAACGTAACATAAGGAGCTGGAAAGTCCCTGTAGGGCTGGCAGGAGGGATGGTGGATGGGTCCAACGAACCCCAGATTCTCACTCTGGAGCCCGCTGTTTGCTTCACCTATGAATGTAGATTCACACCATGACATTTTTTTTCCAAAAACTAACCATGTGCTTTTGTTAGCAGGTATTGTTGGTAAGATAAATGACAAAACATGACTCAACATTTTGGAAATCACAACATGACCTTACAAAAATTCATCTTCATTCATTCTTCTTAACCCTATGGGCCCTAGGCCTTTTGGGGTATTTTTACTGCCTTTACTTTTAAGCTCATATCACAGTCATTATAAAGGCTACATACACATGCTATATCTTGTTTTGTTTTTTCAGGACAATCTATCCAGATTTGCCATCATTCCATGTCCTTCTACAGTCAGGTCCATAATTGTTTGGACAATGATACAGTTGTCGTCATTTTGGCTCTGTACACCACCACAATGGGTTTTAAATGAAACAATGAATACCTGCTTAAAGTGCAGACTCTCAGCTTTCATTTAAGGCTTTTTTCAAAAATGTAGTATGAACCGTGTAGGAATTACAACCATTTCTTCACACAGTCCCCCAACTTTAAGGGCTCATAAGTATTTGGACAAACTAACATAATCATCAATTAAACAGTCAGTTTTAATACTTGGTTGCAAATCCTTTACAGTCAATGACTGCCTGAAGTGTTGGACACATAGGCATCATCAGATGCTGGGTTTCTTCCCTGGTGATGCTCTGCCAGCCCTTTACTGCAGCCGTCTGCACTTCCTGCTTGTGTTTTGGGTGTTTTGCCCTCAGTTTTGGCTTCAGCAAGAGAAACGCATGCTCAATTGGATTCAGGTCAGATGATATGACTTGGCCATTGCAGAACATTCCACTTCTTTGCCTTAAAAATGTCTTTGGTTGCTTTTGCAATATGCTTCAGGTCAATGTCCAACTGCACTGTGAAGCATCGTCCAATGAGTTTTGAAGCATTTGGTTGAATCTGAGCAGATAATGGTGCCCCAAACACTTCAGCTTTCATCCTGCTGTTCTTGTAAGCAAGACAAGACTTCACTAGAATAAATACAGAGGGTTTATCACAAGATGCAAACCATTGGTTAGCCTTAAAAATGGAAGGCCAGATTAGAGTTTGTCAAAAACCATCTAAAAAGCCTGTACAGTTGTGGAACAGCATACTATGGCCAGATAAAACAAAGATCAACTACCAGAATGATGGGAAGACAAGAGAAGGAAGAAGGGAAGGAACTGCTCATGATCCAAAGCACACCACCTCATCAGTGAAGCATGGTGGAGGTACTGTTATGTCATGGCCATGTATGGCTGCCAGTGGAACTGGTTCTCTTGTATTTATTGATGATGTGACTGCTGAGAAGAGCATCAGGATGAAAGCTGAAGTGTTTGGGGCACCATTATCTGCTCAGATTCAACTAAATGTTTCAAAACTCATTGGACGATGCTTCACAGTGCAGTTGGACATTGACCTGAAGCATACTGCAAAAGCAACCAAAGACATTTTTAAGGCAAAGAAGTGGAATGTTCTGCAATGGCCAAATCATATCATCTGACCTGAATCCAACTGAGCGTGCGTTTCTCTTGCTGAAGCCAAAACTGAGGGCAAAACACCCAAAACACAAGTAGGAAGTGCAGACGGCTGCAGTAAAGGGCTGGCAGAGCATCACCAGGGAAGAAACCCAGCATCTGATGATGTCTATGTGTCCAACACTTGAGGCAGTCATTGACTGTAAAGGATTTGCAACCAAGTATTAAAACTGACTGTTTAATTGATGATTATGTTAGTTTGTCCAAATACTTATGAGCCCTTAAAGTTGGGGGACTGTGTGAAGAAATGGTTGTAATTCCTACACGGTTCATACTACATTTTTGAAAAAAGCCTTAAATGAAAGCTGAGAGTCTGCACTTTAAGCAGGTATTCATTGTTTCATTTAAAACCCATTGTGGTGGTGTACAGAGCCAAAATGATGACAACTGTATCATTGTCCAAATAATTATGGACCTGACTGTATGTGCCTGTATTTTATAAAACATCTGTGTTACTGAACTGTTACATTTTTACATGTATCTCAGCATAGCAAGTTGGAAGTTGACATATTCTGCCATATATGAAGAGGAGAGACTCTCTGGAATCTGGCAATATAAGAACCATGATGCTGGGACATTCTGTCACTTCACAGCTGTCCAAAACATGTGGTTTGTGCCAGGCGGACATGATTTTGAATGTGTTTTATCTGAAAGACACATGCAATATTTACATGTAAGATGAAAGAAAAATAGTCAACCAAGTACAATGTTGTCCTCCAAGAAAATATTTGCCACTTTGTTTGCAGTAAAAAAAAAATCGGGATGTGTTTTTGTTGTCGTTTTTCTGTTTCAGTTATATATCCACCTTATTTTCAAACACGGAAGTAAATAGTGATCAACTTCCGTTTGTTTGTGTGTGACTTCCGGTCAGCCGCTTTCCCTTACCGGAGCTAACGGTGCAAGCTAATTTTTTTCAATTTTCAGTTGTTTATGTTAGTCAATCAGTTAGTTAGTTAGTTAGTCTGTGTATTTTATATAGATAACTGTGCCCACGTTTCTGTTATAACAGAAATTTATTCCCTCTAAATGCGAATAAATCGCACGTCAATCATAAACTATGAACCAAAAAAGCACCCTCGACACACAGACACACAGACGATGCTTCTGCATGCCAGCCAAACGTGTGCGCAACTGTGAGAAATAAATATGTGAGGTGTACGCTGCTTTTCTATCTTTTTTTTTCTTTTCTTTCTTTCTTTCTGTCAGCGACATACACTCCTAACACAGGACGGGTTGTTTTAATTGACTGAGTTGATCATTAAGCCATAGTGATGCGCGGATCGGCTCTGATAGCACGCAAATCAGCATGTACGCATCAACCATCCAGCTGTTACAACATGATTGAGCTAGCAAAGCAGTTTTGTGTTGCTATGTGTGGTATTTATTCAGTTTTGGGAAATCACGATGTCTAGAAAGCATCAGTGGCTGCAGCTGACACGGACAGCTAACGTTAGCAGCAAAGCTAACATCAGGACGTCATCTGTTAAAAGCCTCCCGTTGTCGGATACGACATGAAACTACTCCAATTAGCTCAATCATGTTGTAACTAAGACATCCGCTGGCGAAAATATTCTTTCACGGGCCACTTTGTGAGTTTAGTGAGTTATTACAGACACCGCTAACGGCTAACAGCTAACAGTTAGCCCAGCTAATCTACGATAACCATGTTATTAATTACACACACAGAAATACTAATGTTTGTTCAGTCATTGTGTTTATAGACTTTACAAACATCAGATACAGTGACGTGAAAAATGTGATATATACATATATATATAGCTAAACTCAGCAAGGTAAACAACAAGGCGATTCCCATTTACACAGTGGTAAGAGTGCTGGACCGGAAGTGTCGCACAGGCGTTCTGTTTTGCCTCCGTGTGTCCGTGAAAAATAAGGTGGATTGGGGGGACATTTTGGGCGTTGGGGGTGGACGTGTCCCCCTCAATGTATATGGTGACCACGGCCCTGTCATGCATGCATAATTAGGCTACAGTTGTCTGGGTGCGCAAAGGTGAAGTGCACTGGTCTTGTCATACAAAGTTTGATGGAGTGTCAACTGGACAATATGGAGATATTTGCATCTTGAAAGCCGGACTACAAATGTGGATAGACAGGGAGAAACACACGCAAGCCTAAGACGTGGTAAGATACGATATTCCTCACTATATGAAGTGACTGATAACAAAATCTGTATAATGGATTGTAAAGAAATTCATCAGGTTTTTATGTTGCAGACAGTCGATCTGGATTTATAGCATGATGGGATGACAGCACAATGATGTGTGTGATCACTGGAAACTCTGGTCCTGCGCTTTCATGTGATATGCGTGGCATTTCTGTGCGAGCCTGCATTCGTGAGTAATCCATCCAAGAGTAATGTGTGTGCAAAGCTGTATGAAAGCTCTGTTATTTTAGTCATTTTATTGTAATTTTATCATTTTTTTTGTCTGTGCAAACATTGGACTAAGTGCTTGGTCTTGTTGGAAAGCTATGGTTCCGCCGTTTCACGTAATATGTGTGGCTTCTAGCTATGACGCACGGTTGCGGAGAAAATCCATAGAGAAGAACAGGTGTGAATTTGGAAGCACTATGCGTCGTTCGGGCCCATAGGGTTAAGGCCGTATTATGTAGTACTCGCATGTGACGTGTTAAATTACTGGACGGTGGTTAAGTTTGTCGTAAAATCACTTATGTATGTCATGTAACGTGACGTAACCATCGAAAGGACGCAAGTACGTACAGTTAAAGAAAGTCAACATTGACTTTTGGTTTCATGTGGGACACGAACAGCGGCCTCCTGGGTGAAACTCCTGTGTTTGATTGACCCATCCATCCATCACCCAGCCCATCTCCCTATTCAGGCTTTGTCACTCTTATACTTCCTGTGGGGTCGTAACATTAACCACCACCCTTTGAATGACGTCCTCGAGCCACAATAAAGGATCCTAATTGAATTTCCATCGGCATTGTTTCTATAGTGCTGGCACCACGGAATAATGTGTTAGGAGGTCGCGGTTACTTCACGTATTTCTGTGAGACCAAGCTGGGTAATCTAGTATAAAAAATGTGACTTATATATTTGTATAGTGAAGCGTCTATAATATCAGTTGAGTATCAATCTTTAAACAACCTCTATTCATGTGCACCAATAATGAAGCACTGAAATGTGAATGTGGCAGGAGCTCTTTACAGTTTTGTCACCTGGGAACGGTTACTGTAACATGCTGTCAGTGTGGATTTTATTAATTGAAACTTCTGGCTTGACTTGACTATCAGTCATTTGTGTCGCTCAGTCATTCACTCAATGACATCACTGTGTTAGGAAGTGTTTTTAACTGAGCACAAGGAAGTCGTTCTGAGTCGTATTTCATTTTTCAGGTGGTTTTCAAAGATTGATCAGCTCTCTCTTCATTCTGTAGACTGACTTGGAACATCCCTCTTTAATAGGGCTAATTACTGAAACCCAGCGCTGTGTGAAGTTTGTATTGGCAGGAGGTGTTAGATTTATGATCTCACTCATTCTTCATGTGACAGATCCTGGTCCTGTCAGGGTTATAGAAGAGATTTATGATGCTGAGATAAGGCTTGTTCCAGTTACACAGAGAATGGGCATGTGGTTAACAGTCGGATGTAATCCATTATCATGGCAACCAGACTGCCATTCTTTGATAGCATGGATATTAGCATGTATAGCCTTAGCCGTGTCACGCTAACATAAATCAAATGAAGATGCTTGTCAAAGATTTTTTGTTGAACAGTGGCGTTAATCAACTTTGTGGTAGTTTGTTGTTGTCTCTGAAAAATATGAAATCTAAAAATGAGAAAATACTCTGGAGTTAAAATAGAGACACTGACCACAGCTGGAATACATGCTGACAGTCGGTCCACTGAGAGAATACACAGAGCTTTAGTTTGTTTTTCTACAAAGCCTGCCTGCAAACATCAGAGTGATTTTTCCACTCAGTTATGAATTATTAATGGAGGCCGTCCATGTCATGGTAAATTTAAAATGCAATATCTTTTGACGGCTTGTGTTGACTGTGGAATATCTTCATCTAGTCGTCTGCAGAAAACAGAGCGTGTGAACCCGAGTTAATCATTCGCTGTCTCCTCTGTACCTCGGAGCCACGGAGTAAATCCCTTCATTTGGCAGAGGAGTGTTTTCTGCAGAGACCGGCGATGGCGGCGGGACGTTTAGCTCTGCTGCTCAGAGCCAGCTGCTCCTCGAACATGTTTTCATACAGCTGTCATCAGATACTAAGAGCAGGTTAAACTGAGGTGGCCGGACGGCTTTTAAGAGCAGCAATGTTTTCTTCTGCGGTACATACAGTACAGGCCAAAAGTTTGGACACACCTTCTCATTCAATGCGTTTTCTTTATTTTCATGACTATTTACATTGCATTACAAATTTAATACCTACAGCAAATTTACGGTAAATTTAAGACAATTTAAGACCTTAATTACCCGAATTTTAATTTAAGACATTTTAAGACTTTTTAAGGACCCGCGGGAACCCTGGAGTCCAGCTCTTCTGCATGAAAGTCCACACTTCTGACATTACAAATCTTTAAACCTAACGCTGAAGCTAATGCTGCCCTTTTGCTTCATACTTGCGATTACCTGTTGGTAAAATGTAGATTAACTTAACTCACCACTACAGTTGTACTTACCTTTCTACTTACCTGCAATGCTTAAGTAAAAAAAAGCGGATATGTCCAAAAATTGTTCTTAAAACGGTTTGGAAAAGCATTAAATTTAAGCATTTGATACCTGTTGATGCCCTGCAAATAAAGTGTCAAGTACAGTACAGGCCAAAAGTTTGGACACACCTTCTCATTCAATGCGTTTTCTTTATTTTCATGACTATTTACATTGTAGATTCTCACTGAAGGCATCAAAACTATGAATGAACACATGTGGAGTTATGTACTTAACAAAAAAAGGTGAAATAACTGAAAACATGTTTTATATTCTAGTTTCTTCAAAATAGCCACCCTTTGCTCTGATTACTGCTTTGCACACTCTTGGCATTCTCTGTTGGGGATTTATTCAAAATTGAAGGCACACTGAACCAGCATGGCTACCACAGCATCCTGCAGCGACACGCCATCCCATCCGGTTTGCGTTTAGTTGGACCATCATTTATTTTTCAACAGGACAATGACCCCAAACACACCTCCAGGCTGTGTAAGGGCTATTTGACCAAGAAGGAGAGTGATGGAGTGCTGTGGCAGATGACCTGGCCTCCACAGTCACCGGACCTGAACCCAATCGAGATGGTTTGGGGTGAGCTGGACCGCAGAGTGAAGGCAAAGGGGCCAACAAGTGCTAAACACCTCTGGGAACTCCTTCAAGACTGTTGGAAAACCATTTCAGGTGACTACCTCTTGAAGCTCATGGAGAGAATGCCAAGAGTGTGCAAAGCAGTAATCAGAGCAAAGGGTGGCTATTTTGAAGAAACTAGAATATAAAACATGTTTTCAGTTATTTCACCTTTTTTTTGTTAAGTACATAACTCCACATGTGTTCATTCATAGTTTTGATGCCTTCAGTGAGAATCTACAATGTAAATAGTCATGAAAATAAAGAAAACGCATTGAATGAGAAGGTGTGTCCAAAATTTTGGCCTGTACTGTATGTAATTCTGTGTATGGATGTAATACAAGTCCCGTCATTGTGTAACTGATAGCTCTGAAATATTGATGCTGGGTGGGTGTCTGATCTCGCTGTCCTTCTAAATCACTTTGTCACGTTAAAGGGGGACAATCACTAATTATCCTGCTGAGAAGTTCCCACGCTCACGATATGAATATTTTTCAGACGAAACTCGTAACTGATAAAGACCTACTTCTCACGGCCGATAAGATGACAGATTATTTCACACTTTTGTATCTTAAAAATAAGTTTATAACCTGTAGTTTATGCACACCTGAGGGTAAGAAGGCTAAGATGTAGTACGAAAATATGGATGATTTAATATCCCATAGCCCTGATGTGATCACTATTGTTAACGCAACATAAATAAGGAACATTCTCATTATGCAAATGTTCATTTACTTTTTCTGGTAAAGCTTATCAAAAAACCTACCAAACATACTTTGGTTTATATCGAGCATTCTGCCTAAAGGCCCAGACACACCAGTGCGATATCAGAGAACTAGTGGTGCCACAAGCCGACTGTTGCATCACCTCACGTCACCTGTGTCTCTGCCAAAAAATTCAAAAAGATAAACTGTTAGATCGTTGTGATGCTAGTTAGCCAGTTAGCATATTAACACCACAATCCTATGTTGGAACACAGAGCATATTTACTGTGTGCCAGTGAACAGTAACACAAACCATCAGGAAACGGCCCCAACATTGACTGGCTTGGAGTGTAGCAGAATTAAGAATTGAAATTAAATGCTGTGACATAATAAAAACAGACATGTCAGTATTTTATACACAAGTAATTTAAACAAAAAGAGTAGATGCGGCCTCCTTTTCTTCCCTGACAATGTGACACTTCTAGAAATTAGGATTGAAGTCCTCAATTCAAAGAACTGCTTGTGATTTTAGTGTAGAACTTCGGTCACGTCTGAGTTGAAGACTCAAGAAAAAAGCGAGCACATGAAACTTTAGTTCATGTTCCCAAAGTCAAGAATAACCCTCCATGTTCCATCTCTTAAATCTATGATCTATTTATTCATTGTTAGATCTGGAGTGTGGAAACATGTGTGTTTATTTTCCATGTCACACTGTATGCTACTACTCACCCTTGAATCAAATTGAAAACATTATGATAATTATTACTATTATTAACCTTACCTCATTATTTTCCGTGTAGCTGTTTGTAAGCTGTGCCTCTTCCTGGCCCGCTGCTCTTAATGAGGCCTTGTTAAAAACATCCACATCACTGGCATTTTCCTTTAATGAGTGCACCGGCAGTCTCCATGCTGATGCCCTTTATGGCGAGCCGGCGCTGCTCTTTTCCAAAACAACATGGACGCCGTCACAGTTACCGCAGCTGCTGCAGCTTACGGGGTTTTGATTTTGGTCTCCGTGGGAGGAGCAGAGGCCTTCAGGGGGCGACTTAGAAATTGAATCAGTGCTGATGGCGTCCTGGGAGAGATTCACAGTAACACACCATAATGCACTGGGAGGCTCCTCAGCTCTGTAAGATACAGTGAAGAGCCTCAGGGGAGAAGGCTGTGAGAGAGATGGCTCAGTGTGTGTGTGTGTGTGTGTGTGTGTGTGTGTGTGTGTGTGTGTGTGGCTTTAAGGAAACATACTCCTACACATCTTCAGTTTTGCATTTGAAACACACTCCAAGAGATTTCTTTTCTTCATGGCAACAGCATGCAGGGTTTCCTGCAGCAGTTTCTTTAAGCAGAGGCGGGCCGCCTCCACTGAATTAATTAATTAATTAATTCATCTCCGCCATCGTCAGGAGACATTAAAACAGTTTTACTAAATGAAACCTTTAAAGACCCAGCCTGCTATGTTGTTAATTGTGATAATCTGAAGCACATTAACATACATGATTGAGAAGTTTCTCTGCTACAGAAAGAACTGTAAATCAAATCAAATCAAAACAGCATCAGAAATAGGTTGGTGGACATGGCCCGAAAATGATATCACGATATGTAGTTTTTGCGATACCATATTCTTGGTGATGTGAAAAATTAGTAAAAAGATATTTTATTATTATTATTATTATAAAGAATAACTTCAGCATTTTTTGACCTGGACCCTGTCTCCCCGGGTACATTGATCAAAGAGACTGAACATGTTAGACATGGAGATTGCCAGATACAGCGTGTCTCTCAGTTCTGTAATTTTTGATAAAATATGGCAACCATTCATGTCCTATTTATCAAGAATGGCCTGAAGCAGCAGCCCTTTTTAGACAGGAATTGTGCAAATTTGCAGGAAAGCCCAATCAGTCTTTTTTCAGCATTGGCAGTATAAAAACAAAATCGGGGAGTGCAGCAAAATGCCACCTGCCTACGTTTGTTTATACAGAATGTGCCTTTTTCGGGGCAATGGTGGGCGTGAGCAAGTAACAAAACGTGTAGCTCAGCGTGTGACGTAAACAGTGACGTGGGAGGGAAGCCCCGGCTGGTCAGTCCTTCGGTGATTCTCTCGTAAGTCGGCCCGTTCTTCACCGTCCCCGTCATCTGACGGTTAATGGCCTCTTCATTTGTGAGGACAAGGAGGGCGCGCAATTCCTTGTCTCCCCAGTTGCTCATCTTTACAGTGTCTGTCAGGTTTGTGTTTCCCTCTTGCTACTAGCTGCTGAGCTGTTTCCTGTTTATCCACCGCCAGTGGGTCGCAGGTGCGGCGTCATTAACAGCTCCTCCCACAAGTCATCAACAGCCCCTCCCGTTGCGGAAGGCCGCCTCGCTGTGTTTAAACTAAAAGGGTTCCACCAATATGTCTACCCTACGAGGCGGAAAATTGGGCACCTCGGATCAACTCGCCAATCTGGCTCTGTGTGTCTAAATGCTCGCAGCTTGCCGTCAAATTGGCCTAACGTTTGCCAAAAATCTTGCAGTGTAAAAGGGGCTAGTGGGTCCAATCTGTTCCAGCCACGGGATCCAGAGTTCTCCTTAGTCATTATTTTAAGGTCCACACAGTTTAATATATTTGCCGTTATACTTGCGTTCCGCCATGTTGTCTCGTTTACTGTCTCTGTGAGTAGCTCTCCTTAAGTCATTAGTCTCTATATACAGACTCTACATTCAGTGAATGTAGAGACATAATTGGCGTCACTGCAAACTCTGAATCCATTGCAATGGTTCAGCATATTTACTTATATATAAACGGAAGTCTGAAACGGAAATTTGTCTCCTCCGCCCAAATCAAACCGGAATGCCCCCAGAGGCTGTATCGCCGTCTGCCGGAAGTCAGACGCTGAATACAGCCGATGGGTTCCGAGAATGGTAAGTCACTAACTCTACAGCAGGAAACGAAACTCCAAAATAAAAGCTCTGTACCACGAGTTAACTGTACTGTACAAAATAAGGTGTATTTTTTTATGAACTTGGCATGTTTGCGAGTCCAAAAGTCCAAATGTCCAAAAGTAGGTTGCAAGTCCATTCTGAATGGACTTGCAACCTACTTTTGGACCACAATCCACCAGTTAGAAACCACTGGCCTGAAGTGCTTACATGTATGTATATTTACTTGTTAATAACAGTTTATATAAACAACATATGTCTGCTTGTACTATATGTATATTTATATCTCATTTTGTAGACATTCATTCTGTAGTTGATGCTGAACATTCTGCTGGTTGTAAGGCCTATAAGAGCATTTTTCATTTTGTCTTTTTTTTTCCTATTGTTCATCTGTGAGGGCAGAGGGTGGCTCTCTTGTAGATGTATTGTTTTGTGTGTTTGTGCAGAAACTCAAGTATTGTATTAGCATTGCTTAAAAAATTAAATAATAGCCAGCCCAACCCAACTTCCAGAAAAAATACTGGCATTTAACATTTCTGTAAAGCATACATATTTATTATTTGTGCTGGGAATGCAGTTTTGGTGTGTCATCAGTATCGGCCGATATTGGCTTTAAAATTAAGTATCAGAATCGGCCAACATGCTTTTTATTTTGCACAATGAATTAATATTACATGCATTGTAAAGTATTTCATGTCTCCATCTGCTGGTGGGCTGTAACTAAAAGAATATGCAAGTATCATATGATGTTAATTCCACTACAGAAGAGAATTGATGATCACTGAAATTAGGTCGGGTGGACATATCGATATCAGTGTCAGCTATCGGCCAAATAAGATGTTATATATCGGCATATCGGATATCGGCAAAATACCGAATATCGTGCATCCCTAATTTGTGCTGGTCATATGTAGCAGATATGTTAAAACTCTGCATTTCTTGTGGTTAGTAAAAGATCATGTTGTGGCTTAAAATACCTGTTCTTCATGGCTCAAGAGGTTGCAGATGTTTTGCTAAGAAACAACTGGTTTTGTTGGGTGTTGGTCTAAAACAGTGATCTGCAGCTGTATCGTCAAGGCATCACGCCATCCACCATCCCCTCCACCTTCCAGTGACATAGCCAGCTCATAAACATGTAATCAGAATAACTGAGAAATGTTGATATAAATGAAACATACAAATGTAACATACTGTAATTTGCAGAAACGTAAAATGCTGCCAGCCGCAGTACGATGTGTCACACTCTGCTCAGCAGAACCAAATATCTGTTTCAAATGAAGTCCTGAATCTCTCACAAATATTTGAGAATTGATGACAGCTCTTACCACCAGACTCTCCACTCCGGTAACACCAACACCGATCCAGAGCGGTGGAGAGGCCTGCGGGCAGTCGGGGAAAGCCCCCTTATGAAATGTCAACTTGCTCTCCACAAAGCAACGAGCTTTCGAGAGCACCAGAAATCAGAAAATCCCCTCTTCATGTTCAGTGCTTTCCTCTTGAAATGTTGCTCTTAGTGCAGCAATTTTGCTGCCGAGGCAAACAGCAGCGGAGCACTTCAGAGCTTTTCTTTCTGCGACAGAGGACACTGAACTGTCTGTTTGAGGTTTTTATCAGCTGTGACACAATTGTGCCTCGAGTGTGAGAGCGAGAGCAGTTTCTCTTTCTAAAAAATGGAAAACAGAGAGTAGGCAGGGAGCAAGGAAACAGGCTCAAAGTTATTAAATCACCATCACTTTGATTGCCTCATGCTAATCATGCTCCTCTAACTCTGGAGTGAGCCATAAGACACATTTAAATACACACCTCTGTGTTAGGTTTGATAGACACCTTTTCACTGACGAGAGCAGAAATCCACGAGGAACGTGACGTAAAGGGGGAAAACATCTCCACACTAAATCCTGGAACAATAAACCTGCCTTGACATTTATTTATTTTTGGAAAACAGGTTGTTTTTTAAGCTCTGTAGCTGACATGCACTGAGTCACCAACAGTGTGTTTGTCAGCTGAACAGCTCAGTCTGCCTGGGAAACATTGCTTGTGCTAAATAAATCTGCAGTGTACGATTAATACAGGAAGTAGTGGAATATTTTTGTGTTTTCACGGCCATGTCAGTGGATGCATAATGTGTTTGCGTCAGAGCAGACACCCCTGCACACACACTCCTGTGCACTTGGTTCCTATAAAGGAAACTCTTAATGCTATAATTGTATTGAAGACAACAGTGTGCTTCCAACTTTGTGTTTGGGGGCGGGCCTTTTCCTGTTTCAGTGTGACCAATGTAATATTCAGGTGTTCACATACTTTTTGGATATGCAGTGTATTTTTAAGTACCTACCTCTTCACACTCACGATCCATCCTGACTGATTAGACGTCTTAGTTTAATTCCGTTGCACCTTTCAGCACTCAACACTGTTGTTTGTATTTGCACAAACAGTGATGTAAGGTCATTCCCAGTATTGCTCCACCCACATTGGACCTTAAAGGAATACTTCACCCACAAATGATCATTTGTGTATCTATTACTCGCCCTGTGTTGTGCTGCATTTGCGAATAAAACTTGTTTTTCCTGGATGCCTTCATGGTGAACGAAGAATCCAAAAATGGAGAAAAAACTTGATGTATTGTATTAAAAGAAGGCTGCGTTTAATAACAGCAAAACTATATCAAAACTTCTCTTTACAAACTCTCCCACAACACCTGCAGGATAATGCACGGCCAGATGTCAAATGCAAACACTTACCCAGGTGCTCTACTTGTACGCAGAGGTGTTTTGTAGTAGCCTGGAAATCCAGACCCAAATCTAGAAAGATTTAGGGTCTGGCCATGAGTAATGAAAATGGCCCAACTCGAGGGGCGGCAGCAAGCATGCATTTGTAAATATCACTGCACGCAATTGGATAACACTACGACCAATCAGAACAATACACGGGGTGACGTATCCAGAGCTTAGCTACCAGCTGAGCTAACTGGTAGATTAGACTCTTGACGTATCCGGTCGGCAAAACAGCAAAAACGTCCTTCTTGCAAAGGAAAGATTTGAGCGCCGTCTTCTGTTCCTCTTTTAGAGAAAAAAACAAGTCTAACTCGTTCATTGTAGCTGCCAAAGCCGTTTCAAACAACTGGTGTTCATCCGTAGCCATCTTGCAATGTTTACTGACTGATTCCAGACTTCGTCGTCACAGCGCTGTCGTCATCTGTTTAGCTCGCCTCTGGCCCGCCTATATCAGATACACAGATGTGATTGGTGCAGCTTGGCTCCAACGGCATGGGTAATGAGCATCATTACTATTGCCAGAGTGACTGCTGAGCAAATTCAGATTGTGCTCTCACGAGAACTCTGGATTTCCAGGGTAGTTTTGTATAGGCAGGTTCTCCTTAAAACACAGGGGTTGGGATAGGCTGCCCCCTAATAGTTGACCAGATGTCAGTCGACCAGAAAGGTCATTAGTCAGCAAGATTTCATTGGTTGCTTAGTTGCAGAGACAGCCAAATATGAAACTCTATTAGGAGCTGCACCTCATCAAAATAAATCCAAACCTATATGACTGGACCATATGGGACTTTAATCTGAAAGGACAGACACAGGAAGTGTCCTCGTCAGGTTAATTTCCAGGGCTGGTACCTGCGGTTATTCCACAGGCTAGTTAATGACATGTCGGGCAGGAAATCCAAAGTGTGGGATCATTTTGAGAAGGTGAAGGACGAACCCAAGGTGATATGTAAACTTATCTTCATTGGTCGACTACAAACATGACGTATCATCTGAAACATGGAAGTAGCTACATGCCCATTAGCCCACAGCGTCATTAACAGGTGGCTCGCTCAGTGTGTGACGTGCACTTGGAGATAAAATATAGGCCTATATTAATGAAGGTTCATGTCCATGTCATGCTGTTGGTCGACTAGGAGAATTCTTAGTCAAGGTGCAGCCCTAGTTTGAGAAGTATTGAGCAAAGGACTGGATAAATGAGACGTGGACTATACTGCATGAGCTGTGTGATGTGACATGTGGTCCCACTTTACCTCAGTTCATCAAAATTTTCTCCGTTTTTGGATTCTTCGTTTACTGTGGAGGCGTGCGAGAAAAACAAATTTTCAAGAGTTCAAGGTTACATGGGATGAGTAACTAAGAAACAAATGATGATTTTGTGGGTGTACAGCTGTTACCCATATTGCCCAGCTGGTATTCCATCTTTCCTTTGACTTGTCAGAAGACATGTTTTAAAAGCCAAAAAGCTCCTCTCCTGGGCAAGTAATCATGACTTATTGATCGACGGCCTTATCAGCCACCTGCAGGTTCAGTACAGTCTGCTCATTGTGTGGGGCAATAAAACCCGTTTGCAGTGACCTTTTGATAGAGACAGGGAGACACTAGAGATGGTAGCAGATGCTCAGGACCTGTCCAGACCTGTCTGTGACTGTAATTACTCCCAGCGCACACACACACACACACACACACACTGATAAACACATAGATAAACACTCTTTCATTCTCGTCTAAAACAGTTCAATGTAACATCTTCAGCTAGTGTGAAGACTCTGTGTGTGACGCAGGGGAGGGCTTTCATTTGTACGCCATGTTGAACTCTTGGCCAACCTGTTTTAACACTTGCGTCATGTAAAGCTCCGGCAGGCAGGAGAAAGGCGGGCTGGTGGAGGTGGATGAGGTGGTGGTGGTGGTGGTGGTGGTGGTGAAATCCCCCGTGCAGCTGAGGAGGACGGTCATGTTGCAGAGTGTTACATCAGCCGTGCTTTCTGGTGGTTTAATGGGCCGAACTGCTCCTCACTTTAGAGGATCACGGCTGATGAAAACCTCCCGTCTTTATACAGTCATCTTTCAGAGAATGAAGGAGGGTAGCCGTGTTTCTCTGAGTCACTGCTGTGTTTTCTTTTGTACGTTGGGAAGCTGCTTCTTGCGTCGTCTGCTCGGGGAAACATTACCAGTAAATTACAAACCTACAGAGGATGTTAACGGCAGATAAAGTAAAGCTCCAATCACTCATTTGTGCATTCAGGTTACAAATCACACCTTAAACTGATCATTTGTGTCCTCGGTATACTTATTTTGTTTCCTCTGTTGAATAATTTGCACCTTTAAATTACTTGAAACTATGAAATACTTCTGCCTAATTGCTTTATTGTCTGCTCCTCTGTCTCAAAGATAAAACAATGCTATGTTGAACAAAACTTGAATATATATACTCCCATATCTCAGTCCAATTTTAAAATCAAACTGTATTCAGTTAAAGCATAACCTTATAAATAGATGCTGTTATTCGGGCATTAGTGTTTTATTTTATGGACTTAGGATGACAAACTGTGATTTATCGAAACGATTTTCCACTGACAGCTTGCAAGAACATAAATCGGCTAAATAGGAGTTACATGGTTCCCTTTTTCTGCTCCCAAAAATTTGGCAAACATATTTTGTTGGTGCTCTGTGTCCCAGAGCAGCTGCCAGCTTTGCCTGGTTGGTATACAGCTTTTGTTTTGACGCTGAAGTATTAGCACTTAACTGGTAGCAACTCTGAAAGTAAAAAATATCAAATCACTATAATTTTTAACAACTTTAAAGCTTAATTAATTAACATTTAACACCAGAATGGGTCAAATGACTGTGTAAAAGGAGTTGCTTTTATACCCCTTTCAACAGTCACGGGCTGGCTTGGCTTGGTTTGGCTTGGCTTGGTTTGGTTTTGGCTGTCAGCCCAGCATGGCAGGGATTTCCATTTCCATTACCACAGGGCTACCTGCGTGAATGTGTGTCTTTAACTGACAACAGCTTTTCTTGGGAGATGACATGTAAAGGCAGCGGGCTGATCCACAGCTTAAGTTAGTTTTGTTGCATGTGTTTTTCCACAGCAGGTAGGGCTGCTTGATTAATCGAATTTTAATCTAGATTACGATTTGGGCTTTCAACGATTATGAAAACAAAATAATCGACATAAAACGATTATGTGCTTCTTGCCAGTTTACTCTTGTTGTTTTGTGTTGCAAATCAAACGCACCTGGCCAGTCAAGTAGGTGAACTACGAATAATGCAAGGGGCAGGTGATCATGGAAGATTTCAAAAACAGGTGCGGAAAATGGCAGAGGGAGAGCGAGAGAGGTTGGTTTGTGTGTGTGTGTGTGTGTGTGTGTGTCTGTGTCTGTGTCTGTGTCTGTGCATCGGGGCCGAACTTGGGAGTACAAGATACAGAGAGCAGAGGAGAATTGTAAACGTGCGACTATGTAGAGACAGAAATGACATGTCGTCGTGTAATTAATACAAGTCATCATGTGCGCCGCATAATCGTGATTTCAATTTTGAACAAAATAATCGTGATTATGATTTTTTCCATAATCGAGCAGCCAACACAACACAACTTTTCAGTTACATTTTTTTGTATCTTTGAACGTTTCTATCTGAATGAAGAAATGTGGACTGACCATCTGCTAATACCAAAATATTTGCTTCACCCAAAATGGGAAATACCGGTGCAATAAACTGCCGTTTGAAATACCTTCATAAACCCTGCTAAAATATCATCATTAACTGTTTGGAGCTGAAAGTTTAACTCAAAACTACAAATTTAAAGAATTTTACCCCAAGCTACACAATAAACACCTGACTTGACTGTCTGTGTTGAGTGGACCCTTGTGATGAATTTGGATGTTTATCATCATTGCATTGAATTTCAAAGACCTGTGTCGAAAACACACCAAGCAGCGTCGTAGTGTGGCCTGTGGCGAGCCGCCATGCACTGTCTAGGGAAAGCTGCGTCAGCGATCCAAGCTTTGTGGGCTGTGGCGGTTAGATTATGCGGTGAAGCCTGACTAAACTAAAAGTTGGGGGTAGTTTCATAATGCCTGTGAGTCCTGTGACTCCTGTGACATGTTGACTGATGTCACAAAGATTTTCTTCCCGTCTGAAACACACAAACACGCCTCTCGGCTGCAGGAAAATGTAATTATTGCAGCGAGCCACACTTCACCACTGCTTGGGGTGTTTTCAGCATTATGCGGACATATGACCACGACTTCAGTCGTACTTTCTACCCACAGTGTCCTGCAGGTAAAACAGGTGAATTAATGGTTAAAACCTGTGATGGAGGAGCCGTGCAGCTTCAGTGTTCACTCCTTCGATGATGATCAGTGACCTGGTTTATTCTTTTGGCTCTGTTCTCCTGTCTTCTCTGGTTTCAGACGTCTCTTTTCAGTGGACGTCTTGGCTCACTTACTTGTTATGATGGTAGAAAGAAAGCTCATCAGTGATGCCACACTTACCTCTGACATGCATTTTTTATATGTGATCTTGACACACTTTTATTACAGCGAAGATATACGCCACATAACTGCAGGCTCTGTGTGGGTTTTTGTGTTTGATCTCCCGTTCTTGGACACTTGAAAATGGACAAAATTTTAGAAGTAAATGGGATCTCTTGGGAAAATAAAGCTTCTGTTCTTTTTATTTTTGTGCTCATTATTGATTCACTGCAGAAAACCCACCCTGCAATCAGAAGTATTGAGACACATGATCTTTAGTATGTCTTAGTTGAAGAACTTGTGGAGGCTGCTTCTGCTCGCTGTAAACAGAAATATATGTCATTAGATATAGATGTGTGAAAGAGGGAGATGCTAAGAACTAAAACAGGGATTTGAGCCGGAAAACTAACCCCGGCGGCGCTCCAGCAGTTTGCAGGACTTCCCTTCAATAGTTTCATCTTCATTTCATGTCCACATCAGACTGATGTGTTTAGTCAAATGCCTCAAAAGTGAATTAGGACTAGACAATCACTCATGACAGGCTCTCCGGCCTAGAAGACAGTCAAACCAGGTCACTGTTGGTACTGGGCATATTAATCATACAGTATCTAACTGTATCCCTTAAAAGACCAACAAAGTTTAACAAGTCATGTGTGGATAATGAATCAGTTTATCTATGAACACATGAAACAGGGCTCTTTATGCAGCGATCATGCTACAGTGGATGGCAGACTGACGCTTACGTACTCCAAACATAAATGAAGTCTCTGATGTTCCACAGAGGAACAATGATAAGATAAACCATCCTTTCATGTCATCATGTCACATAGCCTCAGGGTGTTGTGTTTCATTTGAAGGAGTCTTTACATCTTTAAGTCACAAGATCAGAAGATAGATGCTCTGTTCACACAGCTCTCAGTGATGGTGGTTTCCATGCTGCTACTGCCACTCAACTCAGTGTGGTATTCAAAGCACCACAACCACAGTGTCAACACCACAACTGTAGTAGAATCAACAAGTAAAAGAAAGTGTAGACACATTAAATGGAAAGACGTACAACTGAACTGGTTCGTTATTTCTGTGTGCGTGGTGTCAGTCCGACCACCCTATAATTCGCCTACCCATTAGTCCGACTACCCAGTTGTCCGACCAGGGTTCTATTTTTTGAGAGCTATTAGTCCGACCTCCCAATAATCCGAACATACTTACGCCATTTTTCCGACCGCCGCTCTTCCGACCAGGTATCATTTGTCAAAGTGGATACCTTGCTCAGAAGTTTTCCTGGATAGCCTAGCGTAACTGCTTTACATTATACAGGCACAGCTCAGCGAGGCATGACAGAACCAAGTGGTTCGCGTGCAAACAGCCATGAAGTTGACTCTACAATTCACGCTATTGAGGGAAGTCACTAAATGATATGACACTCTTGGTTATGGTTGCACACAAAACTAGCCAACCCCAACCACAACAATAAGATAGGCTAAACTACAACAAAAATACTATAAAAGGGCTATAAAAGAACATAAAACGGGCTATTTTAAGTAGCCTCCAACACGGCCCGAAACACCCTCTGGATAATATGCAAAACCAAACGTCAGGTTAACGTTAACAGGACGGAATAGCGGCCGTCAGGAAAATAGCACAAGTATGGTCGGATTATTGGAAGGTCGGACTAATGGATCTCAAAAAATAGGACCCTATGGTCGGACTAATGGGTAGTCGAACTACTGTATAGGGTGGTCGGACTGATTCGTTGTCCCCGTCATTTTTAGCCCCAGTGAGCAACGTATCCTTGTAAAATGGTTTATATGATATCTTACAGATTAGCATCCCACCAGTGGGGTTGCCACGTTGCGTACTTGACGTTAACTTATGTATTTAACTTGAAGTTACATAGGGTTAGGTATCAGCAAGTAAAGTAGGTTAGGTTTAGGAAAAGAAACATGGCTGAGCGTATGTGCACAGTACATGCTTAATGTTAAATTACGCACTTAATGTAAAGTAATATAGGTTAGGTTTAGGAAAAGAAACATGGCTGAGCTCATGTGCACAGTACGCACTTAACGTTACGTTGCACACTTAATGTAAAGTTATGTTGGTTAGGTTTAGGAAAAGAAACATGGTTGAGCATTTTCACGTTACATGCTCAACATAAAGTTCAACCTTAGCGTGAAGTTACTTATGATATGTTCAGAAAAAAGAAACAAGGTTTAGCGTTGTGATGCTATGTACTTAATGTAAAGGTATGCACTAAATGCAAAGTTACGTGGTTAGGCTGAGGAAAAGAAACATGGTTGAGCATTTTCACGTTACATGCTTAACATAAAGTTCAGCCTTATCGTGAAGTTAAGTTTCAGAAAAAAGAAACATGGTTTAGCATTGTGATGCTATGTACTTAATATAAAGTTCCCCATTAATGTAAAGTTACGTAGGCTAGGGTTGGGTCGGTATGAGGAAAAAAACAACGGTCTGGTTTTTGTGAAAAAACGCATCAAGTCGGTAATACCGGATTTTTGCCACTTGGGGGCGCAATTGACTTCCGCATTGTAGTAGTTTCCTGTAAAAATGTCCGTGAAAAATCCCTGCGATGTGAAAAATACATGCAGAAGCAGTCTTTTGTGTGACACTGGTGCGTGGAGCGTAGTCCGCGCGGTCGTGCTTTGCGCACCCAGGGCTTGCGGACGTCCGCTTTTACCGGACGGACGTCTGTAGAGTCTGCTCTGCGTACGTTCCGCCCAAGTATGCGGTCCGGTCGGTCTCAAAAAAAAAAACCCGGTCCAAGACGGAGTACCGAACTGAATCAGTATTACCGAGAACAGACCCAACCCTAACGTAGGCTAGGTTTGAAAAACACCGTTAAGCATTGTCATGTTACTTAACATAAAGGTTCCTAGGTTAGGTTTAGAAAAAAACATGGTTACGCATTGTCACATTACTTAACCTAAAGTTACTTAATTAAAGTAAAGCTACATAGGTTAGGTTTAGAAAAAGAAACATGGTTGGGCATCATCACATTACGTACCTAACAAAGTTACGCACTTAACTTTAAGTTATGTCGGTTAGGTTTAGGAGACAAAACGTGGTGACGACATACCTCAAAATGACTCAACAAGTTCACTGAGGGAAACAAACACCAGTTACCTGAGGAAAAACCCTGTGTTTGTTTGACCCATCCACGACCCCAACCTGCCTCGTTATGCAGACTTATGCTCTTTATACAACTTCTTTCTTTAGTCCATCAGTGTGTTGGTTGGGATTGCAGCCTTCCTGATTACCTGGTTTATATACAGACTCTGCTGCGTGACTCTTTGTCGTTATACATACGAACAGTGCAGAGAACAGCCTGCAATGAGACATCTAGAAGTTGCTTCTTTATTAGTTTGGCTGATTTGGGCCGTTTATCAACAGTAGCAGCAGTGACTGTGAGCCACAGCTCATGGAGACAATTAAGGTACTTTAAAGGAAATAACACCCGATTGCAGCAATTTTCAGATGCTCCATATGACAATCATCATGTTTTTATTTTGCTTCAGTGTCACAGTAATCCAGTGATAGTTGGATCCATCCATGGATACAACACAAACAGGCTTTGTTAATAGCTCATTTGGCACGCTGCTAATGGTGCCAATTTGCTGTTGGTATTACCCAAAGCCCCCAAATTATGGACACCGTTGATCCAAAACTTAGAGCAGGATTATACAAAGGACAAAGAATGGAAGTCTCAGTCGTCCTCCAACAGTGTGACAGTGACACTTTAGCGGAAATACAGGCAAACAATACAAAGTGTATACAGAATTGTTTGATGACCACGACTGGAAGCCGGCTGTTTGTAAAGTCACTGGATCTGTGTTATGAGCTGCCTTTCAGTGAAGAGATATTTGTTTATAGTCGCTGCTTGTGTGAACGGCCTTTGTGAACTGAAATGAACCAAACAGAGGAAATACAGACACCGAGCTGTATGTGTGATCTCACCCTCCGTCCATCTGTCCCTGTGTGTTTCAGGTAGCAGCTCAGGCTGTGTTGTTCATGTGTATGAACACTGCGGGGATATTCATCAGTTACCTGTCAGACCGGGCTCAGCGTCAGGCCTTCCTGGAGACGCGGCGCTGCATCGAGGCTCGGCTGCGACTCGAGACAGAGAACCAGAGACAGGTGAGACAATAACACCGCCGACACAGGGTCAAAACTGTTTTTGGTGCCTGTTGAGTTTGGAGACGAGAGCTGCCACAGTATTTATGCAGGAAACAACAGAGCCCAAAAGCACTTTGTTACTTTGACTGGGGCAGGTTAAAGGTGTTTTTTTCCAGGGAATACAATGGTGGCTCCTGTCCTGTCTGAAATATCTCAACTACTATGAGTTTGTTTGCCATTAAATTTTGTACAGGCATTCGTTGTCCCCAGAGGATGAATCCTAATGACTTTAATGGTTTGCGGACCATGAGTTCGACATTTGTGGCTCAGAGTCAAATATGCCAACAACTATTGGATGGATTGTCATGATGTTTGTTACAGATAATCAAAGTCTCTATTTGGGTGAACCTGTCACGGTTTCAGTAGGTATAAATGTCGACTTTTCCTGTGTCAGCTTACACTGGATGGATTGGCACAACATTTTGATACAGATAATCAGGCCCACACATAATCTGCACCCACAGAGCTCAGATGACATCTCTGTGGATTTTCCACAAATTAAATATTTTGGGGGGTTTGGGTTTTGGTGCGTCATCTGCAGTGATGCCAGCACTGCACTGACCATCATAGTGAAGAGGGAGCTGAGCTGGAGGGCGAAGCTTTCGATTTACTGGTCTATCTACGTCCCAACCCTCACCTAGGGTCATGAGCTCTGGGTAGTGATCGAAAGAATGAGATCACGGATACAAGCAGCCGAAATGAATTTCCTCCGTGGGGTGTCTGGGCTCAGCCTTAGAGATAGGGCGAGGTGCACAGACATCCAGAGGGAGCTCGGAGTAGAGCCGCTGCTCCTCCGTGTCGCAAGGGGTCAGTTGACAATGTGTGTGTGTGTGTAAGTGTGTGTGTAAGTGTGTGACACAGAGTGGCAGAGCTGGCCCCGCCCCTCGCACATGCAGCCTGCTGTGAGGCTCCGACACAGAGAGCTCTCCTCTGAACTGACCAGTAAAAATGCCTCAGTGACGAACATCTTAATTTTATTACAAATTAGAAACAGAGTTTGTAGGATAAAAACTGTACAAGATAACATTTATGTCACCTAAACGAACAAGAAATATATCTCCTGAATTTCTCCAATATTGATCGCAGAACCGTTGTAGCTTATCAATACAACAGTCTTTAATGATTCAGCCCCAGGGCCCGTTTCATTCTGGGTTTCCGTACCCATCCTTATGGACTTGTAGTCTTGTTTGTGTGTGTGATGACTGGGTATTTATTGCTCAATGAGAGTGCATAAGTTGACTGTTTATGTCTTCATATTTATAGTTTGCTGGTTACTTTATAATTTATGTCTCGTCGCATTGGTCAATCTGTTTTTTTCCCTTTGTCTTATTTTGGCGAGAGTGCTCTCAGCCACATGTAAAATGTTCTCTTACCTAACTGAGGAGCAAAAATAAGAAAGCATTGGAGAGTCCCAGAAATTGCTGGTTGCTTAGAAAATAAGAACAAATCATGGGCACAAACAAAAATAAGGAAATTTGTCTATATATCCCTTCCTGCATGAGGCTCAATGACCTCTATGACCTTCAACAACCACTGGAGCATCACAGCAGCCCAAAACACAGCGTCACAGAACAGAACAACGAGTTTTTCCTTCCTGTTGTTTAGTGATGAAGCTCAGTGTGAAGAGACTTTGATAAAAGAAGCAAAGCGATTGATGGATTTCTGTTGACAGGACTGAATGTTAGCTAATGAGCCCGCAGAGACGAGAATAACATGGACGCTGCATCGATCCGCTGCTGTCACGCGAACCGTGCATCAGTGCAGTGGACACAGACACACACAGCTGCAAATGCTGCCCAGCAAGGCAACACACACACACAAATAGAAAGAATACACATAGTCTGAGTCAGATGAGCGCTGAAGTATACACACAAACACACAGAACACACACACAGCGACACACAGAGAGCTTTGTTTACGCAGTGGAGTGGACAGTCGGGCTCTGAGAAGCCACAGAAAGCTTTTACCGTGTTGTGTTTCCTGGAAGGGTACGGCACTGATAAGCTCTGGGATGGTTGTAATGGAGCGAGATGGGGCCCCGCCCCGAGCAGACCACTTTAATGTGGACCAATCAGGGCCTGGTATTTCTGTCAACATGCTGTAAGAACACAGAGCCATGTTTCTGTCCACGCAAGAAACACTCTGTGTGTTTACTCAGAAATACTGTTGTTTTTCCGTTAACCCATTAACCGGGTAACTAGTAAAGTCCGACTGATATATTGGTCAGCAGATATTATCGGCTGATATCGGCCTCTCATAACATACCAGTATCAGTGTACATGTTGTCTGATATGCACTGATATGGAATCTTTTCTCAACTCAAATTTCTTCATAAAGCACATTTAAAAACAAGTCACGTTGACCAAAAGGAATCAGTCGCCAAAAACTCAAACTCAAGAGGTAACATTCAGGGACATGACACACACAGGCACATGTCAGAGAAAGCCACATCAGGGGGGCTCAAACGCCAAAGAATTAAAGTAGGTTTTGAGCCTTAAAGGAGTCAGTGGCGGGGGGCAGATCTGATTCGGAGGGCGATGCTGTTCCACAGTTTGGGGGCAGACACAGCAAAGGCACGATCTCCCCCTGAGCTTGAGTCTAGAGCATGGGACAGCCAGGGGCCCCAGGTCTGCTGAGCTAAGGGTGAAGCTGAGCTGGGGGTAGAATATGGTGTTAGGATGCCTTTGAACCCAGGGCTTAGTAAACAGGAGAACCTTAAAGTCAGTTCTAGACTTTACAGGCAGCCAGTGCAGAGAGACTAAAACAGGTGTGATGTGGTCTGTCCTCCAGGTAGTTGAGAGGAGCCTGGCAGCGGCGTTCTGAACCAGTTGGAGGTGGGACAGAGAGGACTGACTAATATTAGTGTACAGAGAGTAACAGGGTTTTACAGAACATATTCTAGTACGTTGGTTTCCAGCTGGTGGGTTACGGTCTTTAATTTTGAAGTGCAGTTTCCTGCTGTAGAGTGAGCGGCGCCACTAGCTAGCTCCCAGCATACCCAGTGGTGCACAGTGCAGCAAACTGGAGAGTAGAACAAATTATCTGAAATATTTTCAGCAGATTAAAAGTTAACCGTTGACATCCCTAGACTCATTTTATGAAGTGTAGCCAACAGAAGCAGAAGTTCTGAGAGCATCGTCGGTGCAGGAATGTGTCCTAAAACCATTAAATGAGTTAGCATTTTAGCACTCCTCGTCTTGAAGTCAGCAGGTTTTTTTTTTTTTAAAGATTATTTTTTTGGGCTTTTTGCCTTTAATATACAGGACAGTGTGAAATGGGGAGACAGAGAGAGTGGGGGGACGACATGCAGCAAAGGGTTGCAAGCCGGAGTCAAACTCGCGACCGCTGCAGCGAGGCATCACCTCTATACATGGGGCACCGGCACTATCCACTAAGCTACCGACGCCCCAGTCAGTGGGTTTTTGAATGGGTTTTCGGTCTATGGTCAACACAAACTTCAGAGACTTTCACATTGTGTTCTGCGACATAAAATACATCAGTACATACCCCACTTGTTAATTTTGAAGTCTTTCGGTGTCTTTAAAATGGCGGTTGCTAACAAGTGGCTAATACAAAACATCATCATGCTGTACAAGGCTTTAGTGTAGTTAGCTTATAGCCTAATGTTTGCTTTTTACCTTTGGCGATTGCATTTAGGCTTCAAAAATCATGAAAGTGGTGTTAATGCATGAGGACTACCTTGCTGATCAAAACGTGTCGTATACGTGTGTTTGCCACAGAGCTTATTTTCTGCAATTATCCAAAATCCAATGGGAAAAAAATAATAACACATTTCATTAATATAGCACCTTTCATACAAGAAATGAATCACAAAGTGTTTACAATAAGGGCATTATCAGCACTGAGTGTTTGAAAATAGACAGAATGAACATATAATAATCCAGCAAGGCTATTTAAAAATTATTTAAATGATTGGTGGTGGTGATTCTAAGATCCTATTCATGGAAATCTCAGAACATATTTCTCCTTTTGTCACCTTGTAGGCCTCCAATGTCAGCAGCAAAATCCCATTGGCTTTTTGATGAGGGAACCAGGGCGATGCAAACTTCTGCTTCTCAATAACAAAACAGTGCTCTGTGCTCACAGTGTAAATATGAAAGTCATTCTTGGCAGCAATTATGTGCCATTTAAGTCTTTAAAGAAACTGATCTTTATTGTTTTGGAAAAAACCCTTTATGGGTCAGTGCAGAAGCACGATTAATGAATATGGATCGACTTTACACACTGACATTAATCTGGAGCTTAAAGCTGTTCCACTGGTGACATTCAGCCGAAAACTCCCCACAAGTGACAATAAAAGCAAGACGAAGGAACAAAGTGTTTTCTAGTGATCCTTTAAACACGATACAAGTTGTCAGCGAGCTGCTGCAGGGCTTCAGGTCTCGGCTAAAATCAAGCTGCGCTAATGACTTCCAAAGCTAATCTGACACTGAGTCCGCTGGCTCTCAGCTGTCCAAACCAGAGACTGTGTCCAGTGGAGCAAACACACACTGCAGCCGCCGTTAACTGTCCACACTGCAAAAAATGTCCACCTGAGCCAGTCTGTCACTGCTGTGTGTGAATCTATAAAAGAATAAGCACAAACTCCCATGCGAGATGAGATGCAGTTTGACTTGTCTTGAGAGACAGTGAGTTCAAACGAGGTCAGTTCACTCTTTAAATATTGATTAAATGTGAGGCTAGAGAGATGACTGCTTCCTCTATATGATCAAACGTAGATTAAAAGAAGCATGTCGGGTGCTTTTGGGAAAAAAAAACAGGATTAACAGGAAGGCAATTCAGACACTCAGGCAAATATAAGAAGATATCATTCACTTAAAAGCCCCGGCAAAGACCAACAAATTCTCTTTTTGACCTCAAATAATGAATATTCTCACTATTATGGTTTATATTAAATTGATATATAGGATTACACAAATCTCCAATGGCCATTACAGTTGTAAAGTACCTCTGGAACCAGCAGTAACCCTTCAGACATGGTACCCAAACCTTCGGTCTGTTCAGACAGTCCTCTTAAATGTGGGCGGTGCTGCTCGGTGGAACGTGTTTTTATTGACTTTTTGGGTAGTCCTGTGAAAAGGGAATTGCAATAGTCTAAACAGCTGGTAATGAAAGCATGAGTGGGTATAAGTTAAAAGATTAATATAAGCATGGTCCCTTAAAAATCTAATTAACTATTTAAACTTGATTCCCTAAAATGTCCCTTAATTCAGTAAAACATTTCTGTGCAAAGATCCAAATATGATTATTAGAGGAATCATGTAAACACAGCTCCAGTTTGACTGACAGGTGACTCTCTGGGCTGCAGCACAGAAACATCACAGCTCCTCAGAGACTCAAACTTTCAGTGCAAATTCAAGACGACTCTGTAAACACAACATTTCTTGCAGTGAACCTCCACCACCAGCCCCCGGAGCGTTTGGTTGCGATGCAGCAGCCGCGGCATTAGCAACGCTCCGCTGGAATGTTTGTCTGTCTAGACTTTAATTTAGGGATGCAGCGCTTTGCTTTCCAGCACAAATACCAGGTCAACACAACACAGCAGAGCCGAGCTGAAAGCGGCGAGTGCTGAAAACACACCTGCTCTCCTCCGTCACAGTTTACACACTCAGCTGACGTCCAAAGAGGAGCTGTCCAATCAGCTTCAGGTCCTCAAATCACAGCGTCACAAGCTGCAGCTGTGAGTAAACACCACTACAACACTTCCACATTCATTGTTACATAGACAGAATTTAATCTTTACAGCGTAGGAATATTGAAATAAAAGTGTCAGATCATCACGGATGCTGGGTATTTTTGGCTACAACAACATGGTTTATTTTTGGCAGTGATTTTAAATTTTATTCTATATTTCTTTTCTTTGCCGGTTTGTTAATGTTGGATTGAATCTGTCATTTTGGTTTTGTGTATTTGTGAGTTATGTAAATGCTGTCTGTGACGGAATCAGATCAAAACTTATTTATCAAAACAAGCAGTAGACAGTAACAAAGAGTAACCTGGTTCAGTCAGCGCTGTCAGGTTGTCATATCGAATAAAAATCAGGACTTTTCTTTTACAACAGTTTCCCCAGACATCAGACTGGAATCAGAGCAGACAGGACCGTTAAACCAATCAGAGATATTGTTTCAGATTAGACATTTAGATAACTACTGCTGCATTATCTCAATTACAAACTGAAGCAGCAGTGTTTTTCTAATAAGACTTTCTTGATTTGAGCTAGCAGCAGTTCAGTCTGGTTCCCTGTGGTGTGTGTGTGTGTGTGTGTGTGTGTGTGTGTGTGTGTAAACATGTATTACATACATTGTGGGGACATCAGTGTACACAGTGACATGTGGGGACTCTCCTTCCTTTTAGTGACAAATACAAGTTCTCATAATGTACATCAGTACATTTTAGGGTGAAGACTTGGGTTAACTTGGGCAAGGTTAACTTTAGGTCAAAGCTGGAGTGCAAGACTTTTGTCCCCCCACCTCAGGAAGTGGAAATATTTACACAAATGTGATGTGTTGAAGTGTGCGTATGCCTGCAGGTGAGCTCGCCGCATGTCCCCCGCCCCCAGGAGCGCTTTCAAGTCTTAATTTATCTTCAGTCTTTCCTCTGAATGCCAAGTTTCTTTTTTATCTGCAGCATCCACTCCGGAAACACCATGAACATTTTTTAATAGAAGTGAACCGATTTATTGGCCAATCTTTGGTATCAGCTGATATTTGCTAAGTTGACTGCTATTGGCCCATCTGCAAATAAGATGACATTGACAGATGGCAGCAGCCAGTGTTTTTTTTGTTTTGGGACATTAGTGTTATGCAGGCTAAAGAGCAGGGCTTGGTACTAATGGCGTCCTGTCATCCTGGGGACAATAAAACCATGTTTGGGATGAACAAAGATCTTCTCTGGTACGTCTTTGGGATGAAGAACGACAGTAAACTCACTGCTGATGCATCAGGGGATGTACCCTATTGTTTCCCTGATAACGTTACATTGTGAACAATAAATCTGTGTTGACATGGGCAGAAGGACAGCTAGGTTAGCAGCTGGTGGCTGAAGCTAACAGCCAAGGGAGGTTTTTATTCAGTTACATTATGATGCATTCAGGCTCTATTCAGTAAAAATGACTGTTGTACAGTGAACTTTGACTTTCTTCTCTTGTTCAAATCAGTCGTATGAAGGAGAAATTTATCGATGTTTTCACAACACTATAAAATATATATTAGAGAGGGAACTATATATATATATATATATATATATATATATATATATATACATATATTCTGTATATTTCTTTGTTTCCCTGGCACAAAAGGGGGATTAAATATCAACAAAAACAAAATAAGCAACAACAACTACAACTAAAGCTATCAGCCATTTTATTATTTTAAACATATATAAGGTATAGAAGGTATTTCTTTTACAAATCAAATCATTTAAAATAGAAATACAATTCATAATCTCCAGCAAGATACATTTTTGTAAAATGGGTCTCCCTAGTAGCTATTCGTAGCTTGTAAACAGGGGCCCAGACATCAAATAACATACATAAATTATGAAAACAATTTCCTATTTCTACCTAATTCTAACCTAACCCCAAGCATCCTAAGATTATTCCATAGATACTAAGAGCACAGAATTTCAATACAATACAACACATCAGGTATTGGTACATGAAAATAAAGTACAAGGACTCAAGCATACATACAAGTGAGAGGTTTTCATAATTTAAATCCTCAGTCATACAGGGTTTGGAATTTAACATATTTTAATAGCAACTGTTGTTTGAATCTCTTTTTAAAAATAGACAGAGATGCTGACTCTTTTATAGTGCTGTCAACCTCGTACCAAGTCTGTTGACCTTTACAGGTTACACTAAAACATGCACATTTCAGTTTCGGTTTCTTACCCTTTAAAAGTTGTTTCCCCCTTGTGTTGTGTTCATGAGTGGGTAAATAAATTGTCATTGAGTCTAAATGCTACATTATACATTACACAGGCATTGTGGAAAGTGTTGCACTCAGTTTCAGAAGTTTGTAACTATGAAAAGAGGATCAGAGGGATTTAACTTGGTCCATGATATAACTCTTATAATTTTTTTTTGTAAGATCTGTAATTTCTCGAGATAGCTGGGATATGTGTTACACCAGATAATGTTACAGTAGTTTAAATGAAGCTCAAATAGAGACAGATACAAGGTTAGAAGAGCTTCAAGAGGAAGAAGGTGTCTCAACTTAAAGAATAAGCTGACATATTTAGATAATTTCTTTGTCAGTTCATCAGTATGCTTCCTAAAGTTTAAAAATTCATCAATGTACTGTATATTCCCAGAAATTTATTGAATTCTACCTATCTAAATATAGATATCAGTATTGGCCCAGAATTTCATAATAGGTGTATCCTTAGTTATTAGGATTGTCCTCTGTAGCTTCAGCCATACTCCTAGCTGCTGCCTAATTGCTATGGTCCCTACCTGCTCTCTTTTCGCTCTGGCTGGTTGACATTAAACGCATCACCCATGGTGCGCTAGTGCAGGAAGGTTGGCACTAACACCAAACACCACAACTCCGGTCTACTGTGAAATCCAGAGAGCTTCCCTAACAGTGTAAGGCTTTATTGGCATTGTGTGGCATTTATCGACATGTAAAAGTCCTGCACTTCAGCTTCAAGGGTTGAGTTAGGGTTAGACAGGTAGTGGTCAGGGTTTGGTTGAGTCTCCAGGAAATGAATGTGACTCAATGTAATGTCCTCTGAAGTGATGGAAACATGACTGTGTGTGTGTGTGTGTGTGTGTGTGTGTGTCTGGGTGTGTGTATGTTATAAGTGAGACCGAATGCAGCGATGAAACATCATCTCTGAGTTGTTTTTCATTCAGTGTGACATTAATGAATGAAGATAGATGTGTGTTTGCTTTTGTAAAGGGTGAATGGAGAGCAGAGGATGCTGTCGCTCACCCACCTCCCCCCCTCACTGTCTCTTTTTCACTTGTGCTCGAGCTTTGAAGAGACTCTTCAGAGCTCTCAGACAGCACCATGCAGCTTCACTGAGTTCACACGAGGTTGGAGGTTTATTTTTTGCTGGGAAACTGTACAGTCTGCGATACGAGCCAAACACAGGGAGTGATATTATTCACATTAATGGTATAAATATCTTTTTCAACATGGTGTTGGAGTGCAGTGCCGAGTGTGTAGTGACACAATTATTAACTTGCATTTTTATAGATGTTTGACATGTTTCCCTTCTTGTTTCCTGACAAAAGACATTGAATCATTGAGGAGCATAGAACAATACATGAAAACATCTTCCTCAACTGGAGTCATTACCTCAAAGCACTGATGGTTCATAATTCACACAGAAAGACAGTTAATTCTTCACTATGATTTCTCACATTCACATTTTTAAAGACTTGACTTTTCTCTAATCTGTTCACTGATGAATGGGGATGTTTTTGCCTCTTTGTCTCGTCACAGTCATGAGAAATGTTCTGTTTTGCCATGTCATTCGTTTGTTAGCAGAATCCCCCAAATGTATCGTCCTTCAATATACAAAAAGTTGTGCAAACCATGGATATGTTGCATTTTTATTACGTAGCAGATATGATGAAACTTTTCTACAAAGCTGTGCTGAACGTGTGGTTGTGTTTAGGCACAGAAAGTCTTGAATATGGTCAGGAGACATAAAGTTTTGGCCTGAAATACATTTTTACTTTTTATTTATGAACATTTTTTTACATTATAAAGGCAATTAGCACAGAAACAAAATAAATAGGGCGCAATACACACAGGGGAAAAAGAAGGAAAAGATAAGGTCATACAGTACATACATACAGTAATCATGTGAGATCTGTCTCATTGGCTCAATGGATGAAACAAACAACCATAACAGGGCACAGCGATATAACAACTACCTACTGCTGCTTGATTGTGTCAGGTGAGCGTTTGTTTGCTAGATTGTGTGTGAGGTGGATCATCGCTGTTCTTCTTGCTAGTTATAGTCTACTGTGTGTGACGTAGCAACAACACAGACAGTTCATATGCAAGACAGAAAGTGTGTTTCCATTAACCCTAGAAATGCGCAAAACCTAAATATCGCAATAAAAAACTTGTAATGGAAACACCTACATTTCGAAAAAACTCTCAAATATCGAAAAAAAATTTAAACGCTCCCATGAGGTGGTTTTTCAGACGTGTCGATATAGAAGTATATCGCAAAAATGTAATGGAAACATTTTTTTCACAAATATGCGTCACCGGACATTCAAGTCCTCTGTGAATTCCTCTTTCACGATCCTCTCCCAGAAATCCTTTATCCGTGGTCGCTGCCACACATAAGGACTTTGCCTTTGGAATACCACTCGCTCTATTCGCCTTCGGTTGTAGACTACTGCAACAGCAGCAGCGGCAACTGAGATGATTGTTCCAATGGAGTTTCGTAGGACGAGATTTTATTACGGCTCATACGCAAAACACCTTTTAATGGAAACACCTGCAAGTCGCAATTGTACTTTGTCAAAACTTTAAAAATATTGCATTTATTTTGTGCAAAACTGTAATGGAAACGCGACTAATGATAACCTGGACAAAGTGTCTCTCCATTACAGCCAAAAAGATTAACAGCCTAAATAAATAAAAATATTTAAAACACTTTCCAGCACTAGATTCATTTGAAAGGCTGACAGATTGAAAACGACTTCTTTACTCCGCCCACTGATATTTTTAATTGTTACAAACCTATTTGATCCTTTAATAGTCGTGTTATAGTTTAGTGACCTGTGTTGCAAACCTTTAATCCTCTGTAGCTCCAGTGATCTGTGCAAAACGTTAACGTACAGCCCTGCTGTTTATTTGATATCATTTTTCCTTTACATGTTGTGCAGCTGTATATTTTCAAAGAGGGAAAAAATCCCTGTCTTTGCATTTTATTTTGATCACAGTCTGCTTTTATAAAAGTGCTTGTGACATCTCAAATGTGGCTCTGACTTGCAGCTGAAATCGTGTAGCCCATTTCAGAGAAAATACTGAGATACATGTTGTGTATCTATGCCTGTAAATACCAAGGTATGATTTTTTGTCCATATTGCCCAGACCTAATCTGTAATAACAGGACAAGTGCTCTTGGGTAATCAGTGTGATTGGCTGTCCTTCCACTTCTGTTCATTTATGTTGTTCATTGTGCAATGCCTTCCCTCGATGACACATCCTCAATTACAGTGGTTCAGCTCAAAGCTGGTGGAATGAGGGCTGGTTCAGCCGATAGCACCGAGGTTCCAAGAATCCTAAATGGAACCAGTTCAAGAGCCAGAGGTAATTTGGTGGGGAAGGAGGAGTGATAATGTTGTGTACGGATTTTAAATTTGGGGAAAATAAGGAACGCTGCTGTCACACTGATACTCTGTATCAGCAGACATCCTGAATTGAAGATCAGAAAAAGTTTGTTTTCTCCTTAATGTGGGATGAGCAGAATGTAGGGCAGCAAGCGACTTATGTTCAGACACTACTGCAGCACTACTGATTTGTTTGGTGACAGGTGAATCATTGTCACACCGGCACATCATTGATTTGTTTGCAACCACTAAAGTTTCAGGAATCAATAACAGACAAGCTGACGAGTTCAGATTCTTATTAGATGTGTGCCTCTGTCATTCTCTTCATGTGAAGCACCAGAGTCCTGATGGGTTTTTATACATTAGCATGTTCTGTGCTGACATCACTGTCAGACTTCTGGGTGGAGAAACTTGCGTCCTGGTTTGAATGTATTCAGTATCTGAAGGAGGCCGTTGCTTGGCGGCGGAGCAGATCCCCGAGGCCAACAACTACTGAGGGACACTGTGTGGCTCCCACTCCAAATCTGTTTCTGCTTTTGCCAAGTGGCTCTGCGTCAGTGCAAAAACCACAAGACAAATTTGGCTTATTTGTGTTGTTTCTGTGGGCCTGGAGGCTTTGGAGGATCCTGTTAGAGGAGCTTAGGCTGGCAGAGTCAGAGTCATCTTTTAAATCATTTCTTACAGACAAGCCTTTATGTAATTTGTTTTTACAAGATTCTTTTACTCGTCTCTGCCTGTTTATTATTCCGTTTTTTATTATTCCGTTTTTTAATGTCCTTAAATCCACATGTATCAAGTTTCTTAATTTACTAAGTCGAAGTTCCACTTTGCTGCAAACAGTCTTAAACGTCGTTGCTGTTTTAGTTATATTATGTACTATTGTATATACTGTTTGTATATGGAGCCCTACAAATGTTATGTTTTCTTAAAAAAAAGTCGATAAATACTTGAAACGGCAGCGTAGACTTATTTCTCGACAGTGGCTGATTCTTTTCACTTTTTTTTTAAAGGAAAATTAGTAATCAACAAAAGTGTCTTTATAACAATGATATTTTTGCAGTGTAGATGTTTAAAAAAAATCATGCTATTGTCAGATGTCCAGATATTTGATTATAGTCCGTCTTTCTAATACTAATACCATTGCTTTTTCTCCCCCACAGGAGAGACTGGTTTTATCGGTCCTGCCACGTTTTGTAGTTTTGGAAATGATCAACGACATGACAAATGTAGAGGACGAACACCTCCAGCATCAGTTTCACAGAATCTACATCCACCGCTATGAGAATGTCAGGTGAGGCCACCAGTTTGTTCACCTAATTTAATCATCCAGCCAACCTTTGCGGTGACAAGTCTGAAGCGTCAGCAGCAAATTAATGGATGCTGCAGTGGGTCAAGTGTGGCAGTGTGTTTGTGTAAGCTTTCAAAGTCTCCCAGTTGTTTTAAAAGTGAACACAAGACAGGTTGTCTTTCTGAAAAGTTAGGGCCCGTCCCAATACCCCCCCTTAGCCCTACCCCTTGGCCCTACCCCTACATTTGCGCGTTCCTGCGAGGGGTAGTGGTGTCCCAATTCCTTTTTGCGTGTAGGGGTAGGGGTCATAACGAGGGGTAGTGGGTATGAAACTAGCCCTTCGGAGCGAGGGATTTCAGATGCTGACTTGCCAGCGAGGGGTAGACGTCGCCATGGCTACCACCGAGCAAGAGACAGGGAAAAAGTTCATACATAGCTAACGCTACTGTCGTCAGGTTGCTTGTTAGCTAGTTAGCTAGCTCGCACTATCTGGCGTCTGTCATCTGTCCTGTTCTGCAGTATTGTCAGATTTTTCACATTACGATAACACGCCAGCTAGTATAACTATGCTGCCTCGTAATATTAGCTGGTTAGCTAGCTAGCTAGCTAGCAGAAGTCCCCTGTCGTCTGTCCTTCATCAAACGAAGCATGATGAATGTGGCAAACGCGTTCGGTAGGATGAACTCAACTGGAGACTCCATTGTAGATGCCGGTTGGAAATGTAGATGGCTCGCAGCTTCCTGTTTAAAATAGTTACGTATGCGTGAACGTAACCGAAGCGGTGACGTAGTGAGTGGTGTCCCCATTCCTAGGAAAAGATTTCAACCCCTACCCCTCGTTGCTTCATTTCGAGGGCCAAGGGGTAGTGGGCAAGGGGGGGTATTGGGATTGGGCCTAAGTGTTCATATTATATATCTCGATTTAAGAACATACAAATAAAACAGGACTAGAGACAGGAATAGAAATAAAAAATATATTTTTGTCTCACCCACTGCCCGACCGCATATACTTCATTTTTACCTGTAAATTTTCATATACCCGTTTCACAGCTTTTTGCAGATTGAGCAGTAAGTAAGCAGTTCCATGGTGTGATCTCTAATATGGCTGCTGTCAAAAGATCTGTTGCAAAATCCAGTGAGCTTTTTTTTTTTTTAGAATTATTGGAGTAGTATGTTCCATGTTGTGGATAAAACTGTAATCTGATAGAGACTGCTGTGATATTAGACTGAACTTCCCTGCAGAACAGACAGATCAGATTTCCACATCCTCCAGACTGATTTTAGGTGTAACAAAAGTACAGTTTAAAGCCAAAAGTGTGTTGGAACAAAGTGTGTGAACAAGGTGAAGAGGTCTAATCAGATCATCCTGAATGAGTGAAAACACCTGTGTGAGTGAACTGGAGCCTCGATTAGTGTCACCTGTTCTCTTTCTGCTTTGACGAGCCAGACTGTCTCTTGTGAGAAGCTTTAGTCCAAAATCATATGGGATGTTTCTGCATATTTCATATTTTCCAAATAGTTACACATTTTAACCAAATTGTTTTCTTTACCTACATGCAGCTAACTCATAAATCAGCCCTAAATCAATCAGTAATTTTTGCTTTCTTTTCCCCTAAACTGGAACATAATCTTCATCTTAACGTGATTTGTGGCAACATCACACCTGAGTGAAGAGTTTTTGCTCTGCTTACACACTGTCATGAGATGATGTTGGCCAGCTGGTGTCCAGTAACACCTTGTGAAAATCAGCCTCCTGTTTAGCATCCAAGTCTGGTTTCTAGGAGGCTGTATACCCACAGCTCATCAGAGAGAAATCTGATCATGACTTTTGTTACTTAGTTTCCGACAGGCATACTTCAGCTTCAGTAACAGTAGAACTTGATAAACATCAGATCTGTTTACAGAGTCAAAGAGTCAAACTGATGCTGCTGTAAGTTCTATAATTTGTCTGGGAAACTTTCTAAAGCCTGCAGAGAAGTTTTTCATTAATGATGATGATCTGAGGTTACAGTTGGTGGTGTTTATTATCAGTCACTTAAAGGAATAACTCACCCCGAAAAAGTTTATTAGTGTGTCAGTTACTCACCCTGTGTTATGTTGAACTGATGAGGAAAGCTTTGATTTTCTCACATGCCTCCACGGTGAGTGAAGAATCCAATAGTGGAGAAAATTCTTGATGAACTGAAGTCATGGGGGTCCACAGTTAACACCAGCAAACTATATCAAAATGTTGATTTACAAACTCTCACACAGCTCTCATTCATCCAGTCCTGTGTTCAGTACACAATGATGCAAACAAAGTAACTGATGGAGGCAGCGGTAGACCAGCAGCTCCTGTGTTCAATACGGTAAAATTACTATCTTTGTAAATGGAGTCTGGCTTTTTACTTCAGTTTCCACCCAGAACCAGCTGTCTGTTTGTGAAGTACTGAGCATACGACTGGAGGAATAATACTTGGATTATACTGCATGAGTTGTGTGAGAATTTGTTTTGGACAAACTGATTAGTTTTTTCACGAACTCAACATAACTAGGAGTGAGTAATTGATATACAGGTGATAGTTTGAGAGGGGAAGTATTCCTTTAAGTGCTCTGAACTTTGCATACTGATACCAACTGACTTGTTTGGAGGGAAAGATTCACATATCCTCATGTCAAACTGTAAAAAAAAAAAAAAAAAGGACTTCACTTAAACTTTACTTAGCTTATATGTATAAATAGCATTAAATATTATTCATGGTGTTAAAGTACTGACCTGGATATTAAAGTGACATTTCCATATTTTATTCAGCATTCTTTTCGCAGATGTTAAAGGCTTCACAAACCTCTCCACAACGCTGTCAGCACAGGAGCTGGTGCGAATGTTGAATGAACTCTTTGCACGCTTTGATCGCCTCGCACACGTAAGTGATTTAACTTTTGACTTCAGATGTATGTGTAAGTGTTCATGCTTGGAGCATACTGAGTGTACGGACCAACGAGTCCTCACACTGAAATAATCCAGTACTTTGTCAGTGGAAAATCACCATGGTTGCTCCAAAAATGATGCTTATGAGCATTTTCTGATCTGACACATTTCTGGTGAGGGTCTGATTAAAATGAGGTTGTAATGTTTGGGAAAGATCATGGTTAAAAGAAAAGAACCATCGGTCTCTGATGGTTCATCAGTTATGGAAAGATCGGCAGCTTGATTTGACAGAAATGAAGGGTTGTTCAAAAGTGCATTTTTAATTTGTGCACTTTCCAGGAAATACGTTGCCCACTCAAAAAAGATTCTAGGTGGAGTATCACTTGAGAGTTACAACATGTAGCATTTGCTGTTCTTGCAGAGCAAATAGAGCTGTTGGTGGAAGAAACGGAGCATTATATTTCTACATGAATGAACCAACGGTTAAGTTAATCACATGTTCACTCCGCTCGATGCTCTGCTGCTCCGTCTCCACAGACAGTGTCCAGAGTGCGCTCTGCTACTCTGAGAGTGCACTGCTCTGGATAACCCAACGCTACATTCAGACAGTGCTCCCAATTTATGAACACTCCAGTTTGTGTCAAAGTGCGCGCTGGCACTTGGAATGACTATTTCTAAATGCACCACTAGAATCATCTTCCTCCATTGTCTGTGGAGAATTGTCTTGCCTCCAGCTAAGCCCCGCCCACCAAAATATTTACTGTTTACTAACAGTAAAAGGGTCTATTTCATTTTATTTTCTCTCTTATTCTGTCTTTTATGTGTATTTTCTCATTTTAATATGTAAAGCTCTTTGAGTGTATGGAGTGTGCTTTACAAATAAAGTTATTATTATTATGAAAGTTATTACATTGTGTCTACAAAATTTACACTTTTTAAATTTTTCGTTTTCCACGTCTCACAGAAAAATAAGTCTTTAAAATACTTTAAAACCCAGATGCTGCCTTGTTGATTTTTTGTCGCCCCGCTTTTCAGTGACAATCTGTCAGGCCTGCCAAAGCTCATAAAAACTAAAAAAAGAAACCCCGGTACTCGGGTAAATAATTTATTCACAACAACAGAGCGAATAATTGATTCAGCGTTCACTCTGTATGTTTGTCTGATACTAGACTGAAGAGCATTTCAGACTGTCATGCTCGGCCGGACAGGATTTCACAGTTAATGCAGAACCAACCTGATGTGGAAATAGTTTTCACCGCTTTATTTAGTTTCATTTGCCTCTTATATTTCTCTGCATTTCTGTTTTACATCACGTGTTGTATTTTACTGCTTATTTTCTTCTGTTTTTAGGTTTAATTATTTTTTTTCACTATGAAATGTGTATTCTGATAGTTGTTGCTATAGAAAGAGTGTCCCTTGTTTGTCTATGACCTGATGTGATTGGTCTGTTGCAGGAGAACCACTGTCTACGAATAAAGATCCTGGGAGACTGTTACTACTGTGTGTCTGGTCTACCTGAGCCCAGGCAGGACCACGCCCACTGCTGTGTGGAGATGGGCCTCAGCATGATCAAAACCATCAGGTACTGTCTGCGTCCATAGTGTTGTCATTATGGAGACTCTGCTCTGTCCGACACTTTGCTGCAGATTCAAACTGAAATATGTTGACGACTGTTGGATTTCCATCAGATTTGTTTCTCACAGGATGACTTCTCTTGATTTTTCATCTAGTGATGAGTGTGCCTGTCAGACTGTTTTATGTTCTCCTGCCTGTTGATGGGATAAAAACCATTAATCCTTTGGCTTTCTTGGCTCAGGTTTCACTCCTTGTTTGCAGGATTTAAGGCATTGACTGAAATAAGCCAATACCAAATAGTATCAAAACTCCTCCTGTCCCTTGATACCTGCCTTTGATCATTTTTGTACTCAAATCTAGAACAACAAGACTATTTGTATGGTTTTGCCCGTCGCTAATCACAGCTGGCGTTCCTCAGGGATGAGATGCAGCTATCAATTCTTTCTGTACCCAGAGCTAGGAAATAATGACCATTTGTATGGTTTTGCTCTGCAGCCAATCACTGCAAGCGTTCTTCGATTTAATGCAATTGCCCAATGAGGTAATGAGCCATCATGTGATTGGCCCACTACTGCTGCAGCTACAACTTGAAATTTATAAAATTCTTTTCTTGTCTTAAAGTACCTTTATTTCCTCCATTAGCTGTATGTCACAGCCACTGCTGCTCCAGCTGCTGACCGTGTTGAAATGACGGCCGCATCAGCAGCCAAAGTACAATAACTAACTTCCTGTTGTCCCTGTCGTATGCACCACCGTCAACAATCACTCCCCACTTACCCAGTTTATAAAACATGATATAACTTTGCTTTTTGGCATGCTATTTATAATTTTTGAAGCCCAAAATTACATTATTATTAATATTATTTTGTGTAGATAAAGCTGCAGTTTCTTACCACAAATATGTTGAATCAGAGAAGCAGGAGCCCTGTGCTGTTTTCCTGCAACTTGCAGAAAATCGGCTTGAAAAATAAAATAAATGTCTTTTACCTCTGAGGTATTGGACAGCGGTACTCTTATCTGTACATGTCTTTTATCTCATTTCTCACAGCGCTGGGTATGTCAGCTCTGTGATCTGAGAGCAGCTTCCCCTGCAATATTTGCATTTGCAAGAATTTGCCCCCGGCTGTGTTTCTACAGAATATCGCTGACAAATAATGAATACAATTACAAGGTTCAACCATATCACACATCCATGCATCACTGAGACTGGAGAAATATTTTATTCAGTGATGGTATCATACTTTAGAAATTACACAACAGGGATTTACAGATCTCATAAGCTCATGAACCGACTGTGTAATCTTTAGTTCATGTGAGAGAGGAGGTGTGCGGCAGAAATCAAGCTTCCAATCACTCACTTACAACACACTGTCACTCTGCAGTGACTTGTGAAAGGGCTCGCTGACCCTGGTGTTTGTGCTTTTAAAGCCTGAGGCATTTTCATTTCGATTATCTTCTTTGTCGCTGCAGCATTTTGGCCCTGCTGCATCACTTTCAGTATGACAGCGAGGGAGGAGAGGAGGGCTGGTGTTTAGAGGAAAAAAGAGGGATTAGTGATGGATAAACTGTGAGATTTGTACTGTATACTGTTAAGTCAATATGGTGAGCTGCTTACAGTCGACCACTTTGTGCAGCAGAAGTGCAGCTTGGTACATGTTGCTGTCGCTGTATGTGTGCTGAAACATTGATTAAAAGAACTAAAAATAAAAAGGTTGCAACAGACGATGCATGACTTCATGTCTTGGGGGCAGCAGGCTGAGCCAAGTATTCCAGACGTCCCTCTCCCCAGCAACGCTTTGCAGCTCCTCCTGGGGGATTCCGAGGCGTTACCAGGCCAAACGAGATATGTAATCCCTCCAGTGTGCTCTTGATCTGCCCTGAGGCCTCCTACCAGTAGAACATGCCTGGAACATCTCTAACAGGAGGGGCCCAGGAGGATCCGGATCAGACGCCTGAACCACCTCAACTGACCCCTTTGACGTGAAGGAGCAGTGGCTGTACTCTGAGTTCCCTCTGGATGTCCAAGCCCCTCCCCCTGTCTCTAAGGCTGAGCCCAGCCACCCTTCGGGGAAACTCATTTCGGCTGCTTGTGTCCCATATCTCATTCTGTCAGTCACTACCCAAAGCTAATGACCATAGGTGAGGGTTGGGACGTAGATGGGCCAGTAAAAGCTTTGCCTTTTGGCTCAGTGCCCGCATCACTGCGCCAAACTGCCGATCTATCTTATGATCCATTCTACCTTCAGCTACCATCATGAACTCTGGGTAATGACCCCAGGATACTTGAACTCCCTCGCTTGGGGCAATAACTCACTCCCAACGGAGTGGAAAATCTCTAATCCAAACACAAGTGGTCAATCAAGATGCTGCGCCGTTCACACCTGTGTTTATCATGCATCTCCAGCTCACCCCTTGTGTTCAGATGTGCTTACTGCCTACTTCACTTCTGCTAGAATATTTAAGGGCCCCATGCATAGTTATCACACCCTCACTGGTACCTGTCACGTCAGTGGTTGTGTCAGTACAGCTGGAGATATCATTGTCTGCGGAATTCAACACATATTCCATAGTGAAAAACAAAGGACAGTCCAATTCAAGGCAGAGCTTTGGTGCGCTGTCACCAAAACAACCACCACATCTTGCATTGATTTTCTGTAGCAGCCTTGTTGTCAGAAACGCATCAGCACACATTAGCATTTACATTAGCACTACAAAAGATATGTGCTCAAATGCGTCCAAGGCTACCAGTGTTGGGCAGTAACACAGTAACAGTAGTAATGTTACTTTTTCCAGTAACGAGTAGTGTAATTAATTACCTATAAAATTTCAGTAAAAATATTAGTTACTCCAAAGCCAAACAACGTAACTTTTGTTATCACGTTATCCCATTACTTTGATTTTGTCAGGAGGAAAGATGACAAAAAACACTGTTGCTGCAGGTAGTCAGACTAAAACTCTTTCCACTGTGAAACACATGTCCTCAAAGCTCCAGTCTGAAACACCTCAGCTACTACGACGACAGAACAACAACTTGAAGCTCCAGGAAATGCACCCCACCAAGGGTGAGCCCTCCTCAGCCGTGGAGGTCAGCTGTAGTGGTTCACAGACTTAACAACCAAAACTAGATTTTAATCGTGGGCAGCTGCAGCTACAAAGAAGTAATGAAGCTTGTGGGTTGATAAGTGGTGGATGAAATGTTGCTCCAAATACCAATTTTGTGGGGTGTACGAAATACTCTTGGCAGGGAGTAACAAGTAGATTAATGTTACTACTTTAGAAAATGGTAATGAGTAATATATTTCATTTTTAGAGTAATAAGCCCAACACTGCAGGCCACCTCTGCAGGTGGTTTGAATAATCAGATCACAGTACATCTTGGTCACTTTTATTTTCCACTGTCCACTTGTAATCTGATCGACCGAGATGCATTTTAGAACCGAGTGTAAACAGGGTCAGGTTTAGTTTTGTCTCCTTCTACTTCAGTGCAGGGCCTTGTCTCACGGCTCCCTGGACAGAATACGAGGTTACTCTGCTCTGACCACTAAAACAAAATCAGATCAGATGAGTTGAGGTTAAAAGCTATATTTTCAGTCACTCAGTCCGTGTGCCGTTGTACATCTATCTATCTATATCTGCTGTCATCGTGGTGGAAAATCAACACAATTGAAAGGCCAGTGCCTTTGAACATGAACATTTTTGCTCCAGAGGTTTGTCTACTTCACCAAACACTTTGGTGTCAGAGTGACCCAGAACTTTCACACAGTTTTAGTATTGCGTAACAACATTTCATAATTCATATTACTCTTGTGTGACACTTACTGGTGCTCATGCATGCAGGTTAATATCTGCCCTCTTACCAATTTAATTACCTGAACTCAGTGAATATACTTGTTTTCCTCTATTTTCCTGATTTTTATTCTTTTGATGATGATGTTCGTGTTTACAAGAGGTCAGCTAATTACGACTGTGCATAACAACCTAACAAAGAGGTCTAGAGCCTCTCTTATCCACACCACAAATGCATATCAAGATGCAATGTCCCTATTGAAATCACTGCATCGAACACAATAACAGAGCAGGTGAGACATGCTGGACTGTTGTTTGTTATTGAATGATATGGATATAGAGCGATCCGTTGCAGAATTAAATCTCCAGCTCAGCATTTACACCCCAGATTATTCCGCTGTATGTTTACAGTTTGAGTGTGGGACTCAGTGAAAGCTGACAGAGCTGCAGACTGATGGATTTTATTGCGACAGTCTACGGATCATCTGTCATCTCTTAGTTGGTGGGTCGGCCCATCACTTTGGTCCAGACTGAAATTTCTCAACAGCTATTGGATGGATGGCATTGATATTTTGCAAACACATCTATGGACCCCAGATGATGGAACTTAATAACTTTGGTGATCCTTCGTATTCCTGTTGTAGGGATGAATAAGGTTATGTGTATTAAGGGTTATCATGTCCACCTCATCAGAAACTGGGGAGGGATTAAGAGGAATATTGGATTTCTCTGCAATGCTAACTTTTTAGCACATTAGCTAACGTTAGTTTCCATAGCAAAACAAACAAGTGTGGTCCTCCTTTGTAAGATTGGCTTCCTGTGACATCATCCATCCACTGAGTGAGAGCATACGGGTCGGCCAGTCTGGTCCCGTTGGTCAGTGTTTACTTATTCAAGTAACACTGGCGGTCCCAGAGAGTGAGTGACCTGACATGGTGCATTGGTAAATTCAGTCTGACGCTCTACACTAAAATGAGAGCCCTGTTGGTGGAAGAAACGCAGCGTTATATTTCTACATGAATGAACCAACGTTTAAGTTAATCACACATTCACTCCGCTCGGCGCTCTGCTGCTCCGTCTCCACGGACAGAGTGTCCAGAGTGCGCTCTGCCACTCTGAGAGTGCGCTGCTCTGGATAACATACATTAAGACAGCGCTCCAAATTACCAAACGGTCCACTTTGTGCTGGAGTGCACTCTGACGCTAGCAGTATAGTAGTAGTATAGTAATATTTCCAAATGCATCTTCTTGCATCATCTTCCTTCATTGTCAAGAACAAGCCAACAGAACTTGCTAGCTAATGTCTGTGGAGCATTGTTTTGCCTCCAGCTAAGCCCCGCCCACCAAAAAACGTCACACTGTTTACTAACAGTAGCGCTTTTCTAGTCTTCTGACCACTCAGAGCACCTTTACACTATGTGTCACATCCACCCATTCCCACACACTGATGGAACAGCCATTGGGACCAATTTGGGGTTCAGTATTTTGCCTAAGGATACTTCAACATGCGGACTGGATCGAGGAGCCAGGGATCAAACCACCGATCTTCTCGTAGTAGTGCTGATCTTCGTGAGTTGGACTGTTTTTGCAGTGAGGCTCATTTACATAGAAAGGGGCCGATGGTGTGCCAGATATAGCCTTTGCACATTACCTGCTTTAAACACATGCAGCACAGGAGTACAAAGACGCTATTTGCTTTGCAGCTAGTTCCGGGTGCATCTGACCCCTCATGGGTTCATTGGTTTCTTTTGTCTTACTTGTGCAGGGTTGGTGGCCGCAAAGTCTACGCAATCCTTTCCTTATGAATGGGTCAATAAAGGTCAAACGAAGTTAATGCTTGTAAGGTGGATGCGACTGTGACGGCTCTGGTGGTCACATGGGTGAACCGGAGCATGGAGCTGACCTCTGACCTCCACAGGGAGGTGATGGACTTCCCTGCAGAGTCAATAAAGAATTATCATCGTCGTCATGAGTAACTGCAGTTTGTCTGAGTTCATTTCCAGCCCTGGGTGTCATTCAGCAGTCGACTGACTTTAAGCACCTGTCACAAACTCCCAGGATGCCTTTCACCTCACATTCATCACTGCTCTTATGAAGCATGAAATGAGGCCGGGAGGCAGGGATGGGCGTGACAGCGCCGTTTGCTCTTCACAGACTTTCATGAGCCGCAGTTTGTCCTGCTTTTATTGTGTTCGGGGATAATAAAGTATGAAATGAGAAACAAATTTATTAACGAGTGTGAAAAGTCTGCTGAAAATGTTTTTTACCTGTTTTTTTGGGCTCACTGATATGCGTGAAATGTATTGTGCTCATTTCTTGGTGAATTTATGGACAATGTTTGTCTGTCAGCGTTATCTGTGTTCTGTTTCGCCAAAGGTCAATTTCATGTTTATTAATTCTCTGAATTAATACACACAGACACTGGATTGTGCTCACTCACCTAAAGTTACCCCAGGCAGAGAGAGCATAGAGAACAGAATGCCGGACATCTGCCCCTAAAGCTTAAAGAAAAAAATGAAATATATACATTTATTTTAATTGTAGTTCATCATTTAATATTTATTTTCACAGGGCCCCTTTTATCAATTGAAAGATTCCATTTGGTTGCAAGACAATACCCTATTATCAGTAGTATTCAATTTAAAGGGCCACACCAGTGTCTTTGCATGTTTTATACATGTATTACTAATTGTAATTGATCAATCATAATGAAGCCGTAGCTCAGGTAGAGGGGGTTGGCTATTAATCAATGGGCTGGTGCTTCAGTGTTACCTCATCTCTCCCACAATGAACATAAATAACAGTGACAATAAAGTTTGCTGTTAGAGACATTGATTGATCCTTCTGATGGTTCCTTTTTAAAATCTGAGCAGGACTCATTGTGTCTCTTCCAGATATGTGAGATCACGTACGAAACACGACATCGACATGCGTATTGGGATCCACTCAGGCTCTGTGCTGTGTGGAGTTTTGGGACTCAGGAAGTGGCAGTTTGACGTCTGGTCCTGGGACGTGGACATCGCCAACAAACTGGAGTCTGGAGGGATCCCAGGGTGAGTAAAGCCAAAATCATCCTTATCTCAAGATTCCCTGAGGGGAATTTCTTGAAATTTGGCACCAATGTCCACTTGGACTCAACTTAAACTGATTAGATTTTGTTGGTCAAAGGTCACTGTGACCTTACAAATGTTGTATTTTTTTAATGTGTTATCCCAAGAACACCTAGACAAAATTTCTTAAAATTTGGCACAAACATCCATTTGGATTCAAGGATGAACTGATTAGATTTTGACTGATGCAATATCTTAAGAAGGCCTTAAGGGAATTGCTTTAAATTTGGCACAAACACCCACTTGGACTCAACAATCAAAGCTGACTGTGACCTCACAAAACATGTTTTTGGCCCTAACTCAATTTCCCACAAATGTCTAATGAAATAAGATAATGAAGTGATGACATTATATACTTAAAAGGTCAAAGGTCAGCTTCACTTCTGACATCATAACATTGTGCAAAAACACTTTTCTGGCCATTATTCGACATCATAATTCAGTAACAGAAAGGGAGACATTTGGTAAGATGTTGAATTGGTGACACTAATTTTGGGTGTCCACCTTGAACCTGTGCTGCTTGTATAGATCTTCTGTGCTGTCGGGTTGAAGATGAGTGTGAAGCATTCATGTTTTCACACACATGGATGTACACTGCAAATACAACATCACTTTATACAACCACAGAGCAGTAATTTTTGTTTTATACTCTAGGTTTTTGTTTTACAGTCCTATGTGGTGCTTTTTTGCCTTATATGGAAGATTTTCTTTTGGAAACGTTGGATTAAAAGTGTGTTGTTTTCATTAAAGACAGTAATGGGATGTTTTGCTGTCATCAGTTTAAAGTGCTTTTCTGCCAAATTCTATCTGCGTTTTCACTCTGACGTTCCTGTTTGGCCTTGAGGCACAGGGTGGGATTAGTTCCCTAGCTGCTGGTTTTAAACATCCTGCCAGCATCTGTTGTTGAGCCACGCTGTAACCCTGTCCTGTGATCTTTACCGAACACAGTTGCGTAACACGGATGTATGAAGCCACAGTTTCTCTGCCACAGACAGAATATCTCTGAATGTGTCATGATGAGTGGGTCCATCTTATCCCTCACATCAGACACTCTAATAAGTGCCGGAACACGCTGGACCTGAACTTTAAGGTCATCCTCTGACCTGACACAGGATTGGATTCACACCAGCACATTTCACTGATTAGCAGCTCCTCTCTGGCTGAAGGTGTCTGAGTCAATAGAATCACGTGCACACTCTGTATCACTGTAACCCACCATCTGATAGGTATATTTGTGAAACTCCACTGAGGATTTTGTGAAATGAATCTGGGTGATTTTTGAGTGTTGTGTTTGTCTCCAACAACAACATCAAATCACCCAGAGGGAATATCCTGAAGAAAGTTTCTCCAGTAGACGCAAAGACTTGAGAACGACACAACATGGAGCACTGAAGCTGTTCCTGAGGCTTGTGGGGAAAATAACAAACTTTATGTGGGGGTTTAACTTTCATTTATCATCCAGCTGCACCTTGGCAGGTGCCCACAGAGACATCTTTCACTGCACATACCAACTGTTTGTACTGAGGACTGAACTGGAGGGGTTATGTCTCCATGTCAGTGTTCCAAATGGGGGAAAAACTGGGAAAATAAATCAGACTTTACCCTCAGATACCTTACAGGTCTTCACTGTATCCTCTTTTACAAAAGGTCCCACAGGAATATGTTTAGTGATTGTGTAGGTTTTACCGTTTGTTGTGCAGGACAATTTATTGTTCTTTAGGAAACTCTGAGATTTTCTGCAGGGTGTCTGTAAATCCTGCAGGATGGGATCTTGGCAGTCCTGCAGTACATTTTGTAATGTCTTACCAGTTGGCAGCACATGCTTGGTGTTTCTGTTTGTTTGATTTTTTGTTGTAACTTTCACTACCAGAATCATCAGCACTCTACTGCTGATCTACAAAACTGAAGGAAGAGGTGCACCTTCAGACGCACAAAAGAGCTCTCATCTCACATCTATTGCTATGCATATTTCAAAAAGATTTTTATGTCCCTGCACCAGTGATAGCTGTGGCGGGAGGCATAGTCTTTGGTTCCTCAGTCAGTCCATGTGTCAGTCCCATTCTTGTGAACATGATATCTCAAGAAATTGGGGGAATTTCTTCAAATTTGGCACAAACATCTACTTGAATTTTACGTGTTGATTAGACTTTGGTTGTCAGATGTTATATTCGGTGTGACCTTGTGTACAACTTACTCTTGTGAACGTGATATCTCAAGAAGGCAATGAGGAAATTTCCTCAAATATGGCACAAACCTCCACTTTGACTCAGTGACGAACTGGTCAGATTTTGGTGGTCAAAGGTCCAGGTCACTGTGACCTTGTCTGTCTCATTCTCAAGAATGTGATATCTCAAGAAGGCCTTAAGGGAATTTCGTGCGGCACAAATGTCCATCTGAATTTAATTATGTACTCATTAGATTTTGGTTGTCAAAGGTCAAGTTTGGTGTGACCATGTGTTTGTCTCTCGGGGACAAATTTGGCACAAATGTCCACTTGGACTCAAGGATGAACTAATTAGAATTTGGTGGTTAACGGTCAAATGTCAAAGTCACAATGGCCTCACAAATCATGCTTTTTGCCCCAACTAAAGAATTCAATTGCTAATTACGACAAACTGTGTCCAATAGAATAAAATAATGAATTGATGACATTTTATATCCAAAGATCAAAGGTCAACTTCACTTTTACATCTGATTGTTTTGCAAAAACACTTTTTTGGCCATATCTCATTAACAGAGGGGTAGACAATTTGACTGGACTCTTCCTGATACCGTTCCAGGAGGATTCACATCTCCAAAGCAGCTTTAGACTGTTTGAACGGTGACTACGAGGTGGAGGAGGGCCACGGGAAGGACCGCAACGACTTCCTCCGCCGCCACAACATCGAGACGTACCTCATCAAGCAGCCGGAGGACAGTATGCTCACCCTGCCGGAGGACATCATGAAGGAGGCAGCCAGTTCGGCCGACCGCCGGGCCAGCAGCACCACCTTCAATGAAGCATCCTGGAGCCCTGAGCTTCCCTTCGACAACATTGTGGGGAAGCAGAACGTAAGTCCCGCCACTGCTTGAAATTCAAGTCATGTTGTGCACTTTTTCACACTGTGAAAAAAATGTCTTTCTTAACAACAGACTTGTTCTGTAGGTTAGGATTGAAGTGTTATTTCTGTTCTAATGTGATTAAAAATGACAATGACAATAGGAGGACATATGGTGATAAAACCTCACTTCCACCATTTGAAACAAGTAAAATAATCTACACCTGCAGATAGATTCTGTGTCGGCTTCAAACCTCACTGCAGGACAAAGTGGTTTCTTAAGATGGACATTTTTGCAGTGCATGGGATCTTCTCAGTTGCCTCTTTGTTTTGTCTTTTTTTGTTTTCCTTGGAATGAGTGGACAGCTAGCTGTGTTACCGTGGTAACGCATCACTGTGTGTCAGCCTGCCTGTTTGTGAGGATGACGAGCTTCTGATTGTGTGGCCCATCTAAACATCCTCCTCATCCCTTCTTCATTTGTCTGCGTTCTCGTCCTGCCTATGAAAACAAATCAGCCCCCAAAGCATCGTGTTGACATTTGGGGTCTTTTGTCTCTGACAGTTGATTTTTGGAGACAGCAGTGTTAAGTTTTTTTGTTTTGTTTTGTTTTTCATGGAGGGAGGGAGCGAGAGGCACATTAATTTTACCTTCCATAAAGTCAGCAGCAAATTTTGAACCCATTCTTTGAAACATTTGGTGATAAAAAAGTCCAGCCTGCGGACTTTTTCTGATTTAGTGTTGTTATACAACAGCATCCAGTGTGAAGAGAAGAATGTGGCTTTGAAAAATAAACTGCAAAGTGGAGACTTAAGCTTCCCAAACCATTTCTAATTAAGAAAATATTTGAATAGCTTCTTTTGTTTTGTTCAACCGACAGCCCAAAATCTAAATATATTTAATTGAATTTAGGGAAAAGCAGTAAATCCTCACATTTGAGAGGAACAAATAAAGAATCGATCAACTCAGAATTTCAGCTCTAATTTTGTGTCCTTGCCCATCTTCACTACAAGGGGAAAGAACTTTTTGAAAATCAGTTTTCAGTCGGTGCCAAAGTCCTGCATTGGCCCATTTTTGAAAACCTGTATCCACCCTTACCCATAAAGCTCAGTACTAGCATTGACACATTACCCATCATTATGTCCAAGTCAAAGCCGCAACCATTACTAAAAGTCCCACAACCCTACCCGCACCCATGATTGAACACACACAGGCTACAGTCACTCACATTAAACTCAGTTCTTCACTCTTGAATTACAAATCCAGCAGAGGAGCCTTCTCTTTCACTGGCTGTGCTCGATGCTTGGATGGCGAAAACATTCAATCGCTGCCATGTTAGGAAACATTTTAGCATGCTCCTTCCACCACCTTAAAACCTCCAAAGGATCCTCCTTGAGTGTCTTGAACTCAGTGTAGGCTGCCACCTCATCCTCGGGCTGCAAAGTTAAATGGCTGCTGGACTCCTTTACGTTGGTGACAAATGTGACAACGGGGTCAAAGGTTGAGTCACTGACTTACAAAATAAAAGGAATTGCAGCCTAATAATAGTGATTTAGATGTTAAAGTATTACACATATACTGCACATTATTTTCATTTGTTTTATTCAGAAAAACAAATATATTTTTTTTGTTCAAAATCCACTGCCCACCCACGTGTAGTTTATTTTTACCTGTGCCCAGCGTACCTGCGAGTATCCAACCCGGTGCAGGACTCTGGTCATTGCACCTAAAATAACATGCTAGCGTGTCTGCAAGCCTTTCACGGGGTGGTCAAAGTGTCGTAGTCACAAAACAATGCCTATTTCTAGGTTTAAATATGCTTGTCTGAGAATGACTTATAACTAATGTTGATGCATCATAAATTATGTTGGATTACTGTTTCCTAATTTATGAGTTTTTTCGGGGTAGTGGTATAGAAAGATGGCACATTCCAGTACTGATTTGGACGTTGATTACCGTGGTGTTTTTGGTGGGTTGAAAACCAGGAGTGCTGCAGCATTTTGGCCCATTTGCAGAGGTTTTATTGTGCAAGCTTGCAGCGCCACCAGACAGGTGTTACAGCATGTAGAAGGAGTTGATAGACATACTCAGACAGATAGGACCAGATCTTTCTGATGTTATGCAGTAGTATTTCACAACCATTCTTTTATTTGTAGAGGCCCTCCACGATAACATCTGCTGCCACATATTGATTTTTTATTTTCAGGGCTGGACTGTTCCTGAGGATTATTCATTGCACTGCAGTCTCTGAATGCAGAGCGTACTTTGGTCACAGACGGAGTAGCAGAACAGCAGGCGCAGTCAAAGTGAAACGTAGCCATTCCTTGCGCTGGGTGTAAAAGTTTCTGTCTCTGCAGCAGCTGCTCCTCTCATCCATTGATCTGATCTGATCAGCTCTGGTGCAAGTCGAATCCCAAAAACTTATGCAGAGGAAAAAAAGCATTCATAAGGAGTTCTGCCTGTGCTTTGTTCACGGACCCGTGAAAACCTCAGAATTCAGAGAGGGGTCACAGTTTTCAGCTACCACCACACGTAGATTCTAATTCTGTGGTCAACTCTGTGCAGTGCACAGCAACATTTGTCTGTATGGTATGACTTGCTTTGTCTTTTTTGTGATCTAGAATGTTTTTGTATCAACACGTTGTTTTACTCAACTCATAGATGGATGTGAACCCAGACATGAAGCAAAGCTGGTAATGTTTAGGACGTGCAGTTCTACATGACACAGATCAGGCTCTGGGTCAGCTTTATTTATTCTCTTTCCTGGAATTCATTCCAGACAAACTGTCGGTCCAACATAGCCACAAGTCATTTGCAGACTCGTTAATGGAGGTATCTACTGTCGCCCACGCTTCCACTCACAGATATGTCATCACCCAGGGGGAAGTGGGATAAAGCTGAACACTCAGGCCATATTTGCATCCCCAGATTGGTTTGAGGGGACGAGCTGTTGCGTCCTGCCCTGCTGGCAGACACCTAGCACCATAAAAAAAGTCTCCTGGCTGGGACTCAGTGTTCCTCCTCCAGAACCACCGGGTGACTTTCTACAACCTGCTGCTTCTCCTCCAGGCTGCTTAACTTCGCCACGTCTCATCAGGAACATTTCTAAACCTTCGCTGGAGGAGATCAATTGGCTTCATTTTGGGTGTGTTGGCAGGTCGTTCGTGGGTGGAGATACTTGAGATGTTAATTTAGATATGATGCACAGAAGCAGGACTGAGGACATCCTTGTATATACAGAGATTTGGAGCTGATGTGTGTTTCATTGACACTCCTGCAAAAGTAACTGCAACAATACAATATAATACATGCTTTTGGGGAATATTGATCAGTATCAGTTAATCATAAAGCATAATTAAACACACATACTGCTGTTCACAATGTAAGATGAGACAGCATATTTTCAAGCTCTTGTATACAATGTGACATTTCTCTTCTCTCTCAGCTTGTGACAATTGTGCAGAGCCATCGTTTTTTTGTTTCATCTCCAGCAGCCATGAGCGAACAGTGAACTCTACGTTACCTCTTGTGTATATGAGGAGATGTGCAGCTCCCCTGCCGCTGCGGGCCTGTCAGGAGCTGGTAGCATTTGATGTAGCCGTGCGGTTGGATTCAGAAGAATGTTTTTTTATTTATTTTTTTCTGAAAAGTGCCACTTCTTTGTCTCTGGCACAATAAAAGCCTGTCAGGACAGTCATTTCAAAGATGGTCTCTTTGCATATCAAAGGCTTCTCGGAGGAGTTCTGAAGTGTCTTTTATGTTGTCGCTTGGCTCTGCTCGGAGCTGAACTTCTCCCTCTCCGGTGGTTCCCTGTCCTCCCTTCCTGATAGTCTGATTCAGTTTTCAGCATCAGTGGATTGAGGACAAGGTAGAATAATAGGTGTGTGTGTGTCAGAGGGAGAGGAGTGAGTGAGACAGGGGAGTGTGTATTTTATTTTTGTTCAATTATGCAGGATTGTGTGAAAGCTTACACTGTTGTGTCACTGCTGTAGAATCTAAAAAACTACAGTGTGGTCTGCAACTGTGAGTGACATCCATGCATCAAGAAATTAAAAGTAAAAGCTTACTGATACATCGGCCGAGGGCCCACAGAGAGAGAGAGTTTTATTAGTAAACTGTAACTATAAAATGAAAGGATGTTTTGCTGCCTCTCACAGCAGCTGGAGTCTGAGAAAAAAAAACTTCATTCACTGGGCCGACTGCCGGCAACTTTTAAGGTGGAACGTTAACTTGTAATGTTACATGCATGAGTTGATGACGTGAATCCATCAGCACACCTTAAATTTCACTGTGACAACTTTGACCTTTCCATTAGTTTGTCTTGTCTGTCTTGGATGACACACACTTTTAGTAATGAGTGGATCTTTAAGTGTTTAAAAATATATAATAATGTCGACTGGATTATGTGAACTGCAAATTTTCTTATCCTCACTCTGAGAAAAAGAAGTGTCATAGAGCGTTGTTCCTGTGGGCTACAGCAACACTAAACCCCTGAGTTTGCCTGAGAAGGACTAAATGCACAAAGCTGCTATTTTTAAATATCCCATGGAGAGAGACTCTCACTGCAGCCTGTTCTGTTTTGTTCTGAAAATGTCGGCATGCAGCCTCGTTCTGTGGACGATAAACGGAGCAGTGAGTGACAACAACTCCGCCCATGTAAATGAGTACTCTTTGTGGTCGAAACGCTAAACGGACCTTGCGTCTAGGTACCATGTCTGAAAGGTTACTTTTGGTTCCAAAGGTACCGTACTGAAAGTGTTTGGTGGAAATGCGACCTAAGTTGTTTATGGCTAGTTTTAAGGAGACACACACAAACTTGTTTTGAGCAGCGACATAATGTGGAGCTCAGTTCGGTTTCATATCAAGCTTGATCGCTTGATTTAGCAGCTTCTCCTGAATGGAACAAAACAACACCATGCCCCGACAGCAAACAAGCGTCCAGCTATCACGTTACATCATATGAGAGCTCTGTCCACTCTGAATCTGTTAAATATGCACCTCCGCATAGGCTATTTTGCAGCTGTGTGCTTGACTGTAGATGTAACCACATTACAGATGGATGAGCACTTGCAGTCTTGTTAGGTTTGTAGTTTTTAAACATATTTTACATTGTGATATTTACTGGAAACGACATACAATATAGTCAACAGCAAGTAGCCTTGCTAGTTATTAGCACTGGTCATTTACTAGAAACCTTTAGCTCCCTGGTGATCTCCCTCCAGCCAGCTGCCACCTTATTTTATTTAAATAAGAAATAAGAAGGTACCATAGATAATTCCTCATTTCAAATTTATGAATCAGCCATTTCTCGTCCATTATGACATTTTCAAAGTGAGTGACAGGAATAAATAGATGCAGGATGTTCAACAAAAGTCAGCTCAGAACTGCGCAGGGCCAGTCAGGACACCTCTTTTGTTGGCTTCAGATCCAATATGTTGTCATAGTGACACAGTTTAATCACATCCTGTCACCCCAAGAAACACACAAACTGAGCAAAAATTTCTTGGCATGGCTGACGTTGGTACGAGGCAACGCAGACAGGGTTTGGTTAATTTTATGCAAGAAGTTCTTTAAACTTGGCACAGTAGGAAGAGACATTGTTCACTGCAGCAGTTGAACATTTCATCGTAGGAAAAGCAACAGAAACAGTGGTGAAACAGTAAAAGCTTTCTGCTGATAACTGCCATAAAGACCATATTTGTTATCTGTGGCAAACCATTATCTTATTGTGAAGCACACTGATAACCATTGAATAGATGACATCATATCCTGTCCGTCACTGCGTTTACGGGAACTGTCAGCCATCCAGGAGTGATTGCTATTATCAAACCCAGCAGATGGAAGAGACGCTGGGTTTGGAGGACCTGTGAGTCCTGGAAGACGAGCCCTGAAATGAGACTTCCAGCTCTGTGTAGGCTCTCTGTACCGGCTGAGTGGCTCTGTCTTCACCTCTTTCATGCTTCGCTGTGTGCCTGCTGGCTCCCATGATGCACAGCACTGTCACAGTGCTTTCACCTCAAAGGAGGCTGTGCGTTCCTTCAGAAGACCCAGTTACTCAGTGTGTCTACGCTGTGAAATCCAGGCCAAAAAGGAATGGGTTGGTTTTAACATTTGGTTTCAAGTTTGGGTCTGTGCTGCTGCCGGTTTTAGAGACGTTTGCTTTCACGTCTGCTGAAGAAAATCTGTTAAATGTTTAAAATAATGAAAGGTGGCTCAGCCATCTGAGGCACATGGCAGCTCCACCCTTTTCACTCTGACCCCATTTGCCTGCTCACATTATAAAGACATGGTTCCCACAGAACCTTCAGAAGCCTCTAAAAGCATTGAATTCAATAATCTAAAATTAGCCCTTCTGTGTGGAGTTTGCATGTTCTCCCCGTGTCAGCGTGGGTTTCCTCCAGGTGCTCCAGCTTCTTCCCACAGTCCAAAGACATGCAGGTTAACTGGTGACTAAATTGTCCGTAGGTGTGAATGGTTGTCTGTCTCTATGTGTCAGCCCTGTGATTAGTCTGGTGACCTTTCCAGAGTGCATCCCTTTAACAGGATAAGCAGCCACAGAGAATGACAACACGTTCTCAATCTGACCTCAGCACATATCGACATTTGGTCATGGACTTTCCACATCCACATAAGACATGCAAGGTACCCTGGCTATGTTGGTTGTTGACCTTTTGGGACGCCAGCCTGTTACATGCATTATCTTCTTTCAAAATACACTTCCGTTTTTTACAGGAAATGTCAAATTTGCATGTGTCTTTTTCACAATAAATGCACTATGTCAATACAACACCGCAAATTGACATTTCAACCACAAACGCACATGGTTGGGTTTAGGAAAAGAGACCAGAGTTTGGCTTTATCGCCGGTCGCCGTTAAACTATAATGCCGACCAGCCGCATATCATGCTGACGTTATTGGGATAGTTACTTCCATGGATCACTTACGGAGATCCATGGAAGAAGTGGGTAGCAGCACAACGCACACCTAATGGAGGCTGACGGCAACCCAGATTAAAACGTCCAAGAACACAGAATTGGAACCACAAAATATCTCCATACTGCTCGTCCGTAGTGATCCAAGTGTCCTGAAGCCCCGACAAGAGCTACAGGCTGCAGTGAGGCTAAGAACAGACTTCAAATGACATTTTTCCAAACAATTTTTTATGTCGGGGCTTCAGGATAGATAATGGCTGAATTTTCATTTTTGGGTGCACTATCCCTTTAAAAGACGACTTTTTTGACAGTGTCTGATGCTGGAAGTCACTGCCCAAGCGCTGGATTTCGACAACTTGAAAATGAATAAATGAATGAATAATTTCTTATTGGTAAAGACCGCACTTATGACTTGTTTAGGACTTGAGACTTGACTCAGGACTTGCCTGTTTTGACATGGGGCTTGAGTGCACAGACTTGAGACCTTTCCTAACCATAACCAAGTAGTTTTGTTGCCTTAAGTGCCAGCCCTTCTCACCACAGACCACTTCTGCATCAAAATACATTTCATTCATATATTTCATAGCATTTTTTGATAACACATACAGTTATTCTATTGTGATTCCACATTTTGTTCTATCTTACTATATAATGATGAAAACTCTGTGTGTGTGTTCCACGTTTTTCTCCTCACTGACTTGGTCAATCCATGTGAAATTTGGCACAGTGGTAGAGGGTCATGGGAGGATGCCAATGGAGCAATATTACATCAATTGGCCAAAGGGGGGCGCTATAGCAAGCGACTGAAATGTCAAACTTTGAATGGGCATATCTCATGCCCCGTATGTCGTAGAGACATGAAACTTTGCACAGAGATGCCTCTCCTCATGAGGAACACATTTGCCTCAAGAACCCATAACTTCCGCTTATATAGATTTTCCGCCATTTTGAATTTTTTGAAAAACACTTCAAATGGATCTCTTCCTAGGAAGTTTGAGCGATCTGCATGAAACTGGGTGAACATAATCTAGGGACCAATATCTAAAGTTCCCTCTTGGCAAAAGTTGGAAAACTTACTAAAACTGAGCTTCTATAAGGCAATGAATATTGCGGAGGGCGTGGCTCATCACATAAAGGTGTATAACATCTCAAGGGTTTCACCCATCACCACGCAACTTTGTAGGCATATGACCACACATAATCTGAGGGGACCCCTCCATTATTGACCCCATCAAACAAAATGGGGGCGCTAGAGAGCTCATTTCTTATCTAGGCCTAACCGCCATATGGATTTTTACTAAACTTGGTAGATATGTAGAACAGGACGCCTCAAGGTGACTGGAGAAATTTAACTCTAATTGGCAACTGGGTGGCGCTATAACAACAGAAAAATGCTTAAAATGGCTAAAATGCGACCGATCGCTGTGCAATCGTACTATCAAATTCACAAACACTCTGTCTGAATACATTGCTCTTCTTAATGGGTTCAGTTGACTATTTAATCTGCAGTTTCCTATGACCTGTATCCCAAACACACACCATGTGAAACTGTACGTGGGCAACTGTGCACTCAGTGGGTATGGACTAGTGGTTTAGAATTACAGATGTTTGGTACACTACTGAAAAGGAACATAGAAGAAGACTAGAATGAGTCTGTATGTGTACACGGTGCAGTAACAAATAAGGTGTTCTTCCACCACTGCGGTGATCATAGTCTGACCTGTGTAGTTAGCATCCTATCGTGAGAAACAATAACTGTCATTAGTTCTAGTGAAAATGTTGACATGTAGCTGGTGCTTCATGAAAAGTCAAGGGATGAACCTCCATCCAGTACTTGACAAAACATTTCACTTGTTACTCCAGTGTTGGTCCAGATCCTTCATTTGCCTCGCAGCGTGTTCGTGGGTTACATAACAGCCTGCTTGCAATCCTTTGAAGAGCACCGCTTCCAAACAAGTCATGTTGCACTGAATTATACTTTCTGGCTCAAAGTTAATCTGTCACACTACCACACATGTGAGACATCCAGCAAAATCCTCTGATATTACTGTATGCGCTCACATGCTCTGATCTCACCATCGCCCCCCACCTCCACTTCTCACTTGCCCTTTTCCCGGCATCATATGTTGGCATTTCCACAAGGCAAATATGTTCTGTTATTAATACATATCATACATGTAACCCCGTACTGCTGCCCCCATACAGCCAGCCTCTGCTCCGGGCAACATCACACCCAAATCACAAAGAAATGTCAGAGATGGAAGCATGTGCCCTTTAGGCTGTGTGCCTCTTCAGAGACGTGCACGCCAAAAACAATCATGGCTCATAACACTGGTAACCGTCCCCTCTGATCCCTCCTGTCTTGGGTGGAGAGTGGATGGATGAGGTTATAAATGGTCCATAGATACAGAGCTGTGATCCACCGTACTGGGCCCCAAAACAGGGTCTTGTACAAAACGTGCAGGATCAAATAGGGAAAGGGAACTAGTGCAGCATATCTGTATGGTGTATCATCTTGGGTTTGAATACTTTGCTAAATGAAAGAATCTTGAAGTTTGATCAAATCTCTAGATTAGATTTATATCTGACACTGGCTACAGTGTGGAAAATATGTTTTTTTTTTTAAAAAAACTTTTAAAGTACTTCCGATGGAACTCTTTGGGGATATAAGTGTTCTGAAGATCCAAAAGATTTTCTTCAAAGCTTCACCAAGTGAATGTTTTCATGTTTGTTGCTTCTCTGAACTGAGAAGAAACTAAAAAATATCCAGTCTCACGTACTGATGATAAATTATCAGTCTGTGATGTTCAAAGCATTTCAGCAGTTATTTTATATCCAGCTTCCAGTCTGTGGTTTCCTGCCTACTTTTCCCAAAGTGTCTTTTGATGAACCTCACATCAGGGGGTTGTCTGTGCTGCATATATGGAGTGGAGAGTACACCAGCTATAGTGATACAGTTAATGAAAAATGGATTTAGAAGCAAATAAATATGAAGGATTTTGTTAACCTGATCCCAACTCAGTCCAGTTCATTATAGACCAAGCCCAACTTGTCTCCAGTGCTTGCCTAGCAACCTCATGGTGATGACACTAGATCACGAAATCTTCCGGCACGTAATGATGTATTGTTTATCAGTTTAGTTTTTGTATGTATGATACAGACAAGATAGTGAGCTGGAAGGCAGATCTGTTTCCTTTTTTTTTGGACAGAGCCAGGCTAACCATTTCCTCCTGCTTTCAGTCTTTATGCTAAGCTAAGCTAGCTTCTCCAGGCTGTAGCCCAAAACAAATATTTAAACATCAAAACTCTTTTTTTCTTCCTCTCTTTCTCTACATTCCTCAAAGTCTACTAAATAACCAATCAACGTATCCTCATGCAATAGTTCATATAAACTCCTATTAATTAGCACCCCACTGATGATATAACACCCTCAGGGTAAAGTTTTATAATTAAAGCAAAGTTACGGAGGTTAGGTTTAGGAAAAGAAACATAGTGAAGACGTACCGGTCGAATGAGTTGAAGGACTTGTTTGAAAAATGATGACAGTAAGCAAGTCTGCAAACAAACAAGTCTTCCCAATGTTACAAGTCTGACTCTCCGGCTGCAGACTGTGGCTATCTGCTATTGTCTGGCATTCTCCCTCCCCTCCACTATCTGTGTGTTAGCGTTTTCAAATAGGCCTGTCACGATAACAAATTCTGCTGGGTGATTAATTGCGTCAGAAATTATTGCGATAAGCGATAATATTGCGTAATATTGTGCTTTTAAGACCATTTTTATTATTGTTGTAATTTTAAACATTTTTTAAACTTATATAATGATAATAAAGGCATATTGATGCAAGTAAACCCTTTTAAAGAGAAATAAACATGTATTTAACAAGAATATTTACAAATGCAAAAAAAGAAAATTGAAATATCCGAAATAACACATAAAAATATTGAAATAAATAAATAAATCCAAAAAAATAGACTGTCAGTCTCTCACTCTCAGGTGTGCAGTTAAGTTGGTCGTATTCGCTCTTTTTGTTGAGATGGTTTTAGAACAAACCCAGCACACTCCCACACAGGGGCTGTGGTGTTTGGTTTAGGAACAAGTTCCATGTCTTTCTCTTACGCTCAACTGTTTTTTTCTCCACCTCACCTCCCCCTCACGAAGATCGCACTGTGTGTGTGTGTAGCTCATAGCCCCGCCTCCCCCACAGAGACAAAGACACTCGATGACAAGAGCTTTCCCTCCGTTCATTACGCTAATGAACCAACTCACCTGGTTGCCAGACGATGCATGGCAGTGAACGCTCTTGTTGTCCAGTCTTTTTGGTGGAGAGAGACGAGGAAAAAAAACACGCATGAATATGGCAATTAATCGGGGCCGGAAAAGTTACCGTCTCTCTTTTAATTTACCGTGCAATTAACCAACGTATCGCATATCGCGACAGGCCTATTTTCAAAATCCCCTTTGTACGGGAAACCTCTGAGCTAACAGCACGTTTTGATGAAGATTTGGATCGTGCAACAAGGCATGCCTGCTCTTTTCCTTCAGTGAATTGTTGTTAAAATCCACAACAAATAAAACGACTTGTGAACGCACCTTTCAGACTCCATCTCACAGAACTCCATGCCCAATGTCGATCTGTTTTCTAACATGGTCAGTCAGAGTTGATTTGCAACATCTATCAAAATATTTCAAGTCAATTGATACCTTAATACGATTTTTTAGGAGCCGGGGGTGTGATCTCAGGCGGTCCCAACTCCCCGCCAGAACAGCAAACCTTCTGTTGCTGCTGTAAGCCATTCTCCTGCTGGAGAGGAGTCTTGCCAGTTAGCATGAGCCGACGGTCCCAACAAACTCCCACCAATACCGTTAACCCTGAGGTATCGTTAGACATGTGATGCTAACAGTTAGCCCTATCATTGTGTGTGTGTGTGTTCCCCACACTATTTTACAAGGGCACCCCCACTGCATCCTGGGCTTAGCTCCGCCCATGATGACTGTGATTGGTTCAGAGAAACAAAAACAAGCCAGGGTTTTTTATCTCCCTGTAGCAGAATGGTCTCAAGAACTGACACAGTGCTGTGCAGATAGGTCTGGCTCTGTAAGACTACCACTTGATTGATAGATTGTAGGAATACATTATAATGAGTGGAACGTGAGCAGCAACAATTATATTTTAGGCTTGATCCTGACCCAAACCCACAGTGTTGACATTAATATGTGGCCAAACCTGACCTGAATTTGAAGAGCCCAGATCTCCAATCAAACCGCTCCATGTAGCATGCTCCTCTCACATACAATGACACTGTACTCTCCACAGAAGTGAGCAGAGATCACCCTAAAAGGAACTGATAATAGGGTCGACATGGCCCTGGAGCACAATGGAGCTCATCTGATTCCACAAAATGCCGTCCGATTGTCTTCATTTAAATGAAGCTTGTGTGTTTCCTGTGGCTGTTCCAGATATGTTAATGTTTTGACACACAGGCCACACATTTTCATTTATATGCAACAGAGATTTCGTTGAGTTCAAGTTCAACTTCAGTTCAGCTCTTTCTCTCCTATCTCCACTGTGTGTTGGAAAAAAAGGACAATTTGCATTCAGCTGTTACTCAATATCCAGGCAGACACAAGATGATTGGGAAAGTCCAAAGTATTTAGTCACTGGGCAGTATGTTTCCACTGGCAAGACATTTACAACCCAATTCATTAAAGGGGAACTAATGTTTTTTTCAACCTGGGCCCTATTTTCCGATCTACTTTTGTCTAAATGAGTGATAGGATGTTCAATATGTGACATTTCTCCAGTACGAAGCTAGGGCTGACCTGCCTGCAGCCCGTGAGCGCACGCTATATTAAATAATAGGGCACTCAGACAGCGTCAAACAACGTCAAAATACGTCCACTAAAAGTGCATTTTTTTCACACAGATAGGCTCGGATTGTTAGTATAATTATCTGACAACATAACAGAAAGGAGAAATGAACGTCTGTGTTTACCTTTAGCTGGATTCAGACATGTTCCTCTGCCTGTTGCTGCTCCCTCTCTCTCCTCGTCCGCTCTTCAGTTTCAATGAGCTCTGCATCTGTGTACTCCGAGTTCAAATTCAAACGGTCCATCCAGATCCAGTTGGTCAAAATCAGGTAAAAATTCGGACATGTTTGTCTGGCTCTGAAATCTCACGTCTCGCAAGATCTGAGTTGTTGCAGGAAGTTACCGCTGGACTGACCTTACAAACGCGAGGAGTTACTCTGTTTGGAGTAGCCATGGCTGAATTTATACCAGATTTTGACCAACTGGATCTGGATGAGCCATTTGAATTTGATGAGCGCCCGTATTTATTTGAACACGGACGTACACGGACACAGAGCTCATTGAAACTGAAGAGCGGACGAGGAGAGAGAGGGAGCAGCAACAGGCAGAGGAACATGTCTGAATCCAGCTAAAGGTAAACACAGACGTTCATTTCTCCTTTCCGTTATGTTGTCAGATAATTATACTAACAATCCGAGCCTATCTGTGTGAAAAAAATGCACTTTTAGTGGACGTATTTTGATGTTGTTTGACGCTGTCTGAGTGCCCTATTATTTAATAATGTCACATATTGAACATCCTATCACTCATTCAGACAAAAGTAGATCAGAAGATAGGGCCCAGGTTGGAAAAAACATTAGTTCCCCTTTAAATCAACTCTAAATGGATAGCACTTTGAATCTCTGTGCTAAAATTCACTGAGTTAGGGGAACACTGGATGAAAAGTTAAGGCCTCTTGAATTTCACATCGCTGGTTGGTTCATATCAGGCTATCAAAAGCAAAATGAACCAAAACTGAGTATATCTAAAAGTCATCACCAAGTAGTGTTGCTCCAGTTTCTTCAGACAGAAAAATAGGAAAGTTTCATGTCCAACTGCATTTTGAGGAACTTAAGGTGCAGGTCATGCTACTTTACGTCACTGTATTTCCTCAGTAGCTTTTTCTGTTGCTTATCTGATTGGGTAGCATAAAAAATACTGAAAAAAGGTCTAAACAAATAATTTGAATTGCTGGATGGATTTAGCAATTTGACTCATTTAACTTTCCATGTCTCTCAGCATGTGAGAATCTTTCCGTTGACGTTGATAAATGCTGTAGTGTCTTGTGATTTGTGAGGCATGGACTGTTAAACCTATAAATTGCAGTACTTTATAATCAGGTAGCTCTGATTAGATTTAAATCTGCACGTAATGACGGTCAGTGACAGTCAGTGGCCTTGACAGGTAAAAAAAAAAAAAAAAAATCCAGTAGTTAGTAGCCTGACAATGAACTTTTAATGATCTCAGCATGATGGATTTCATTTGTTAAAGTGTTGTATTAACCGAGACGAGGTGACATATTAGATTGGTCGGTGCTGGTGAGAGACATATTGAACTCCTCACACACATCTCCATCATCACACATTTCTCTCGTAATGACTTTAATGGCTGCCGGCTCTACAGGGCTCTCTGACACTCCAAAGGGTAATTTGTCCGGAGTAGCCACGTGGCTGCTTTAACTCACAGTTAATGGTGGAGAGTAAATGTCAATGGCTCGGAGAAAATGACCCTGATTCTCACGTAGGACCTCTATCACTTTTATCTCAAGTTTTTCTGTTGAGCGAGTGTGACGTTCCCCCGAGGACAGACAGGAGCTCACCTTGACTAAGACTAGAATTTATTGACCAGGATACAGCACATCAGTGAAGCACATGGGTGTTTTGATGTTACAGAAAACACCCATGAAGGTTAATGTTAAGTTTCACATTTACTGTGCCTGATGTTCTGCTGCTCCGTCTGTGGAGCAAATAATAACCAAACGGTAAATATATTTCAGAGGTGCACCTGATAAAACTCAGAAATAGAAAATCTAATTACATACAATACGACACAATATGATATTATTGAGATATTGCGATAAATATATTTTGATATATTGCGATTTATTACCTTTTTTCCAACTGCAAATTATTTCCCCAAAGGAAAACTTTGTCAACATCAGTTTTACCTCACAAGATCAAGTTTTCAGTCTGTTCATCGACTTCAATCATTTTTATTGCAGCAAAATGTGACACAAAGCAGACTGACTGACCAACGCCGTCATAAAACCTGTCAGAAATGCTGCATACACCTGACAAACTGAACTGTGGGCAGATTTAACGCCCTCTGAGGACAGATTAAGAGCGTGAGTGAAACACTTCATATGCAGGTATCCTGCTAACTGAATGGTAACACCCATGTTAGAAGTGTAGTTTGTTACAGGAGGTCTGCAGTGTTTGCTCCGGTGTGACGTTGGTGTCCTGCTCTAGTTTGGAGGATGTGAGACAGCAGTCTCCTGCCCTCTGTCAGATAATGTGTCGTTATAGTCACATGTGAATCCACTGACCTTGAAGTCCAGGCGTCACAGGTTAACGCCACCCTTCCTGCTGCACTCAAAGATTCCTCAGCTTTATGCTTCACTACGGCTGTGTTGCTGAAAAAATGTGGGGGCGGAGTCACATACCTAGGTTCATGTGTTTTTAGCATGTAACAAAAGCCTTGGTTTCCAACAGTGCTGTGTGGACGCTAGCCTGGAAATCCAGACCCAGATCTAGACAGATTTAGGGTCTGGCTATGAGTAATGCAAATGGCCCAACTCGAGGGGCGGCACCAAGCATGCATTTGTAAATATCACTGCACGCAATTGGATAACACTACAACCAATCAGAACAATACACGGGGTGACGTATCCAGAGCTTAGCTACCAGCGGAGCTAACTGGTAGATTAGACTCTTGCCGTATCCGGTTGGCAAAACAGCAAAAACATCCTTCTTGCAAAGAAAAGATTCGAGCGCCGTCTTCTGTTCCTCTTTTAGAGAAAAAGCCAAGTCTAACTCGTTCATTGTAGTGGCCAAAGCCGTTTCAAACAACTGGTGTTCATCCGTAGCCATCTTGCAATGTTTACTGACTGATTCCAGACTTCCTCGTCGCAGCTGACGTCATCTGTTTAACTCGCCTCTGGCCCGCCTATATCAGATACACCGATGCGACTGGTGCAGCTCGGTTTCATGGGCATAGGTAATGAGCATCCTTACTGATTGCCAGAGTGACTCGCTGAGCAAATCCAAATTGTGCTCTCGCGAGAACTCTGGATTTCCAGGGTATGTGGACGCAGATCTTTGCACAGGAAGTAGGTGATGGACTGTGTTATTTTCTTGGCTCTCTCAGAATTGGATGGTAGTTTTGTCGAGCTAATAGTATCCAGTGTCAGTTGAATTTTTGGTGGAGCATCAGTGGCTAACACTGCCTCTGGATAGTGGAGTGTGAGGTGAGCCCTCATGTTGGTAGTATTCCCAGAGTATTTTATTCTCATGTGACACTGCTGACAGCAAATTTCTGATTTATTTCTCCGGTGCTTCCGTCGTTGCTCAGTTGAACTTCCTGCCAAATTCTGCTGACTGAGACCTGTGCTGACCTCACCAGGAAAATAAACATCAGCACCATCTAGTGGGCCGAAAAGCAACTAATTTTATTCTTCTAGTACCAAATACTTTTTGGGCCAATTTTGCCTTTAATTGATAGGAAAGCTAAGTATGAAGGGGAGAGAGAGAGAGGGGATGACATGCAGCAAAGGGCTACAGGCTGGAATCAAACCCGGGCAGCTGCAGCAACAGCCTTGTACATGGGACGCCTGCTCTATCCACTAAGCCACCAATGACCCCAGGTACCAAAAGTTGTAGTAAAATGTGCATTTGCCAAAATGAATGATGTATATAATAAGAGATTGATAGTTGGTATGCGTGTATCGATACAATATCGCCACGCAAAATATGGCAGTACTATGCTGTATTGATCCCCCCCCCCCCACTCTACATTACATGGTAAAGAAGCTGCATGTAGTGACCTTTCTGAAAGCTTTCTTTCCTGTTGTGCTGAAAGACACTCTGACATCCAAAATTTGAGTCAGCTGCCTTCTTTTGTAGTCACATAAGTAAACTTAGGAGTACCAAAGATGCCCTTGGTGAAACCACAATGGAAATTTGTTCTTATAAAGGTTGCTCTTCAGTGGCCAGTTCCCAAGATGATGGAGCACCCTCTATTGCGCTGAGCTTTATATTACGTAACTAAAGGAAGGAAATCAAAGTGACAAATTGTTCCCAATGGATTCTCTGTCGGCAGCCAGGTTGAGTCCCAGTGAGGACACTGAGGTCATAAGCTTTTTTTGGGGGGAATTTGGGTGGTTACGAAACCTTGTTGGGGTTCTACCATTAAAAATCTAACACATGTTGGGTATTTAAAAGGCCAATTACAGTATTTATACACTTATCATGAATGAATAAATGAGTCTTTATTCCCCTACCGGAATTATAACAGAATGACAAGGACTACACATGGGAAACCATCAGTGTGGTCCTTTAAAGTTTAAAAAAAGAAAGAGTTACGGAAAGTCACAACCTTCAGTGTATTTTAGTCATAAAGAGAGAAGGAAGGCCAAGCGAGACGGGGAGTGATGAAGTGGTAAATTAAAACCCGAGGAGACCCTTGTAAACCGAAGAACCTTGTGTCATTCAATTACTTTTATTACAATATGGCATTTTAATGTCTTGCAAGGTTGTCCTTGAGGACATAATGCATTTTAAGTTTGTCTCAAAAAACTGCTCAAACATACTGAAGGTTGAATTCATTTTCTTTTTGAGGATCCAGTGTATTTAAATGTGATTGTTTTCTCATCCTTTACTTGGGAAAGATAATTGGTGTATTTGTTCCTGATATTTTGAAAGTCTCAGTTGTGTTTTTCCCTCCATTTCATGCTTTATATTTTTAAATTTTCATCCGTTTTGTGTGTTTTCATTCCCAGTCATTCCTCCTTCCAGTCACAGCCGTGGACATGAATTACAGCTTTGTTTTAACGTGCATAATTGCAAGCTTCGTCACCACTAACATGGATGCAAAGTGAACATGCTCCGAGTGAATGAGAGATGCATGGCTTGCTCTTGTCTGTCTGATAGCGAATGTTGCATTTTGGTCTTCCCTTTTCTTCCTTTTCCTTAACTTTTCTCTTGTTTTTTCTTTTGTGTATGTAATGAACGTAACTGTGTCTGTTCTTTTTCATTTGTAACTTGAATGAAACAAAAGGGGGACAAGCAGGTTCATTCTATGTGCATGTGCTTTCCCCCTAGACTCTGGCTGCCCTAACGAGAAATTCGATAAATCTGCTTCCAAACCATCTCGCACAAGCTTTGCATGTCCACTCTGGTCCTGAGGAAATTAACAAGCGAATAGAGAGCGCCATCGACTTACGGAGTGGCGATAAGTTGAGAAGAGAGCATATCAAGCCTTTCTCACTGATGTTTAAAGACTCCAGCCTGGAAGAGAAGGTAGCTGGGGTTTTAGACAGATAACTGTTTTTTTTTCTTTCTCTCTCCCTCCTCATATCTATTCTTAGATGAAGATTTTCAGAAGCAAAACAAGAACCAACAATTTTTCTCTCTTTTCATGAGTAAGCTAAAGGCACATTAGATATTACTGTGGTACTGCAAAGGGGAAAAAACATTTTTTTTTTTTTTCATTTATTTTATTTTATTTTATTAACACGAGTCACTTTAACAAAAGAGAAACACATACGGTGGAACTGAAAGAAGGAAATAATTCAATACAAAACACATATAGTGATCCAGGGTCATTACTTTGCTCCATTTGGTCTTCAGGTGTGTGGAATCTGAAGTGTGCCACCAGAATATTTATGGACTCACAGTTTTTGATTATAGTCAGTTAATAAATTGATACGTTTTGAAGAGCTGTTACATAAACTATTACAAAAGAACTATTGCATTTAGATGAGTCGTACATTTAAAGTAAATCTGTCAATTAAGAGTTCTATTTCAGTTTTTTTTTTTACCTTTAAATGATAAATTATAATAAAATTTTAATTTTCTCTTTGAATTTAATCCTTTTATTGGTTTCAAAACATCTTGCCAAAGAACTGCAGTTGAAAATTAGCTAGCTGGCTAACACTGGCACATTTACAGAAATGCTGTTGAATGTCCTTACACATAAAATAAATGAAGTGAAATTAAAGGCTTTTACATTTTTTAAATTCTATTTACTATAGGTCTATCATAATCAGTCTTACAATTAATTTTTGTGCTTCCATTTTGTATTCATTTTAATTGATTTCAAATCTTTTTATAACTAATTTTTCAATTTGATTCTTTAATTGAAATAAAGATCTCACCAATCAAAGACAAAGTAAATAGACTGAATGATTAATCTGCAAATACAAATTGTTATTTATTAATGCAGTATTTAAATTAATTAACTGTTTATTAGCAGGTCTTGTTTTAGACAGGTCTAGTCTATGTAGGTCTGTGTTTGCAGATACATTTGAAACTTCTGGAAATGGACCTTGAGTCAAGTCAAACTACCGTTCTCAAGGTCAGGAATGATATGTCATTATTGACTTACTGATCGTTTTTGAAAAATGTATTAATTGATATTAGTTATAATGAAAGGATAAATATTCAGTCGGCACACTTTAGACTCCATACCAGTGAGCATGAACTACCACAGTGCACCTAATCTCTAACAGCAGATACAAACTCATTAACTTTTTTTTTTTTAATTGCTGCCAATGTTTTGCAAACCACGTTTGATTCTGAAATTTAAAAAATTTAAAAAAAAATTTAAAAACACAACTGATTTTTCTTCGACGAGCACAGAATAGTCAGCTGGGCGAAACACTGATGTTTTACTACTCTGATTTGATTTGCCAGGATTGCAGAACCCCCTTCAGTTTACTCATGACCAAAAGTCCATGCCATGGACCTGTTACCCTTTTACAGTCTTGTGGAAAAAGTTGCCTTGTTCAACTTCTTTTTGTCTTTTTTTACAGGAACACATTGCATTCACTGAAGGAAAAAAAACATTTCTGAGATGTTTTCTCAAATTTACGACATGCGTATCCCATATTTCTGACTTTACATCTCATAATTTTGAGACCTTGAGTTTGAAACGTTACTACCTGACTAAATTGCCAGACTACAATAAAAGTACTGCATTATCAAACTCTAACGTACATTACTGATGGAAGTTGCATCGTTGCAGCTGAGCTTTTTTAATCAGCAAACGAAACAAGATAAGGACACTCAGGGGTCGGTCAGAACAGAACAGTGAAACACTGGGGCAAATCATACCCTCATTTTTTAAATATAATATGTACTGTAAAATTACAACAAAAGATCTGAATAACTTGATAAAACAGGACTGTGATGACACCCACCTCATTTAATCCCTTAACATTCAGCTGTTCCAGTGCAGCCAAACAAACTCAAAGAACTGTATTGTAAATTTTATTGGGAGTTTTCAAAGATACCAAATATATCAGGCTAAATTTTGGATAAATGTGCCTAAAATGTTTGTTAATTAGTGTATTTACAGCTGACACAAGTAACCTTGGACAAGTTCATTCAATAACAACCACATTTGATGGAACAGCCTCTAGCAGTAGTTTTACTGATCACCTAACGTTAATAATTTACACTCAATTCTCTTACAATCATGAGATGTTATCAAAGATATATGGAAGTCATAGTTACAAGAAAATCTGTCTGAATGTTCTTTTTCTTCGGTGAATGCAATGAACTCCTGTAGCTTTTTGTCCTCTCCCCCCCCCCCCATTTATTTTGTTCCATGAATAAGCTCACCTTTAACATTTGAGTTGATTCATTTGGGCCCTTCTTCTCCTCCACATCTATGTTCCTCCTCTGAATCCCACCGCCATCTTCAAAACTTTTCCAAGAACCTTATATTTTTGGTTGACCTCTTAACCTCTTCAGTAAATGTGCAGTGATTTGCTGTTGGCCTCCCTCATTTTTTTTTTATTATTTCTGCCAAAGTTGTGCCAAAACGTGAAGCATCCTCTTGCTAATTTCCCAGCACCCTTTGAGAAAGAGACAGAGCGAGGACGGGGCAGCGGGGGTCATCGGGGTGGAAAGTTTAACATTGAGATGAGTCAGGCTGCCGGTCCTGACTGGTGACTCATCAGTCTAGAGTCTTACATCAGCGCTGGGCTTTCTTCAGGAAATGATAATGTGCATGAACTATTTTTTTCCAAGATAACTAATAACACTTCAACTACGTTTATGATGAAAGAGAAAACTGTCAACTAGAATTAAAGTAGAATTTACTGTGCTTCTTTGTACATGTAGCTTACATCTTCTTATCCAACGCTTGTCCTCAAAATGCAACAGATAGGTAGAGAAAAGGGTTGAGACAAAAACAAACTTTTGAATTCAGTGTATTAAAGTAGGAAGTCTTTCAAAACTATCAAAACCTCCACACTGCATTATAGAGTAACATAAATGTACTTGTTTGCTGTCGTTGCTTTTTTTATATTTCCACACTGGCCATCAATGTTGTTGGACTTCGATATTAAATTTAGGTTGTGCCTCTGGGTGACCAAAATTCAATGTCAGGACAACGTCTAATGCCATGTCAGCTGATGTAGGACACTGACGACAGATGACGTCGATATTTTGTTGGTTTTAAGTTGCGTTGTTGAGTAACCAAAGTCCAATGTCTTTAATGTCTCCAACGTCTCATGTCAGCGTCATCTTGACTAGAATACTGACATTTAGTCGTAAGGTATGGAGAACAAAACCCAACAAACAGCCATAATGTTAACGTCCACACAACATGAAATTCTAATGTAGTTTGACATTTCAAATACCGTCAACCAGATTTTCATTGCAACCAAAAGTTAACGCCTGTCTGACATTGGAGTCCATCTTTCCGACATCACTTTGACATTCAGTGCTAGCAGGGTAGTAACATAAACGCACATATTTGCTGTTGTTACTTTTCTAATATTTTCCTGTTGTTGAGTTGCTAGCGCTTTAAAGCCTTGTCAGAAAAAATAAAATAATTGTCCAGAGAATTCACATTTCAGTTAAGCTTTCAAAAACTCTCTTCCACCTCTGCTTAGCTTCACGGTTAGCCTATTTTGACACAGCGCTCTCCGTTTGTTGTCTCTGACTCAGCTAACTGCTAACAGCTAACAGCTAGCATTGTGCTTGTCAGCTTTGCACCTTCCCCAGGACCCCTCAGCTAACCCACCGGCTCCTGTCTCTCTCTAACGCTTGTGGTTGAACCATTGAATGCATCTGTGGCGGTGCGTTTGTGTGTTTGAGGTGCATTTCAGCGTGTTGAGTTTTCCGTTTGTCTGAAAATTTGTTTCTCCATCTTCCCCTCTCCTCCTCTCCCTCCTCCTTTCTCTTCCTCTTCTCCTTTACACGGCGCAGTACTCCCAGATGAGGGACGAGGTGTTCAAGTCCAACCTGGTGTGCGCCTTCATCGTGCTCATCTTCATCACCACCATCCAAAGCCTGCTTCCCTCCGCCAGGTAAAAGAGGACAGAGTGTTACAATGTGGTGGTCAGCTCTGACTGATAACTGAAGCTTATTTCACACTTAACTATGAACCTCCAGGTCAGCTTCTTTTCGACTAGCTTTCACTTCTCAGTGTACTGTCTCTGATAAAGTTGCTTTCAACAGTTTTTCCAAAACACAATAAAAGGACAGCGCAAATTTAACACTTCTGATCAAACAATACTCATTGTTGTTTTTGTCTTTTATGCTGCATTCACATGCTTCTCAGATGGTCCCTTTTCCCAAGTCGCAAAGTCGATTTTCCAACTTTGGTGCATTCATGAGCTTTAAATCGTGATGTAGAAACAACAAGGATGCTACAGAGCAGATGTGTTGTATTTTAGTTCTCAGATCATTTAAACAGTACGTTGATAACAGTTTGAAGTTTCATACTACAAAGCCATTTGGTCCCAGACTTGTTGTTTCACCAGTACATCCCCTAGAACTACTAAAATATCTCTATACCTCACTAGCACCAATAATTAACTTCTCTAATTAATCGTAATCACAACCTAATACCACATTTCTGTTGGTGAAGATTCTCAGTCATCCCGGTCATGCTCATTTTAAGTGCTATATTGAAGACAACTGGACTTGCTTGAGCTTCTTAAAGATGTTTCACCAAGAGGCTCTCTGATGAGAGGTGAAACGTCTTCAAGAAGCTCAAGCAAGTCCAGTTGTCTACAACATAGCACTTGAGATGACCTAACATTTACTCTCAGCTTCCATGTCTCTGAATATACGATGTCAACTCTGCAACATGAGTATCAACATTTTCACTATGGTAGTTGTTGTTCTAACTTGAGTGGGTGTTTACATGAATTCTCCCTGTCAGGAACCCCAAATCGCTAATGAACCAACAAGATGCAAATTTGTTTTTTTCTCAGAAGATGACAACATGTCCTGCCTTACTCTGCCTCTGATTGGTTTACCCTGACAGTATTGGAGTAATATGATCAAATTTACGTGTACGTGTGAGGATTCTGGCTGCTGCGTTTTGAATGACCTGGAGGCGTCCTACTGATTGTTTGGATAATCCTGCGACTAGAGCGTTACAATAGTCTAATCTGCTTGAGATGAAGGCGTGAACCAGTTTCTGAGAGTCAGTTTGAGTCATATATTCTCGAAGTTTTGATATATTCTTAACCAATTCTTAACCAATCTCATTCCTGCTTCCCCAACCTAACCAACCCAATCAATGTAGGCAACCAGTCAATCAGAAGTAGAGTAGGGCAGGTCATGCCTTTGCTATACAAGGAAAAAATTACTTGCCAAGAGTTCATACCAAGCCCCAGAGAACACTGCAGAGCTGTAACGCAAATTCTACACAGTGACCAAAAATGGAATTGCAACTTCTAACTTGCAACTTACAGCTATTTCCTTTAGACTTTCGTTGGATAAGAGACGTCAGTAGTGTAGTTGTTGTAGTCCAATCACAATTTAAAGTCTTGAAGAGCAGCAATTAAATCAATTCATCTCCATTCAGGTTAGATGAGGGTAAACCAGAAGTTAGCAGCTGTAAATCTGTAGTCTGCTTGCTCTAAAGAACAATGGAGAAGATCCAGGTGATTTCATACCGTGAAAATTTTTTGGCTCCACTGCACCACTGAGCAAAGGAATTCTTTATAGGAATTCAGCTTCCAACACTGTAGCCATTTCTTTTTATACATCCATGGCACAGACAGTAGCTGTAGCTAGCAAGCAACATCTGTGTGTGTGCTGTGTTTGTTTGACAGCTTGTCCTCTTGGAAAAGCACAAATTTTCAACTCATACAGACACAGTTTTTTGAATGAAAAGTTATTTAGACTTTTTGTAGAATGGCGAAAGTGAGGTGTACGAAAGTTATCGGAATAGGTAAGCATTTATCTTAAAGTGGGAACGTTTTTCAATAATTCAGAAAGACTGATGAAAGAAACTGTGAGAAAATACATCATCTAGCTGAGTTTAATAAAAAATGTATTTGTTATGTATCTCATATTTAGAAATAAAGTTCTTTTAATAGAGGATATTGATCTAGTTATGCAATTTAAAATAAAAATGTAATCAAACATTTAAAGGTTTTCAATCATACTAATTTCTGTCAGCATGTTTAATATGATGCTTCAGTGTGTTACGATGGTCCACTCCCCACATGTTGTATCATAAGGCCCACAGCTGATGGTATTATTGTTATTTTGCCATTCATTGTGTTTCTGCAGGATGGTAACCATGGTGATCCAGTTCTCAGTCCTCATCGTCCTCCATTCCTGTCTGGTCCTAGTTACGACAGCGGAGGACTACAAATGTCTGCCTCTGGTCCTGCGCAAAGCCTGCTGCTGGATCAACGAGACGTACGCAGCGCGAAACGTCATCATCTTCGTCTCAATCCTCATCAACTTTCTGGCAGCCATGATCAATATAGTGAGTTTGATTTCAACTTTCATATTGTTGTTTGATTCCAGAATATACACTGAGTTGATTTTTGTCTACTAATTACGGTGGCTGATAAAAAAAAACTGGAAAAAGGCATATGGCCCTGTCTAGAGCCAGTGTTTGATTCGTCCATTCAATGGTACTGTAGGAACATGGTGATCTCTTTGGATGAGGACCTGCTCTCTATGTAGGATAAGTCATTCTCTGGTGAGCATTATATCAATTATACTCAAAGTATCACATAGGATGTATAAGTGACTATGATGCGAACATTGAGTATAAATTGTCTATAAAAACTCTCTTTGGCATGTCGGTTCTCTCGCGCTCTCCTGCGGCTCTCTCACAGATATAGACACAAAAAGAAAGACTCACAAACAAGATACATCACACACACACTCCTCAACCATCCAAATCACTTTTTCCTGAGCGATAGTGTGAGCAGGTGTATAGTATGTGTCTTATCTGCAGGGCACCAGAACACTACTATTTAGTCGCATTTTGTGACCATGGAGCACCAGTGCCACTTGCAAATATTTTTAATAAATTCGAGTAGAGAGCTGTTAGTTTGTTTGCAGCTGACAGTGAATAAATCGGCACAATTAACGGCACAGCTGTAGCAGTTTAACTTAATGAGTTTAATGATAAGCAGACGAAGCATGTTTTTGTACCGGCAGGGCTCCAGACTGCGACTATTTGGTTGCACTTGTGACCATGGAGCACCAGTGCAACTTGCAAATATTATCAATATATGAAGAGTAGATCCGTTAATGTGTCTGATTTATATACAGTATAACAATACTCTATTTAACTTTATTAACAGTAGCTACTTTATAAAACTTTATTAGAACTGTAATTAATTTGATAATGTTGTATTTGTAGATGTATCTGTAACATAAATAATTTCCCCTCGGGGATCAATAAAGTATTTCTGATTCTGATTCTGATTCTGATTGTATTTTAGAGGGGATTTCAGTTATACCCAAATATATGTTGTGTTTCGTGATATAGACTAAAAATATCGCAATATTTTTTTCAAGCCACATTGCTCAGCCCTAAGTCATTGTAAGGTGACGAAAACATGATGTCGTATTTGTATATGAGTATAAACACGAGAAAACTCACTTGGTATATTATATGCCGATTCTGCCCATATAGCCCCCCAAATCCTACACACTGGACCTTTAAAGCACGTCTGTAAGATATAAAAAACAGCTTCATATTATAATCAATCACAAAAGGGGACAAATAACTCCAAAGTCGACTTTGAAAAATGAAACTGAAAAGTGGTTTAATTGATGTGAAGGAGATGTGTTTCAAGCATTTATCCATGAAATTAGTTTGAATTTCAAAACAATGAGGATTACGTGATCGGCTTGTTGTTGCGGCATCAAATAACAACCTCTTTCATAATGTTGAGATTAATTAATTTGAAAGCCTTTTTTATTATTACTGTCTGAAAGTCAACCTTATCGACTCCGTTCTACCTGATATGGCAGCGATGTTCTTCTGCAGAGCGGCCTCTGAAAGACACCAGCCTCGCAACTCATTACTTAACTAAAGCACATGAAACAAGCTGATAATTAGCTTTTAGTGTTGCAAGGTCTCTGATTGCATAAAGCGGAGTGGATTATATAGAACCTCCAGGCCTCATCTGGTGAGAAAAGGATCAGTTCCTCAAAGAAAAACAGACCGACTAATCCTAAAGAAACTGACACGACCTTGGAGAGGTTTGTTTGTGTAAAGGAACTCAAAGTGGAGAAACACAAATTGCAATTTGTTGGTTGCTCTTACAAGGGAATTGTTAAATCATCCATTTATATTCTGAGTTATTGATGTTCAGCATCAGTAAGTGTTTTGAGTTGTCGAAGCGGAACCATAAAAATGCTAATTGTGCTTTAGTTGACACAGGGCGATATTGGAGGAAAGGAAATTAAGAGTATTGTAAGGGAACATGTTGCAGATACATCCAGTGTAAACATTGTGTGACTCTTGCAAACACATGTTGTTGTTGCTAATAGAAGCCACTGAAGTGCTTTAAGGGTAAAAGCAATAATCATACATCACGATTTAGTATCCCCACATACCTAAAAGTTGCTTTCTCCTGCTGCACACACAGTGAACACTAAACAATGCTCTCTTAAGAATACAACCTTTTAGTTGCAGAAAGAGACAAAGCTAAGACATCGAAGTTGATCTGTTCTTATGTGTGAAGCACTTTGCATCTTTGAGATAAATTCCCTGCTGATGCTGACATTGTGCTTAGCAAAGCATGAATTCTTCTCCATGTATTCTTTTTCAAGCAAGCAGAATTTAAATGCATCACTTCCTGTGTGGAAGGAAGTAGCTACTACAGAGCTTTTCTCATGAACTGGATACCAACTCAAGTGTGGGCTGCACAATAAATCGAGTATTACCATAAAATTTCAATTAGTAGCCCAGGCTTTTATTTGCTCAAATCACTGAACTCAACGAGCTTATATTATTGAGACAGGCTTTTAATTCCTTTTACACAAAATTGCTGCTCAGCAAAGATGTGAACTTCTATTATAATGAACTGCTTGGCAGCCAGGCCAGGTGTCTAATTGAGACAGGCCTTTATTTGTCGAAATGTGTAGCTACACCAGGTATTACACCAGGAATTAGTAGCTTCTTTGTAGCAACGTCCATATTTGAAGCATGGTTAACTGTCATGGCTACATATGAATCTAAACAGACATGGATGTAAACTGTAATTGCAAGTTGACTCAACCAGGTCTCACTCCGAAGTCGGCGAAATCCGGCACTTGGGGAGTGTCTGCCCGTGTAAGACACAGACGAAAAAAGCTTTCCTTTCACGTTGGCATGATACGTGCATGGTCGTGGTTATAGTTTAATGGCGCTGTCTTGTGGCGTCAGGGGAAATGCTGCAGGACAAGAATGACAGTTAAGGTGGTGGTAGTCCAAGTAAGGCGTCTGGCTGGGTCCAACAACCACTGACTTTCACCCTGGAGGACAGTGTTTTTGCATCCCGCGAGATAGTGAAGCCAAACCCTGTTCTCTTTTCCGAAACCCAACCATGTGTGTGTGTGTTAGCAAAACACAACCATGTGCATTTGCTGTTGAAGGAACAATCAATTTGCGGTGCTGCACTGACGTAGTGCTTTTATTTTGAAAGAGACTGTATGCAAACTATACATTTACTGTGAAAACGGAAGTGTGTTTTGAAAACAGACAGTTCATGTAACAGGCAGAACTTGGCATGGCATCCCAGAACGCCAACAATCAACTCACCCAGGGTACTTTTCCCGTCGTATCTCAACATGGAAGGTCCATGACCAAACATTGATATGTGACAAGGTCGGCGTGAGGATGTGTTGGTTGAATTGTTTGGTGGAGGCATCCAACCGCACAGCTGTAATTCTGATTTGATGTAAAGAGTTGAAACTTGAAAGTTAAGGCAGCGCTCTGTTGATTTAATTTTGGGTAAAAAGAAGGACCTTCTTATTTTGATGCACAACTTTGTACATTAGCAGGAAAGTAGCAAAACATAGAAGTGAAAGTCAAAGTTCATTTAAATGTGAAAGTGCAATGAAAATATTTTGTGTCTAAAATCAATAAATAGTCATGATAAATAATCGTGATCTCAATATTGATCAAAAATAATTAGCATTTTGGCCATAACCGTGCAGCCCTAACTCTGGTAAAATATCAACTGTTTATTAATATGAAAATGTTGCAGCTTCCTGCAGAGATCCGTCTCTCTCCCCGTTCACTCACAGTGAGCTGTGAATTTCTTACACAAACACCTTGAAACATTAAAGGCTGGATGAAAAAATGCATGAAAAGGGAATTTTCACACTGATCCTGCATCAGGTTTATACTGTACAACAACAATAATCCTCCTGTTGGTCTCTCGCAGCTGTGGTGCGACTTCGACAAGTCCAGCACCTTCAGGAACCAGACGTACAACGAATCGGCCTCCATCCCAGACATCTGCTTCTACCCAGAGGTACCGACTAAATGAGGTGTCTGAATTTTGCAGTCAGGTCCATCTGTTGTGTTTTTTTCACTTCAGCGACAGCGGCAAAATGATGAATTAAACATCCACGACATCTGCTCACACCCAGAGGGAGGTCTCGCCTCAGACAACGGCGACTGATGAAGCCATCAGAACGTCACGGAGAAAACATCCATTATGTTACTTTGCTCACAAAATATGCAGCTGATTGATGGACTCAAAGAGGGAGTAACATTTTATAGCTGCAAGCCTGGGTTGAATCACATATCGTTGCATGTATATGTTACAACCTTCTCCCCCCTCGAGGTTCAGGACAAGAGCTTTTGTTTGTAGAAATAAGAGCAGTTTTTGGATCCATAAAAAGAAGTTATTGACTCTTTTTTAGCTGGGACAAATCCAGACTGGAATATTAGATTAGACACACAAACTTTGGAGCAGTTGAATTTCAGATATTCATTGTAATGTTTTACATCCTTAAGGGGACACTCCTTCAAATTTACACATAAAGGTCAGTTTAGTAGTCATGGTTAACACTAATCAACGTTCAACATCTTCTGTGGCTCTGCACCAGCTTTGCCAAGTCTCAGAGAATTTAGCCGTGAAATTTCACACCAGCATGTCCTGTAACCTGTTTAAGTAAAGGATCATGGCCCCACTGATGTTAAGTACATGTCTTTGTTTCCCCAGTATTTTGTGTTCACGGGGGTCCTGGCGATGGTGACGTGTGCGGTGTTCCTGCGGCTGAACTCGGTGTTGAAGTTGGCAGTGCTGCTGGTGATGATCGCCATCTACTCGCTGCTGACCGAAGCCTTCTACACCTCGCTGTTTGTTCGCTACGACACCGTCCACCACAACACAGAGTGAGTGTTCGTTAACAGTATCAGCCTAATGAATCAAGCTTCTGTTAAACTCCACTCATTTCTCAATACAAGATTTTCTCTGAGACTTCTCATGAAATTTAGTGGTACATTGTTATCCCTCTGTGCCGGTGATAGCCGGGGCCGGAGACATTATGTTTTCAGGTTGTCCGTCCAGCCCTGCATATGTACGTATGTGTGTCCCATCCAGGTGAACACTATATCTCAACAACGCCAAAAGGGAATTTTTTGAAATTTGGCACAAACTTCCACTTGGACTCAATGATGAACAGAATTTTTGGTGGTCATATGCCAAAGTTCAAGGTCAATTTGACCTTGTCTGTCTCATCCTCATGAATGTGATATCTCAAAGTGCCTTGAAGGAATGTCTTCAAGTTTGGCACAAACATTCACTTGGACTCGATGATGAAGTGATTAGATTTTAGCAGTCAAGGGTGAAAGGTCAACGTTGCTGTGGCCTTCCATCCATCTCATTCTTGAGAATGTCTCAAGAAGACCTTGAAGGAATTTATTGGAATTTGGCACAAACTTTCCCTTAGACTTAACAATGAACTGATTGGATTTTGGTGGTCATAGGTCAAGGTCAGTGTGACCTTACATTTGCCTCATTCTTGTGAACAGGATATCTCAAGAACACCTTGAAAGAATTCTTTAAATTTGACACAAACACATCCACTTGGACTAAACAATAAACTGATTAGAATTTAGTGGTCGAAGGGCAAAGGTCAAGGTAAATATGGCCTCACAGAATTCATTTTTGGCCATAACTTAAGAATTCATATACTTATGATGACAAAACTTCACACAAATGTATAATAATCATTAGACGTTTGAGTTTTGGTCAGATACTGAATTGGTGACACTTATCTTGGGTGTCCACCTTGAAACTGTGCTGATTGTATAGATCCTCTGTGCTGTCAGGGGGACAGTGGGTGTGAGACATCCATGTTTTCAAAGCTTGACTGGTGCACAGAGGCATATAACTGCAGGGCGGTTATTCTAGTTACAACTTGTTCGTCTGAAAATTTTCAGAAATCCATCTCTCTGCCTGTAGACTTTGTTTTGCATGAACAGTACCTCAAGAAAAAAAAAACATGACCGAAACTTACCACTGTTTTCTACTTGGGACAGAAACTTTAGCACCAGGCAGTTCCCCCAATGATCTGATTAGATTTTATAGCCATTGCTGAACAAGTTTTATAGAAACTAACTCTTTAATGCTTGCAGAGTTCATGTTAAAGTAAAGACAGGTACATTAATATCTCCTCGTTACTCTGCCATTTCCTCACCTCTTCCTATTCAAACACACGTCAGAAAGCCACGTTGACCTTTTTTCCTGCACATAAGGGTTGCAAATGTGAGAAAACTCATCTTGCATGTGTTCCCAATGATAGTACAGTGACCTTTACAGTGACATTGTATGAAGGCAGTCTGAGCATATACGCATGAAAGACCTGTTAAGAAAAATTGGCTTCACAGTAAGCTGATGGAGTCAGGTTCATTTCTTTAAGGCCCTCTGGAGTACGAGAGAGAAGGTCATGATGAAAAGACCTCAGAGGGAGAGAACTGTGTGATTCCACTGCAATAAGTTCCAGACTCGAGTTGCCACGAAAACAGCACTGTGGACCAACTGGAGTGTCCTCAGCAGCCCAATTTGTGTTTTCTTCACTCTTCACTTCAGGGATCAGTGTCTTCTCTCAGCAGCAATTATAACACATTTTGGAGCATGAGGAGACATACAGTTTGGATGAAAATCTGTTTCAATGAACGTCCTTTTAAAAAATCAGAGTATTTTAAGAGAAGCAGCAACTTGTACCCGAGCTGACCCCCTCCTGGCTCCTGTACTTGGAGCAGCACATCGCTCTGGTAATCCTCAGTGAGCTCCTGCAGGACTTCTGGTCCTTCTACAGTCTGAGCTGAAAACAAAAGGTCTTGGAGGAGGGTTTTCTTTTTTCTCAATCAGGCCCCTGCTGTGTGGAACAAACTGAACAGGCAGATTAGGCGAGAAAAATCTGTCTTCTTTAAAAACCCTTCTTTCAACTTTTTGTTGTCACTTTCTCTCAGTTGTTGTTGAATAAGTTTTTGTTTTATAAATATACTGCTGTGATTTGACTTTAGTCTTGAACTCATCTCAAGCCTTGATGGAATTCCTTCAAATTTGGCACAAACATGCACTTAGACTCAGGAAAAGGTCAAGGTCACTGTGACCTGGTCTATCTGATTCTCGTAAACCAGGTATCTTCAGAATGCCTTACGGGAATTTATTCAGATTTGGCACAAACATTTACTTGGACTCAAGGATGAACTGGAGAGGTTTTTGGCTGTCAAAGTTTCAGATCACTGTGACCTTACATCCATCTTATTTATGTAAATATGATATCTCAAGAGGCTTCGAGGTAATTTCCTCCAACTTGGCACCCACGTCCACTTGGACTTCAAAATGAACTGATTAGATTTTGGTGGTCAAAGGTGGTTGACTTATGACAGGTGACTGCTCCATCTCATTATCTTGAATGTAATATCTCCAGAATACCGGAATTTGTTCAAATTTGGCAAGTTCCACTTGGTCTTAAGGTTGAATTGATTTGGTTTTGGTGGTCATGGGTCACTGTGACCTTGCCTTTATCGCATTCTTGTCTCGAGAAGGCCTTGAGGAAATTTCCTTCAATTTGGCACAAACGTCCACTTGAACTCATGGATTAAATTATTAGATTTTGATGATCAAAGGTCACTGTAACATGGTCCGTATGATTCTTGAGAACTCAGTATCTCCAGAACACCATGAGGGAGTTTGTTCAGATTAGCACAAACATCCACTTAGACTCAAAGATGAACTGACTAGGTTGTGGTGGTCAGAGGTTAAGTTCACTTTGACCTTGCGTCCATCTCGTTTTTGTGAATACGATATTTCAGGAAGGCCTCGACGGAATTTCCTCCAAATGAGCACAAATGTTCACTTGGACTCAGGGATGAATTTTTGATTTTGTGGTGAAGCATCCACATTTGTAGCCTCTTTGCAGCAACATCTATATTTGAAGCATTGTCAACTGTCGTGGTTGCATATGAATTTGGACAGACATAGATGTAAACTGTAACTGTAACTGGCAGTAATTGTACTTTGTAAGGCAGTACGTCGTAAATAAAGGTTGCATTTTAAGAGGACTGGTTAACATGTAAAATTAGATCAAAGGAAAATACATCAGAGTACTTAACTGAATTTCAGAAAGTCACACACTGTGTTGTCACATGTAGAGCTGAAGCAAAACAAATAGAACATGACCGTATACTTGTCTTAGCTGAACAGGCTCTACTTTGAATCAATGAGGTGACAGAAAGGGTGAAAATGAACAAACTCCCTCTTTCAGCTGTACTGTCTCTCTTGTTGTACCAATAGAAATTTCCTGGGGACCAAAGAGACGTCTTTGCTCCTGATGGCTATGTTCCTCCTCGCTGTGTTCTACCACGGGCAGCAGGTAAGATCACACCAGAAAATGTTATTTCTTCAATTCTTCGAGCACCACAGTGTAAATTCAGCCGCACTGAAACTGGTGGCAAAACACGTTGTTCTCATGCATGTTTGTCCATTTTCCTATGAGGTGTTGAGGCAAAATTCCTGCATAACCCATGTATTTTGAAAGGCTGTGATCGCATAACCAGTGTGCTTATGGAAGTAAAGACAATAGTGGCCCCAAGCGGTCCAGTAAGGTTGCAGGTTAGGGTGGTGGATACATGACAAAACACAGGTCTTTCCCCAGGAGCCCACTGTTCGGAAGCGTGTGAACTTTGAGTCAGATTTAAGTACGCCATCACCGTGTGTTTCCCTGAACCTAACCTCAGTAACTCAACTTGACTAAACCGTACCTCCGTAACTTTACGTTAAGGACATTACGTGATTCTTGAGGGGTCATTTCCACATTTTCTCATCCCAACTCGTCAAATACTGCTGCCTTGTCTGTGGACATACATGTCAAAATATGATGCCTAGGTACCTTTTTGGACATTCACAGACGGTACATGCATACAGTCTTCTTAAAAATAAACTTAAAGCGCAGGTCAAACACTTCATTTTCAGGTTGAATTCCTTAAGTTTAAGCAACAAAAGCAAGTGGTTAGGTTTAGACCAATAGTCATGGTTTGGCTTAAAATTCACTCGGGAACCAAACAGCGTGCTCCCCGGTGAAAGTCGGAGCTTGTTTTGACACATCAGTCTCCAATTTGGGTTGTTGTCTGCTGCCTCTAAAACTGACGTGCCCTGTGTGTATCATACCGTTGCAAAGGATGCCTCTCTGTGTTGCTCTCTGATACCAAATCACTGACAAAGCAGCAGTATTTGACAAGTTAAAGTTGTAATTCGTAGGATATCTTATGAACCGTTGGGCAAAAACTTAGATATCTTAAAACAAATGAAACCAAAAGTGTCTCTAAGCTGAAATACAGTGTCACTATGACGACAGCTCCCAGTGTGGAGATTTGGAAACATCTCTCCAAGGGGCTCTACACCAAGTCTGAGAGGTTGTAGAGTAAAGGAATAAAACAGAAGAAAATACAGCCTTTGGTTAGACTGCTGGTAAACATATGCACAATATGATGAGAGGATGCAGGTAGACAGCAGCTCCTTTAATGCCAAACAGAAGCATTATATTCATAACACCAGAGAAAAAGCATCCTGTCAGGTGTTACTGCTGTGTAATCTCTGACCTGAGTGATGCATCTTCAGACACATAGAAAAACAGAAACAAACCACTTAGTTAAAACATCTGACACATAATACGAGCCATTTTTCTAAAGATGCGGTCGGAGTCAGCAGCCTGATGGAAACTGGTATCGCCACGCTGCTTTCATGCTCTCTCTATGGCAACCTTTGATCATGCAGTTCAGCAGCTCGGTGTCGGTCAGAGATGGAGGGGAGCCCGCTGTAATTGAGGGTCCTTTGTCGCCCCGTGGAAGTAGAAAGCAGCTGCATTTGAAGTCATCCAGCGGCATATTGATTTTCCCAGGGTCAATTCTGCCACTTGTTTGTCAAAGTAGAGACAATGACAGCTCGCAGCACGAGGCGTGTAACACCCACAGCTCTGAAAAGCTGTTTGTGTGCGATGCATCAGGCCAAGAGAAAAGAGTGCATATAAAAGAGAGTGTTTACTCTCTGCAGGGAGGTCCAGGGTGCAAAATGTGATCCAGCTTTCTTTGTAGTGTGGTGTTAATGGTTTGATGTGCCAGGTTAAATCACAATGTGAGCGCTGTCATTTTCTCCAAAATATTCTAAATTATCTTTGGGGAAAATCGATACTGGGTGAGAGAAAAGCACTTTAGGGTTTTATCTCTCATGCTCAGGCTCACAGCAGCTGTTGTGTTACAACTCTATATCCTAAAATATATGTCCATTTACACATCATTTGCATGCCATATCACCCAACATACTGACTGAATGTTTATGTGACAATCGTATAATAATTTGCATTTTAAAACAGCTCTACAGAGGTGATCAGGGTTATATATTTTAAATGTCAGTGGCAACTTAAAACATGAGACTGGATTGCTTCAACCTTTTGACATTTCTCAGTTGAATGTATCATCGTCAGTCCCTTTGGTGCATTGTTGCTGCCTTAAATGCTGATTTATGGCAGCTTTTCTTATAAATTACAACGTATGCTGAAATGTTTCCGAGCTGTTTTGCAACAAAATTGCAAAAACAGTTTTTATGCCTCCAGGCTGGAGACAGCTTTGGCTGATGGCGTTATGTTTTTGGGTTGTCTGTCTGTCCAATTTTCATTACTGTGATATTTTAAGGACCCCTTGAGGGACTTTGTTAAAATTTGGCACCAATTTCACTTGGATAAACTGTGACCTTGCATCTGTCTTATTCACATGAATGTGATATCTCAAGAAGGCCTTGAGGGAATTTCCTCCAATTTGGCACAAACGTCCACTTGGACTCAACAATGAACTGATTAGAATTTGAGTCACTGTGACCTCACGAAACATCTTTTTTTTGCCATAACTCAAAAATGTACATGCTAATTATGACAGTACTTCACAAGTGGTGACATTATAGATCCAAAAGGTCAAAGGTTAACTTCATGGTGACATCATAATGTTCTGCATAAAACACTTTTCTGGCCATTACTCTGCGTCATATCTGAGGAACAGAAGGGAGACATTTGACCAGATTTTGAACTGGTGACTCTAATCTTGGGTGTCCATCTGAAACTGTGCTGGTTGTATAGATCTTCTGTGCTGTCAGGGGGAAGATGTGTGTGAAGCATCCATGTTTTCACAGACATGGATATAAACTGTATTTAGATCTTGATCTGTTTCATGGAGGCATACAACTGCGAGGTGGTTATTTTAGTTTTGTGTAATTCATTAATTATAAAGGCAACTTGTTGCAGTGACAATAAAATTGCACTGTTCTGAATTTGTGATTAATACCACACTAAAGTTACCACTACGTTCTATCAGCAGTTGCAATAGATCTGGATGCCCCTGTCATAGTGACTGTCTCTACCCATTTCAGTCATTCTCCAGGTGTCTTTTGTGGTAGAAAAGTGTGTCAGTCGATGTTGTGTGTGTTGCACACAGTGCAGTACAGTTTACCTCTTTGAAAAGAGCATAGATGTGGAAAAGGTGAAGCAGTGAAAATTCTCTGAATATATCGAATACTTAATCTGTGAAATATTTTTTTAAGTGGCTAAAATATGTTTCATTGCTGACCCTCCATCCACAGCAGCACATTGCCTAACTTCCATGTCGGCATGCCGACTTGGATATCTGGTGTAGGTAACACGCTTACTATGGACTAGTCCATAGCCATTGGTAGCTTTGTCACCTTCTACCTATGCCAGTCCTCAATGCCTATGTGCAGTTTCACATAGATTGACCACGTCAGTGAGTAGAAAAACGTGGGACAGACAGAATGACTGACTGACAGAATGACACACTGACAGTTTCTGTGATTATGTACAGCATACCATACCATGACTTAGTCATACCAAACATTAGAAAACAACACCAACATTGGTCCACAGGGGGAGCCACAGCGATCGGTCACATTTTAGCCATTTTGAAGCATTTTTCTGTTGTTATAGCGCCACCCAGTTGCCAATTAGAGTTAAATTTCTCCAGTCACCTTGAGGCGTCCTGTTCTACATATCTACCAAGTTTAGTAAAAATCCATATGGCGGTTAGGCCTAGATAAGAAATGAGCTCTCTAGCGCCCCCATTTTGTTTGATGGGCTCAATAATGGAGGGGTCCCCTCAGATTATGTGTGGTCATATGCCTACAAAGTTGCGTGGTGATGGGTGAAACCCTTGAGATGTTATACACCTTTATGTGATGAGCCACGCCCTCCGCAATATTCATTGCCTTATAGAAGCTCAGTTTTAGTAAGTTTTCCAACTTTTGCCAAGAGGGAACTTTAGATATTGGTCCCTAGATTATGTTCACCCAGTTTCATGCAGATCGCTCAAACTTCCTAGGAAGAGATCCATTTGAAGTGTTTTTCAAAAAATTCAAAATGGCAAAAAAAATCTATATATAAGCGGAAGTTATGGGTTCTTGAGGCAAATGTGTTCCTCCTATGTCTCTACGACATACGGGGCATGAGATATGCCCATTCAAAGTTTGACATTTCAATGGGTTGCTATAGCGCCCCCCTTTGGCCAATTGATGTAATATTGCTTCATTGGCATCCTCCCATGACCCTCTACCACTGTGCCAAATTTCACATGGATTGACCAAGTCAGTGAGGAGAAAAACGTGGAACACACACACACAGACAGAGTTTTCGTCATTATATAGTAAGATAAGTACCTCATACAACATTGTTTAAAAACTGAACTATCCTTTTAAGGCTTTGATTTCTTTACGGCTCATCAATACCTGAAGCCAGAAGAAACAAATTTAGGCCTTGATGGGACTGATATCGCAGATGTTTAGAGAGGAACATCAGTAAATAAGATCTGATTGAGTATTGATCTGTTGGATCAAAATAAAGTGGACCACAGCCACTCCTCCTCGTACTGCAGTGAACTACAGCCTCCTGTAATTGACTCAAACAGTGATCACAAATCTCAGAGAGAGGAGTCAGTGTGCTGCCTGGAGCAAAGGTCCAACAGAAACATGTATTGATGGAGTAAAGCAGAGGTGATGTACTGTATAATCAAACAACACAGTGGAATAATGAAACAGCCTCATCACTTGGATTACAGGGAACAAGAAGAGGGCTTTCCAACCCTTTGTAGCTGCAAACTCACAGCACCATCATCTATTGTTGAGAAAATGCAGAGGGTGTGAAAACATTAGTGCTCCTTTCAGAGGAGACATTTTTGTGATTTTATTGTGTTGTGAAGAGGAGCCTATTAGAGCAGAAAGATGGAGGAGACTATTCTTCTTCTCTGCATTTTTCATTACAAGAATCTCATTGAAGCTCTCGTTCAGTGCTTGTTAACTGTGTTAAAGTGTTGTGAATGATGTATTCACAATAACCCACAAAGCAACATTTGCACACATTTTCCCTTAATATTATGTTGGAGCTGCTTCTTATTATGTGAGCCTGAAAAATCTTTGATCAGAGATACAAAGAAACACACTGATAGATGATTATAGAAGGATCTGAAGCACACAGGAAGGACTACTTCTCTCTTTAACTGTATTATTGTACATTTAACTGTAGGTAATACAAGATGAGGTATTGAGTTAAGCCATTTCTTGACACTTTTATGTGCATTCTGCCGTATGATATTGATTTTTGTTTCTTTAAAAGCCGAACACAGTCCTCCTTGTACATAATAAACTAAAGGCAGCAGAGCACTGATGCCAGATGAGGTTGTTCTTCATGAACGCTGCTTCCTGTCAGAGCAGTAATTACATTATCAAGCACAGTGAACATGAAGCATTTCATTACAAGGCTGCAGACAAGGCTCTTATTTTGAAATCATTAGGATTTTTTTTTTTTTTTTTTTTTTTTTTGACACCCTGCTTTTCTTCTGAAACATTTTAAGACCAGTAGATTAGTCAAGCTTACCGAATGGCACAAGTTATAATGAAGAAGTAATGCCACAGAGGAAATAAAATAACAAGTCATCATACTTATCTCCAGTCGGGTCACAGGGGCAGCAGGCTGAGCAAAGCATCCCAGACATCCCTCTCCCCAGCAGTGCTTTCCAGCTCCTCCTGGGGGACTCCAAGACGTTCTCAGGCCAGATGAGATACCAGTTGGATATGCCTGCAACACCTCTAATGGGAGGCGCCCCAGAGGATCCAGATCAGATGCTTGTACCACCTCAACTGACCCCTGACGCAAAGGAGCAGCAGCTCTACTCCGAGCTCTGTCCGAATGTCTGTGCTACTTACTCTATCTCTAAGCCTGAACCTTTATGTGATGAGCCACGCCCTCCGCAATATTCATTGCCTTATAGAAGCTCAGTTTTAGTAAGTTTTCCAACTTTTGCCAAGAGGGAACTTTAGATATTGGTCCCTAGATTATGTTCACCCAGTTTCATGCAGATCGCTCAAAATTCCTAGGAAGAGATCCATTTGAAGTGTTTTTCAAAAAATTCAAAATGGCAGAAAATCTATATAAGCAGAAGTTATGGGTTCTTGAGGCAAATGTGTTCCTCATGAGGAGAGGCATCTCTGTGCAAAGTTTCATGTCTCTACGACATACGGGGCATGAGATATGTCCATTCAAAGTTTGCAATTTCAATCGGTTGCTATAGCGCCCCCCTTTGGCCAATTGATGTAATATTGCTTCATTGGCATCCTCCCATGACCCTCTACCACTGTGCCAAATTTCACATGGATTGACCAAGTCAGTGAGGAGAAAAACGTGACACAGACACACAGACAGAGTTTTCGTCATTATATAGTAAGAGATCCCACTGCAGAAGAGCCATCTTGTGGTAAAACATATTTCTGAATGCTCATTTAGACCTTTTTCAATGTCGATAGGCTAACTGAGACCTAATGTGCAGTGTTACCATAAGGTTCAAATATGTTTCCCTGCTCCAGGCAGACTTCTAAAATGATTTTTGGTCAAAAATGGAAGCTCTAAATTTAAAATGGAAGCAGTAAGCCCAGCTGTCAGATAAATGAAGTCTCGCAAAAATTAAAAAAAAATTCCCTTAGAAATTTAGTGAAGAAAAAGGAAGTCTCCAAAAATTTTAAATTCCTATTTGCTCTCCACATTTGTCCAAATAAAAACACTGTGTCCAGGCTCGTGTCTAAATGTGCTCTGAGTTTAATATCCTTATATATTTTAACCCTCGCTGGGTGAAGGGCTGTCAGAGCAGAGCATATGACGGTGCAGCTGATCATTGCTCTGCAGTAAACCTGATTACACATTGTGAGAGATGACAGCAGCTCTAATGCTGAGTTAAAGCTTTATTAGTGATTTTTGTTTATACTTCTCTCTCGGGTTAATAGAGGCTGTTTTAAACGTCTGTGTGTGCGTGCGCTGCAGAGGTCATGTTGGTAAACGCCTGAACAACCCGTTATTTCACTGGCGACCATCTCATTATCCCGCCGCCACACCAGCCCTGCAGGCTTTGAATTCTTAATTAGAAAAACAGAAAATGAGATTGAAGTTTTCGTATTCACTCATATGATTAAGGGACTAATTGATACCAAGATTAATCACAAAACTGTTTCCGCCAGTCGCCAGAGAGAGATGCTCAGATCCTCACAGGCTTATCTGCCTGCCCTCAAAATTAATTTTCAATATCAGGATTTTTTCCCCCTCCTCTCTCCTGCAAGTGCAGACTAAATGGTCCTGACTTTTGTTTGGCTCTAATGTATTCAAATGACTTTGTATTAATTGTGCATTCAGAAAAGCAATTTATGTTGCATAATAGAATCCTTTTGCTGCACTTCAAATTGATCGCACTCGTTTGCGTTCCATAATTGATCCAACCTTTAACGGATTTTTAAATTTAGCCGTTAATTCCAGAGTGGCGGCTCAGCCTTTCCATCATCTCAACAACAGACTTTCCACTCATCTCTGGTTACATTTTCAAGCAATTATTCATAAAGTGTTCGGCATGGCTGGAAGGTCTGACAAAGGATGTGAAGAAAGGAGGAGTATGGATTTTCAGGTCCTGAGAGGTAGCATCAGATCTTTGGGGAAAATGGGAAATAATGTTGACCAGGTTTTTGTTTCTGAGACAAGTAATCTGTAGTCATAGCAGAGTCAGTGTGAGTATCTTTATTTTCTTACATACAGTATGATGAACTCTCAGCACCGGGTCTAACCTTTGTATGGACAGCAACAGAAAGTTTGCTGATTTCACAGTGAGTCGGGACTCTCTGGTCCCCCAGGGCTGGGGTTTGCGCTGGCTGGACTCGATTTGCTGCAGCCACTGGCTAGAAGTCTCCACTTGGGACCACTTGGTGAGGTGGTCTATTGTATATATACATATATATATATATATATACTATATTTTCACTCCTAACTTGTCACACATGGATTGGAGTGGATTTTGACGTCTAGATATGATGCACTAGGTCTCTTAGGTGTGTCTTTTATTGACATTCTGGGATGCCATGTCAATTTACTCCTTTGTGTCTTCTCAGAATACACTTCCCTTTTCACAGGAAATGTAGTTTCTGCTCATTAGATACAGTCTTTTCAAAATAAACTTCCAACATCATTGTCCATTTCTTTGTGCAACAAAAACATGTGGTATAGTTTAGAAAAAAATGTGATTTGGCTCAACATTCATACGGCAAGCGAACACTGGGCTCCTGGGTAGAAGTCTGATGTATATTGGACCCATCCACCATCCCTCCGGTGGATGGGTTTTCCGGTGGCATTAAAAACTGATGCCGTTGTCTGTTTTCTCTCAGTTCACTTGAATTACAATATGCTCAAAGATTATTGCGAGACTTTTGCTCAGTGAGGCCAAACTTAAACTGCCTTAACAAAAGAAAATTTACCTGCAAAAAGACTGAGGCTCGGAAGAGGTGATGATAACGTGGAGAGCAGTTACGGCAGAGACGCTTCACAAACTTTTTTTGTCTTCCATCTTTAGCTGGAGTACACGGCCCGGCTTGACTTCCTGTGGCGTGTCCAGGCCAAAGAGGAGATCAACGAGATGAAGGAGCTGCGAGAACACAACGAGAACATGCTGAGGAACATCCTGCCCAGCCACGTAGCCCGCCACTTCCTGGAGAAGGACCGGGACAACGAGGTCTGCACAACAGTCACACTGTTTTATCTTTCCTCGCAGCGACAGTCTGTTCAGGTTCACAGACAGCCATGAAACATGCACACATCACATGAATATTTGTTTGCTTCATTTTATATTGTTTTTGTATTTTTTATTTATTTTAGATTGTTTTTGTCACAGTATTGTCAATGAACAGCCAACAAACATGATATTGTTTTTAAATGTTTATCTTCACGTTTTGAGGACACGATACTGCAGCTTATGATGGTGATGCTTTTTAGGAGCTGAATCTCAAAACTCAACTAACACCTGAACACACCAAGGGGGATTTTTTTCTTCAGAAGTATCTCTGACAGCATTACAATGTGACGATAATTTCATTTTGACAAAGAGAAACAAAATGAGTGAGTACAGCCGACTGTTTCCTGTGAGAGATTATCTGTCTAAACTCATTTGAAGTGCCACATTTCATTTTCACCTTAAACTAGTTTGGAAGGCAAAATAAAGTGGGTTTTATATTTCTGCGTCAAACTGACACTCTGCATAGATGCGTACCCTCCGCCGTAGCCTAACGCGCACCTCCCTGGAAATGTAACTAAACATCCCCCTGTTTATTTTTGTGAGCTGAAACCATTTCCCTCAGTGGAAATGAAGCTTTTATTTACTTTTATTTCACAGATAAGAAACAATAAATAGTGAAGACAATAAAGCCTCTGCAAAATAGCATTTTGAATCTTGTGTGTGATTTATCCTGGCTTTGTTTGAGTACAGGAAAGTCAGCGAGTCACCACACTAATTTATGCAATGCAAAATGTCATAGGGGTATGCTAATAACATTAGCATGTTGAATATTGTGGGGAAAATGTGTGTGGCGTAAGACAGTTGTTTTGTCCGTGAACCTTGTGAGTTGTAGTGGAGTCTAATATCGTAACATTACCTTTGTTAAATGTTGCTGTTGTTTCTGGCTTCATATGAGTGGAGGAGATGTTAGTTTGTTACCCTGGAAATCCAGAGTTCTCGCGAGAGCACAATTTGAATTTGCTCAGCAGTCACTCTGGCAATCAGTAATGATGCTCATTACCTATGCCCATGAAACCGAGCTGCACCAATCACATCTGTGTATCTGATATAGGCGGGCCAGAGGCGAGCTAAACAGATGACGACAGCGCTGTGACAACGAAGTCCGGAATCAGTCAGTAAACATTGCAAGATGGCTACGGATGAACACCAGCTGTTTGAAACGGCTTTGGCCGCTACAATGAACGAGTTAGACTTGGCTTTTTCTCTAAAAGAGGAACAGAAGACGGCACTCAAATCTTTCCTTTGCAAGAAGGATGTTTTTGCTGTTTTGCCAACCGGATACGGCAAGAGTCTAATCTACCAGTTAGCTCCGCTGGTAGCTAAGCTCTGGATACGTCACCCCGTGTATTGTTCTGATTGGTCGTAGTGTTATCCAATTGTGTGCAGTGATATTTACAAATGCATGCTTGGTGCCGCCCCTCGAGTTGGGCCATTTGCATTACTCATAGCCAGACCCTAAATCTCTCTAGATTTGGGTCTGGATTTCCAGGCTATTAGTTTGTTGTATCTGTCTAGTATAATACAGTTGTCTTGGTGAATCTTGTGAGTTTTAATGGAGCCAAATTTTGTGACATTACCTTTGTTAAATGTCGTGTTTGTTCCTGGCTTCATATGGGTAGAGGAGAACTCCGCTAGCCGCTATGCTAATTTATGCAATATAAAATGTCATAGGCTAATGCTAATAACTTTAGCATGTTGTACATTGTGGCAAAAACGTGTTCAGTTTAGATAGTTGTCTTGGTGAATCTTGTGAGTTGTTATGGAGCCGAATTTTGTAACGTTGCCTTTATTAAATGCTGCTGTTGTCCCTGGTTTCATATGAGCAGAGAAAATGTCTGCTGGCGGCTAGGCTAATTTTTGCAATGTAAAATGCCATAGGCTTGTGCTAATAACGTTAGCATGTTGTATTTGTGGGGAAAATGTGTCCAGATAAAGACAAGTGTTTGTCTGTGAATGCTGCGAGTATTTGTGTTTGAAATTTGTCACTATAAAGCCATGCTTAATGTGCGTACCACTGCAGAAGTATAGATTCTCACAGTGGTGCAGGCCACTGGTGTAGTGTCTTTTCTTGTTGTGAGTAAAACATATTTAATACTGATAGAAACGATGGACAGAACCAGGAGAATAAGACCCAAGTTCAAGACCTCCTCTGCCAACCTTCAATACGAACAAAGATGAATATTTTCAGTAAACTATCCAGTAGGCTAAATGACAGATCGAAACACAATAGTGACTCTGACGCTCAGTATTTCAGTTCTCAGCACAGAGCAGCATTTCCTCTCACACATCTGCACCTTTCAGCTTATTTTTCACTGCAGACCTGCTCCAAAATTAGTCCCCAATTTGTTCCCTGAGCCTCAGTGTTCCAGCCCGCAAAGAAAAGAAAAGGCTCCATAATTGCTTTTCAAACAACTGTACACAGAGAATGAGGGGGGGTGGGGTGGTGGTGGTGGTGGGGGGGGGGGGGGTTTACTCAGCCAGGGAGCTTTTTTTGTTGCTGTGTGCATTTGATTTGATTTTAATAACATGTTGTCAGTCGGTAGCAGAGAACACATTGATTTGTCTCTCCGAGGCAGGAGTGACTCAGCTGCCCGAGCTCTGCAGAGTCAAACTTCACAGAGTTTTTCTTTCTGTTCACCTCATATGTGCTGCCCTTCTCCTTTTGTGCTTCTAACTTCTGTTGACTTGAGCTGTTCTGTACTCGTTGGAATGGGAGTGCGCAATTAAGATGGGTCTTTTGTAAAGCTAGTGCATGTTTTAACCCATTTACCACTAAATTACATGAATTACATGAAGTTTTTCAAATCATTACATAATGCTTTAGATCCTTAAATGTTTGAATGTGTTGTGATTAATGTGACATGCACTACGTAGCTTAAAGTAGGTGCACAGTGCTGTAGGGATTTGCTCCCAATCAGACATCAGTGATGATTAACACTGATGTCAGGTGATCAGGTGTGGCTCACAGTCCAGTTCACCCTTAAGGTGTTGGAGGTGTTGAGGTCTTGTCTTTCTGCAGATCAGTCAGTTCCTTCACACCAAACTGGAAAACCCATTTCTTTATGGACCTGACTTTGTGTCATGTTGAAACAGGAACAAACTGCTGGCACATATTTGGAAGATTGGGTGTTCCCAGTCGGCTCTCTGGGGTAAATCTGTGCTAAATTTAGGGTCTGAATTTTGCAAGTGTAGGTGGTGCTTTTTGTGGTTGGCTTTGGACAGTGGTTGCGTGTAGCTGCGAGTCACTCACCAGTCTGTAAACTCTCCTCACGCTGACTCTTGCCAGCCAGGTTGAGGTTTTCAAATTTAAACATCAGTAAACATCAAGAAAAAGATGGGTACCAGCTAAACTACCATCCTGCTATTGTACAAGCGTTAGAAAATAAACTGGACTACCTCCCTGCTGGATCCGTTTCCAGGAACTTTAATAATCTTTGATTCACCGAAACCTGGTTAAATCCTTGACAGTGCCATTCAAGATGTGTGCTTTACTGTGAGTAAGGACTGGTGTGACAGTGGGAATGTGAGATGCTGTCCTGTTCCTGCTGCGGATCACTGATATACACCGTTCAGAGGTGGCTGCAGGGCAGAGCTGTCTGTGTTCAAGCACAAGTTTCTGTGACCATATGCCCTCACATCTTACTGAGGTCAGGATGTGTGGACAGTCAAATCATTCCACAAAATGAAACCACAACTTACCAAACCTTCCAAAAACATAAAGCAGAGGATGCAAAAAGGGACTAAATTACAACGCACAAGTTAAAGTAGGTGATGGGATCACATGTCACTGGAGTTGTATAATTCCATGTGATAAATAATGATTTGTTGGTTGATAATTGAATGCTGTAGTTTTGAGATTTCCTTGGACTGTAACTAAGCATCTCCACCAAACTCTACAAGTGGAACTTCGCCTTCAGGCAGGTAGTGTTCTCCCACCAAACCCAGACTGCCAGATAGTGAAGCGTGATTCATCACTGCAGACACCACATTTCCACTACAGCAGAGTGAGCTTTCCATCAGTGCTGCCCACGCTTGGCATTGGTGCTCTGAGTCTCATGAACCGCTGCTCGGATGTGGAAGCCCATGCCACGAAACTCCTGACGCACAGCTCTTGTCCAGATGTTGCTTCCTGAGGCAGTTTAGAACTCAGTAAGTGTTACAACTGAGGACAATTGATTTTTTCCGTTCCGTGAGCTTGTGCAGCTCATCACTTTGAAGCTGTTGTTACTCGTAGACATTTCCACTTCACAGTAACAGCATGTACAGTTGACCCTGGCAGATCTAGGAGAGTAGAAATCTGACAAACTGATTTATTGGAAAGAAGACATCCTGTGGGAGCGCAGAATCCCCAGGTATATCCAACGTATTGGCTGATTCTGCACCTCACGATTTACCTTCATAGCCAATGCAGGAAATCTGAGGTTTTGCAGAATCATATAATATCTGTGTTCTTATGTGGCGACTGGATTGAGCGACCCATTTTACTACAAATATTTTCATGGATGTGTTTTTGATTTTGCGTACCTGGTAGAAATGGGCTGGCTGAGAGAGTGAAGACCACCAATAGGAGGGGGTGTCCAAACACTTTTGGCCATATAGCATAGTTTGATTCAAGAGGCTGTAAAATGCTGCTTCACAGACATCTCAGTACTTGAAAATTTGTGACTTGCTAGAAAAAGTAGAATGAAACACCACTCAAAGCCGTAGTTTCTACTTGTGGACTTGGGGCAAATCCATTTCCCTCAACTTCATAAAGAAGCAGTTGTGTGACGTCAGGACAGTGGCAGCACCTGTGAAAGCGTATATTTCAATCAATAAGTAAAGGGGAGTGGGATGTTTTTGAAGACTACAGTATTTGTGCAGTATTTGTACAATGTTTCCAAATATAAAAGTGCTGTAAAATAAAATATACAGTGGCATCTGTTACCCCTGCGGCGTTTTTTTCTACTCTGTTCAAAGTTCAATGTGGGCACACTTGCCAAAGAAAGGTCAGTCTGTCACATCAAAGGGAAATTTCGGTTAATTTCAACCTGTCTCCTATCATCCTAAATTTGTTTCAAGTGACTAGTGACATAAAAATAATAGTTAGCATGTTAGCCGTTAGCCTAGATACAGCATTGTAGCGTCAGATCTGTTAAAACGTAAGTGAACGGGCAACCTTCAAGTGCAAAGTTAGTCCACTAAACAAGCTTTTTTTCCACAAAGACCGCTTCATATCGTTAGGATAAATGTCAGAGAACAGAGAAACGAAATGTAAACGTGTTGTCTTACCTTACCGGTGTGCTGCCATGTTTGTTTACCATCTAGCTCTGCTTTCCAAAGCGCGGCCGAAATATATCTCGTGAGCTCTAGATAAAGCCCAGCTGGATACTACTCCAGGTGGAGGTGTCTCGTCCTCGGTCACATCCAGACCTTGAAAATAAGGCTGCAGCCGGTCCCATTCCTTGCAACAGAGGCATTCCTCTTCTGTGGGCACTGGGGCACAGCATTCACAGGTACACCACCAATCTCCAGAGCTACGCAGCCTTGCAGCAGCCATTCCTCCTCTCTCGTCCTCTACCTGTTGCACCTCTCTCTCTCTCCTCCTCCGTTCTTCAATTTCACGAAGCTCTTCGTCAGTGTATTCTGGCTCAAATAAATAAGGGCGACCATCAAACTCTGCAAAATCAAATTCCTCCTCCACAAAGTCAAAGTCTGGCAAAAAGTCAGCCATTATTCTATAAATCTTTCATAAAATAAATGAATGAACTTTTCAGGCTACTGTCCGGTTCTGCCTTCCAGCTGTTGCTGCTTGTTTGCGCGAGATTTCAGGCACGGTATGAGATCGCTGCTTGTTCTCGTGATATTTTGGCTGCGCTTTGGAAAGCAGAGCTAGATGGTAAACAAACATGGCAGCACACCGGTAAGGTAAGACAACACGTTTACATGTCGTTTTCTATATGTTCTCTGACATTTATCCTAACGATATGAGGCGGTCTTTGTGGAAAAAAAGCTTGTTTAGTGGACTAACTTTGCACTTGAAGGTTGCCCGTTCACTTACGTTTTAACAGGTCTGATGCTACTATGCGCCCCGGCTGTATCTAGGCTAACAGCTAACATGCTAACTATTATTTTTATGTCACTAGTCACTTGAAACAAATTTAGGACGATAGGAGACGGGTTGAAATAAAGCGAAATTTCCCTTTAAGCCATGTTTTTTGTTAACATTTGGCATTGTGCACCGGAAACGCAACTTGGAGGTAGAAATTTGGGCAACTAGGAAAATCTGATAGGCTCAGTGGAGCTTTGAGTTAAAACTAACATCAGCATGCTAACATGCTCTCAATGACAATAGCTGTGTCTCAAATCGCGTACTTCTGTACTTACACTTAATATTTTGAGTGCATAAGTGCATTCACACTGAGAAGTATGGAAAAAGCAGTGCACTATGAGTACCTGGATGGTGCACTCAAAACGGTCAAGAAGTTGAGTGTGGAACTATGGACACTTCTCGCCCTCAATGGTCGCCATCTTGGCTACGTAGCAGAAGGGGAGGGACCAATTCTCAAACTGGAAATAGCGGCCGAGGACTGTGCGACCGTGAACGTCGCTGCATTGTACAAGTTTTGCACTAAGCACCACTATACAGTTGTCGGGTATAAGCCAGCAGTATGGTTATTGGGATCATTTAGCAGAATGAATGCTAGTTTGCTAACTAGCTAATTGGTGGTCGTCATTTTGCGGTGAGTGCACAACAGCCGTGTTTGGTTTGAGACAACACTACTCTGTCGAAATTTGCGCACTATGCAAATGAGTACATAGTGCACACAGTATACTACATAGAAGTGTACTAACGGAAGTGTGTGATTTGAGACACACCAAATGTTAATATCAAGCAGCAACCTCTGGTGCAAACTGCAGTTCCTCTAATGGCCACTTGAGTCTAGCTTCAAGAGTGAGTCAATCCCCTCAAACTAAGCTAGCAGCTTTTGTTAAGGTAACTCTACCTTCTCATCCAGATATAGTGACGTCTGGCTCCAAAATTAAGATAGTGGCAGCTAAAATGCCAAACTCAAGGCTTCAAAATGGGAGTCCATGAACCATTGGTTGATGTTGTGGGGCGACATCTGCTGATTAAAGTTCATCATGTTTGTTGTCTCAGTTTTAGCATGTAAACATTTGCTAATTAGCAAAATTCCCCTCCCAGTGACACTAGCTCAAAAGTCAGGAGACTAGGTTTCATCCTCTGGGAGTCATGATTGTTTTAAATGAGATTTAAGAGATTAATTACACATTAAAAGTGAAAACCTGAAAATCAAATGGTGACTGATAATTTCAGTGTACGCCTGTAATGAGCTGCCGGCTATTAAGATGAAAGATGAGATGACTTTGGGATGAATCTTGTCAAATATCCATCAGCGGGGTTTGACATTAGTTCACACAAAAAACTAAAGTCAAATATTTCAGCTTTTTTTTTTTTTTTTTGGTGGGGAAAAAAACGGTGACAAGAAAATGGCCTCTTTTCTTTCTTTCTCACTTCAGTTTGGCTGCATTCTTCCTTTTTACCAGCTGGATAATGACTGATTGTGCTGGTCGGCAGAGAGGACGGTTATCACACGACAGAGTCAAATCGCCGTATTGTCCTCGCCTGTCCTCGTAGGGGCTCCTTCATTATCAACTCCTCCAATCTTCCGTTGCCTCCCAAACAAAAGGCTCGCGGCGGATGAATTATGAATGTCAGGAGAGGAGATATCATTCTGCTACCATGCCTGTTCCTAATTAAAAAGGACACGATTAAAAATGCATCCATTAGGATAGGTTGGGTCCTGATCACTTGTTACATTATTAAACAGGCTGATTATTGTTCTGTGATTTAGACACTAGAGCACTGGGTCATTAATAGGCTCTTGGACAGGTGTTGACGATTTTTGGAATTAATCAGGTGACAGAAAGCTGAGTGTCATTTATGTCGTCAGTGTCATTTTGAGACTTGTTTTTGGTAGCTTTTATTGTCAGCAGGCTCTTGCTCAAGGACAAACATCCTGTCATCTGTTAAAGATTCATGTTTCTCCTGCGCTGTGTGATGGCTTGGTGTCTCCGATTTAAATAAGAAAGGTGCTTAAAAGCAGAGAAGTATGGCCTGTGTACAGTCACACTAAATATGTCTTGTAGTCCTGTTTCAATGATCTCTTTTTTCTCTAAATCTGAAATTTGTAAACCTCTCCAGGAATACTTCACCCATAAAATGACCATTTGTAGATCATGCATAGTCATGCTGCTGAAAACTTACTATTTAACACTGAACAGAAAGTTAACCAGTGAAGCGAGACTTCAATACTAAGGGTTTTTTTGTGAAAATGCATGTGTTTGTGAAGTACTGTGCATATCACTGGATAAATGAGCTGGATTACACTGCATGATTTGTGTTTTAGTTTCTAAACTGATGTTTTGATATAGTTTTGGTCCTCAGTCGATCAATGAATCAATATGTTTGCTGTTTTTCATGAAGGCATGCAAGAAGAACAGAGTTTTCTTCATGAATTCAAGGTAACAACACATGACTAATTGATCTACAACAATTGTCAGGGAAGTGTTCCTTCAAGATCATTCTTTTAAGTGTCAGAAGAAATATTAGGAAGCAGTTTGGGTTTGATGTTATAAATGGGACATTCTCGGTAAAAAACAACTCAATTGCTGGGGAAAAAAAATCACTTGGTCATGGTTATCAAAAGATCAGATTTTGGCTTGAAATATCCAGTTTTGGTGGCACAGTCCTGGCGGGAAAGCTGTGATGTCTCAGTAAAGAACAGCTGCTTTTCAAGGCTGGAAAAGCAGCAACAGGTTGCTGAAAGTCAACCTTATTGTTGTTTGTTGGTCTCGAACAATGGCCTGTAGCTTGGTAGGCGTCCCCCCCTACGTGTCACACCATCTACCGTCCCCCCCACCTCCCAATTAAAACAGGGTTCCCAAGGATCCTTAAAAAACCATATAAGGCAATTAGTATTAAAATGGCTCAAATCAATCTTTTAGGAGTCTTAAAAAAAATCTAAAACATTGGAAGTGGGATTTTATTAATAGTTTTTCTGACATTGCATCGTAAAATCTCAATATCTTTCGTGTTATGTTTTTGTTTTGTTTTTTAATTATTTGCCAAATGCCTCTCACGTTAACTATCATGCATGTCAGGATAGAAGAACGTACAACAGTCATATACATTTACCACTTCCAATCTAACAACAAATTGACAAGTTTTTATCAAGCTTTTTCAGCATCTTAAAGGGATAGTGCACCCAAAAATGTAAATTCAGCCATTATCTACTCACCCATATGCCGAGGGAGGCTCAGGTGAAGTTTTAGAGTCCTCACATCACTTGCAGAGATCCAAGGGGAGAGGAGGTAGCAACACAACTCCACCTAATGGAGGCTGACGGCGCCCCAGATTCAAACGTCCAAAAACACATAATTGAAACCACAAAATATCTCCATACTGCTCGTCCGTTGTGATCCAAGTGTCCTGAAGCCCCGACATAAAAAGTTGTTTGGAAGAATGTCATTTCAAATGACGTTTTTCCAAACAACTTTTTGAATTTGAATCTGGGGCGCCGTCAGCCTTCATTAGGTGGAGTTGTGTTGCTACCTCCTCTCCCCTTGGATCTCCACAAGTGTTGTGAGGACTCTAAAACTTCACCTGAGCCTCCCTCGGCATATGGGTGAGTAGATAATGGCTGAATTTTCATTTTGGGGTGCACTATCCCTTTAAGTAGATCGTATTTCTTTCTACTTTGGCCAAAAAAGTCATGTTTTATGTTACAAAAAAATGATTTTGGTTCATGATGATGTTTTTTTTTCCTCTTAAATTTTGGTTATTGTAAAACTGGTGTTAATTTTCGTTCCAAATGGCAGTAAAAAAGTCTTAAAAGTCCCAAATCTAACTTGCTTTAAGCTGTGAGAGCCCTGGACAAAGTCAGCTTATATATCACTTTAGAAACATCAAATGCAAAAAAAATTTCTTAAACGTACAATTCCAACATGTTTTTTCGCGGGTGGCTGGCCTGGGGAAAAAGTAAAGCTGTTTACTTACTTTAGAAGTGATTTGAAGCCATTTTACCACAAAGAAACAAAAAAACAACAAACACTGAGTCATCAGTTTGTTACTCAAGTGAAGCTGGAATCATGCGTCTGTGTAAATATCCGTGAATCTCATAAACGCCGATTGGTTTGATCCAATACAATACAATCTCCATGTGTAAGTATCAAGGAAACAACCACACCAACATCTCAGAGCGCTCCCCGCACACACTCACCTGTGCTCAGCCTGATGAAGCATGCTCCTGCCTTAATCAGAAAAACATCAATTCTAAAATGAACTTCATAATCAGGTGTGTAGCACCAAATTCTCTGCATAAGCAGTCTCTGTGGGCCCCCCCTCCTTCCTGTCTTGATCCATGTCTCTCTCACACACCTTTTGATTTTTTTTTTCCTTTTTTATGTCAGTATACCTTGATTTCTCTTTCTCTGGTGCTCCAGCAGCATGAGCAGTCACTTACTTAGAATAGATAATCCTAGTGCTTGAGGGGACTAAACCATTTTGCAGCTTAAAGGGGTGAGAGGGGCCCCAAAGAGCTTCCACTATTTTTTAAAAACAAAGATTTATTCAGTCAGTTTTAATTTAGTTACGGCACTAATTACTCAGAAGAAAAATCGCATGGTGGTGCAGTCACATTGTCACCCCACAGCAAGAGGGATCATGGTTCAAACCCCAGGATGGTGGAGCCCTTCTGTTCAGAGTCTGCGTGTTCTCCAAGTGTCACCGTGGGTTTTCTCTGGGTACTCTGGCTTCCTTCCACAGTCCAAAGACATGCAGGTTATTTGGTGACTCCAAAGTGCCTGTAGGTGTGAATGCGTGCATAAATGTTGTTGTTTTTTTTTTTGTCTGGCAACGTGTCCAGGGTGTTCCCTGCCTCTCGCCTAGTGTCAGCTGGGATAGGCTCCAGCCCCCCTGCTGCGACCCCTAACAGCATTACTAATATAATAATCTTTGTGCCGTTTGTTTCTTTCATGCCTCCCACGTGAATTCACCTATCTATCACCTGGGCTTCACTCTCAGGATGAAACTGTAAATAACCTCAGAACACTGACAGACGTGATGCTAAAGAGTGAAATTCAATTAGTTTGACTTTTACCAACTTTCACTTTGAAGCATTGACATTTGACTGAGCTCATTAAGTGTGTATAATGCCAGTGACGAGGTCACTATAAAGTCTGAGGCTTATTTTCATAAGTGTAATTAATTTGAAAAGTCACGCAGCATACAGAGAGAGAGAGAGGAAGAGGAGCTTGACTTCTGACTCCTTAATTATTTATACATTATGTTTACCAGCCTATTAGTGAAATATTCCCGTGATGGTGTGATGAATTACATCATGTGACATTAGTATGTGAGGGCATGTTTCATGTCAGCAGACCTGCTGCTCTGCAGCCATGTGTCAACATTGCCCCCTGGTGGTGGAGACTGTGTAGTGCAGCTGCAGCCTCACCTGCTGCAGAATTATTTGCTCTGCTCCTGCATGTACCCAAGCATAGCAGAGCCTTCAAACCTCAGGTTCTGGAGCAGATGGAAGAATTTATTTCAAAGCATTTCTTAACATTGAGTTTTGAGGGATTCTTCAGATTTTTTTTAAAGTGGGGTTGTATGAGGTACTTTACCATAGATAGTGTGTTACAAAAAGTAGATGTCAGTTGGCATAGGTCCAGTTTGGAGAAGCGGACTGGAGTCCAATATGGAAGCTAAGCAATTTACTGCTGTGGACACAGGGCTGCAACAGAACATACTTTAGCCACCTATAAAAAGTCCCTCCTCAATCAATATCAGTTTTAGTGCATGCTATTTCTAGAATGTTTTCACTGCTCTACCTTAATGTCAGACAGTGATTTCCAACAGGCTGTCTGATGGAAAGGTGAAGTGGTGAAAACACTCTCAATATAGCATACACTTAAACTGATATTGATTATTCCAGGTGGCTAAAATATGTTTTGTTGCTGACCCCTCCACAGCAGTACATTGCTGAGCTTCCATGTTGAACTCCAAATAATATAATGCACTAATACGCTGACGATGGATAAGTATATTTATACTACCCTACTTCAGAAAATCCAAACTATCCCTTTAAGTCTTAAAACACATTACATAAAAACACTAAATCAAAAACTCATAATCTTAAAAAACTTTAAATAAATTGTATATGAACAAAAAATGTGACAGTGAGTGTTCAAAGTGTGACGTCTGTCCCCACAGGAGCTGTACTCCCAGTCCTACGACGCAGTGGGCGTGATGTTCGCATCCATCCCGGGCTTCGCTGACTTCTATTCCCAGACTGAGATGAATAACCAGGGAGTCGAGTGCCTCAGGCTCCTCAACGAAATTATTGCAGACTTTGACGAGGTGAGACAGCAGACTTTGAAGTGCACCCACTTCCACTTCAGCCCAACTTTTGAACATGCAGGGGACCGTCTCCGGCGTCAGCGTCGTCCGTTTTTGATTACAACTTCCAGCTTATTCCCCAGAACACTTCAGAACTGATTAATGCAAAGGCAGAGAACAGGGGAGCTTATGTCTGCAGGTTATCAGAAGGCATTTATCTCAGATAGAAAAGACACTAAACACTACAGAATACAGCACTGAGATGAACCCAGCGATGAGCTTCCTTCCACTATTAATTTCCCTGTACAGAAGGATTTGCAGGCTCTGTAATAGAAAGACTCTGGTTTGTCAGTTCAGGATTCTCTCCAAAAATATGTTCATCTCAGGGATTTTCCAGTGACAGAAAAAGTTCAAAGCAAACTAAAATATAAAATCCTCCTGCCTGAGCCATAACAGCAGAACTGCAGCGATAAAAAGAAGTGAAGTACAATACTTTATCAAAAAGTGTTCAAGTTTCAGGAGCTCCAGTCAGTTCTCCATCCTCACATGTAAGATGTTTGGTTTGCCCCACGTCAACACACAAAAGCCCACGACTGAGACCATATAAGAAAAAAAAGGAGAAACATTTATGGACCTAGTCGGTGAAGATTCTCAGTCATCCAGGTCACGGTAATCGTAAGTGCTGCTAGCGTAGGCAACTGGACTTGCTTGCATTTCTTGAAGACGTTTCGCCTCTCATCCAAGAAGCTTCTTCAGTTCTAAATGACTTCTAATGAATGAAATGATGTTCTAATTAATGGTCACAATGTGAGTCGTTGACCCACCTGGCCACCATGTGAGTCGATAGGGTCAGGTGGGACCAGGGGTGAATGGGTGTGAAGTCGTCTGGGGAGGGATCCCAAGACTGCATTGTAGGTGGGGGATAAGTAGTGTCGTTTAATGATGGTCGTTCCAGCTTGACATAGATGGCTTCTTTCACTCCTCTTCGAGACTCCTCGAGTCTTGACCCGAGGAGCTGGCTCTCCTGTGTTGTGCCATGTGCTTGTGGAGTGGTTGTTTTGTCTCCCCAATGTATAAATCTGTGCATTCCTGGCTGCACTGAACTGCATACACTACATTACTCTGCTCATGTCTGGGTGTTTTGTCCTTGGGGTGGACCTAAAACAAAGTGTTTTATACTTCATAAAGGGATAATACAACAACAACAACAACAACAACATACTGCTTAGAAAATCTGTTTTTTTGTAAGTAACTGAAATAACCAGCCAAAGAGGTGATGTGTGCAACAAAGAGCAGTCAACAAGTCAGAGAGAGTCCCAAACTCTGTCCCTTAACTTGTATCATTTCAGTCTAACAGAAAATAATTTCCTGTTCCAAAGTCAGTTTTTACTCACTGAAAATGGGTCCATGTCATTGGTCCGACAGCCCATTGTTCCGACGTCCCGTTGTTCCGATATGTGATTATACTAGGCTATACTGTATTTGTGTACCATAGAGGATCAGCAAGGCAACAAAAGTAGGCTACTGGTCGAGATACAAGTGTCATAGAGAGAAGAGAATGAAACACCATAACCTCCTGTTATTAACTCTGGGGTCCAGGTTGTGTGGGGAGCTCTCCGCGGTGCTGAACGGCTCCCGGCGGGCGTATTTCTACCTTGATGGTGCACCGCGACCGGCTCTGGGTCAGCTGGGAAAGGCTTGAGGTGGAGCAGGCTCACGGCTTATGTGTTTGTTACTTTCTTTTTCATTTTAACCCACACCATGATCTTTTCCTGACCCTAACCAAGTGGTTTTTGTGCCTAAACCTAACCAGACCTTAACCACAGAGCATCATGATGATTTCGGAACAACGGGACTTCGGAACAATGGGTTTAATATGGTCGGAACAATGGGCAGACCCCCTGAAAACAGCAACAACACATACCAGAAACAGTAGCTTTTGCATATGACGTCAAACACTGCAACACTGTCCAGATGGAGGGACTGGAGGCAAAGACTACCAACACTGAACACACGTCTGTGATTTGATCTGTTTACGGCTGTTCACATCGATCAAACTGGGGAAAAACAAAGGCCACTTTAAGTCCTGGTAATAGTAGGCTGTAAAAAGGAGAATTAAAGAAAAGGACTGAAATAACAGCAACAGATACAGAAAAACTCCGCAGTGGAGGAGCAGAGTCGACTAATTTCAAAGCATTGTGTTGAACAGGCCTCAAGTTCCATGTTTTTAGCCACCACAGCCCAGATTTTCAACAGCATTTGACCGGACCTCTAGGAACAGTTGACCGAGCAGGTAGAAAAAAGTAGCAAAAGTTAGCTATCGTTAGCTAGCAACATTAGCCTGACAGCAGGGCATCTATGTGGAGATTTGAGAGACAGTTATAGTGAGGCACATTTACTCACCCGGGCAAAAACAAGACAGCAGTCATTGTAGTCGTGGACCCAGTGGCACATTAAATAGTTACAGTCCACTAAACTGTTGAACGCTTTCATCTGCTCGCTGTGTTCAGATGGGTACTGAAACCTGGTATTATTAAAAACTGTGGTATTGATAAGCTCCGATGGTTCTGCTATCAGTATTGGAGAAATCCAGAAGATATATTTCTTGTTCATTTACATTACATAAATGTTATGTTGTACAGTTTTTATATCACCAACTTCATTTCTAATTTACAATAAGATTAAGACGTTCGTCACTGAAGCGTTTTAGCTATTTAATCCAGAGGAGAGCTCTCTGTGTCGGAGCCTCACAGCCTGCTGCATGTGCGAGGGGCGGGGCCAGCTCTGCCACTCTGTGTCACACATTTACACACACACTTATACACACACACACAGAGGCTGTGCTCTCAGTAACAATGGCAGTGAATAACTCACGACTACATAATAGAGACCAGCTGAACTTTCTTTAAATTCAGGATTCACTCTCCTGCGTAATACCCCGGCCTGTGTCAGTCACGAGAGAGACTGAGATTTGACAGCGCGTAACACGCACACGCTGACGTTTCCTACAGCTCCCACACACCTCAGGTCTCTGTGGACAGACTGAGGTCTGGAGGAACTCACGGTCCTGATTCAGCCTCCAAACTGAGTGTCTGACAGAAAATGTCAAAGTGTCCTAATAAGAACAGAGACAGACAGACACCAGCTGAGCTCTGTGCTGCCTCAGGCCACACTCCTCACTTTCTCCTCAGACGTGAACAGACTTCTCTTTTCTCCATCAGGGAACTCACCGTGAGAGAGAGACAGACAGGAAGATGTCTGCGTGGCGCTTAATATCAGCAGCAGACGTTCAGATCAGAGCTGTTGATCACATGTGAAACTGAATATTTCCCACAATAATTAATCACTGGTACATCTGCTGTTTTGATTCATCTATGCAGGTTCAGATGCTACGTCAGTGCTCATGCTGATTCCTCCTGTGTTCATGCTGCGTGACATAAAGCTGGAGGAGGGAAATTGAAACGGGACATTTTGTCAGGAAAACTGAGCTCGAGGGAACTTTATCTTATTTTTGTGTTTCTCGTCAGAAGTGGAAATTCTTGAGTCCAGTAAGGGTGCTTTCAGACTCGCTAATTTTGTTCCAAAGTTGCATAATTGGACGGAGTTGGTTTGTGTTCTCAAGTGAAAAAGCTGCTCATAATGTGAACAGCATATTTCATTTGGAATTTCAGAATCTGACCTTTTTCTGAAAGTCTCATTTTCCGATCAAGACATGTGGGATGTGCCGATATTATTACCTCCGCCAAGGTGGTTATGTTTTTGCCGGCGTTGGTCTGTTTGTCTGCAAAATAACTCGAAAAGTTCTGAACGGATTTTGATGAAATTTTCAGGAAAGGTTGATAATGGGACAAGGAACAGATGATAATTTTGGTGGTGATCAGTTGAAGCGAAGTGGATAAAATAATAAAATGGCAGGAAATCTGCTCTAGTTTGTGTTTTAATAGCATTCTTTGGACGTGCATACAGCGAGTTCATAATATGTGTCTCAACTGGGATTTTTACTCAGTTGAGACACACAGTATCTTGTCCGTCAGCTCTTTGTGTTGTCATGGATGCGCTGTAAACAAAACAACCGCAGGAAAAACACACCTACTTTCAAACACACACTGTTTTTCAGAAAATGTGCAAATATGGCAATGCCAAGCTTTTCAAGATGGTGACTAAAGGAATGAAAGAGACAGGCTGTGTTGGCATGAATGAACAAGTCCGCCACTGGGAATAAACTTGGAAAAAATCCTGTATGATGCAAAAAAGCACAATAACAAGCAGCTGTAGCTGTTCCAAGTTTCTATATTTTGATGTGATAAATGACATGTTCGGCAGGGGCATAAATATAGACAGTGCAGGCAGGATGGTTGCGCTGGGGCCCCTGGTCTTTCAAACAGGGGAAGCTCACTTTAAGTTTACATCATAAAATGTGTCATATTGTAGCGAGGCAGTAACTTATAAAAGGAGCATTTAATTGAAGCTGTTTTTCAACTATATCGCTTATGGAAATAAGGAACTCTGGACGGCACTCTGTCAGAAGACTCCACTCGCAAATATCCGCATGGGACTGAGCTCGAAATGCGACGATGCTGGTGTGTATTTACAAAGCGCTGTCAATCACAAAGGGGTTCAGCCTTTTAGACAGTTCCTCCAATCATCATGCATAAACCGAGCGTCCTCTCCTACCTACCGCTCCGTTAGGTCCCAGGGAAGCTGAGCCTCCCAGGAAGTGACGATTTTGTCGCATTTATCCAATGAGCATCTCGCTTTGCTGCATGAAAAAAACCTGCTCAGCGCTGTCTCATAGGAATGCTTAGAGGCTCTGCGTCCACCGTGCTGACACGAGAATGTATGACAGGGAGGTCGCGTTTGAAAACTGGTGATAAACAGCTGACGTTTGAACATCATAGTCATGATGTGAAACGCATCCTAGCACACATTTAATGCAATGTAAATTCTTATTTTAATGTAAATTCAATAGTGCATATTTGACCATTTCTTCTATGGAATTTTAGGGGAAGTTCAGCCTCCCTTGTTGTCTCAGAGCAGTCGGCCCTGATGGAAATACGCCTGTTTTTAATAAACAGCTCACGTTAAATCAAAAATGGTGCGATGTTCTCTAAATGCCCCCCAAAAAGGCAAACCCGCCTCAGTCATGGTTTTCTGTTTTTGGAAAATAGCATCACTCTATCACAACATTGCTTATTCCACATAAACTATAAAAATAATTTAACTGTAAATAACCATTTAGTTAAACAAAACATTTCCTATTTTCTATTGTAGTTTTTGTCATGTACAGATATGTAATGATGACTGCTGGTTAATATGGTTGTTGCTGTTGTCCAATATCATGTCTCTGTTTAATCATGTAATGAGACGAGACGATTTACAGCAGCTAGTTTGGGTGTAAAATCTCTCAAGACTGACGAGCTGGGCACATCTGCAAGTGGATACAACATATAAAATATATATACGACTAAAACTCTCTTTCTGTGTACTTCAACTAGTGCAGGGTGCAACAGGTCCTGTCCTAACTACCTTACGCTACTGGTGTTTGGGCTCATTAATCTGAGTATGCACGGCTGCATGTAAACGGGAGTATTGGTGGAATAAGAGCTTAATAGGAATATTGTCTTTTTCAGAATAAAGGCATAAAGCTGAATATTCTGTGCATGTAAACATGGCGACTGATCAAGTGTTGGCATCATTTCATCAGTAAAGTTAACACGTGTCACTGTATGATTTGTCACAGTTACTCGGTGAGGATCGTTTCCAGGACATCGAGAAGATCAAGACGATTGGCAGCACCTACATGGCCGTCTCTGGTCTGTCGCCTGAAAAACAGGTGAGATCCTCCAGGTTTCATCTGAACTCATATCAGTCAGTGTGTTCTAAACCTGCATGCTGTAACAGATGAGCGTGAGCATCAAGGAGGGAATAACGTGTTCTAACGAGGCTCACAAGACACAAACAGAAAGTTGCAAAGAGAAGTCTTTTATGGTTTTCCAAATGTATCTGGTGGACTGACATCAACTCACTGTAGATGGACCTCTTGTCTGTTATGTGTTTTTCTTTATCATTAACTCTCAAAGTATAATGAGTAAAAATTGATTGAATGTATTATGCGCTTGTGTTTTGGGTTTGTGGCATTTGTTACATTTACAAAACTAGATGTCAGAGTTATAGCTGAGCTTGTGCTGAAAAATGACGCCATGCATCTGAGGTAAGGGCACTTCACAAGGTACTTCACAAAACAGAATTTAATGCGAAAAATGAACCAGCATAAACCTTGATAACAGAGGCTTTAACGAAATGAACTCAACTGCATCTTTATTTAGCTTTTATTACAAAGCAGCTTTATGAGAACTTTTATTAAACAAAAGATGGTGTAAAATGAGAAATGTACAATTTAGATGGCTCCATTCATGAATGAAAAATAACTGAAAAGGACTCTGTAGATCTATGGGCAGTATGACGCATGAGTCAGTCCATGCACCCAAAATACGTCAGTGCCTTCCCCGTCCACCGCAGTGACATCAGGACTGTCAGTGTTACACACGAGCAGCAGTTCTGACTGCCAGGTTGGAAACAGTTTTCTCTGACATGGCGACACACTTTATCTCTCAAGTGTCAAATTTCCAGTTTAATCTCTAACACGCTGCCCTCCAGCCGGCCCTGACGTCAGCCCGGTCCTGACGTCCAGCTGACTCAGACTCTTCTTCTCTTCTCCTCTGTGTCCCGCAGCAATGTGAAGATAAATGGGGTCACCTGTGTGCGTTGGCTGATTTCGCCATCGCGCTCAACGAGAGCATCCAGGAGATCAACAAGCACTCGTTCAACAACTTTGAGCTGAGGATCGGTAAGAGCTCTGTGTCATTCAAGGAGATTCATTCTGTTGTCACCTCGACTCCTCATTTGTTGTCTTTTTTTCTGATATAGCAGTAGCGTCTTTTCTAGGATGCTGTGTCTTGTTGTTGTCATGAACTGCTTCATCTCCTCAGCGCTCAGTCAGACATGTTGCATAGTACACAATAAAGTGGTAAATGCAGCTCAGGTTCATTCATTTCAGGTGTGCAAATCAACACCCAAATCTGAACTGTAGCAGATTTACGACTTGTAGAAGCCTGCAGTCCAGTGAGTATCTAAAATGATTGAGCATCCTCTCTAAAGCTGAATCTGTCTTTGGCAGGTATGGCCCACGGCTCAGTGGTGGCAGGTGTGATCGGTGCCAAGAAGCCACAGTACGACATCTGGGGGAAGACGGTGAACCTGGCCAGCCGGATGGACAGCACGGGGGTCAGCGGCAAGATCCAGGTACCCGAGGAGACCTACCTGATCCTGAAGGAGCGCGGCTTTGCCTTTGAGTACCGCGGCGAGATCTACGTGAAGGGCATCAGCGAGCAGGAGGGCAAGATCCGAACGCACTTCTTGCTGGGCCGCGTGCAGCCCAACCCGCTCATCCTGCAGCCACGCAAAATCACCGGCCAGTACTCGCTGGCAGCCGTTGTGCTCGGCCTGGTGCAGTCGCTCAACAGGCAGAAGCAAAAGCAGATCCTCAACGAGAACAACAACTCGGGCATCATGAAGGGCCACCACCACTACAACCGGAGGACGTTGTTAGCGCCCGGTAGCTCCGAGGTGGGAGGGGGTCATCACACGGAAGCAGCTGATAAGACTGAGCTGTCCTGAAGAGCAGACTGGAGTTTCAGTTCCACACAGGTTTCTCAGAGGCAGAGCTGCTCTTCAGGCAAAAACAATCCCAGGGGTTGAGTTAAACTTCAGTGGGTGCAGCTTTCCAGCTACGTAACATTAAAGCAGGTGGAAGTTCTTTAGGAGTCGTAGCAACTTTAGCATTCCACTGAAAGCTTCGCCTGGTTCCAGACGTCTGAATGGCAGCACATAATATCTCTGAGTTCAAGTTGATCTGGTGTTGTGCTCATTGACCAACAGCTCTGTAGGCAGGGCTAATAAAAGGAACATCGTGTTCCTGTATCAGAGCCAGGAATCTATTTCAAACAGAAATGACAAAAGTGAGGATGACACTGATGCTTTGGCAAGTCCTTTAACATTTAGGGCTGACTAGTAACGACTTGTGTGTCAGCTCTATGCAGAGCCTACGCCTACACTACACTGTTGTGTGCATTTATAATTGCGCAGTGGCGTGTCAGTGTCACTCTGCAGTCACACCTTTAAAACACTAGTTGGTGATGGGGTTTCTGTAAAGTTCTGTTGAGTTGATTCAAAACACACATTAAACACACATTAAACACAGATTAAACACACATTAAACACAGATTAAACGCACATTAAACACAGATTAAACGCACATTAAACACAGATTAAACGCACATTAAACACAGATTAAACACAGATTAAACATGGCTTTATAGCAACAATTTCAAACACAAATCAGCTTCACTATAACTTTCAGCATTCACAGAAAAAGTTGTTCCCACATATACAACTTGTTAATGTTATTAGCATAAGCCTATGGCATTTTACATTTTATGAATTAGTGAGAATAAAGTTTTGGTTATCTTGAATTCCATTTATGATATCTGTAATGTAAGAACAATTGCAAATAGTAAGAAATGAATTACTGATATCAACAACTGATATTTCAGTTGGAAAGAACTGAGTTATAAATCTCATTAATTTGACCTGCAACTAGTCAAAATTACATTATTGATATGTTGGCTTGGAATCATTACACAGTGTCGTAACTGGATGTGACGTGAGCTAACGTTTTGTCAGACACCCTGTTTGTATTTTAATTCTGTTGCTTGTGTTGAAAGCACTGCAGTGGACGATCCATGTTGGTTAAATGAGGAGTGACCTACAGGATAACTTCTTATTTCACTACCAGACTGATAAGCTGGCATCTGGCTGAAGGGAGATCATCAAGCAGATGAATGTTTCTGGTTATAATTGTGTGGAATGCTAGCAAGCTAGCTCTTTTACAAAGTAGAGATATAGTATGGAAGCTACAACAATGATATCTTCAAGTTGCCTGCAATAGTATTACTGTGAATATGCATAAGAAGGAGGTACGTCCTCACCCGTCTCTTCAGTGGTTACTCTGAGGCCACAGCTGCCGTGGTTTGTTTACATGACGTGGCGAAGTTCAATATTTAACATATTCAGTTTGGACAGAGAGCGCTCGACGTAATGCGATGCAGCGCGATCGTCTGACACTCACATCCAGTTAGGATGCCATCTAACAGGTCAAAATTGAATAGTTGATAACTGGGACTGAGTTTGAATAGAAGTCAGTGGTGAAAGTTGACAAATTGTAATTAAGTTACAGATATCTGCAATGAAAATTTCCACTAGTAAGAAACTGCTGATTGTTGATATCAAGAATTAACATTTTGACTACCTTCTCTGATTAACATTTGAGACGAGTGAGACTTGTAGATACCTTTAATTAAAATTCCCACTCGTCAAAATGACATTATAGATTTGTTGATTTGAAATTCTTACTAGTCAAAAAGCAGTTGTTGATATCCACATTTGCTATCACCACCTCTGATTAAATTAAGTAAAAGGGCTTGTCATAATGCGCCTTCTATTTCGACTGACAGTGGTGTAGACGAGATAAATACATTCGTCGCTCCTTGTTAGGGTAAAATGGAATCCATTATTAGGTTCCAGCAAACCCTCTGTTATTAATGCTTTAATCATGGTTCTACAAAGGTATTCGTAAACATTGCCATCAGTCTGCACAGAGAAAGGGTTTTATGGGTTGCAGAGGACGGGTACGTCTCCCAAATCCTAAGACTTCGGGCCCATTTTACAAAAGCAGTTTGCGAGAGCTGCTTCCACACAGTTTGCAAATGGCGGTGGCATGGATGGCAAATTGCAGCTCAATTTGTGAATCCTTTAGAGCTCTAATATGCTCATGCATGACTCATAAGTATGGTGTTTGTTTGGTGTGATTAACGATGTAAATTGCAGCTTGCATATTGCAAATTAGGTGAATCAAGCCCCTGAGCATTAAACAAGCTGATTGGATGATCCAACTCCTGTTGCGACATAATGGACAAGAAAACACTGAAGTAATCTGTATATAGATAAAACAAACAACCACACGTCTCCCTGTACGTTCAGCTACGTGCAACCCAGAGAAGCACATTCCAGCTTTGGGGAACTATCAGCGCGATAGAGCCATGTTTGAATGTGTGGGTCCCAGTTTTGTTTGTTCTTGGATGCACATGCATGCAGGTGGCAAAATTAAGTCCAAAGGAACAGCGTCAGGCTTCGAAGCCAATTTTATACGTCTGGATACGTTGCATGATGCCATTGCGCCCAAAAATACTTTTTCCCATAGACTTACATTGTGAAAGAGACATCTGCAAATCAGTGGATACCTTTTTCTGAGTGTCACAAACCCCACAAAATGACTTGTTTCACCATCAGAGTTTGCTCCATTCGGTCTGATAACTTTCCAAAAGTCTAGAAGAACCGAATGATTAAATTACTTTAACCCCATTATGTTAGCAGAGGGCTAAACAGGAAGTTAGCCACATGGCTGGCTAAGTCTCTGTTGCACTTGCTCTATCGGCCCCACAATGTGGAAGATCTGGGTAATTTCACACCCAGGAAGTCGAACAGTTTTGGCTTTATGCACCACTAAGTAACTTTTATAAGAATGAACCGGTACAAAAACACCCGCCTCTCTTGCTCACACACTGTCGCTCAGGAAAAAGTGATTTGGACGGGCGAAGGAGTGTGTGTGTGTGTGTGTGTGTGTGTGTGTGTGTGTGCGTGTGTGCGTGTGTGTGTGTGTTTGTGTGTGTGTGTGTGAGAGAGACGCATCCTGTTTGTGAGTCTCTCCTTGTGTGTGTTTGTGAGAGTGAGAGAACTGAAAATCCAAAGCAAGGCTGTTTGCGATATAGTCATTTTGTACATGGTATGAGGAACAAGCCGAGATACACTGAGTATATTTGATGTATCGCCCGCCCCTTTGTTGATGTAAACAACACAGGTTCTAAATTAAAGAGAAATCAACCTTCCATTTGAGCGTTTGATGAGGAAGGAGTTTGTTAGACCTCAAGGAAACACTCAATGTGTTCTGTTGAGAAACACTGAATGTTAACAGAAACTTGTTTACAGGAAAACTTCACTGGCCTCCATTAATCGTACAACCAGGTGAACGCAAGGTATCGGGAAAGAAAAGTTGCTACTTAGTTATTTCAGATGAGTTGGTTGTTGAGATCAGCTACAGCCTGAACGTGAACCAGTCTCACATCACCTTTCAACATCATGAATATCCTGTCAGAACGAATGAAGTCACTTGCGTATTTTAAAAAAGTTACTTCGTTTTTCAGGTTGCAAGTCAGTTTCTCTGACTCCTCCCACTCAGGTGTAACTCAACCAGTGAGATTGTTTCTGCCTCCTGAAGCTGCTCTGCTTTTGACAAATGTTTGTAGAACTGAAACTCCACTTTGTGAAGGAGGAAGAGGAGAGCGATGAAGAGGAGAGCAATGAAGAGGAGGAGGAGAAGGTGTTGGGGTAGGGAGGGAAGGAGGGGGGGAGTGGACGGGACCACTGCGTTCTGTTTCCATCCTGCCTCGTCTGTTTGATGTCTGTTGGAATGATCCCCTCGGACTGTCCGACGTTCCTCCTGTCGTTTCCCACTTCCCCTTTTTATGTCGCCACCGACCCGCTCCCCGCCCAAAACCCAGAATCCCTGTCCCGCTCTGACCCTCGCCTGGAGTCGATGTTTCTTTTTTGTATTTCTTTTATATATGAAAACACAATAAAAGGGGTCTAATTTTTTATATGAGCCACGTGTCTGGTCGCCTTTATTTTGTCACATTTGCAGAGGTTCTACTGCAAAGAAGCATCCTACGGTCAACTCTGCTCATATACAAACAGCAAATTAATTTTGTAAAATATTACCTTGTATTCATGCTTTTTTACCATTTTTCTCACATACAGCATATTTTGTAACAAGTCACATGATTTCTGTAATGTGCAATCAGACATTCATTTCAGGCAGACAAACTTTATTTACATGTCACCTTTCAAAACAATGTTTCAAATGAAGAACAAAATTAGAACAATTTTGCACACCAGTTAAATAAAATCCAGCAAATAAAAACACGGTACAGACGCCCTGAAAGGCATGTTTTTTTTGTTTGTTTGTTTCTTTTATGCAGGCAATCTTGGTCAAAATGAAATATCCTGTGTGTAGGACATAAACTTTATTTCCCGCAATTTTTGTTCACCTTGCGCAGAATAAAACAGAATAAAATATGCATGAGTAGTTTCACTTCACACACACTCCCTAACATCCAGATCAGAACTAAACTACAACTTCATTTTCCATGACCAGGGGTCGGCAGCCTTCACTATCAAAGAGCCATTTTTGACCAAAAGTGATTTTAAAAATCTGTCTGGAGCTGCAAACATATTAAGCCTTATAATGAAGGTAACACAGCCTTTTAAATCTAATTAAGCCTGTCAACGTTACAAAAGTCTGTGGCTGCAGAGTCCATGACAAACTGGGATTTTTTGTCATTCTTTGGCACAAAGCCTCGTTAAAGAATCACAGGTTTTCCAGGTGGTCTGAGAACCCTGAATCCTCTCTCTACTACATCATATTTTCACTTTGATGCAGAAAATATCAGAATCACAGCAGTGAGAAAGAACCAGAGAAAGAACTGTGTCTTCTTCTTGAAAAGGTTCTGATGAATCACATCGTCAGACGAGCGTGAAGAGGAGGAGCTGGACGTGAAAGCAGACACCTGCTGGACGGTCCCAAACCATCTGGACTCAGACTGCCTGAGCTGACGGGTGATTATCAGATTCACACCTGATGGTCTGCACTGCTGTTCTTTATGATTTGAATACATAGATGTATAATATCTTCAAAAACAGATCTAGACTAAACAGACTGAAGTTTATCAGTGAATTGTGTGAAGAAGTTTCTTGACTTGAATGGACAGTTTATATCCCAAATGCAGTCGACCGTGTAGCTTTTTTCAACAACAAAAATTGTGTTTAATTGAGCACTGAAGCCGTTTTGGTCGTCTTTTGTTCATGTTATAGCCATTTGCACTTTGCATGAAGTTCTAGTGACAAATCAGTGTATTTCTGGTGTTTCAGAGACGACCAACAAGCTGTACGAGCTGCTTTTATCAAATGTTCAGTGACTTATCGATGCACTGGGCAGGATGTCTTTGGGTCTTCAAAAAGGCTTTCACCTAGGGAAAAAAAACTTAGTGTCTTCAGATCCCAAAAGGGGCTCAACTTATTGTAGGTGTAAAACATGTGAAAGCAAAGTGAATATTTAGTCACAGGGTCATTGTCAGAACAGCTCACAGGTCATGTTCATGTAGAAACCTAACCAGGCTGTCAGAGGAGCAGCAATCAGGAGGAGAAGGTGTTTTCAATTAACTCATTAACTCATCAGATAGACAGGTGTGGCATTGTGACAAAATATAGACAACACGTGCAAATATTACTTAGTCATATATTTAATTCTTTAATTGATTGAGAGAGAGCATGTTAGTGAACATCAGTACAAGAATACAAGATGTAAACATCCCAGAGTGAGCAAATATACTAATTTACATCCGCAGTCCCAGGTAACAAATACAGAAACATACAATACACAGACACAGGTATACAATAGACAAGCAGAAAATGACAAATACACTGTACGACATAAAAAGGAAATGAAATTCTTAAAAAGGCATCATGTCTTCAAAGCGAATATGCGTCTAAAGACCTTAATTTTGGCTGTGAATTCTGAACTTCAGCTTCATCTGAGTCATTTGAAAAGTATCACTGTACTGAAGTGCACACCACTTGAATCAGTCATCCCTGGCAAATCAGATTCCAAGTGCTGAAAGTATCTGGGGTCTCATTTATAAAACAATGCGTAGGATCCAAAAGCCAAAAATGGCGTGCGCCAAAAAAATATTCGACCATTCCTACAATCAGGCTTCCACCTCGCCATCTGCGTCACCAATTGCTCGTCTCCAAAATGTTTGTGAGCGCGGGTCAGAGTTCCACCCATCAAGTCTGTTTTTGTAGATCACAACATTTGCGTGGGAAGTGGCGTACGCCTCTTTCAGGCCTCGCAAAAGCTGACTGTTATTGATGAACAGAATTAAAGGGTATATGCCACAAAAACTGTTTGGACACAAGTGGAAATGTTTTATGTTTTTTGTTTTAGAGTGGTTGTTCTGTGTCTTCTGGTGTTTCGACTTCATCCTCATTCCATCCTTTCTGATCATCATCACAAAACAACAAGAGAAAGACGCCGACAAAGGAACCTTTATGAATGTAATAACACTGGTAAAACATGACGGTCATTCTGATCCAGTATTTGATTCTGTGAGAGCTGATATAGTGTAGAAAAACATGTTAGCGGCACTTAAGAAGCAGTTTGGGTAATGCAGAGTTTGCTGGTACAGACTGAAAACAATTGTAGCATTGTTAAACTGGGACAGGTCTGTGGTCTTCTGGAGCTCAGTGACTCAATAAGCCTCTTGCAATGTGTACAAACATCCACCAGATGGCAGCAGATGCTCAGTCAGACTCCTGGGGTCAGATGCTGAGGAGGGTTTCAGCTTCAGAAGCAGATGAATATTGTCGATTCTCCTATGGCTGCAGGAATATTTCATCCATCTGTTGTCATGCTGCTGTGACCTCTGACCTCTTCACTGCTGGTCACATGTAAGGAATGACGGACTGTACCTGAGAACACTGGTTAGTAAATGTGACACACGACAAGGAGATGAAACTTTTATTGATCCGGCATGTAAAAAGAGAGAGAAGGAAAATGGTGCTCAGATATTCTTTCTTTTCTAAATAGCAAGAGTCAGACAAACTCTTTAGCCTCCATCAGGTCCTCCCCGATTGGTTGGCCCCTCCCACCTCATTAAGGGATTGGCCTCACCTGTTGGGAGTCTATATACACTGGTGTGCCTCTAGAATGGTGCTCTCTGCGCTGTTTGGGCACCTGACTGAGTTTTGTTTCGTTGGATTGTGTGAGAGTTATCCTTTGTTAACATCACACGTAGACCTCATGAAGCTTCATAGAACCCAACACTAACCCTTTGCCACTGACTGCTGCCTTCACACATCACGCTTTGATTGATTTGAGCTCCCTAAATCAATCACTTTCTTAACAAAGTGGTTACTGTCCTGTCGTCCTTATGGCCTGAACGAGCTGGGCGTAACATACTGCAGAGTAAAACTCAGGAACATCTGTCACTTTCACGAAGGCTGGTGAAGGAAGCTTCACTGAAAGACTGCACTGAATTTCTCTCTGTTTGTCTGTATGAGCCTGTTGGTCTGCAACTTCAAGTGTAGTGAAGTTGGGACATTTGGATTCAGTCTTCCAGAAAGCTCATGGAACAGCTTTGGGTTAGAATGTGGTGTCTACCTGTTTTCTTTGGCCACATAAATCATTTTAAATCACCTCGATACGACATTCAGAACATTAACATAGTAGCAAACAACAATTTGTTAGTTTCTTCACATGTATCATATCAATGTTCCTAAAGTGACGTAGTATATGAGCTGACTCTGTCACTGGGAGGTGGAGGGGATGTTGGATGGTGTGACATGTCGGTGGGACACCTGCCAAGCTGCAGATCACTGTTGAGGACCAACAAGCAACAGTGTTGAGTGAGTTATTGCTGCTTTTCCAGCAGCTTTGTGGACACCAAACATGTTTCTTTTGAGCGGCCCGTCGCTGTTGTTTTTTACCAAGGCATCGCTGGCTTACCAGCTGGTTTGTAACCCTAAAACTGGTCATTTAAGCCCAAACAGGATATTTTCCAAACCATAATCAACTGGTTTTTGTATCTGAGGGTGCTGTCACACCTGCCCTGTTTGGTTCAGTTGAGTCGAACTCAAGTTCATTTGCCCCCTCAGTGCAGTTCGTTTGGGCAGGTGTGAACCAAAACAACCAGACCGAGACCTTCTTGAAGAGGTGGTCTCAGTCCGGTTCCAAAGGAACTCTGGTGCGGTTGGTTTGTGGTGAGAAGGTGTTCCGACCTGGATGTGAAGCAACTGCAGTCACATGACACATTGTTTGGGTTAAACATGAGCATGTTACAGTCCTGGAGGATTATTAATGTGCACCTCCTCCTGTACTGCCTTAATATGCACATTCAGCACATCCAATGCATCAAAACATTGTTTTCTAGTTGGAGCCGCGCCTCGTTTTCAAACTGTATGGTTTGACTAAAATGAACAATGACAGCAATATAGTCCACGATGAGCAGCGCTAAAATCAACCTGCGTAGTTGTCCCTCCATTGTGACATTAGAAAGTGTCACATTTATCTTGCAAGTGTACTCTTCTTCAACGTTTGCTTTACTTCCTGGATTTTTCCCACATGGAAATTCTGACCAATCAAGAGCAGCTTTCTCACACAAGGCATTTGATCTGGTCCTCTTGTAAATGCTGCCGTGAGAACACGAACCAACTCTAGGCAATTATACAACTTTGGAACAACATGAGTCCCTGATTCAGACCAAAGGAGACGACTCTAGGTCTGACAGCAGCCTAAATCTAACCCCAGTGTTGTTGAAACATTAAATATCAGCTACATAATAACGTGTTAACATAACATTTTTTTCTGGTGATTGGGTCACACTCCCTCTGTGTGTGTGTGTGTGTGTGTGTGTGTGTGTGTGTGTGTGTGTGTGTGTGTGTGTGTGTTGTAATCTGGGCTTTTCTGTTGCTTGTTGTAGATAGTTTGGACGTGTGTGCATGTTGGTGGAGTCCCTGTGTGTGTGCTCACACCATTACTACTGATAACGCCCACTGTCCAGTTCCCTCACCAGGTTAGCACTGTTAGCTGCTAGCCACCAGCTCATCCACCTCCATGTTGAGAGCCGTGTGCAGACAATCCAGGCTCAGACTCTGAATCACAGACACACTCAGGATGGTGTGTATCGCTCCTTTAAAGTCAATTTCAGACAAACAGAATGTCTGCCTTATTACACAGACTAATAATATCCCATACACCTGATGCATTTTCATTTCAACGTGTTGCACATTGCAGCTTTAAATTTCCTCCCACTCTCCCGTCTGCCTCATATAGGCGTCTAAACAGAGACATCACTGATGAATAAATCAGTAAATCAAACTGAACGACTCGGAGCATCCGGCCGCCACGACGGTGACAAACACAAACGTTGTGTGTTCTGGATGAATTGATTGTGTTTCTCTCGTTTTCCTCCCTTGTATGGATTTTTTGTTAGACGTGAAGGAGGAAGAGGAGGAGGAGGAGGGAACAACAGGAGAGGCAGAGTGGTAGAGAATGGAGTTGCCATGGCGACCGCTGGCATGTTGGGGGTGCAGTGTATATGTGTGTGTGTGTGTGTGTGTGTGTGTGTGTGTGTGTGTGTGTGTTTAACTGTGCCTGTGAGTGCATGTTTGTGTGTCTTTGCAGATGAAGTTTTTTTAGATTTTAGATGTTCGACCTGCAAGAGAATTATTCTGCAGACAGACTGAGGAGAAACGTGAGCTGTGAAGCAGCTTCGCCTTCTCATCCTGAAACACCTACATATACCTGTCACAAAGCTGCACCTGTATCTTTTTGAATAAACCTGATTTCACATAATGACCCATAAATATATCTGTTTGAAATACACTTGAATTGACCTTAAAGGGCCGCACACCCACCCACAGGTGTTTGCTCTCATGCTGGCTGATTAGCTCTCTGCTCAGGTTGATCCTGGGGGGAGCTCTGCTGCAATGACATGATGTCGCCACACTTCATGAGCCAATAAGAATAAAGAAGGTGTGACCTTCTCCACTTAAAACAGGTGCCACAAATTTAGTCGAGTCAGAGATGTTCAGTGATCATAGTTTGTACATGTGGTTCTGAGGAGAAGTCTAATTCGACAAGTGAAAACACCTGTGTGCGTGCACTCGCGTGAATATATACGGCCTTTAGCCCTTTTAAACCAAAGCAAATTGTCTTGATTTCTTTTAAAATATGAGAAAAAGGCCCAAAAATTTATCACAGAAAATTAGTAAAAAGATAAAATTAAAAAAAAAAAAACAAGGGGAAAATGAACAAAACAAACAAACAAGGACATAACCTCGAGAGAGTGCTTAAAAATTATAATAATTCTGTAACAGAATTTTAAAATGTAATAAAAATTATTTTAAATGCATTTTTCCCTTTTTTCGTTTATTATTAAGTTTAAAAAAAATAATTCGGATTTTTTTTTTTCTCAGCTCAGGGCTCAAAGAGTTAAATATTTATAAAAGGCATCTGGAAGCAGCACAAGAAAAGTGATGTAGCTTGAGGTTTTGAAGGGTTAAGGAATGACCTTGTGTGCCTTGTCAGCCCAGTCTCTTTGTAATCACATTGATACACTCAGCAGCCACTTTATTAAGCACATCCATCTGATCTAATGCAATCCAAAATATCAGTCCTGTTAATATATAAATCTTTAAAAAGCTCATGTTGTACAGAAATGTTGTACTTTCTACACTTGGAAAGATTGTTGCAATTCTGTTTTTCAAAACAAATTAGCAAAACAAATGCGTTGCACATAAACAGGATTTCTTCATTTCATTTCATTATTATGTAACTCAAGACCATGATCACATAACAGAGCAAAAACAAAACCTGAATCAAACACAGAATGATGGCACACGACATGGCTGCAGTATAGAAAAGTTACTTTAAACAAACTCAACTGTATTTATGGAGCACCTTCATACAAGCACGCAGCCCAAAGTGCTTCACGTGGCAAAATCTGAATCTGACACAGACAGACAGAGACTGAAAAATAACAACAAGACAATGAAATATTAAAAAACAAACCAAACAAAACAGAACAAACTAAAAAAAAAAGAAATACATCCATGTACTAATAAAGTAAATATGAGAGTGTCTCAGATGCATTTTTGGACTGTCTGTCTGTACTGTAGACTTTTACACTGAGTGAGTTCGCCAGTCGTTGTTTTTATCTTTATGTAATTAAAAAAAAGATGATTAAAAATCCATAGAATAAAAACACACTGAAAAAATCCATAGAAAAACTCATCTACCAAACTATGGTACTATGGTTGCAGTTCCTCTTACGTTTCTAGAGACAGGACTGACCGTACAGTGTTTTTATCAGCTACTATGGTGGGCGACATGCAGCAGGTGTCCATGTGTGGACTTGGGTGTATATAAACATTTTCTGTTTTTGGTCCGTCCCCTGGCGTTGAGGCCTGTACCGGGACTGACAGGAAGGAAGGAATATTTTCTCAAAAGTAGAATTGTCAAGATGTTTCAATCAGTTAAGAAAATAAACTTCAGAGATTTTTTTGTTGTTGAATTTCTGGCATTTCCATCAAGGTTCCAAATACAAATGTGCACACACCCATCCATCCATTTTCATCTGCTTATCTGGGGTCAGCGTCCCTCTCCCCAGCAACACTTTCCAGCTCCTCCTGGGGAACCCAAAGGCGTTCCCAGGCCAGACAAGATATGTAATATCAGCATGTTCTGTGTCTGCCCCGGGGCCTCCTACCAGTGGGACGTGCCCAGAACTGGAAGCGCCCAAGAGGATCCTGATCAGATGCCCAAACCACTTGACCCCTTACGACGTGAAGGAGCAGCGGCTCTACTCCGAGCTCCCTCCTGAAGTCTGAGCTCCTCCCCCTATCTCTAATGCTGAGCCCAGACACCCTACAGAGGAAACTCATGTAAGCCACCAGTATCAGCAATCTCATTCTTTCGGTCACTACCCAGAGCTCATGACCATAGGTGAGGGTGGGGACATAGATGGACACGGAAATTGAAAGCTTCGCCTTCTGGCTCAGCTCCCTCTTCACCACGACAGTCCAATGCCACGCCCACATCACTGCAGACGCCGCATGTGTGCACACAAATGAGTGAAAATGCACCAAATCAAAGAGTTGTAGCCACAAAAAGAAACACTTCCATCTTATGCAAACAAACACTGCTGAAACCAACTTCATTTTAAAGTCTTACTCAACTCGAAAACTTTCCACAAACACCCAGTTTGTCAGTTTTAATATGATGGGATATTAGTAAGGAATTATGCAAAGACGTCTAGAACATTTCTGGCACATTGGCATCTTTAAAAATTTCACCTAAAATACAGACAGAATATATATTTATACTGTTTTTTTTTTTTTTCAAAAGGAAGGCCTCAAAGGAAGACCCAAGGGTGCGCCGCATAACAAGCTGCAGTGATGAAAATTAAAGAGAGGCAGAGTTTATTTTTATAATCAATATAATAGCTTTCAATTAAAATTCAGCAGAAGGCAAACTTACAGCCTGACCTCTAGCAGTCATTTTTTTGCAAAGTTCAGAACCAAGCGTTGCTGCTGTTTATCCTTTAATAACACCCTGAAGCGTTCTATTTCAATGAGATGCTGTCAGTCAGGTAGTCAGAGTAGTAACAAAACAGCAGCTCTGGTAAAGTAGCACCAACGCGAGCCGAGCAGGAACAGACCACAACAACCAGACAGGGTTTAATGGATTTTATTATCGAGGCAGCTTTAGCCTCAGGGAGTCAGAGGTCGGAGTTGAGGCCGAGCTCTTGGTGTGTTCGGCTCATTTCTGCTCCCAGAGGTCTCTGACCCGACTGACCACAAACACGACGCTTCCAAATCCATTTTTCTAATGGCTTTTTCCTGTTGGCTGCTTAAAATGCCAAAGAGATACTAAGAGGATCAACCTGCACTGGAGGAAAGAAATACTCAAACTAGTTTCACACGATACTAATTTTTCATGACAAATCATTTGAAACATTGAACCATCAGGATATTTTTTTGTCATCTTTGCTGCAGTTTTGTTTATTTGGTAAACCACAGGATTTACCTTTTAACCTTCCAGATACATACAAAGTCCGCAGTGAGTGAACACCCAGGTCGTGCCTGCTTGTCTCTGCCTACACTTCAAGTAACTAAAGTAACTAAGCACTCAACCAAAGTTAAGCCATGTTTGACAGTACAGTATAGTACATATATATAGTATAGTATAGTATAGTATAGTATAGTATAGTATAGTATAGTATAGTATAGTATAGTATATGTCCTAAAATGTCCACAAACATTGTCAGGTAAGTGAGCCCAGCTTCCAGAGGAAAGTGTCGGCATGGTAAATTTCTGCAAACCATGATTATCTTACATTTTCAGGTTTCATATGTATCATCTCAGATACATGTGAAATCTGCAGACCACTGTTTTACACTGACAAGCGTCAAAATTACCAGAGTGTTTTTTTTTTTTTTTTTTTTTTACAGAAACATTGCAACTTCTCCTGCTGAGATCGCGCCCCCAAATCTGGGTATTTCAAGCCAAAACATGATCCTTTCCCAACAATAACCAAGTGGTTTTGGTGCCTAAACCTAACCACGCGTTTACAACACCACTGCTGAAACCTAAAGTCTCAACATATACGCTGCATATTAACATACAAGTTTAACCCATCCACGGTATTGTAATGTCAAACAGGAGGGCCTTGTTTTTATGGTAAAAGAATATTTATTAACATGTGAACATATGAATAAGAATGTGGAAAGACTTTGGCGATTAGAGCCCGTAGAGATGGTTTGATTTAAAGGATAACTTCGGTATTTTTCAACCTGGGCCCTATTTCCCCATGTGTATGTATGCCTATGATCCATAGGTACAACTCGTTCTAAAATTGGTTCAGTATTGAGGGAGGCGGATGCAGCCGGCAGCCGTGAAACGGGCTAAAATGGTAATGGGGGCAAATAAGTGTTTCACTAGCACTAAGCGCTTCCCTTACCTCTGGGCTGTGTGACGTCATCTCGCGGGAGCTTTGCTCCACTGTGTCTGTAGCTCTCTCTACTCGCGGGACAACTGTTTTCTTGAGGAAGAGGTGTTTTGGGATTGGATGTCTTCTCTTCTTCAGCTGGCAGTAGTCATCTTGGGAGAAGTGAGCACTGCAGACCCGATGGTCTGCAAGGCGCAGTGTCTGGACAGGAGTGTTAGCATCCATTTGTAGCACAACTAGCCACAACTTCAGCATCTCGCCGTCCGACAAAGGCAGCCTATGAAAGCTGTACGGGGTGTTGCGCAACATCCTGTTCTTGCGATTCGGATAAGCACAAACACAAACCATTGTTTTCAATTGATGCAGTAAAACTCTCAACTGTACTCCGGGACAACCAGCGGCACTCTGAGCAGCGCTCAGCATGGCTCCTCTGTTTTCTTCCGTCAACAAGCCAAGGTCTCGCGAGATGACGTCACACAGCCCAGAGGTAAGGGAAACGCTTAGTATGCTATTTACAGAGATAGCACTGGCGATCTGAACCGGTCAGTGGCGAAAAAAAGCACTTTTAATGCACAAACTTATACGGGACGCATTCGCCCCTGTTACCGTTTTAGCTCGTTTCGCGGCTGCCGGCTGCATCCGCCTCCCTCAATACTGAACCAATTTTAGAACAAGTTGTACCTATGAATCATACGCACACATACACATGGGGAAATAGGGCCCAGGTTGAAAAATACCAAAGTTATCCTTTAAGAAGGGTGAAGAGTCCGTAGTCGAATAGGGAACCCCCTGGGGTCTAGACGCTGGTGGTGGTAGAGGTGGTGAAGATGAGATAAGAGGAAGATGGAGAAGTGCCGATGATCTGGATGAGTAGAGGAATGAGTCTTTGAGAGCTTTTCCTGGATTCTGGATATGATGGCTGGAGGAGGGTGCTAAGATTCTGCCTAAAATGCTGCTAAAATTTTGCAGTGGCATCCTGATTGGCTGATAGAGATTGTGGCAAAGTGTGATTGGATAACTACAGAAGTGAACACCCATAGTCAGCTGACTAGGGGGAGCAGTGAGAGTGGGATGCAGTTGGACTGCAGTTGAAAATTAGCCTTTGGCTAACACTGGCACATTTACAGCAATGTTCATTAATGTGCACTGTCCTCTAAATAAATAAATAAATAAATAAAATAAAATAAATGTGAAAGGGTGAGCACAGAGAAGGTCTTCCTGACTGAACGTACGCTGAGCTTTATATCACAAACTATGCTCTGTGGAGCCTCGTTTATTTGCTCCAAACCAGCTGATTGAAATTCACATTCATTTTTTTGGAATGGTGTATTTAAATATTTCCGCATATTGTGGTCCCTGAACAGTCTTGAAATTACATAATTTGGGTATGACTGGAAAAGTGACAGTTGATAGCCATACACTCTTTTCACTGTTTCAGTTCAGCACACAATTTGACCAATATTCAATTAAAATAGCCTCAAGATTGAATCAATAAATGAAGAAAAAAAAAGTTCCCTCCTGATCTGATGTTACGATTTAATAAATTTATCAATCCATGTTTGATTTTATTTATTTATTTATTTATTTTATCTTTTTATTGGTCATTGATTGTAGTGCATTTTTTGTGACACCTCTGCTTTTCAAAAAATAAAATAAGGTCTTATGAGTAGAGACAAAATACATGTGGAAATATGATTAATTGGATTATATTCACAGCAGTATAAAAATGAAGTGGGATCCCTGCACGCCCATAGTGGGTGTGGACGAGGGGCCCACTTTTGAAAATGTCGACCCCCTACCCAATTTTTTTACCAGCTGGCCTGCTGAAGACTTAACTCAGTGTTGGACATTTATGTAACCAGAGGGTTTGACTGCGTCTCTTAAGCCTAGCTCACATTACACGATTTTCACCCTGATTTTGCGTCGCAGAGACTATCGTAATCTTTTGAGTGTTCATACCTGGCGACGTGTGTTTCTGTCAGCGGGAGTCTCGCCAACCACGTTACGACCTGTGTGTGCACACCACAAGATTTCTCCACCGAGCCCTCGCTGACAGAGCCCCAGATAACGTGGTGACGTCACCAAACTTGGAGACGACACATCGTAAAGGCATGGATATTCTTTATTATCCCAGGTCCAAACACAACGCACTCCCCTTGATCCTGTGGACGCCGCCATTGTTGTTGTTGCTTGCCGGCTCACATTTCTTCTGTCCTGCAGCGTGCTGATGTGGGACGTATCCCGCCTCTCACTGGCTGATGCTCTTTGTCAGTCGTGTCACACTTCTCCAGTTTTCTAGCATGCCAGATATCCAGTCCCAGTCATAGACGAGGGGACGACTTGCTCGTAGGCTTGTTCATACATGAGGACTCATCGTGGCAGACTATCTGCCGACTCACCTCCGACCCATGGTGGCTCTCAAGATCCTCTGCGATGTCAAAATCGCAGTGAAAATCATGTAATGTGAACGAGGCATTACTCGTACTAGATACAGGCTGATACTATTATCTAATTTAAAATGGTGAAGAGACAGTTTCAGCCAATCAGAATCAAGTATTCACACAGATCATGGTATGATACATTTTCAAGAGCTAGTGGTAGAAAAAAGAATGATCAATTTTGTTGTCTGGTTTTCTGTAACAGCCTCACAGAGCTGCTACCACGGCTCCTAGATTGTACTGTTAATGTAAAACATTGTTTCATCAACACTAAGTCACCTATTTTGTCCCCCCCGTCACACACACACACACACACACACACACACGCACACTCACACGCACACGCACACGCACAGCAGAGAGCCTGTGGCCTCACAGCTGAGCTCAGATTTATTACCTCAGAGCTTGAGAGCCTGTTGTCTGGATCAAATGAGGCAGCCGAGTTGAAAGAGAGTCCAGAGACGAGCATTTATTCACAGCTACTAAAAGTCTCCATCCACCCCCACTGCAGCATCTTCACTTTAAAACCAACAACAAGTAATAATGAACAGGAGTTTCTCTTGTTGCTCTCAGTGCACAGATAAAACTGAGAGCGAGCAGCGTGATCAGGAAGTCATCACAAGTCAATTCATTTCCTGATTGAACTGTGTTTCTGGGAAATGATGTCAGGATGACGGGGCCCTCGACTCCTGCCCCTGTTGGAGCAAACGTATTCATGTGTAACCATCGTGATCGTTGAGTTTAAACGAGAGCTGCTGTGAGCCTGCGCTGGTGAAAACTGTTAAAAATACTGGAGTCAAACAAACAATTTCTGAAGCTGTTTGAATATAAATTAGATGTTGCTTTTGCCATGGCAACCGCCTCCTTCCTGTAGCTGATGCTCTTCAGTCGACCACAAAGAGTGGACCGCCATCTGGGCCAACAGGCAGAGGGAGGAGGGAGAAGCACACACACACACAGAAAACAATGCACAACACACAAGACATGCAAAACTAGACACAAATACACCCTGTCACAGATAAACACATGCATGAAAAGCATGTTGATGTGAAACCAGCAGCAAGACACAGATACCACTCATGGATGTGTACAAAAAAGGATTCCTTGTATAAAACCTCGAAGCAAAAGCACACAGGAAACTTACAGACATACAGAATCAGTATTCCAAGATTGAAATAAGTGAAGCAATGACTTTTTTTACACACTTGGTTCCCTCATCTTGAAGTGAAGTTTTTTTAAGGGGTTTTTGCCTGGAATTTGTGTAAGGACATGAAATATGTCAGTACATACTCCGCTCATGAAATTTTAAGCTTTAAAGCAACACAATGGAGAATTGCGCTTTTTACCTCACGGGCTCCCCCTACAGACGAAAAACGGTATTGTCTGTCACAACTGTCGCAAAAATCTTAATGCGCATGCATTTGTTGACAAGCCAACGATACCAGTGAACTTCCTGAAGCTGGCCGTGTAATGTGCGATCGTTATCGTGTCTTCAGAACAGGTAAAGTAGCCTTATAGCATTTTGTACTTACACGATTAGGCCGATTGCTTTATTTATTGCTACTGTACGTAAGTGCGATAAAACCTCTGCCAGCCAAGCCAATACTTTATCAATACATGTGATCAGCATGTAGAAAGCCATATTTCAATCAGTCTCTCATTCAGCTCTATTATGATTTACGATCGCGGTTGACACAAGCACATCGCGCTCGCGGTGCTAACAGCAAAGTGTTAAAGACAAACTAAATGAAAGCTGTCTGTATGTAGGCTAACACTTTATGTGAACATGTACCTGAGGCAGCCGACCTGCAGACACTGAGGCTCCTCAGTAGAGGGTAACAGCAGTAACAGCGCCAGGTCACCATCAGTCGGGCGTCACTCCTCCTCTTTCAGCTCTCGCCAGCGGGCCAATATTAATCCTTGTTCGAGCTCTTGTTTTATCGTTTTCTTTTCTTTGTCTCCTCGGACAACACCTTCACCTTCTTCCTTTTCTTTGTCGCTTCAGCCATGACAACCACGTCTAACTTCATTCACCTCAGTTCAGCTATGCTACTCTAAAGAGAGGAGGGGGATATGACGTGTGCCGTAAAGCAGCCAAAGTTTGTAGTCTTTATTGTGTCTGGGTTCCTACCCGAACCCTGAAACTGCATAGTGCCAGTGCAAGTGAAAGAGACGCTCTCAAGCAATGACGGAGGTGTCATCCAACCTATTGTGAGTTGATGTACCATCACAAGGATCTTGGATATATACAGTACAGGCCAAAAGTTTGGACACACCTTCTCATTCAATGCGTTTTCTTTATTTTCATGACTATTTACATTGTAGATTCTCACTGAAGGCATCAAAACTATGAATGAACACATGTGGAGTTATGTACTTAACAAAAAAAGGTGAAATAACTGAAAACATGTTTTATATTCTAGTTTCTTCAAAATAGCCACCCTTTGCTCTGATTACTGCTTTGCACACTCTTGGCATTCTCTCCATGAGCTTCAAGAGGTAGTCACCTGAAATGGTTTTCCAACAGTCTTGAAGGAGTTCCCAGAGGTGTTTAGCACTTGTTGGCCCCTTTGCCTTCACTCTGCGGTCCAGCTCACCCCAAACCATCTGGATTGGGTTCAGGTCCAGTGACTGTGGAGGCCAGGTCATCTGCCGCAGCACTCCATCACTCTCCTTCTTGGTCAAATAGCCCTTACACAGCCTGGAGGTGTGTTTGGGGTCATTGTCCTGTTGAAAAATAAATGATCGTCCAACTAAACGCAAACCGGATGGGATGGCATGTCGCTGCAGGATGCTGTGGTAGCCATGCTGGTTCAGTGTGCCTTCAATTTTGAATAAATCCCCAACAGTGTCACCAGCAAAACACCCCCACACCATCACACCTCCTCCTCCATGCTTCACAGTGGGAACCAGGCATGTGGAATCCATCCGTTCACCTTTTCTGCGTCTCACAAAGACACGGCGGTTGGAACCAAAGATCTCAAATTTGGACTCATCAGACCAAAGCACAGATTTCCACTGGTCTAATGTCCATTCCTTGTGTTTCTTGGCCCAAACAAATCTCTTCTGCTTGTTGCCTCTCCTTAGCAGTGGTTTCCTAGCAGCTATTTGACCATGAAGGCCTGATTGGCGCAGTCTCCTCTTAACAGTTGTTCTAGAGATGGGTCTGCTGCTAGAACTCTGTGTGGCATTCATCTGGTCTCTGATCTGAGCTGCTGTTAACTTGCCATTTCTGAGGCTGGTGACTCGGATGAACTTATCCTCAGAAGCAGAGGTGACTCTTGGTCTTCCTTTCCTGGGTCGGTCCTCATGTGTGCCAGTTTCGTTGTAGCGCTTGATGTTTTTTGCGACTCCACCTGGGGACACATTTAAAGTTTTTGCAATTTTCCGGACTGACTGACCTTCATTTCTTAAAGTAATGATGGCCACTGGTTTTTCTTTAGTTAGCTGATTGGTTCTTGCCATAATATGAATTTTAACAGTTGTCCAATAGGGCTGTCGGCTGTGTATTAACCTGACTTCTGCACAACACAACTGATGGTCCCAACCCCATTGATAAAGCAAGAAATTCCACTAATTAACCCTGATAAGGCACACCTGTGAAGTGGAAACCATTTCAGGTGACTACCTGTTGAAGCTCATGGAGAGAATGCCAAGAGTGTGCAAAGCAGTAATCAGAGCAAAGGGTGGCTATTTTGAAGAAACTAGAATATAAAACATGTTTTCAGTTATTTCACCTTTTTTTGTTAAGTACATAACTCCACATGTGTTCATTCATAGTTTTGATGCCTTCAGTGAGAATCTACAATGTAAATAGTCATGAAAATAAAGAAAACGCATTGAATGAGAAGGTGTGTCCAAACTTTTGGCCTGTACTGTATTTTGAGGGCTCAAAAACTCCATTAACGAGTCCCCAAAAAGGTGGCTGCTTACAAGTGGCTATGTGAGAATACATCAGTTGTCAGAGTCTCTTTCAAAATACACACACTATGTTGGTTCAGCACAGCGAACTGAAGTTTTTTCCCTGCAACAACAAACACACTTGGTTAGGTTTAGCCAACAAAAGCACATGGTTGGGTTTGGGTGAAAAATGAACAGGGTTTGGCTTTTCAATCATACGGGAAGTGAACACCAGCCTCCCAGGTGAAAGTCGGTTGTTGATGAACCCGCCTGCCCTACACAGACTTCGGCTCGTCTTAACTTTCGTTGCTGTCCCGCCACATTTCCCCTGACGCCACCGCACCCTGTTAAACAATAACTGTGACTGGCCGTGTATCATGCCAATGTGAAAGGACGGCTTTTTCCGTGAGTGTCTGATGCTGAAAGTCACTGACCAAGCACCGATTTTCGACTACAACAAAATCTGTCCGTTTATCATAACACCACAAAAGATGGCTTCTGGTGTCGGTGTCTGACACTGAAAGCACAGAGAAAGCAGCAGACTTTGATGACTTCGTAATGAGAACGGGCTGTTCTTTCTCGATTTTCCTCAGTCTCATGCATGTGCTCTCTGACTCCCCCGGTTCTCCATTATATTGCTCCGTTCTTCCATCACTCTCCCTCTCTCTTTACTCCCCCTCTTTCTCTGTCTTCCCCTCTTGTTTCATGCCAGTGCAAACTCCTGCCATTTATGCATCAGAACTGCCAGTTTGATAAAAAAAAAAAAAAAAGTAAATTGGCGAGAATCCGACCTGATTTCTGTTGAGCATGGTGTTGAAAAATTACAGCGCAGCCCAAACCTGGTGGGTCGGGTTGTGTCGGGCTCAGGCCGTTAATCAAAGCTGTAACTATCGTACAGTTTTGTTACTTGATGACAGCAGGGACTGGGGAGTGGCTACGTATAATAATTTCCTCTCTTGACCAGGACTCAGAGCCTCACAGGTGGACGCTGGGATGATGAAATGCAATGTGAACAGCAGCAGTGAGTGTCATAGCTTTCAGGTGAGCTGTGCAGCAAATGGCAGCAAAAAGTGAACACACCACCATGACTAAAAGGACACTTATATATGTTGCAGTGAGAGGAGGATATCATGTGTGTATAGAGGCGGACTGACTGCTCTTTTCATCGCTGCCATTATGCTGCAGCATTTTAAAATTTAAAGTAAAACCTGTATACGTGTTTGAAGATTTGTACTCTCCCTAAAAGCCTGCACTTCCTGCTGTCATCATACATGGCGATTCTTTTTAAACACCCCGCACTTGCAAAATAGGATCCTTTTATAAAACATTTTTTTCATGTCATAAAGATGAAACCCATCAAGTTAAAAAGATCAAACACTTAATAACACCGTCCACCCAGAGTCATATCCATAGAGAGATGAATCAGTTATTCACACTGGGTGCCCTTTCTGTTTACTGTCCATCCTCTCCATGCATGGAGATAGTGGTGGGGGGGGGGGGTCATGGTCGCTGACACAAACGTCCCTACACTTCCCCCCCGGAGACTGAGCGCCCTACATTCAACCATCAAACCCACTGTTACATAAAACCACCACCGCCACACAAGCCAGCTTGCTGCCTGTTGCTAGGCAACAAGCCCCGGAGCCCCATCGTCGAGTCTCGCTGGGCCGCGGCTGTACCTGAAAGTGCTCAAATGGGTCAGTGAGGACAAAAGAGAAGAGACAAACTGGGCAAATGGGAAAATAGAAAGAAAGGGGGGGAAAAACATGAAACCGTGTCCCTGGGACGGCGCACGTCTGCACTCAGCATAATGTGTATAATGAGGTTTGTTAGTCGGGGAGGACTGAGTGAGAGGAGAGCAGAGAAGAGGAGGATCTATGGAGATGAACAACAGGCAGCGACGAGTCTCTGACAGAGTTGAAGTGGCAAATGAGACAGCAGCTGTCTGGGGAGACTTAAGATAGGTTGAACAGCATTCTTCCAAAACATATTCTCCCATCTGATGTTTTCAGGATTGTGGTGAAACATGTTAACACATCACTCCAAAGTCTTCCTGAAATGTTCTCATCATTTTCATGCTTTTCATACCATCCAGTTGTTCAATGGAAGCATCTGCTTTAGTCATTTATTAATGGTTTATCTTTGGCTTGCCACAATCTGCAGTCGTCTCTTTGTTCATGCTGTTTTTGTGAATATTTCATGCATCGAAGAGTGAAAAGTTCCTCTGGTTTAAGCCCATACTGTTGAGATATGACAACAAACATCTGAAGAAGCTGCTGTCAGTGATGTGATTTAATTAGGAATCAGCTAGTCCATACCCATTGGTAGCTTTGTCCCCTTCTACCTATGCCAATCCTCAATGCCTATGTGCAGTTTCACATAGATTGACCACGTCAGTGAGTAGAAAAACGTGGGACAGACAGAATGACTGACTGACAGAATGACACACTGACAGTTTCTGTGATTATGTACAGCATACCATACCATGACTTAGTCATACCAAACATTAGAAAACAACACCAACATTGGTCCACAGGGGGAGCCACAGCGATCGGCCGCATTTTAGCCATTTTGAAGCATTTTTCTGTTGTTATAGTGCCACCCAGTTGCCAATTAGAGTTAAATTTTTCCAGTCACCTTGAGGTGTCCTGTTCTATATATCTACCAAGTTTAGTAAAAATCCATATGGCGGTTAGGCCTAGATAAGAAATGAGCTCTCTAGCGCCCCCATTTTGTTTGATGGGGTCAATAATGGAGGGGTCCCCTCAGATTATGTGTGGTCATATGCCTACAAAGTTGCGTGGTGATGGGTGAAACCCTTGAGATGTTATACACCTTTATGTGATGAGCCACGCCCTCCACAATATTCATTGCCTTATAGAAGCTCAGTTTTAGTAAGTTTTCCAACTTTTGCCAAGAGGGAACTTTAGATATTGGTCCCTAGATTATGTTCACCCAGTTTCATGCAGATCGCTCAAACTTCCTAGAAATAGATCCAAAAAGAAAAGATTTCAAAAAATTTAAAATGGCAGAAAATCTATATAAGCAGAAGTTATGGGTTCTTGAGGCAAATGTGTTCCTCATGAGGAGAGGCATCTCTGTGCAAAGTTTCATGTCTCTACGACATACAGGGCATGAGATATGCCCATTCAAAATTGCAATTTCAATGGGTTGCTATAGCGCCCCCCTTTGGCCAATTGATGTAATATTGCTTCATTCGCATCCTCCCATGACCCTCTACCACTGTGCCAAATTTCACATGGATTGACAAAGTCAGTGAGGCGAAAAACGTGCAGAGTTTTCGTCATTATATAGTAAGATATTACATACTATTTTGGTAGCTGTGTGCGATTCAGCTCCTCTAATTCTGGACTCAAATACAGACTGAATGCAGGTGAATTTCAAAAAGATTTTTCTTAGCTGGCACCACAACGAACAGAAACAAACACTTTAAACCTCCCCATCTATATATACTGGATATAAATGATAGCCCACACAGTACAGGTGGGCTGGCAGGTGAATGCACTTTGGTAATAGTGGGAAATCAATTGTAAACTGAATATATGCAGCAGATCACAACACCTGCAACAGTCACTAAGATGACTGACTCGGCAGAGGGTCAACTAAAACTCAAGCTAGAAGAGGGGACAACTGACTGACAGAGATGAGACAGCATCCAACGAGTCCTCCTCCAAAATACAACCACATAGGTCATTTGTCCAAGCAGCTTATTATGACTCAAATTCATGTTAATTGTTGACCTCTATTAGCTGTAGTAATTATGACAGGAGCAAAGGACGAGGTCGGGAGAAGTAGCATTAGGAATAATTTAGTCTGCTGTAAGTTTCTAGTGCGCTTGGAGCTGGTGGAAAATGGCAGATTGGCCTCTCTGGGTTGGGAGAGAGTTCCTGCCCCCAGTGGGGAATTCAGGTATCTCTGGGTCTTGTTCAAAAGTCAGGTTAAAAAGCATGAGATGGATCGGCCATTTGGTGCACTGCCTGCAGTGATGCAGGCGCTGCACCACACTGTTGTGGGGAAGATGGAGCTGAGCCAGAAGGCAAAGCTTGCGATGTACCGGTCTATCTATGCTCCAGCCCTCACCTATGATTGGGAGATTGGGTAGCGACCAAAAGAACGATATCAATACTGGGCTCAGTTTTAGAGATAGGGTGAGGAGCTCGGACATCCGGAGGGAACTCGGAGTAGAGCTGCTGCTCCTGGGTGCCTCCTGTTGTTGTTAATAATAATAATAATAATAATAATAATAATAATAATAATAATAATAATAATAATAACAATAATAATAACAATAATAATAATAATAATAACAATAATAATAATAATAATAACAATAATAATAACTTTATTTATATAGCACCTTTTTAAAAACAAAGTTTACAAAGTGCTTTGACAAACAAAGCAAAATCAGTACAATCAACAATATGACAGCAGCAGGTAATAACAGCAACAACACAGTGTAGCAGAGGCAGACATATACAACATGGCAGCAACAAGGTAGCAGCAAGGAGTACAGGAGAAAACAGCAAAGGGAATAAAATAAGTAAATACAATACAACTAAAACACTAATAAATAAACAATGCAAGAAAAAAAAGAGAGGAGAACGACGACATCACATAAAAGCAAGTCTATAAAAATGTCTTTTAAGAAGTGATTTAAAAGAAGTTACTGATTCTGCAAACCTTATATCCTCGGGCAGGTCGTTCCAAAGCCGAGGGGCCCTGATGGCAAAAGCTCGGTCGCCCTTAGACCCCTGCCCCTGCCCAAGGATCTAAGGCTGCGCACAGGCTCATATGGGGTCAACATTTCTGTTATATAGCTAGGGGCCAGACCCAGACGTGCTTTAAAAGTGATCAGTAAAATCTTAAAATCAATTCTAAAACAGACAGGGAGCCAATGAAGGGAAGCAAGAATAGGGGTGATGTGATGTCGTCTGTTAAAACCAGTGAGAAGCCTAGCTGCTGCGTTCTGAACTAGTTGGAGGCAGGAGAGTGATTTATGGTTGATGCCGGAAAGGAGGGAGTTACAGTAGTCTAGTCTGGAGAAGATTAATGTGTGGATAACTGTTTCTAGGTCAGGGCGTGAAAGCATGGGTTTAATTTTTGAAATAATTCGTAATTGATAGAAACAGGACTGAACAACTTTCTTGATGTGGGGTTGAAAACTGAGATCGAAATCAAATATAACTCCAAGATTTTTGGCTGTGGGCTGAACATTTGAGGATAATGGACCGAGATTGTTTTTGATGAGGCTGATTGAATTTGAGGAACTGAACAGCAGAATTTCTGATTTTGGGTTGTTGAGCTGAAGAAAATTTTGTGCCATCCAACAGTTGATATCTTTGATACAGTCTACGACAGCAGCTAGGCTTCTGGGGTCACCGGGTCTCAGCGGGAGGTATATCTGTGTGTCGTCCGCATAACAATGAAAAGAGACATTGTGCCACTGAATGATATGACTGAGAGGAAGCATATAAATAGAAAATAAAATTGGACCTAAAATCGAACCTTGCGGTACACCACAGGTAATGTGAGCTGTTGAAGATGAGTGATTACCTATGGTGACCTGTCAGAGGTTCTCCAGGCTGGTCCAACTGGTAGGAGGCCCCAGGGAAGACCCAGAACACACTCGAGGGATTATATATCTGCCTGGGGGAACAGTATAGCAACCTATGACGAGTACTTTTTCCAGAGTTCAGTCTCACCTCTTCGTGTTTAGAACCATAACTGTAAAGCAACCTCATTTCTTTTCTTCACTCTTGATTTGCAAGTAGAGCTTCGTCTGAGTCCAGGTCTTCTCACACAGGCCAGGGTGAACTCTTGGTGCTGATGTTATTTCAGTGCAGACCGACGATGAGGTTTGAGCATTCAGAGTTCACGGCCTGCCTTGCAGACTTAGGGGCATCAGGAGTTCACATTAATATTCAGTGCAAGCCTGTAAAGTCAATTATTCTGTATATACGAGGTGGTAAACAGCAAATCCTGCATTAAATCCTGTAAAGGGATGATGATGATGATGATGATGATGATGATGATGATGATGATGATGATGATGATGATGATGATGATGGGAAGCGTAGCTGCACGGCAGAGGCTCTGAGGTACATACTCACCCACCATGAAGATGTCTGATATGCTCTGTTTGCTGTTTAATCTTGTTTCTACTGGTTTTTAATGCAGATTTTTGAGCCTATGTACTGTTGTACTATATAAGCAAGAATATAACGTAGGACCGTTATATTGAAGTGGAGTTAAGAAGGGCTGAGGATCTAAGACCATCCATCCCTGAGAGTTCTGGAGTGTGGACAATTTTAAACCTCCGTCCAAAAAATGCACAGCTCTGGATGTAGATGTCGTCATGTTGTTACCAGCTTCGTCTTCTGGTATGCATTTAATGCTTTTGACTTCCGGGTCAAAGCCCGGGGCGGAAACTGTGGAGCATGCTCAGAGTGCCTCGGCCAGTTTGGGTCTGATTGACTGTATACATGCAGGAGGAATTTGACTCCCAATTGCATTATCTGGGTGTGTTTTAATAGTCTGGATTTAGTTGCACTAGCACAATGAATCACTTTCTCTAATGTCATGTAAACTTACTGATTGTCTTTATAGTTTTTCATTCCCAGACAAAGAGGGAGGAGAATTAGAATCATCAGCTTGATTTTAACTAAACATTAAATCGGTGTTACAAAAAGAACAGCAACTGTAATTTTTGTCATATTTCATGAACCAATATTGTGCATTTTCTGAGAATTTCTTTTTGCTTAACTGGCGCATCCTGTCCAACAAACCCTCATGTTGCTCTTTTAACTGGTGCTCGCCAACAGATCTCTACACTGCCTCTGAATTATTAATGACTTCCTCATCAATGTTTGATTCCACATTTTACGATTCACTATCCATGCACGGCTTTCACTCATGATATACTCCCTTTGAAATGTATACAGAGTCCCAGGCTGTGATTAGCAGGAGGGGGGATGCAGGTGCGCAGCAGAGAAATAACACAAACCTGTTGAGTGCTCCGTTGATTGGCTTCAGGATTGGTTTGATTGGATTCCGCTGGATTTTACTTTATGAGTGAGGTTTGTCACTTTTCTACTATCACTATTCTGCCAACTGATTTATAATAAATAAATGAGTGGTACAACACATTGGAAAGAGATACACAGATACATAGTAGTGTAAAGTATTTTATGTAAAACTTTTATTTAAACAAAAATGATTTTATTTAGTGACTCTGATCCATGCATTTATCATATTATTCATAAAGCACTTTCTAAGTTATTTATTTAGAGTATTTCTTAATTTGACAGTTGGGGCTGTATCCCACTCAGAATTTGTCAGTTGAATCAAATTTGGCTGTTTAATCCATGTGAAATTTGGCACAGTGGTAGAGGGTCATGGGAGGATGCCAATGAAGCAATATTACATCAATTGGCCAAAGGGGGGCGCTATAGCAACCCATTGAAATGTCAAACTTTGAATGGGCATATCTCATGCCCCGTATGTCGTAGAGACATGAAACTTTGCACAGAGATGCCTCTCCTCATGAGGAACACGTTTGAAATGGATCTCTTCCTAGGAAGTTTGAGCGATCTGCATGAAACTGGGTGAACATAATCTAGGGACCAATATCTAAAATTCCCTCTTGGCAAAAGATTATTCAAATATTGTGGTGTATAACATCTCAAGGGTTTCACCCATCACCACGCAACTTTGTAGGCATATGACCACACATAATCTGAGGGGACCCCTCCATTATTGAGCCCATCAAACAAAATGGGGGCGCTAGAGAGCTCATTTCTTATCTAGGCCTAACCGCCATATGGATTTTTACTAAACTTGGTAGATATGTAGAACAGGATGCCTCAAGGTGACTGGAGGAATTTAACTCTAATTGGCAACTGGGTGGCGCTATAACAACAGAAAAATGCTTCAAAATGGCTAAAATGCGACCGATCGCTGTGGCTCCCCCTGTGGACCAATGTTTTTGTTGTTTTCTAATGTTTGGTATGACTAAGTCATGGTATGGTATGCTGTACATAATCACAGAAACTGTCAGTGTGTCATTCTGTCAGTCAGTCATTCTGTCTGTCCCACGTTTTTCTACTCACTGACGTGGTCAATCTATGTGAAACTGCACATAGGCATTGAGGACTGGCATAGGTAGAAGGTGACAAAGCTACCAATGGTTATTGACTAGTAAACAAGCTACTGGCCGTCACGACATGCAATGTGCAACATTTTCTGCAGACACTAAAAATCAAACAAAAGCCAGAGACTGTCATATTAAGTATCTTTCATTCATTTATTTTCTGTAACCACTTATCCTGTTACTGATCGAGGGGGGCTGGAGCCTATCCCAGCTGACACTGGGCGAGAGGCAGGGTTCACCCTGGACAGGTCACCAGACTATCACAGGGCTGACACATAGAGACAGACAACCATTCACACTCACAGCCACACCTACGGACAATTTAGAGTAACCTGCATGTCTTTGGACTGTGGGAGGAAGCCGGAGTACCTTGAGATAACCCAGGCTGACACAGGGAGAACATGCAAACTCTGCACAGAAGGGCTCCCCAACCCTCTTGCCTCAGGCCACTGCTCAACCATGTCACCTTGTTTCAAGTATGTGTGAGCTGTAAATTCACCACTTTAAAGCAGAAGAGAGAAGATAATGTTATCTCAGAGCCTTATGGTGAAAAGTTTCTCCTCTGTGTCACTGCATGATGTCTGCAGCTCTCTGTACCAAAAGGTATTGCTAAAGTTGAGCACTCATTTCGCAGCAAAATCTGGAGACCCAAACGTCCCCAGAAGCACACTGCACAGCTCAATGACTAAAGGCTACTTGACCTGAGGCAATCTCAGTCAACTGACTATTCCAATCTCCAGCTTTCAAGGTGCAGCCCTGATGACAGTTTTCTTTCTCTGGAGATAAAGAGGATTTCCATTCACCTTCAACTGAAGATACAAAAACTTCAGATCTGTGTGGTGAGATAACTCTCTTCATATTAATACATAAAATAAACAGGGATGCCATATGTTGTTTTTCCTTTGTTATCTTGTGCTGTTTTAAAGTGCACCTTTATTTCCCACCTGTTTGCAAGGTGTTTAGGGTAGCCCTCGATGTAGAGTGTGACAGTGAGAAATCTCTGTTTGGAGGCAGAGGGAGGATTACAGAGACACATTTGGGATTTAAGTTTTGTATGGGAATGTCAACATTTCACCTGCAGAAAATGGAAGGATGAAACAAAAAATGGGAAGATTAATGTGACTTATCCATCGCTAGCTGTCATGAAAAAGCTGTTGTCAGTGATGAAATCCTGCACGGTGATGAGATGGGTACGGATCCTTTGTTTGCCGTAGGAAATATTCAAACTTTTTTTTTTTCTGTTACGACTAATTAGAAATCAGCTCAAAAATCTGACTTGTCGAGGTGCAGTGTGAACACAGCCAACATTCTGCAGATTTAGTTTCAGATGTCATCCTGCGTAGAAAGATTTGAAACTTTTACTGTAAGAGGTTTACCTGAAATGACTTCCTGTCTCTGTTCCAACTCCCCTCTCCTCCTGACAGACAAAAACAACACAGCACCCTTGTTAATTTCGCACCAAAAATAACCTCCACTTAAGATTTTGTGACAACGGTCCCACCACAGCCTATCATCGCACCACTCGACTTGAAACACGCTGAAAATAGTTTCACTCTCGATGAATTCCTGTCACTTCTCAGCCTATAAACCTCTTAAACTGAGGCAGTTGGAGACGAGTAGCACCCTCCATCCCAGGAGAGACACTCGAGGGAGAATTTGTGAATCTAGGACAGTCGATAGCGCTCCGGTTGACTGACGCAGGCAATTGTACGGCAATCTGCTGTAATCACTGAGCTTAACTATCTATAATTCAGGAGAGTGAGGGCCGGATGATTCAAAAGACAGGCAGAGTCTCTGTAAAGCAGGAAATAATTCATCAGATGCCTCAGTCCTGCTCAATGGGGACCGGAAGCATCTGAAAACTGTGTAGGCTTTATGGCAGTAAAGGTAAAGGTACATTGAATTAAATCTGGAGGAAATGATGCGTCATGGTGGAATTAGACAGTGTTTGTTATCATCCTCTGGGATACATACATAATGCAGTTGTTTCAGATTTCCTTCATTTTAAAGCTGGTTTTGTGGATTTCGAGCTAAATGTATATTAAAGATACTCGTTACCTGGAGAGGTTGGAAAAAGATATACGTTTCTTCCCTGTTCCAAAACCAAAATCAAACCCTGAAAAGTGTCGAGTTAGCTAGCTAGCTACTGAAGATATAGCCTACTGAATGTATACACATGCTGCTTTTGCTTTTTAATGATTACTAGTCCATACCCATTGGTAGCTTTGTCACCTTCTACCTATGCCAGTCCTCAATGCCTATGTGCAGTTTCACATAGATTGACCACGTCAGTGAGTAGAAAAACATGGGACAGACAGAATGACTGACTGACAGAATGACACACTGACAGTTTCCGTGATTATGTACAGCATACCATACCATGACTTAGTCATACCAAACATTAGAAAAAAAACCCCCAAAACATTGGTCCACAGGGGGAGCCACAGCGATCGGTCGCATTTTAGCCATTTTGAAGCATTTTTCTGTTGTTATAGCGCCACCCAGTTGCCAATTAGAGTTAAATTTCTCCAGTCACCTTGAGGCGTCCTGTTCTACATATCTACCAAGTTTAGTAAAAATCCATATGGCGGTTAGGCCTAGATAAGAAATGAGCTCTCTAGCGCCCCCATTTTGTTTGATGGGCTCAATAATGGAGGGGTCCCCTCAGATTATGTGTGGTCATATGCCTACAAAGTTGCGTGGTGATGGGTGAAACTCTTGAGATGTTATACACCTTTATGTGATGAGCCACGCCCTCCACAATATTCATTGCCTTATAGAAGCTCAGTTTTAGTAAGTTTTCCAACTTTTGCCAAGAGGGAACTTTAGATATTGGTCCCTAGATTATGTTCACCCAGTTTCATGCAGATCGCTCAAACTTCCTAGGAAGAGATCCATTTCAAGTGTTTTTCAAAAAATTCAAAATGGTGGAAAATCTATATAAGCGGAAGTTATGGGTTCTTGAGGCAAATGTGTTCCTCATGAGGAGAGGCATCTCTGTGCAAAGTTTCATGTCTCTACGACATACGGGGCATGAGATATGCCCATTCAAAGATTGACATTTCAGTGGGTTGCTATAGCGCCCCCCTTTGGCCAATTGATGTAATATTGCTTCATTGGCATCCTCCCATGACCCTCTACCACTGTGCCAAATTTCACATGGATTGACCAAGTCAGTGAGGAGAAAAACGTGGAACAGACACACAGACAGAGTTTTCATCATTCGTAAGATAACAGTGAATAAAGACCGACCCTGCTGTACAGGAACCAGTGAAGGGAAGCAGGGAAACTTTGCTGATATTGAACCAGCTGTGTGTCATCGAGGTCCGGGTTCTGGGAGTGGCACTGTGATGCCACACAGCTGGTTCAATATCAGCAAAGTTTCCTTTATATTCATTGTCTTGTGTGGTGATCAGCAGTGATGTGGTGGTGCAGTTTTACACTGTGATCTGTAGCCTATACTTCGGCTTTAGCTTCTAACTATCTTTGTCTTTTTAACCTGTTGTTGCTGCTGAGTCAGTTTGACGTCCTGGATACATCCTTCAAACACACACTGTAGACCCCTCTGTCTGCTTCTCTCTGGAATCACTCTTTCATTCTTCCAAAAATATTATAATATTTCTTCAGGGAGTGCAGTTAGTTACAGTGTGGGCTCCATGCTTACTCTGACAGCTTGACGGACCATCACAAAGGGGCGGGGCTTAGCGAATGGTAAATTCATTGTTCAATGGACAGAAAATGGAATCAGCAAATATTTGAATAATCTAGTGCCTTCTAAATAATTTCTCAAGCAAACATTCTCTGTCTGAAGTTGCTCCAGTTTTAGGATTTACTGGAGGATGTACTGACTTCCTCTCTCACTCAGAAAGTAGCAGGACGTTGTTTTAGCGCCACAGATCTTTGAGAGTGTGGGGTGACTTTAGTTCACATACTTCCAATAATAGTCAAGGTTAATTTCTTCCAAGGAACCTTGATCAAGTTGTTTTACTTGCTGAAAGTAAACTTCAGTATACAGGTAGAGTGTCAGAATATGGTCACCTGAAATGTTTTGTGGCGGTCGTATGGGTCATTTTGGATAGCACTGACATATGATCTACAGTGTTGTTTGCCTTGGGGCTTGTGTTATAAAGCAGGCTTAACTAAGTACAGCTCTCTTTGAATTATCTGCCTTCACTCAGACTAATGTTGTGTTAGTTTCTGCCTGGGAGCCTCATTAAACCACATGTCTCATTCACATCATTGTTTCCAGACATCACAGGTTGAGTTTTGTTTCACAGATGAATATACATTTTAGCATTTAGCTGATAATTCATCGCAAAATACTGCAGCTGTGACAATAAAGATGAAATCCTCTTCAAGTTCACACAGTGAAGAGTCAGAAAAGTACTTCAGTCAGCGTTAAGTTAATGGCTGTGATCCAAACCTTGAAGCTCCTAATAGTTTGGCACTTGAGGAAACAAGTTCTGCTTGTCTGATCTGCTCAACACGACTTTACATTACAAATCAGACGCCACTTAGCCTGACATCGATTCACTGCACTTAAATACACAGCACTCCCAGCACGGCTGATAGCAGCTCAGATCTAAGTTAAGAAACAATAAAATGAACTGTATTGATCCCTGAGGAGAAAGTGGGTCAGTGCAGCAGACGTGAAGCAAAGACATAAATAAGAATCCAATAAAATGTGAAAAGTTTACAGCGATACTGTGAGGCTGTAATGTCAATAAAAAGCAGGAAAACAAAATTATTGGAACGATGAAAAATGTTTTTGTTGAATTTTTATCGTCAAAATCCTCTTTACGGTGACCCCTGGATATTTAGACGGGGCTCAACTTCATCAGTCTGATGAGCGGCGGTCACACAGGCATTTATGACGGCATGATCAGTTTATGTCGACTGAATCACTGCAGTCATTATATCTGCTTGTGAAGATGCTTTCATGTAGAGTTTAACTATGAAGAATCTTGACACACAAATGTGCGCTGTTGACAAATTGGAAACAATATTGACTGTGCTGATCTTCAAGGACATGGAGGAAGACACTGTGTAAACTGTGCTTAACAATCTAATAAGCTACTGTCAGTCTTGTGTGCACCAAATCCATATCATGCTATTATTACAAACATTACAAATCAGTGTTTCACTGACACTGTTTGACATGTCGGAAACAAGCTGCTATCCTAGCACCTGCTCTGATAATTTAAATCCAGACATTTGGGAGGTCTCCTCCTCTCCCAGAAGCAAACAAACCTGGTGATGTAAACCAGTAAAAACACAGAATAAAGCAATTTCAGGTTTAAAAATTGTTGTTTTTCAGACACTGTTCATTGAGGAGGGGCTGCTGACTTCATTGGCTGACATGAAAATGCGAACTGTTCTCTCTAGCCTCTTGTACTCCACCCCCATTTTGTAGCAAAAATGCCTAAAATGACATACCCAAATTAAAATGACTGTAGCTTCTGAACTGCTCTGACTACATGCATGCATGAGATCTTGCCAGAAAGAAAACTCTCTGAAGTTTCTTGTGAAAGTGTCAGAAACACTCTAGGTGATACAGAAACAGAGTAATGGGCCTCTGAAGTCAGTAAAAAGTTGAAGATTTTGCCTAAAATAAAATAAAAAACGTATTTCTGGATGAATAACTGTCTGTGGCTTCATCTGAGCAGGTAAATGACACTGTGGGGCTGTAGGCACACTATCAATGAACACTTGTTTCAAATTTGAAGAAGACTGCTCAAAGTATGACCATTCTACAGTGTTTTTACCATGAAAAGATCCAGGCAGAGCTCCAAATGACAAGTTGGTCACTCAGCTTCAAAACAGTACTATCAGTGATCAAACAACACTCAGCCAGCTTCAAACATTGTACCTTATTGAAATCAGGTGTGATTATGATAGCTGATGTTGTTTATGACACAGAAACACCATAAAATATCACCAAATAAAGCCATATGAAACATGAAAGTTATGATCCCACTTTCTAGATGGTATATCTCAGCCAAAAATAGTGGTAGGAGTGAGACTCTTACCTTTTTATAAAACAGCTAAGTCCCCACTAACAGCTCCGCATAAGATTGCGATTAATCCTTTAACTTTTCCTGTCGAAAAATGGCATAACATGACTTGTCACCACACATCGCGATTTTTGACTTTGTGTGTTTACGCTGCTCTGGTGTGAAATACATAATAAATAAAAGAAAAACTATGTTATTTTTGAAAAGTTGAGAGCTTCCTGAATCTGTTAATACCAAACATCACATGATTTGATGACGTAGTGCGCCTGGGAGATACCATTTAACAGAGGAGGGGGGGAGCGAGGACGTTGGCGTCCTGGCAGAGTTAGAGAGGCTAGAGCCAGTGTTTGGTTTGTCTGTTCTGAGCTATCGCAGAGACATGGCGGTGCAACATGGTGACCTCTGCAGACAAGACCCAGCTGCCTCTGTAGATATCCTCAGTGGACCCTGTGTCTTCATATGAGGACCTCACATTTTGGGTTTATTTGACCTTATACTTCATTCTACTCAGCTAAGACCTTTTGTCCTCGTTCATGGACTTTTTTGTGCCATCTAGTGGTAGTAAGAGAACAGTACACTAAACTACTCATTGAGACTTTATTGTCATCTCATTGGAGGATATTGAAACTTTATTACCATTGACAATGTTTAGATTTTTGTACGTGTCTACTACTGATCCCATATTGCTAGGAGAAGTTAAAAATGCTTACAAAAAAAAAGTTTGGGTCTCAGGTGCATGTGAAAAGCTCATTCTAAGTTAATGAAAACACAATAATTCTTATTTTCAGGTGATTATACACTAAAGAAAACACACTTATTTTCCATTGCTGCCAATATTATCCCCTAAATCCTACACACTGGACCTTTAACTCTACGGCAGCAGAAATTGGAAGACAAATAATAGAAGGTAACAGTTTTTATAAAAGTATTTTTAGGGAAAAGGGTAATGTGGTTCAGTTAGAAAGGTGGCAGCCTGCACATTTCACACCCACCATTAAAACTAAAGAAGAAACAGAAGCTTAAAGCACAGTAAAGCTGAAGCTGATGAGAATTTGGTCAGTATGAGAGGTGCCCTGTCATGAATAAAACTACACATTGAACTGACTGACAGACTGACATCGCCACCTCCAGAGCCAAAACAACAAAGATGAAAATAATTTGCTATAAACAAGGACAATATCACAGAAACTCAGCAACATATTAAAACCTCGGCGTGTCTGTTACTCTGTCACTCTCTCAGCAGTGACATGAGCAGCGCCTATTATTAGTTTCACTGTGATGGAGCAGAAAGTTCACGTCCACTAATAAAACAAGTCTCACATCCAAACAGTGTTTTCAACAAGCAGATCAAGAGAAGATCAAAGATTTATTCTTTTTTTAATCAAAACCCACTCAGCTGGTCTGTAGTTTCTCTCTGTTCCTCACACACGCACACGAGTGCTGCTGTTGTTGCCTAGCAACCATTACCCCCATGACAATATAATGAACAAAAGTGAGAAGATGCTGTAATCTTTGTGCCTTTTGCAACGAGGCTGACTGAAAATAACTCTTACTTTACTGACTCAGAAGAAATGTTGAGGTGTTAATCTCAAAACCAAAATTTACTAGAAACATCAAGTGAGCATCCTGGATACACAGATTTATCAAACTGGAATAATCTTTGGCATTTCTGCTCCAATATACAGTATATGTATACTAGTCCATACCCATTGAGTGCAGTTATCCACGTACAGTTTCACATGGTGTGTGTTTGGGATACAGGTCATAGGAAACTGCAGATTGAATAGTCAATTGAACCCATTAAGAAGAGCAATGTATTCAGACAGAGTGTTTGTGAATTCGATCGGTCGCATTTTTAAGCATTTTTCTGTTGTTTATAGCGCCACCCAGTTGCCAATTAGAGTTAAATTTCTCCAGTCACCTTGAGGCGTCCTGTTCTACATATCTACCAAGTTTAGTAAAAATCCATATGGCGGTTAGGCCTAGATAAGAAATGAGCTCTCTAGCGCCCCCATTTTGTTTGATGGGGTCAATAATGGAGGGGTCCCCTCAGATTATGTGTGGTCATATGCCTACAAAGTTGCGTGGTGATGGGTGAAACCCTTGAGATGTTATACACCTTTATGTGATGAGCCACGCCCTCCGCAATATTCATTGCCTTATAGAAGCTCAGTTTTAGTAAGTTTTCCAACTTTTGCCAAGAGGGAACTTTAGATATTGGTCCCTAGATTATGTTCACCCAGTTTCATGCAGATCGCTCAAACTTCCTAGGAAGAGATCCATTTGAAGTGTTTTTCAAAAAATTCAAAATGGTGGAAAATCTATATAAGCGGAAGTTATGGGTTCTTGAGGCAAATGTGTTCCTCATGAGGAGAGGCATCTCTGTGCAAAGTTTCATGTCTCTACGACATACGGGGCATGAGATATGCCCATTCAAAGTTTGCAATTTCAATCGGTTGCTATAGCGCCCCCCTTTGGCCAATTGATGTAATATTGCTTCATTCACATCCTCCCATGACCCTCTACCACTGTGCCAAATTTCACATGGATTGACCAAGTCAGTGAGGCGAAAAACGTGGAACAGACACACACACACACAGACAGAGTTTTTGTCAGTAAGATATACAAGAAAATATATAAATGTTGGTGCTGTTAGAAATAGACCAAATCCCAGTGTTTGTTTACAATAATCGGGTACAAACCCCCCACGTCACGTACATAAAATGAAAGTACTGAGATAACACTGCATCAGTGGGTGAGTTTTTAACCACCTAAAAAACAAGCCAAATCAGTGCTTGGTCAGTGATTTCCGCATTGGACACCCCTGAAAAAAGTTGTCCTTTCATGTTGTCATGACATGTAGCCAGTCGCCGTTATTGTATAATGGCACCTGGCGATATCGGGGGTAGACACAGATGGACAATAATGGAACTTAAGGTGGCTGAAGTCCGAGTAGGGTGTGCAGGAAGGGTAGAGGATGGGTCCAACAACCACAGACAGAGACCATACTTACAGACCATATCTGGCAACCCACACGGAGAAGTTGCACACAAGTGCTGGGCAGATGGTTAAACAGTTGCTTATCAACAGTTGTTGTTTTTGCCTTTATTTTAAGCAGAAAAAAATATTAGTGATCTTTGGTAGGATATTTGGTAGGTGTGTAACTTTGGATGGAGCCAGGTGAGCTGTATCCCTCTGCATCCAGTCTTTATGGTAAGCTAAGCTAACCACACTCCAGCTCCATGTGTAATACAAAGACAGGAAGCTGATACAAATGTTCTTGTGTCATTTGTCTAAGCTTTTATGTTTTTTTTGTGTAAAATCAAAAATAGCTAATGTGTGTTTGTCTAGATATTGCCATACACAGCTGGTATTTGTGTGTGTGTGATGTTCCAGTGTGTACCCACCCAGACTTGGATTGACATGGGAGACATGGGGCCCTGGGGAAGGACAAGCTGCTAGACTGGCTGGGGGTGACGGTGGGATGATGGCGCTTGGCTTGTCGGGGCTCAACCCACATCCAAGGAACAGTCTCAAACATCACCCCCTACACACACACACACACACACACACACACACACACACACACACATACACACACACACACACAGCCGCTGTCTCATACACACTTAACAGAATGTGACAAGTCTGCCTCTGATCAGCCCCCCACCCCCCACCAGAATTTTTCAGTATTTGTTTTCTTGTGTGTTTAAAGCCACACTCGCAGAGTTGCTGTGGGGATGACAAACAGATAGCTGAAGCTCTGCACCCAGCCAGCTGGCCTCTGCTCCTCAAGTTGAGGTACATCACATTTGGTTTTGCTGATTCTCATTGTAAACATCCTGGAATTTTAAAAACATTTTTATTTTACATCCAAATACTAACAGAGCCATTGTTATCAAGCAGCAGGGTCTAAATTCCAATCAATACCTGATACTATGTTGGGACCTTAGACTGTAAAAAATAACAGACGTAGCCACTGTGACATCACCTTTTGGTTTGGGGACTTGAGTCTGGCATTTTGGCCATTGCCATCTTTGCTTTATGGAGCAAGAAGTGACCATATTTGGACAAGAGGGTGGAGCTGTGGAGGAGTGAGGGGTGGATCTGACTCATAAGATCTTTTTACAGATCACGCTTTAGAGCTGCTATGAAGTCCCTTCTTTACACTGCCTTTGCATTTTACAGAGAAACTCAAAAACAGCAGCATCGTAGCACCTCATCGTGTGAATCTAGACAGCATGTTGGCACCCTGGGAGCAAAATAGGCGTGACATGCAACATAACAGCTTCTAGTGTGATATAAACTACATGTCAGCAGTGCTTTATAAACAATAAGAATGGCATTAACGTCCCTGTTACATGGCGGACGATCTCGTCCTCTACTTGGAAGGTTCGGAACTTCCAGACCTCATTGTTTTCCCAATTTGAGAACGTTTTCGGATGCTGTACTTTTTCTTTGAGTTAGCTGCTAACTGCTTCTAGCTGCTTCTTAAATGTCCTGGCAGTGGGTGGTACACATAATAGGTCAGCAAAACGTCACACCTGTCCCATCCCATTTTATACAGAATGGGGATGTGGAAAGGGGCTGTGGTGACGACTCACAGACAGCCTGTCACTCAAAGTGGCCACTCCCTTTACTTTAAACCCTAACAAAAGGTAAATGGATGTGTTATATTAAAATCCACCACTGTACAGTTGTCACAAATGGGGAAACTTGGTAAAGACAAGCACTGTTGTTTGTACCACACTGTAAACATGTTTATTTCTGCTGTAAAGCATTGTAGCGTGGGGGTCTATTATTACTGCCAGCCTCAAGTGGCCATTAGAGGAACTGCACTTTCGCATTGGTTTAATTTTACATCCCCCGAGGTTGCCCCTTCATTGGGACCTGTAAGATTTGGGATGGTTGCCAAAGTAGCTAGCTGTACATGTATCTGTACCTTAACTCCTGTTTTATGACTGAAAATAAATCACGTCTTTAGGGGAGAGTTTATTTTGCACCAAAAGAGGGTTATATAAAATTTGATGATACGACACTGCTAATGTGAGAGCTTCCTCCACTTTCTTTCAAAGGTCAGCACTTTCAAGATGGTTAGTAATTTGTCAGAGGTGCAAATTCATCTCTCAAAGTTCACCAAAATGGAACTCTATGCAAAGCAGTGCACAGATTTATTACCTTGCTTCTGAGAGTGTGAGCTTTATGAATAGGCTGTAAGAGTAAGGTCTGATTTCACTGCTCTGCAGCATCTCAGTTGTAAATTCTGCTTTCCACAAAGCCAAATTTATTTGTCATGTAGTTCAGAGTTGACGCTCTTTTGCTCTTTTTTATCACCTACCATGATGTATAACACAAATCAACATTAACCTCCTTACATGAGGTAACCTTACTGTCCACATTATTATTCAGGAGAGGTAACTTGAGGTTTCGAGCCAATCTAGACGTTTGTTTGTCCACAGCCACGTCTCTGCCGTGTGTAGCTGTACTGAGCATCCAGCCGAGGACCTCACATGCTGCTGAGCGCTGTTTAGCAGAGCTCCATTTTCTAATCCAAACTGCTCACAGGTCTCAGGGGCGAAGGGCTGAGCGAGTCGATTGGTCTCTAAGTGGGAGACAAATTGAAGCTTGTTGAGGCGAACGAGCCAAAAATGAATGCTTTCTCTCTCTCTCTCTCTCTTGCTTGCTTGTTCTAAAAATGTTATGATGGGCGTCCTCGGCAGGAGGACTGTGCAGAGTGCCAGTTACCAGAGCAGAAAAACAGAGCGTTGACTGCAATCTTAAATGTTCGTCTGTAAAGTCTGGCCATGTATATGAATAAGCACATTTACAAAGACACAGCTGTGAGAAATTTTAAAGCAGTAATGAGGCTGATGGCACTGTAACTATATAAGTAACAGTTGGATGTGTCTCCAACCTTTATCCACACAATGCACAATTTAGGACATTTACAAACCAAGTGCAAGATATTTGCACAAACCCAGCAGGTATCGTTACACACGTGTTTGTTGTTTCCTCGCAAACCAAAGACGTTTTTTTGTGTGTTAGAAAAACTTTTCAGAGGTGTGCTGGAACACATGTATTCACCCTCTGTCTGAATCGCCACGTTTTAGCAATTGTCACTTTAAGCCCCACCCAAAAAAACCCAGTCTGCTCTGACTGATCAGCATTTCCGGTTGTGTATCTCTGCACCGCCACTGCAGCTGGGGAATGACTATAATGGAGAATAGCTCTGCTTTCTATCATTAAAAGTCACCACTAGAAGCTTCTAAACACAACCCGACCATACATTGTATATAGAGATGGAAGATTCATCTCAATTGTACAAAATAAAGCCAAAATATTGCATATAAGGTTGCTGCCATCTTGTGTCTGAGACGTCAGAGATGACAGCAACCATCTTAAGAAAAATGTATCTGATTTATACTTTGAGTTTTTAGTTTGTCCCATGTCCGTTCCGCTAACACTGGGGAGGACAGGGTTTATGCCCTAAAGCTACTGCAGCCAACCATCATGGAGCAATGGAGATGTTTTGGATGCCCGCTCTCATCCCGAAGTCATCAAATACCGTTGCTTTGTCAGGGGTCTTGGCCCCAGACAGCAATGCCAAAAGCCACCTTTCGCGGTGGTTTGTAACACGGCCAGTTGGAACCTTTTGCTGTGTTATGCTATGCCATCCATTGGTTGGAGGGAAGCTGTTGCACCAGTATAATATGCGATGGCATCAGTTTGAAACCATGCTGGTAACAATGTAATATAAGAGGCTGGAAAGTCCCTTAGGGGCAAGCAGTTGGGAGGGGCGGTGGATAAGTCCAAAAAGCCCCGGACTTTCACCCAGGAACCCGGTGTTCACTTCTTGTATGAACGTCGAGCCAAACTATGATGTTGTTTTTGTCTTTTAACCTAACCACATGCTTTTGTTGAACAGTGTAAATGGATACTCCATCCCAGAAAATCAATAATAAATGCAGGACTATACATAGTGTATAATATGTAGACATGATCAGTGTAGCCCAGACTTCATAGAGCCATATTCATATTCATCAGTTCTTAAAACAGTGTTGAAGTGACCGGGAGTTGCTGTAAGGAGTCTCCAGACCCTTATGTTATCAGACGCTGCTTGGCAGTGAGTTAATTGTGTGTTAAAAAATTAGTTTTAACGAGAGAAAGTGTAAGACGGGAAACGCTAACCGCTAAGCTTATCGCGCGCTAGCCACTAAGCTAATCACACGCTAACCGTTAAGCTAGTGCAACGTTTTGCTAGCCGCTAAGGTAATTTCACTAACTGACTCAAGCTAAAGAGTTAGCATCTTTATGTCGAACAGAAATGTGATGAGCTGTCCTTTGTAAGTGTGTAACTGTGAGATAGGGTGGTGGGGTATGCTGTGTGTGTGTGTGTGTGTGTGTGTGTGTGTGTGTGTGTGTGTGTGTGTGTGTGTGTGTGTGTGTGTGCGTGTGTGTGTAGGTGTGTGTGTGTGTGAGAGGATGTGTAGTAATTTACAGTGGATTGTGTTGATTTATATGTATTTCATGTGTTGGAAATTATAGAGAAGAGATGAGAAGCCTAATTTAAGTTTATTTTGAGACGAGAAGTTATTTTTAAGAGTAAAATAGCATTAATGTTCCACTAGTATAGTGGACTCTGTTAAATCAGATGAGATATTAAGGTTTATTATTTTTGGTTGTACAATAGAGATGGGTAGAGTTATATAGGCTTTAAGTGTGTTACAATCTTTGTTGATATTTTGAATATGGCCTGTTCAACAGGTCAGGTTTTTTAGAGCGGACTGTGATCTGATGAGGATCTGATGAAAAGAGATAAGATAAAAGTCGTGATCAAGGCCGACATCACTGGATGACTGATTCAAAGCGAGCAACACTGCTGCTTCATGAGGATCACCTGTGGAAAAGAAACTCCAGTTAATCAGATGGCAAGCCAGGTTGAGAGAAACAGAGAATGGAACGTCCTTTTCTTACCTGTGGTGTGAACTGATACTAAGCTCATAAATAAAAACTGAACACAGACAACAGAAGATACATTTTTTTATTTTTCTTGTGTGCGCAGTTTGTTATTTTTACTTTATTATTTCCTATACATTGTTCTACATTGAAGGCTTATAGCCATATTTCTGTTTTGGGGGAATAAAATACAAATACATGTTTTTTGCAAATTAAATTGTATGTGTGTGTCTCAATATTGGTATTCATTCCCTGGACTCCAAGAGCGAAATCCTAGGTATTCTGGTACTGGTCTTGTTTGAGTATTGCAACCTAGTTGTTCCATTGTAAATATACTTACCTGCTTAAAGGGGGAGTTACACTAAATTATACTTACCTGCTAAGACGAAGGGGGAGTTACATCAGCACTTACCAGGCAGTGATATGCTAAAAGTTTGGATTAGATTGGGTTGGTCATGTTGTCCATCTCTAGATACAGTCTGTGAACCAGACATGATCCAGCAGGAATATGATCTGAAATCTGTGAGAAATTGACCACACTGGCAAAGATAACAGGTTTCCCTGACGTTAGCATGTTGCTACACGCAGCAGTGTGTGTGAAATAATGCACTATAAAGAAATCCATCACAATCCGATGTCATCTGGTTACCAAACTAGACAGAATAATATGTATTAATACAAGAGTATTCAGAATGATCTAGATCCTGAAGTCTTTCCTAACAGGGATTATTTTTACTGTTTTGTCAGTAATTGAAACTTTTGGGCATATGAACATCTGATATTTCAACATTCTATGAGAGAGAGTAAGGAAAATCATTTTAGGTCCCCTTTAAGAAATGAAAGCGAAATTTATTTGAAAAGGAAAAGATCATTACTTTTGTTATTAGTTATAAATGCTGTATGTATTTGTTTGCCATTCTTTGTATTTACTACATCATTGAATGAGAGCATGTTCTTGTACACCGACCCAAAGCAAGAACGGTGTGATAACGTTCTGCAGGTTTTCAGTTTGAGTTTGTCACTAATGTCACCAAGATGCCAACAACGTATTCAACATATTCAGCATGTAAACATATATATACATCCAACAAATGTGACTGAGAGGCATCGCTACTTCTTCTCTGACTTTCCAAGTATTTGGTTGCCTTGACGACCTAGCGAGCCAATGAAACCCAGTGACTCCTCAGAGGCAAGCAGCATCAGCAGCTGGAGAAAGAAAAAAAGGAAAAAAGAAGGCAGGTGGCCGAGAACGAGAGACGTGGAGGGAGGGGGGGTGAGATGAAAATTACAACAATCACAAAGCTCCAGTCCCACTGTTTCCCACACAGCGCCTGACGGATGCACAGACCCCCTGCCGGGCAGGATGAAGAAGTGGATAAAAAAAGACAGAGGGAGCTGGAGGAGGCTCAGGTGACGAGCATCTCTGATGGAATGAACGTGTCGCAGCCTTCCTGCTGTTGTGTTGAATTTGTCCTGCAGTTTGATAAAATGCAAGAGCTGCAGAAGCACTTGTTGAACGAGTTGGTGACAGAATGAAAATAGAACAAACCTTTTTTCTCTCTCTGAATATGTGAGAATTCTCAGTATACGACCACAGAGAGCTACTTGAATTCTTGAATCTGGTGGGGTTAGGTTTAAGAGAGAATCATGGCTGGGCGTCGTTATGTTACATATTTGAAGTGACCACGTGACCAAGCCTCCAGGCTCAGCACCAGGCTTTGGAGCCAATTTAACATAGTGGCCAAACCATGAAATTACAACTTCCTGGTCTACCGCTGATGCCACTGGGCTCCAAGAGAGTTTTCCCATAGACTTATATTGCCTCACAACCCTCAGAAATGACTTGTTTCACTATCAGGATCAGATCCATTGGGACTGATGACATTTCAAAAGTCTAAAAGAGTCACAGGATCAAATAATTTCATTCCCATTCAGGGTTAGTGGAGGGCTAAACCGAAAGTGAGCCACTTGGCCAGCAAAAGTCTCTAATGCGTGTGGGACTACAGGGCAGAAGATCCAGGTGATTTTTACCTACGGAAACTGGAAAACCAACGTTGACTTTAAATTTCACAGGCGACATGAAGAGCAGTCTCCTGGGTGAAAGTCCTGTGTTCTTTTGACCCATCTGTCCATCCCGACCTCCTCCCTATGCGATCATCCATTATCCAGGGCTGGGTTACGGAGGCAGCAGGCTGAGCAAAGTTGACCAGAAATTCTTCTCCGCAGCACCACTGTCTAGCATATTTGTTGCTCTGCATAATAAACAGGTCACCTGATATCCTTCTTTTTCTCTTGTCATAATTACTGCAGCCACTAGAGGTCGTTGCTTAAACTTAAAATATAAATGGGTCATAATAAGCTGATTGCATTAAAACCTACGGTGTCATTTTTTGAGGAAGGACAGTTTCTCTAATTTACTTCTTTATTTGTAAGAAATACATGGGGTCAGGGTGTTATTACCTTAAGAAATATGGCCACTGATTGTAAAGCAGGCACTAATTATGTTACCTTCAAAAGGTATTTGAATCAAAAGTGTTTTGTAGGAGGTCGGGTTGCCTGTTCTCATTATGAATGCCACCCTGTTACATCCCCGTTTGAGCCCAGGGGATGAGAGGAGTAACATATAAAATGTTTACCGGGTATTTTCGGAAGAAGGAAAGAGGAGAGCAGGTCAACGTTAACTTAACAATGATTTATTTACAAAACAGAATACAGAGATGGGGACTCGAGTCATTGTGACTTGGACTCGAGCCAACTCGAGTTGCTGTTTTGATGACTTGTGACTTGACTCGGACTTGGAAGTTAAAGACTCGGGACTTGACTTGACTTGAGACACAATGACTTGAATGACTTGGGTGTTATTCACATCATGTTTTCAGTTTGAATATAAAATTAATAAATTAATTTAAAAAAATAATACCCAGTAGGAGCGCAGGCTGAGAATGGCGTTGTCATGATTGGATCACTACCCTGTCAATCAGTCATGCCCTCTCTACGTACCTTACGTGTTTATTGGAGAAACAGGCCCTCTTATATCAGATAGGCATCAACATGTCAGCGGGAGGGGTACCGAGAGTCATATTCTTCGGCTTTCGGAATTACCATTATTACGGCAAAAGACGAACAGCACAGTGCAAGACATGCGGCATAAACATCTCGGACAGCCAGGCAACAACTTCAAATTTTGTTCATCCTTGAAGAGCCATTCTGCCCAGTAAGTGCTTGTCAATTAGCTAATATTATCTGGTTAGTCGGTAGTTAGCTAACGTTAGCTTGATACGATCAGTCGGTTTGGTGGGATTTGTTTTTTAATTTATTTGCTAACATTAACCCCAGAAAACGTGAGCGAACATTCCGACCGGTTCATCACAAGACCGGCTGTACATTTTATGAACGAGCAACACAGGGTTAAATGAGCTAAATGGGTGATTTTGGCCGCTGCCCTGGTTAGTGTGTGTGTGTGTGTGTGTGTGTGTGTGTGTGTGTGTGTGTGTGTGTGTGCGCGCGTGCGCATGGGGGTCGTCCCTGCAAAGTAAACATTGCAGCGATGAAGTCACTGTTTACTGACAGTTACTTATATCTTGTCTTTTCACTTTATTAAGATCAGATTCTGCAGGTAAAATTACAATAATAAGGTGACTTGACTTGGACTTGACTTGACCTGTTACAGGACTTGACTTGACTTGCCCAAGAAAAAATGACTTGGAGGTTAAGACTTGAGACTTGCACATGTGTGACTTGGTCCCATCTCTGACAGAATATAACGAAAACGTAACGCGAGCTGCTCCAAACGAGTAGCCGGACCACCTATAACACACAAGCAAAGAAACGTAAGTTTGGGCCAACAAAACAGCAACTGGAAAACAACACCCAAACGAGTACCCACCAGTCATTCAACGCATAATGCTTATACCAGACAACCCACCACACACTGCTCTGCTGTCACGGTCCACTGAACCACCGGTCGCAGCCAGTCATCTGCATTTATGGCTCCCCCATTACAAGTGGCTTCAGGTGTGCTCAACCACTAGTAATGAGGGAGAGGCGGGACCTGGAGGAAAAAAGGGAAGGGGACACAAAGAAAAACAACAACACAGGCCTAATGCAGGCATGTCCAAAGTCTGGCCCGGGGGCCAACTGTGGCCCGCAGACCAATTTTAATTGGCCCTTGGCTTGACTTTCAAAATATACCATATGTGGCCCTTTACACAATAATGGTTAATCGAGCAAGATCTCTTCGCATTTTTATCTTTCACCTAACAACGACAGGACTATCATACAGTTTGTAGACAGGCATCAAGTAGTAATAAATCATTAAAAGATAAAAATGGTTGCATTTGTCTCACTTTTTTTTGATGACCTGGGAATGAAAACAGGTTGGAGTACCTGTGTTCTAGCTTGAAAAGCAGCACTACTGAAGCACTCCGTGGAGGAGTGTCAGTACGTAGCTGTAGTCCTGCTATTTGTCCCAGTTAATGTTACACTTCGTTTGCAATAAATATCTTGTTAAGCTCTGAATAGCACAGTTTTCTGGGGGGGGGGCAGGTGTTGTGTTTACTGCCACTGCAGAGTAATAAATCTTGTACATGTACATTGTTTTCCCAGCTGTGTTAATTAGGCTTGCTATTTCTATAAGCAGCTACAGTATGTGGGAGAGACACAAACATACGGCCAGGTAGTGTACTGGTATTTATACTCGGTGCAGCAGCTGACATACATGATTGACTTCGGAGTTTTGCCTATTTTGTCACGGTTAGGGAGGGGCGAGAGAAATCAGCGTAACCAAAATTGTAAATTGAAGTAGACACATACAAGGTAATTTTGAGCAGAAAGTTGTGTGTCACTTGTTGGAACGATCTCCTGTTTGAACATCAACAAGAATGAACAAGATTACCTGCAGAATGCAAACATAGCAGTACAATGCTTAGCTTCTGTATTGGTACTCCAGTCTGCTTCTCCAGAATGGGGGTGTGCTGACCGCCATCTACTGCACTCAATATACTATAGATAACTGCCTCATACAACCCCATTCAACACATTGAAACTATCCCTTCAATGTGGAGTTCCTCTTTAAATATGTTAGAGAATGTCGAGAAGAACTTGAATGTGACACATTCATATTTGCTGAGCTGAAACCTGCTGGTGCACTTGAGGCATTTAGCACAGAGAGAATGAGTCGGCTGAACTGTTAAGGAGGTGAAGACTTTCTGAACACGCTGCAGTTCTCTCACCTCCCTCGAGGAAGAGCACCCGAGTGCAAATGGCATTGATGAATGAGATTTAATACCAGTTGCAGATATAATAATATTACCATCAGCCTGAGGAACGCAGGCAACATCCTTTGAAATGCACAGAGTTGTTTTGTACGCAGGTACAGTTCAGAGCAGACGCAGTGTATGGATTCAAATCCACTGATGAGTATAAATTGCAGTATTGAATTCCTTCCTGTTGTATTGCATGTATCAATGCTGTGTTAGCTTTTTTGTTTTATTGACTTGTCTGCAGCACTGCCACCATGACAAATTCCTGCACATTTGCTGTACTTGGCAAATGAAGTGAATTTAATTAATCAGTGGAGAAGGTCTGAAAATGGAGCTCTGCTGTTAAACACATCACCATAGCTCATGGGTTGTGTAAACTTGAATAAATATTCCAGGACAATGACCACCTTCTGATCGAGTACGAATATTAATTATGATATTAGAGGACTGTGTTTCCACGAACTGCAGCAACAGGTTGAGCTTGTCCTCTGAGACTCTGCCCAACAGAACAGTATTTAAAAGGTCCAGTGTGTAGGATTTAGTGTCAACGAACAGGCCTATGTAGAGCCAGTGTTTGATTTGTCCGTTCTAGGCTACTGTAGAAACAACATGACACACTCAATGGAACAGATCATTCTAATGAAAACACAGCGACTCTAATGTTCAGGTGATTATAAACTATTGAAAACATAGTTATGAATGTTATAAACCATTTCTGCTGATACAGGCCCCTAAGTCCTACACACTGGGCCTTTTAAAGGAGAACTCACTTGTTAGGGTCCGGGCAGCTAAGCTGCCAGGACACTGTTGTAATCCTAGGTATTCTTCTTCTTCTTTCTTCTTCCGAGGACATCATACTTCCGTGGCTAAAGTTTCAAATATGTTACAGTAATCCCTGTGAGCAAAAACCTCTGGCTTCAGACTGTTCTAAATACATAGCCCGTTCTCATTACAAAGTCGTCAAATACCGCTGCTTTGTCAGTCATTTCGGCATCGGACACCAACGCCAAAAGTCAGCAGGACAGCACTCGTCGCAGCAGTGTGATAAGACTGTGAACTTGTCATGGTATGATTCATCAAAGGATAGTGTCAGTTTGAAACACTGCTGGTAAAGACATAATATAAGAAGCTGGAAAGTGCCTATAGGTTGGGTGGGAGCGGTGGTGAATGGGTCCAAGAAACCCTGGACTTTCACCCGGGAGCTTGGGTGATCGCTTCCTGAATGAATGTTGACCCAAATTATGATGTTTTTTATTAAACCTAACCATGCGCTTTTGTTGACATCCTGTCCTTGGTTGCAGAGGCTTTGAACAACAACAGCAGATGCAGGAGGATACCTGGTGTGTAATATGTAGATGTGAAAGTCCACTGACGCAGTGGCTTCATGCAACAACATGGATTGAGAACGTGTAGGTATGCTCTTTTTCCAGTGTTTTTTTTTCTGCTTTTGAGACAAGTTGACGTCAGCTCATGACAGATTTCTTTATATGGTCACCTGCTCCAGGCACACTACTGCAAGTGTTTCAATTATGTACACTGCTACATGTAGCTACGTGCTAATGTCAGGGAAACATGTAATCTTGGTTTCTGATGTTGGTCATTTCGGACCATATTCTTGCTGTAACATGTCTGGTTGTTTTTAAAAGCTTTTATTGGTGATTTTTTTTTTTTTTTTGCAGTAGAAGGTGTTGCTATTCACAGTCATTCCCCAGCAGAGAGATGGCAAGAGAAATCAAAAACCCGACCACACCGACCTATCACAGCAGACTGGACTTTTTTGGGAAGGAGGCTCATTTCACATTAAAGCATGTAAACATGTTCTAGTATAATCCCAAAATACAAATAGCCTATCAATCAGAAAATTAGCCAACAGGTCCCCTTTGACCACGTTCATTCCTTTATCTTATCCAAGTAGTAATCTGAACCCAAACCAGAGTGTCTCCCTAACTTTAACCAAGTTCAGTCAGAGACTCTGGTACTGACCATTTATAGCAGCTGGTTGATGTGGCGGAAAAGGCTCTGCTCTTTGAGGGAGCTTTCACAGAGCTAATCCCTCCTAATAAACATACATGAATCTTGGTTAAATCAACAATTCAAACTACCTCATGTGGAGGAGGGAGCTGTGGCAGCAAATGGCGTTGGCTTGAGCGTAAATGGCAGAGCAAACATTATCCTAAACATCCCTGAAATCAGTCCCTCCTGATTGTGAGTCTGCCACAAAGAACATCTCTGCTTCAGAAAAATGTTTGCACAACTAAAATCCCAATCTGTGATAAGTAAGAGGAAATTGGAAATGCAGTTCAGGGTAGGTAATGACAGTCTCCCTCTGTGTTCATTAACACTACAATACAGCCAGATGATAGACCATTTTTCATCTAAACTACAGTAATCTGCAGGCTCAGAGTATTCTGCTACAGTGCACACTATGAATACTGAGACAGTGAGCATTTTTCACCTTGAAATGAGACTGTTGAATTGTACATAACTCCCTCCTCTTCTCCCAACCTGCATCATGGCTAATGCTCTTTCTTTCAAGACCTGTCAGTCTTTGTAATCGTCTGCCAAACTTGTGATATCTAAATTTGGAAAACAGCGAGAGGACAACGGGTTCATTGGCTCTGAGAAACGACAGCTCAAAGAGCCTGTTAGACGACACTCACAGCATGTTCTTCAGCGCCATTTGATGAGCTGCTTTAAAACCTCTCTCCATCTTGACTTTTGAAGAAAACGTACGCTGTAGTATGAGAAAACTGAACTGATATAGAACACACTGGTGCTTCACCTACAGAGTTCTGAGTCTGTTTTCCCCAATATCTGTTGTTGAGTGGCTTTTTGTTCTTTAGCATTTACACCTTTAAGAAAACAATGTCCAACTCTAAATGCTGTTTTACTTACAGTTTTAAGTCTAAACGCAAAGAGCACATTGCTTTGATAATGTGAGAAGAAACACGCTTTTTTGGTTTCATTTATGAAAAAAAGTAAAAATAAAAAAAAAAGTTATGCGGTGCTACCTGCTCTATGTACAACCCAATCACCAAAAAAGTGGAAAAACAGTGATGGTTTCTAAAGATGACCCACTTTTGGTGCCTAAAAAGCTGCTTATAAAACAGCAACTGGTCCCTAAAAAAATACCCCAAATACAAGCCGCAGGAGAAACAGTCACGGGTTGCTGGTGCCCAAGAAGGTGCTGGAAAACAGCAGTAGTTTGCTAAGAAACACCTACATTTGCTGCCTAAGACGCTGCTGGAAAAACAGTGAAGGGATGCTAAACAACACCAAATTTGGTGCCTACACAGCTACCTGTAAAACAGTGAGGGTCACTTAGTGAGGGCTTTTTTTAGCTGCTTGTAAAACAGCAAAGAGTTGCTAAAGAACACCCACTGTTGGTGCCTCTGAAGCTGCTGGAAAAACAACAAAGGGATGCTAAACAACACCCAAACTTGGTGCCTAAAAAGCCACCTGTAAAATAGTGAGGGTCTCTTAAAAACACCTACCTTTGTTGCCTAAAAAGCTGCTCGTAAAACAGCAGCAGTTTGCCAAAAAACACCAAGTTTGGGTACCTAAAATGCTGCTGGAAAACCAGCCACGGGTTGCTAAAAAATACCTACATTTGGTGCCTTTGAAGCTACTTGTGAAACAGTGAGGGGTCTCAGAAAAACTCCCAGGTGTGTCACTTTAGAAATGCTGATATTCAGTGTATGGAAAGTGCAAATATATATTCGTAGTTTGCAGAAACGCACAATGCAAACATTTTCTTCTAGCGATTGAGCTGCATTAACCTTAACCCAGTGCTTTGAGTTTCCGTCGTATAACCACAAATACATTACTTATTCTTTAGTTTACACGAGCTCATATGTGAATACTTTGTCAGCTGAGGTTTTGCATCAACATTTTGCTTTGGCAGATTGAAGTGAATATAAATCTTTGCTAGGTATGTTGATAAAATATACAAGACATTTCATTTTAAAATATAATAGCTGCAGCAAATTAAATGTACATGAATGTCATTTCTCAGAAACAGAATCGTGGGTAACGTGTTGTGTGTTTGATTTCCCTCCAGCTGCTCTTCCAGGCTAAAGCTGCCAATATTAGCCCGGTTATGTAAGGTTCAACAAGACAGTACAAGATGTACTTACTGTATGTGTGTGTGCACATGCATCCTCAGCCCTGTGATTATGTGTTTGTGTGCTCATGTACATATGCCATCCCATGTTCCTGCCTCTCTCTTTCCCTCTCCGTGTGCTCCATCTATCAGCTGCTCCCCCACACGGAGGCAGGAGTGTGTGAGAGGGGGGGGTGCTCTGCAGTGGCTGCACTTGTGCCTGTTGCTAGGCGAGAGTCGGCACCGTGGCCGCGTCTACAGCCAATCATGACAATGCAGGAAGCTCCCGGACCAATGAGGCGGCTCAGCGAGGCGGTGGGCCGATGCTCAGGTTCTTCATGGAGTTCTTCCGACTGATTCCTCAATGGGGCTGTTATGTGTTGGACATCAAAGCAGGTATATGGAGTTATTTTCAGCCCCACTTTGTTTGAGGAGAGGTGGCATCGTGTTCTCTGTCGTCGGCCGTTAACGGTGACGCCTCTGCGCAAGGAGGCTCCTGGGAGTAATTAAAGTGATCATTAATTCTGTAGTTTTTACACTGCTGTATCATCCTCCTGTTGGCATGCGACAGTTTCAGTCCATTTGTGTATCCCGTCTGATGCATCTTATTAAAAATTCTTGACAACCCTGACCTTCAGACTGTCGACAAACCAAAACACCTCAGTTTATCCCATAAATCTCTTTATGTTAAAACAAGATTTATTGTTTATACTTGAATGTCATATCATAAAAGGTAAGGGGAAGTAACATGCATTATTTAGGGAATTCATAAATGGTTTTATTTGTGGAGGCTCTAAAAACGTCGGGGTCCTTTTTAATGGATTTTTGCATCATTTACAGCCTTACTAATGTGAAAATACACTTTAATTGGACAAATAGTGTTCACTTTATTCCCAGGAAATAAGTAAGAGTTGTTTATCTCAAGGTCTTCATTTGGCAAGGCTCATTAGCCACTTATTAAACCCCTTAGTTAAGAAATAAAAGGGGTTTTGAGATTAAATTTAATTTAATAGCATGTTTTCTGCCATTGCATTCAGTGTATTCATTATACCTTCACATATTAGGAAGTAATCAGCCAAAGATGGAGGGATATTAAAGATGGTTTTGAAAATGCTGAAATACTGAAGTGTTCTCTTCCTCCCTAACAGTATGTAAGTGTACTTTAACAGAGACCCACACATGATACTGAACCAACGTTTTTCTTTCTTCCTCAAATGTCAACAAACATGCAGGAAGGAATCTGTCATAAAAAAGAAAAAGAGACACATGTCTGCTCTGAGGAGACAAGGAAATAGACCATGGTGGAATGCAGTACTGCTGTAAGACAGACTGTAGCTGAAGCAGAGTGACACAGGGCTGCAGCTAATGATTATTTTGATCACTGTTCATTTTGGCAGCTATTTTACATTTAGTCTTAGTCTTGAGATGAAAATACTAATTAGTTTTAGTCACATATGCTCTAAAAACCTTTGACAGCACAAATAACTAGGATTTGTTCCAGGTTCATTGTAAACTCTGACTTATCCATGTGACTGTTGAGAAGCAGAAACATAACTTCTTTCTTCATGTGCAACATGTTAGTCTGGAGGTTTAAACTGGTGTCCTCTCACAGAGTTGGTGATTCAAACTAAACTTTCATCTCTGTCAGAGAAAACTGATCTGAGTTCAGCCTGTTTACTGACAGCACAGCTACACTCACAGATAACTGAGCCTCCTACCTGCCTGACAAACACCATCAACCCACAAACCTTCTCCAGTCCAGACTGAGTGGAGTCCTGCGGGGTGAAGCTGTGAAGGCTGCGAGCGGAGCTAGCTGCTAACAGCCACCGCTGCAACTAACAAACTCCACAAATCCATTCAGCAGCTCCACCATCCACAGTTAGACACACACGGCTGATTATTTACTGCTGAATTACAGCTCGCACCAACAGCTGACGCTGCTCCGTTCTGAGTGTTTTTGCTGGCTAGTGAAACATCCTGCTGCAGACTATTTAATATTGTTTATTATTGTTTACCAGCCTGTCACTTATGTGACATTTGAAGATAATTGTAAGCATGGCCATTCTCGGCTTTCAGTGTAGTCCACCACTAACATTTTCGTCATGTCTCATCTTGCCAATGAAAATGAAACAAAGATTATGTCTTCGTCTAAGATCTATTTTTAACTTGTAACCGTCTCGTTTTCATCATGGTAAAAAGGTCGTTCATGAAAAATTTCCATCAAAGTTTTCATCAATGAAATTAACACTGATTTCGATCACTGATTATCCCGCGGATCATTTTCTTGATTAGTCGATTCATTATTTGGTATATAAAATGTCAGAAAATAGTTTTAAAAAATGTCCATCACAATGTCCAGGCCCAAGTTAACATGTTTTGACAAACTCTCAAAAAAGTCTGAAATATTTTGATTATTGTCAAAGGAAAAGAAGAAAAACAGCAAATGTTCATGTTTAACAAGCTAAAATATTCCTGAAACAATAAGTAAATCATCACATGACCTGACTCATGTGCGAGCTGGTTCTCATTCTCAACTCATCAAATACAGCTGCTGTGTCAGTGATTTTAGCCTCAGATACCAACGTACAAAGGTACCTTTGATTTTGCTATGCTACGCCACAGGGTGGCGTTAGTTTGCAACACTGCTGGCAACTATGTATATCAAGAGCTGGGAAGTCCGGATCTAACAAGTCTGGATCTAACAGTGTACATGTGAACCTATGTGAGGGTGGAGTTTCCTCACACTGAACATGTTTACAGCCGTCACAGGATCAGCTTTGGGAGAGCAAACACTTCAAATAAACTTCAACACCAGGCAGGTTTCATGATTATTTGTGTTGTGGTGTGTCTGTATACTCAAAGACAGGAGAGCACATCCTTTAATTATCTCCAGCAGTCATCTCTTTTTGTGTTTCTCCATCACTGTGAATCCAACTGTCGTCCTCGTTCCTTTAGTGGCAAACAAGCGCCTGAGCTAAACCCACTTTAAATATTCAACACATTATGTAACATTACGCAAGAACTAGGGAGAGCAGGGAAACATGAGGGAGATCATGGGAAACACTGAATATTTTAAGAGTGCCCTCATGCTCCACTTGCTCCAAGTAGTGGCTAAAAAATACTGCAAATGCACATTTCCTCAACACAGTTTTTACTTGTGCTTCGTATGCACAGATACACTACTGACTTGATGGCAGAAATACTATGCACCAGGTGTTGTTGCCATCTTTGTATATGTGTCACAAGGACAATCCCTGTATATTTTAGCATATTTGCACATATATTTTTGTATTTTTCTTGGGATCTCAGGTTAGGGCATGTTTTAATATTGTCCTGTGTGTAATACAAGATACAAAGCAGGATATAAACAGGAGGCACTGCCTTATTATATTCATATTGTGGCAGCTCAGATGCCAGAATAAAATGTTGGCATTGTATGTTTCTGCAAACCGTGGATATGTTACATTTGTACATTACATACTGTACGTGTCATAATAAGTAGTCGATACCCATTGGTGGCTTTGTCACCTTCTACCTATGCCAATCCTCAATGCCTATGTGCAGTTTCACATAGATTGACCACGTCAGTGAGTAGAAAAACGTGGGACAGACAGAATGACTGACTGACAGAATGACACACTGACAGTTTCCGTGATTATGTACAGCATACCATACCATGACTTAGTCATACCAAACATTAGAAAACATTGGTCCACAGGGGGAGCCACAGCGATCGGTCACATTTTAGCCATTTTGAAGCATTTTTCTGTTGTTATAGCGCCACCCAGTTGCCAATTAGAGTTAAATTTCTCCAGTCACCTTGAGGCGTCCTGTTCTACATATCTACCAAGTTTAGTAAAAATCCATATGGCCATATGGCGGTTAGGCCTACATAAGAAATGAGCTCTCTAGCGCCCCCATTTTGTTTGATGGGGTCAATAATGGAGGGGTCCCCTCAGATTATGTGTGGTCATATGCCTACAAAGTTGCGTGGTGATGGGTGAAACCCTTGAGATGTTATACACCTTTATGTGATGAGCCACGCCCTCCGCAATATTCATTGCCTTATAGAAGCTCAGTTTTAGTAAGTTTTCCAACTTTTGCCAAGAGGGAACTTAAGATATTGGTCCCTAGATTATGTTCACCCAGTTTCATGCAGATCGCTCAAACTTCCTAGGAAGAGATCCATTTGAAGTGTTTTTCAAAAAATTCAAAATGGCGGAAAATCTATATAAGCAGAAGTTATGGGTTCTTGAGGCAAATGTGTTCCTCATGAGGAGAGGCATCTCTGTGCAAAGTTTCATGTCTCTACGACATACGGGGCATGAGATATGCCCATTCAAAGTTTGACATTTCAATGGGTTGCTATAGCGCCCCCCTTTGGCCAATTGATGTAATATTGCTTCATTGGCATCCTCCCATGACCCTCTACCACTGTGCCAAATTTCACATGGATTGACCAAGTCAGTGAGGAGAAAAACGTGGAACAGACACACACACAGAGTTTTCGTCATTATATAGTAAGATGTTGTGACATAGTTCAGATTACATGTATATGAGCTGAGTTTCTAATGACGAAGACGAGGGGATGATGGATGGCGTGAGACCAGGCCCCCAGGAAAGTTTATCGGACTTCCCTCCAATTTTTCCCAGTGGTCACTCGTCGTGTTGCAGCGAAAAAATCCCCTGTGGTCCAAAGAGCTTTGTCCCCATAGACCACCATTATAAAAGAGACATCTGTAAAACTGTTGACAGGACTCCTTGAACTGCAAACAAGGTCAGTTATGACTTCTTCTATTATGAACATTTGATCAAAGGTGGTTTTATGTTTGTAAAACTTTCATCATGCTGAGAAAAGACATTTAAAAATCTATGACATCATCACAATATAAAGTATTACGACCCAAGCTCAAACACTGTGGTGCATATTTAGTGGGCTGCATTTCACAGAAGTAAACCTGGAAGCTAGGAACTTTTTTAGCGTATGCTCGGTATCTAGTTCTTATCATACATCTATGCGTGAGACCTAGGCCAGATGGCATTTCTAGTCGTGTTTATGACGACAAACCTGGTTGTTAGGACATTTCTACATGTATGGCGATGTGGTGACCAAACTGGTTATTTTAAACCAAAATGTGATGTTTCCTAACGGTTACCAAATGGTTTTGTGCCTTAACACACTCACACACCAATGGAACAGCCATCAGGAGCAATTTGGGGCTCAGTGTCTTCCCCAAGGATAGTTCAACATGTGGACCGGAGGAGCTGGGGATCGGACCGCTGATCTTCTGATTAGTGAATGACCTGCTCTACCCCTTAGCCACAGCCGCCCCAAAACATATCCAAAACACATCAAACATACAAATGTACCATATCAGAGGTATGCAGAACAATGTATCCTCATACAATGGCTCGTATATTATCCTACAAAAATGCACACGCAAGGGTTCGTATTCTCGTCTTCCAATTAGCGCCCCAAGAATGACATTATGTCCTTAATGTAAAGTTACATTCAAATAAACACAAGAAGTTTGTGCTCTAATAAAAAACAAAAAAAAAGGGATCAGCACTCAGTGAATAATCCTCCTAAGCCCTACGATAAGCTATTATGGCAAGGCTTAACTATATAGACCCGTGAGCAGTGATAACTAACATGTCTTTGGGGTCATCGGGTGGGAACCTCCTTTCACCGGTGTTTCGTCTAGTTAGTCCCACGACACCTCCAGGAGGCTAGACAGTGATCTCTGGCGTCCCAGAGACACTCCCCTAATGCCAGGTCTCACTGCTCCCCACACTAACCGAACAACCTCCTTTACCTTACCTATACTACCACAGAGGAGGTAGACCCAGGGAAGGAAGCCTTGTTAGGCTATCACACTCCCCCGCCGGGTTAGGCTGTACAGTCTACCTCCCCAGGACGAGCCCTCACAACAATGACACCTCCAGGAGGCTGGACAGTGATCTCAGCCCAAACAGCACTGCCAACTTCAACCAAGCCCAGGCTCCGTTTATGCGAGCTCCAGGCAGAAGCAATGCTGATACTACCTTTACTAGCACATTCACCATACTCTATTTCACACGCTACATAGCATAACTACAATGTAAGCTAAAGTTAAAGGAGATAAATGAACTCACAGGATCAGCAAACACACTCACTTTGCAGCTTGGTCTCAAACAAAATGGATTCAAATAGGCCACTCCCACACTTAAATAACCTTCCTCTTCCTGGATTTCCTTCTTACTTACACATGGCTTTCTCAGCCCAAACAGCACTGCCATCTTCAACCAAACCCAGGCTCCATACATGCGAGCTCCAGGCAGAAGCAATGCTGATACTAGCTTTCCTGTCACATTCACCATACTCTATTTCACACACTACATAGCATAACTACAATATAAGCTAAAGTTAAAGGAGCTAACTGGACTTACAGGATCAGCAAGCACACTCACCTTGCCGCATGGCCTCAAACAAAATGGATTCCAATAGGCCACTCCCACACTTAAATACTTCCTCTTCCTGGATTTCTCCTGACAGGAAGTGGATCTCTCCACCTGATCTCAAGGAGTTATGTGCCCTGCTTAGTAGTTCCCCCTGCTGGCCCCCAGCTGACATTATTTCTTCTGTAATAGATAAACTGGCTGCATTTAATTGCTTCATCTGACATTTCCCTCACTTAATGAGGTTAGGTTTAGGAAAAGAAACATGGTGGGGACGTACCTTGCGATGACTCAAAGTTCACATGGTTCTGAACAGCGACCCACTGGTGAAAGTCCTGTGTTTTAAGACCCATCCATCACACCTACCTGCTTCCAAACTGGACCGCTTGCTTCTTTTCTCCTATCAGGGCATTGGCTATGCAATCGCAGCTGTAATGCAAGAATTACTGGCTCATCATTACATGGGATATGTGCAAATTTTGGTGCATTACTTCTCATAGGAAAATGGACCAACAGTGTACAAGAACAGCCTGTGCCGAAACGCAAAATGCCTACATTTATTCTGCTGTTCATTGTGGTGGCAGAGAGAGCTCAACCCACTGCAACTCAAGAAATCAATGCATAACATAAGCACATTAAGTAATACATCTTTACCACTTTGACAACACAGGCAGCATAAACAAACATGTTACAGTACAGAAAACACAAGCAAATAAGACTACTTGCTTGAAAGACCCACTCTGACCCACTGATACTGTAAATCAAAGCATTTAGTCTGTGAAGTTCTTACTTTACAGACGGCAGATTAAAGCCTCCAACTATTAAGTACCATCCTTTATAAAGTGCCATAATTAGCTTTTCTTCCAGACTGTCAATCATTCTGTAATAAGTTGGTGTCACTTTCTCAGATGGTGGCAATCTCATTTTGGACTGCAGCTCTTCATCTCCCACATTACTGCACACTCTTTCATTACAGCTAAATGGCACTTAATGAAATTAAAGAGTTAATTTCCATAATGCTATGTGTTCACTTTAGGGACGTCTCCTTAAGGTAATCATTACTTGGCTTTAAATATATACATGATCCAAGCTGCTGACAGTTCTTCTTAAATACAGATTCCTGCCGACCTGCCGTTACAGCTGACATTACCTTCTTTAATGATAGCAATCATATTTTGGCACTAACCGTCATCCATATACATTAATGCACAATTTGTACATTACACCTAGGTGAAGCTTTACACAACATCAGAGTTAGGGTTTGGTCAATGTAGCAAATAGAAGAATAAAGTTGTGCAAAAGGTGCAAAATAAATATCTTTCAACAAGAATTGCAACAATCATTGGATCACCCACTTTGAATGTTATCACTTGATTAAGTGGTAATTAGCTTTATAGATATGGATTAAAAGGGTCCTGCTACACTTACTAATAGGTTCAGAGCACCCATTATTAGATTCATGGCTCTTCTTACCTTAACTAACTCAGTAATTTTTCCAATGTTTACACATCCCAATCACCAGAAATATTATTCACAGTGTATGTTTCTAGAAACCACGGATTTATTTTACTAAACTATTATGTAGTGGACATGTTGAAACTTTATGTTTTACCAAAACTGTGATTAACGTGTGGTTAGTGTGGCACAAAAACATTTGGTTATGGTTGGTTAAAGATCATGTTTTGGCTTGTAATACCCAGTTTTGGGACCACAATCACTGCTGGAAATGCAGGGATGTCTCGGCATAAAGCAACCAATTTTTGAGTTCCGAGTTTGGTGGTTTAAAAGGTGCTGGAAACACTGATGACTTGCTAAAGCACAACTGGTTTTGTTGTGTGCTGGTCTTGAACAGTGGTCTGCATCTTGGCAGGTGTCACATCATCCACCATTCCCTCCCTCCTTCTGATCACAAAGTCAGCTCATAGACTGCGGCCCTTTAGAAACACTGATATAACACGAATGAAACATACAAATCGTGATTTGCAGAAACATACAGCGCAAACATATTCCTCTGGCAACTTGGCTGGTATGCGGCTTAGAATTAGTAAAGAAGTGGGATACAACTAAACAAATTGAGCAAAACTGCTAAGAAAGAAAGAATTACACCGATTGGATAAAATAAAATGTGTTGCCTGCTTTTGCAATAATATGTGGAGTAAATTAAAGGAGTAAAAGCCATTAAAGTAGAGAAATAACAATTGAACTTCCTTAAAAGGCGTGAGACACCAAGGCGAACATTGGGACGCTGGTGAGTGTCTATCGCCCTGGTCAGTGTGGTGTGTCTTGCACCGTTGCCCCTTGTTGGCCTCCTTTTTTTGACCACTTCAGCATGTTCAATCAGTGGCGGAGGAGAAGACACACCCCGCTGATGAATAAAATCACTCTTATTGGCAGTTCAGTTCAGCGCACAAGTGGAGAAACGGAAGTGAGGAAAGTAAACAAAGAGCAAACTTGTTATATTAGGTGAGATTATTTTTTTTTAGCCATTGAGTTCTTTATCTGAAATGTCTCATGATGGTTAATGTGATTGTTCACTGGTGCACAATTAATATTGTTCTTTTAACATTAGATTGTGTTGTTATTGTGCTAACTAGCATCAAGACGGTCTTCTGGTTTCTTTACTTGATTGATGAATACAGACTACTGCTATCTGCTAGTATTGAGAGTTATTTCCTCTCACGCAGACGCAGAACATACTTGCTGGTTGGCCGTCAGCTGTAGTCCTTCTGGTGTTTTCATGGGCAATTTTTTAGGCTGAGGTCTGGCGATATAAGGTGACGCAGCAGGGGGCTTTCGTTACCGCTAGTTCTGTGAAGTCGGTTAGGTGTGTCTGGGCCTTCACAGGTGACGGCAGAAGAAACTACTACACATTTTCTAAGCATTAAAGTTAAGGACTTTGTCTGGAATCCAAAAACAAAATCTTTAACGTTACCATCTTGCCGCTGTTTGACATAAACATACTGGATTTTGGAAAGATCCTCTAAGCACAGTAAAATATTCTAGTGAACCAGAAGCTGTTTGTATCTGAGATTTTCAGTTTACATTTTGTCATATTACATTCTGTACCTTAGGACCTGTAATACACCAGAGCCTTCCATGTTCATCCTTAAAGCAGCACCACAGAAATATATCAAATTCTCATTTTCAAAGCGTTACATTAGATCCTTGTCTGCATCCCCTGAGTCTGAAACATATCTGATTATCATCACACCAATGTCTGGTGACAAACAGATCCTGTCTGACAGCCGCCGAGCAGATACGCTGGCAGATTCTGCACATTTGGCCCAAAGGCCCCCCGATCGAGAGTATCCACGCGTCAGGAGGATCTGACTGATCTTCCACAAAGCCTCACCTCTGTCGAGCTCCCTCTCCCTCTCTCTCTCTCTGATCCTCCCCCACAACGCCTGGCTTTGAAAATGGATAGAGATGGAGGCTGGGTAAGGACCTGCTCACAGTCAGCAAGCTAAATGACACGGACGCTTTGAAAGTGGTGCTCGCACAGCTCCTCACACAGGCTTCAAAGGACAGTCACATCGGAGGGAAAGGAAAAGTGAGCAAAGTGAGCAACATAAAGGGACAAATCACCAGCTTCTCCACATACTCTGACCTCTGGTTAGGCCTGCTGTGAGATTTACATATGCTGTTGGATGGTGGTCTCAGATGGTGCCCACCCTCAAACCAATCAGCAGTGGCAACATTGCCTCCAGGTTAAAAAATGAGCCAGAGAAGGTGTTACAGCTAAAAATCCCATAAGAGTGTTTTGATGTCCAGTTCAAGCCTGCTGGTGGCTGCATGTCACCTCAACCTTTGGACCTATCATCGACATTTAACTTAGGGGATGAGATTTCATTCTACCCATCAGGGGACCACCGTAACTTCCAAAGCTGATATTAAAAAAAGAAAAACAAAAGGAGAAGAACATTATCCATTTTTGTTTACCAAGTTTCAAGAGTAAATTAGAAAATGCTAGATCCTTTAAAGGTGCCCTGTGGAGTTTTCTTGAGAATAAAAGTTACATTTTCATTCAGCATTAGACACCAAAACTCAGTGTGTGTATCCTTGAGCTTCAACATGTGCAATGGTTTGAAGGATTTTGAATCCAGCATTGTTTACATCCATTTGACGCCAGTTTTACAAAGTGGCCAAACTGTTGCGTGATGCCATTGGGCCAAAAAAGACCTTTTCCTATAGACTTACATTATGAAAGAGAATCTGTAAATCAGAGGATACAATTTTTATTAACATCACAACCAAGATAGTGTCACTCCCAACTGGTCACATATCGCCGCTTGTTTTGACGTCCACATATGACGCTGTGTCTCTTTAACATACACTTCGTTATCACAGGAAATGTACAGTTTCTGCCTTTTCAAAATAAACTTGCATCAGTGAAACACCTCATATTTACGTTTATCTCCTTGTGCAACAAATGCATGTGGTAAGGTTTAAAAAACATCCTGGTTTGGCTCAACATTAACGCGGGAAGCAAACAATGTGCTCTTGAGTGAGTCTGGTGTTTGTTGGACCCATCCACTGCCCTATTGGGAATTTTCAGCTCCTTGAGTCACCTTGTTTTCCGGCGATGTTTCAAACTGACACCCTCCAGTGGCATTATAAACTGCTGCTACCTGGCGGCATATCATACCACAGCCAAAGGACAACTTTTCTCATCAGTGTCTAATGTGGCTATCATTGACCAAGCAGTGTTATTTGATGACTTTGGAATCAGAACGGGTTGTCACAATCTTCCAAAATGACACATTTAACTATCATGATGTGATGTGTTCAGTATTCCAAAGTCTAGAAGAGACGCACAATGAAATCTTTTCATCCCCATTGAAGTTAACGACGGCCTACACCAAAAGTTAGATGCGCAGCCGCTGTGAGTCTCCAGTACGTTTGTGCTATGTGCCAGGAGGTGGAAGATCTGGGTAATTTGATGCCATGCAAAATCGATCTTTTTTTGGCTTCATGCACACAGAGCAACTTTAATAGGAATGAACAGGGCCCCGTCTCCAATGCTGTATCCAGTTCCCTTCATACAATCATTTGCTGGTGCATTGCAACACATCTTGGCATTTTACCATCACCTGTTGATCAGTGGCATAGCGTGAAACCATTGGAAGGACTGCATATTGTGTCATACGAGTGCATGTGTGCCCTTGTGGGTATGTATACACTGAACAAAACATCGACCCACGGTGCTACTAGAGGTCAGAAACTCCACAGAGAACCTTTAATCTATACAGGTGAATAATAATGTTCTGTTTAATTGCCAAGAAGCCAAATTATAAATTTATAATTTAACGGAGACACCTGCTGCATTCACGTCATCATCGTGGCAGTATCTGACACTTAACAGTCACCCTGACAGGAAGTGATAAGGCCTCAGTGTGACAGCATTGTATATCTATAATTACTGCATGTCTGACTCTTTTATCTCAGACGTTATATTTGATGGGGATTGATGGACTGGATTGTGAGAGAAAATAGCAGCTAAGACAAAAGTTTTATTTTTCTTCATTGTTCACCGTCTGTCGTCAGCCAGCTCTCTGCCTCTGCATGAAGCCTGCTGATGTGAAGCTGTGCAGCCTGTAGTTACCACTACAGGGAGCGCGCGTGTGTGTTGTGGGGGTTCTGATTCACTGCACGTACTAAAGGTCAGAGCTTCTGCTCCTGAGCATTTTAATATTTCTGACAGACAGAGAGACAGACCTAGCCTTACAAGAGTTTTCAAATAAAAACAAAAATAGAAATGTCAGAAAGCATCGGCTGTGCCACCACAGAGCAGACAGAGCTACAGCGGGACTGTTTGAATGTTAGAGAGTGTGTGTGTGTGTGTGTGTGTGTGTGTGTGTGTGTGTGTTCTAGGGTTGAAATACAGCAATCTGTGTTCTTCTGTCATGCTGCTCTGTTTCTCCACGATAATAAACAAGAGATGAAAATAAACTTTTACAGTCTGTAGATCTGTTTTAATCTTACGACTACTTTCTAGTATTGAACTTGTGGCAAGTTGTACTAGCTAACCCTGTCTCCTGGAAATTAAGTTCACATACAACTAATTTACAAAAGCAAAAATGCTTTAAAGGATACATAATGTGTTTTATTAACATAATGTTGATTAATGACTATTTCTGGAAAGTTACAAAACTTACGATACTGCATTTGTTTTTCCCCAAAGTATCTGATCTTAATACAATATCTGATCATAACAGCCGCTGCATTATCCAACTTTTTGGTGGTTATGTTTGCCATCATAACACTATGGAGAAAAAGTATTTAGTAATACAGAAACATCATTTCTAGAAGACAGGGTTGCCACATGGAGGAATCAGTGTTTGCGGACTTCAATCCAACTGAATCCTACCAAAGTTTGAAGTTTCCTAAGAAGAAAATCGAACCACTTTAGCTTCAAGAACAAGAGACAAAACCTTTAGCGCCTTTTACACTGCCTCCTCAAGGTGGAATTTCCTGCTCTTATTCAGTCTAACCATTCTTTATAAAAGGTAAAATTGCAGAATGGGGGGACAGAGCTGTCTCGCCTTAGTGCATCAATGGAGGTAGTGATGGTGCCAAATTGACATCAGTATAAAAGAGCGAAGGACCGTGGACAAGACAGGTATGATGTTTTGTTAATGTGTTATTTGTGCAACCCACCACCGGGAGATTTGAAAGGCAGCTACCAGCAGTTAGCAGCTAACTCGAAGAAGAACAGTAAATGTCCATAAACTGGGAAAACAATGAGGTTTGGGAGTTCCTTACCCTCTGAGTAGAGGACACGATCAGCCACAGTATAACAGGGACAATAAATGATTGTTATTGCTGTGTTAATGCTATTGTTTATTTATAAAGTGTTGCTGATGTGTGTTATATGTCACATTAGAAGCCAACACTGTTATGGTGAATGTCATGCCCGTCATGCCCCTTTTGCTTCTTGGGATGCCGCTGTTGTTTGGTTCTGTGTGAAAATGCAAAGGCAGGGTAAAGAAGGGACTTTGTGTCAACCCTTTAGCACATCTCTGCATTAAAAAGCCTTTTGTTATTAAGTGTAAATTCTAATTTTCCCCAAAACAATATGTCAATGGCTGACTTGACCCCCAGTCTAACTAGTGCGGCAAGCCCCATGAAGAAACCCCCAGATATTTGACATTGAACTCGTGTCTGATTTACTTTATTTTGCTGTTGTTTCTTCCATTCTCTGGTTGAGCCAGTCCAGTAGCACTCCCAGTTTTCATGGCAGCTATCTTTGCACTGGAGAAACCTGGGCGAATACACAAAATAAACTTTGCTTTGGTACACCTGCAGCATGACAAACAAAAATGCATTGTTCCATTATTAAACAACTTTGTCAAGAGAAACCAGAAGCTCCTGACACTGAGACAGTAGAGGGAGGTAAAGAAGAACAACGACTCCTCCAGAGATTCTCAGTCCCAGCAGTGCTATTAGAAATGTTCGCTGGCTGGCAGCCAGAGGATGGACTCCGGTGCCAGGCCGTTTTCTCAACTTTTTATGGCCATTTCCCAAGGTCACTGTCTGTTTTGATTCTTGGCTGAGATATTAATTATAAAGTTTCTGCCTGTAGTTCTTTAGTTTTCAAATGTAACAAAAAAAAAGCTGTCAGTTATTTTTAGTGTGTAGAACGGTTGAATTATCAGAAGTCTCATTAGGTAGGCTGAAGCCACAGTAAACCCAGTAGGCTCTTTGTTCATTTTTAACAGGAGTGACAGACCCTCCACCCCCCACCTATGTCTAATGTCTAACTTGTGATGTGATTCAGTGCCATCTAAAAATATTTGATTTTCTTTACCCTCAGTTTGGATTTGAGTTGGTATGTTTGCTCAGAAGATGCTCTGTGCTTTGTGTCATGGTGGTGCTTTACAGTGCTGCTTTTTATAATCGCCACAGTCTTGAAACACACAATAAGACATGCTGGTTTTGGCTCTCAGTCACTGACTCTAGTTGCAATGCTTATTGGAATGAACAGATTGATTGGCTGAGTAGCATGGATGGATTAGTGAATGGGCATACTGGGCACAGGCCTGAGGCCCAAAGTGTCAGGGGTCCCAGTGGCTGTCATGTGCAAAATGTCACTCAGAAATACGTGTGCTGACCTGGAAGAGACTTATGGTGTGTCTCAAATCACATACTTCTGTTAGTACACTTCCATGTAGTATACTGCGTGCACTATGTACTCATTGGCGTAGTGCACAAATTTCGACAGGGTAGTGTTGTCTCAAACCAAACACGGCTGTTATATTAACCCAATAAACATACTGCTGGCTTATACCCCACAACAGCATAGTGGTGCTTAGTGCAAAAAACACATGTATTTGTACAATGCAGCGACATTCACGGTTGCACAGTCCTCGGCCGCTATTTCCAGTTTGAAAAGTGGACCCTCCCCTTCCGCTACGTAGCCAAGATGGCGACCATTGAGGGCGAGAAGTGTCCATAGTTCCACACTCCACTTCTTGACCGTTTTGAGTGCACCATCCGGGTACTCATAGTGCACTGCATTTTCCATACTTCTCAGTGTGAACACACTTATGCACTCAGATAATTAAGTGTAAGTACAGAAGTACGCGATTTGAGACACAGCATTAGAATGACCACAAAGAGTCACAAAACAACTGCAAAAAGACAAAGAGACTTACAATGACTAAAGGGGCAAAACAACCAGAAAGGGACACAAATGACCAAAAAGAAATGTAAACAACTACAAAGAGACTCATAACAACTACAAAGAGACACAAAGAGACTCAAAATGACTACAGAAAGGGGCAAAACAACCACAAAGGGACACAAAATAACGACAAAGACACTCAAAATAATGACAGAGTGACACAAAATAACCATTAGGGGACACAATACAACCACAAAGAGACTCAAAATGACTACAAAGAGACACAAAGAGACTCCCAACCACTACAAAAAGAGGCAAAACAACCACAAAGGGACATAAATGACCACAAAGAAATGTAAACAACTACAAAAAGACTCATAACAACTACAGAAAGGGTCAATACAACCACAAAGGGACACAAAATAACCATTAGAGGACACAGTACAACCACAAAGAGACTCAAAATGACTACAAAGAGACACAAAGAGACTCCCAGCCACTACAAAAATAACTTCAAAGGGACATGAAATGACTACAACGAAAGGTAAACAACTACAAAGAAACTTAATAAAACCACAGAGAGATGTGTAATGACTACAAAGAGACACAAAACAACAACAAAAAGAGGATAAACAACTACAGAGTCTGTGTGTGTTGCTCATATGTCCCAAAGGTGGTGGGGCCTTCTTCATGTCTGTGCCCTGGGGCACACTGTCTCATAATCTGCCCATGCTGAGTAACATTACTAAACCCATGCTACAAAAGAGTCAAGAGTGTGCCAGGGCTGACGTCAAAACCCGGAAGTTTAGCATCGCGCTGGTTCCCGGAAGAGAAAGTGAATGTGATTTTTGCATTGCGTTTTGGATTATGTCAGAAAATAAGCTCTGTGGCTAACACAAGTTTATGATACTTACAGGTTTTGTTCAGAGAGATAATCTTCACATATGAACACCTTTCATAACGCATTTGAAGCTTAAATGCGATCGCCAGAAGTAAAAAGCTAACGTTAGGCTTTAATGGACTACATGACTACTCCACGGTCGCATGACTCTTGACGTCACCGCCACTAAGCTTTCAACTGATTTCGGCCGCTTTATTTTAAAAACATTGCATAATGGGGAAATCGGACTGTTTAAGCTAAATAAGAAGCTGTAATGGCGGACTGCCAGCACTCTCGCCTGTTCGGGGGTGATGACGTTTAATGTTCCCGACAGGGTTTGTAGTCATATTGAGCAACTTGTTAGCAACCGCCTTTTTTACGACACGTAAAAGCTTCAAAATTCACAAGTAGGGTATTTACTGACGTGTTTTATGTCGTAGAACAAAACCTGAAACTCGCTTAAGCTTTTGTTAACCACAGACCTTATTTGAGGCATTTTACCAAAATCCCATTCAAAAAACGTATTGACTTTTAGACGAGAGAACTGGAAGTGCTAAAAGCGCTAACAGAGTTCCGGGTTTACTGGCACAGTCTATGGTGCCAGTTAAAAGAAAAACGCTCCATCAAAATGTATTAATTCTTAATCATTTATAAGCTATAGGTCTGGGTCCGGATAGGATGGGGTCTGGTTCTGGACTGGGACGTGGCGAGCTATGGCGGGTTAACGAGGGGACACATTTTGGTCATTCTGCTACAAAGGGGGATGGTGTCCCCCCCTCGTCCCCGCTTGTATTGCCTGCTGTGTATGCATACTTAACAAGACACTGCTGCATCACTCCCCCAAAAAATTAAAACTGTATTGTACTGAAGTACACCTAAAGAGTAGCTGCACCCAGTTTTAAAATCTGGCTTTCACTGACAACCAGAGGTGACAACATGCCCTTTACAAGTAATTTCTTCCTCTAGTTAAAATGAAATAGTCTATAAAGTAGCAGTACTTAAAATATCAGTAATATATCTCGACACTTTCTCTGCCCCTGCTAATAAATCAGATCTGATGAAAGCAAGCAGCCAAGAACATTTGGTGAAATGCTGAGATGTGTTTTAATTTTGTTGAATAAATCAGACCTGCCATGAGATAATCCAACGACCAGGATACTTCTCTGGGTTTGTTCAAAACAAGCCCAGAATTAGCTTTCGTCATGTGACACATCATGTTTAGTCTGGCCTCTTTTACACAGCTGGCTTTATCTGGAGTTTTACATTTTCAGGCATTGTGTTACAGGTTCGTACTGTGGAATACATCCTATTCAGTTCCTACTTCTGTGCAGCCTCACATCTTATCTAGCCTTGTTGTGGCCTGAGTAAAGGCATGGGGAAGGTATTAACGGGTGAGAAATGGCATTTGAACAGGTGTAAATCACAGCAGAGAGATTAAGTCCTTGATTTACTGTCCTTCCCTCCCCGCGAGAGAGGGAGTGCGACGAGAAAGAGGAAAAGATAAAGACATCAATCATGATCTCTTGGCGAGGCTTTGTTCCTTTGTATTTGTCCTCTTTCTGGTGTCCTCGACGTTGTTTTGCTTTTTTCTTTTCATGTGATAACGAGGAGCAAAACTATTGCTCAGTTGCCAACACCACAAGACAGTGTGGGGGCCTTTGGGTGCTCTGTGTGTAATCCATATGAACCCAGTCAATTTAAACAACCCTGTGATTCTGACACGCACAGTATAGTCAGCGGTGTGACCAGTAGCATCACACCACTTTGTTTCAAGTGCTACCTCTGAGCACCACCGATGTGTGGCTATGAACGGGGAAGAAAGACATTTCTCTTTAAAACTCTAATGTGGTACATTCACTTATCTTATTAGTTGATCTTTTGATTATTTGATCCATCATTTAATCTATAAACTGTTTGAAAAAATACTGAAAATACAAGTTCCCTGAGTCCAACATGTGGTTTTCAGCTTGCTTTGTTGTTTGACCAACAGTCCATAAGATATTTTATTTACAGTGATACTCACACAAGGAAGCTGGAATCATTTTTTAAAATCACAAACAAAATATTCATCCATTTTTTTTTCTTAACATGTACAAGAGCCATGGACTTGAGACTTGAACTTGAGTTAAAACATGAGATGGAAATTTTTAAAACACACCCACTGATCTGCGTCAAAATTCTGACTGTGTCAGAAAGTTAGGATCAAATCCCCACAACGTGAGGTCTGCTATCGCCAACCCCATTGCCAGAATAAATGTTGGCATTGTACGCTTCTGTAGCCTAAATAACGAATGCATTACATTTGTACATTATTACGTCTATGCTTTGGTCATGTTTAGGCACAACCATAACCACTTGGTTATTGTTAGGAAAAGATCATGTTTTGGCTTTGAATACTAGGTTTTGGGGGCACAGTCCCTGCTGGAAACACAGCGATATCTCAATGAAAAACAACCACATTTCATGCCACTATCCCGGCTGGAAACGCAGTGATGTGTCACTAAAAAATAACCACTTTTTGTGGCACTATCTGGACTGGACAGCTGTGTTGTCTTGGTAGAAAAACAACCATTTCTCATGGCACTATCCTTTAAGTAGAAAGTGGTTTCTGGCACAACTTCACTGATTCACAAGGTGCATGGAGAGTGAGGAAACACTGGAAAATGTCAAAAGAACTCCAGCAACACTCCGACACACAGCGGCTTGTGCCCTTCATCAGGGTCATCGTGGCACTATCCTACCAGGAAATTTAGCAATGTCTTGTTAAAGGACGACCTCTTTTTGTGCCACTATCCTGGCAGGAAAAGCAGCAATGTCTCTGTCAAAAAAAAAAAAAAAAGAGCAATTTTGTGGCAAGATTGCAGCTGGAAATGCAGTGATGTCTCGGTCAAAGCAATTGCATTTTGTGACACTTTCTTAGTTGGAAACGCAGTAATGTCTCATTAAAAAAACAACCATTTCTCATGGCACTACCCTACCAGGAAATTTAGCGATGTCTTGATAAAGGACGACCTCTTTTTGTGCCACTATCCTGGCAGGAAAAGCAGCAATATCTCTGGAAAAAAAAAAAAAAAAAAAAGAACTACAGCTTCGCGTGGCACCATCGCAGCTGGAAATGCAGTGATGTCTCGGTCAAAGCAACTGCATTTTGTGACACTTTCTTAGTTGGAAACGCAGTAATGTCTCATTAAAAAAACAACCATTTCTCTATCCTGGCAGGAAATTCAGCGATGTCTTGTTAAAGGCCAACCTCTTTTTGTGCCACTAACCTGTGAGGAAAAACAGTAATGTCTCAGTATAAAAAAACAACCACTTTTTGTGGCACTATCCCAGCTAGAAATGTAGTGATGTCTCAGTACAAAACAACCACTTTTCTTTGCACTTTCTTAGCTGGAAATGCAATGATGTCTCACTAAAAAATAACCACTTTTGTGCAATATTAGGACTGGAAAGCTGTGTTGTCTATAGAAAAACAATCATTTCTCATAGTACTTTCCGACCAGGAAATTTAGCGATGTCTTGTTAAAGGACGACCTCTTTTTATGCCACTATCCTGGCAGGAAAAGCAGCAATGTCTCGGTAAAAAAAAAAAAAAAAAAGAACTACAGCTTCTTGTGGCATGATCGTAGCTGGAAACGCAGTGATGTCTCGGTCAAGCAATTGCATTTTATGGCATTTTCTTAGTTGGAAACGCAGTAATGTCTCATTGAAAAAACGACCACTTTCATGGCACTATGTCTTTTTGTGCCACTATCCTGTCAGGAAAAGCAGAAGCAATGTTGAAGCATTGTTAAAGGACGACCACTTTTTGTGGTACTACCACAGCTTGAAATGCAGTAATGTCTCATTAAACTGACTAAAAGCTGTGTTGTCTTAGTAAAAAAACAACCATTTCGCTATCCAGACAGGAAATTCAGCAATGCCTTATTAAAGGACAACCTCTTCTTGTGCCACTATTCTGCCAAGAAAAGCAGTGATGTCTTGGTATAAAAAAAAATACAGCTTTTTGTGGCACCATCTCTGCTGGAAACACAGCAACAGTCCACATGCAGTGATGTCTCACTAAAAACCAGTCTGTTTCTGGTCTGCAGCTTGGCAGGCATCTCCCCCTCCATCATTCACTCCACCTCCTGGTGACAAAGTCACCTCATATATTATATGTCACTTTAGAAATGTTGATATGATATGTATGAAAGGTATTTTCTTCTGGTTAGTGGGCTGCTTTTACCCACATTCACAAACCAATCAATCAGAGTGAGGCATTACGTCCCTGTGGCATTGTTTCAGGTGGTCGTTAGCTGATGCAGCTCATCTGCTCGGCCTCACCCTACAGCCTTTATAAGCTGAGCTCCCTGCTGTTTCTCTTCCTTATGACTCATGTGCAGCATCTCACACACCCATGCTCAGATTTATTTATTTATTTTACTCATCTTGATTAAATGATCAATCGTTTGGTCTATAAAATGTCAGGAAACAGCAAAAAATGCTCATCCTGATTTCCCAGAGCTTAAGTTGACATTTTCAAATCGCTTCTTTAATCTGCAAACAGAGAGTGAACGTAGAGACACCTCGACTCACCTGCTGCAGCCGAGCCTTGTGTGAAATATGGCGGCTCCTTCTCACTTTAGTGAAAATTAAAGACAAACTTTGTCTTGCGTTACAGATAACTGATTAGTGTTCTTTTAACAGTGTCCGCATGTAGTATGAATATTACTGATCTAACCCAAATTTCACACTTGGCTCATTAAAATAAGTCTGTCCCTGAATTAATGTCTCTCGCTGCAGAGACGGAGAGGCTGAGTGCTGCTGGAACCCTGCCAGGTGCTTCAAGTGTAATAATGTTGTGAATCACTTTCCACAGAGGAGAGGTAAAGTCAGGGCAGAGCACACTTTAAAAAGAGGTGATGTTCAGGAGGTTTTTACTACTGAATGCACTTGAAAGTATGCAGCCGGCGGAAACAGGCGCACAGTCAAAATATACACTGGGTAATATTACTGAGACTGTAGTGTATTTGTATGGTTTAAAAATAGTAACTTTAGCGCCGGTAAACATTTGGCTTTTTAGCTGTCGCTTTGTTGGACAGTTAGTTGTCTATCTGATGTTTGGTGCTGAGATGGAGGCACACACTTGTCTGAGTTTGTTATCAGGAGGCAAACAACAGTCCTGTACCTGGAAATACTCACTAGAGCAGAAAATATGGATTAATCCACCTCTGGAAAAGGATCTCTTGTCTCTTAACGTGAAACAACAACAACTGTAACACTACACTACAGCTGTTTTAGGAAGTTACTGAGACATCTCCTAACATTTAACCACATATTTGTGAGCCTTCTTTAAGATGTACGTATTCAGTCGTGGGTTTGGAGTCTCAACAATATTTTCTTTACTTGTGTGTGCATGGGAAAAAAAGTTGACTTGCACAAAATCCTCGTGTTTCAGTCAATTTCTTACATTTTATTACTGTTGCACCATTTATACAAGTACATATAATTTTGAATGCATCAATTTCCATATCATCTTTTTGTTTTGTTTTTGAATGAACGTGTGGTGTGGAAATAGCAGTGGTGAGACATGGAATGAAAATATCAACTGTAGTTGCCATGGATGCAGACTGAGAAATTATTTTTTTTATTTTTTTTTTCCACTTGACCAAAAAGACAGGACTACAGGTTCACCCAACCACGGACATGCAATTTACTGAGTCAAGAGAGGAAGAAAAAGTGAACCGAGTGACACACAATGCTCCTCAAGTGTTTGTTTCTGCTACGGTTTGACAAGTGCTGGGAGGAAAACGCTGCGTGTCAGTCGGATGAAACAGAAAAGTTGGCAGATGGATGGCTGAGATGAATAAATATATAGATATATACCTACATATATGCAAAGGTGAAATAAGGAAAGTACATTGACTCAAGCACTGAAGATAAGTACAATGTAAGGGTGCTGGTATCTTATGCAACTGTTACTATTACGTAAAACCCTCAAATATTTAGTCTGTCTGACCGTTCATAATATTTACTCTGATATTTATTGTCCTACAATCTTTCCTTTCTCTTTCTTCTTCATTTCCTCTGTCCTTGCTTGTGTATCTCCGTTCTTCCTTCCAGTCCATCACAACTTCTTTCCTTCCTCTCTTTATTCTGCTCTTATAACAGCGTCCTTCCTTCCTGCTGATCCTAAAGTGCAACAATCCCCAAAACTAGAGATACAAACTCTTTCTACTGCCACAGAGTATTCTCTAGTAATATTGCTTTTACTTGAGTCAAAGATTTACCTCTTTTCTTCTGTCTCTGCACACATGTACACATACATGATATATATTCAGGAAAAGTAAAGGAAAATGCATGATGGATGAAAATGACAAAATCAGAAGCTCCCTTTTCATGTGCAAGGCTTTTCCATCCCATAATGATAGTGTGGTGTACGGGTGCCATAGGGACATGGACCACAGTAGATTGAGTAGGTTGCTGATGATCGTTCACAGAAATCTCACCCCTCCTGTTCTCCATGGGATCAGACTGCTGAGCAGAACAGCCGGTACATGATCTCGTCTGTGGTGTTTTTTACCTGCTTAGATACCAAAGTGGGGACGCTCACTCCACGCTCACTCCACAGGACAGACTGCTTTATGTTTCCGCTATAATCATATGAAGGGTAATTATGAATGCCAACTTCAGATCGATCTGCTGGTTTGCCTTTGTTGACAAATTTGTTATAACTGGGCATAAAATTGCCAGACAAATGGCAAACTCCAACATCTGAGTACATATACATAAAGAGTTTGGAGGGTTTTTTTAACTATGTATGAGCATGTAATGCTTTAACTGGTCTGGAAACAGGAAAATCCCCCAAAGTTTCCAATTTTAATTATTTAATTTCCAAATTTAATTCCAAAATTCCAGAAATTGCTCTTAATTTCTCTACAAATATAACTTGTGGTAAGCTCATGTTCACACCTTCCATCACTGTCCACTATATCAATATACTTTTACAATATACTTTCACTTCTTAAGTATATTTAGTGGCTAACCTTTCACTTAAGTTAAATGCAGGACTTTTACTTACAGTATGTGTAAGTATGCCTACATTTTTATCTTAAGTAAGTGAAAGACTCAAGTTCTACAGTCCAGAAACTGAAGGCAATCACAGAAAAGAGCTGAACTCCGGACGTCTCCTGATGATGCAGCAAACGTCACCAACTTGGTTGTCTAAGCAGGATCAAACTACCTCTGAGACGTGATTGTAAAATCTGTTTCACCCCGGTCAGCAGGAGATATGTCTTTTAAAACAAAAAACTTCTAAAATTTGTCATCAGATTTGGACGGAGGATTAGAGATTTCTCTCAGACTTTCTAAGAGCACCGCGGAGATTTTTCCAGCGAGGCTCTGCAGATTTTATAAGTGTATTACAAATGTTAAAAAACCACTTAGTTCACTTACAATATACCTAAGGGTTTCAGTACAAAATCTAGAAGTTTATCTGAAAAATTCCTACGACTGTTTTATACGTCTAAGAATGTGTTTTGCTCTGCAAAGCCAGCCTTTTTTGTCAACCTCCGAAATGTCTTAGAAGGACGGAGTGTTCTCAGTCCTCACAATAAATTTAACCTCCCTTTTTAAAGGTTCTTATCAGTTCTTGCCGTACAGGAAAAGTGGTGTGTAACCACAAGAGGAAAATTGATAGCAACACAACCCAACAATACCAAAAAGTTGGGGGAGGATGGGTTAAAAAAGGGCGCAGCCACAATTCCACGGCAATGAAAAACTTGAGGCTAAAGTCGAGAGCATGATACACTGAAGAGGAGGATGAGTGGAAGGGGGAGAGCTGAAAAGTGGACGTACCCAGCTGGTAAAGTGATTTCTTAACCCCCTCCTTCCCTCAGTCCTGTTTCCCCAAATTTTGTGCCGTCCACAGAGCAGAAGGTGCAGGTGGATGTTTGAACGCAGGCCTACTGTGAGCTGAGATGGGAGTCGGGTTAAACCTCTTGACCGTATGAGGGAGAAGGATGATGGATGAGGGATGGCGAGGCGTATGGCCGACACAGACTCGTATCAAAGTTCAAATACTACAGCAGAAAAAAATAGAATAAAACATAACAATAATAATAGCAATAATCATCTGCAGCGGTGGGAAACTTCTCCAGGTGGTTGCTCCAGTCCTCCTCAATCAACAAATCATTATCATTACAATTATTATTATTATTGTTATTATCATAATATGGGTGGGCTAGTTAATTTCATTTTCATTTTTTTTAATCGTCATCGTCGTTGAGTTAGGTACTTTATTTTTTCATTTCCGAAAAGAAGCTGTCCATTAATCTTGAACTGCTACGGTTTGATCCTTGCTTGGTGCCTCTGTGGCGTTCGCCTCCTTGGCTGGAGGTTCGGCGGCTGGTGTTGAACTAGGGGCTGCGGCGGCCTCCTTCGCCGGTGCGGGAGCCGCCGCCGCCTCTGTGGGCTTGGGGTCAGGGGAGGCAGCGGGGGCCGCCTCGGCTTTGGCTGCTGGTGCCGCGGGGGCCTCAGTCTTTTTGGCGTCGGCCTCATCTTTACTCTCAGCTGCAGGTGCCGCGGCCTTAGCCTCGGGCTCCTTGGCGGCAGGGGCCGATTCTTTGGCCGGGGCGGCTGCAGCTGGTTTCTCCTCGGCCTTGGCGGGCTCTGCGCTCTTGGGCGCCTCTGTTTTCGGCTCAGCGTTGGCAGCAGGTTTCTCGGGCTCCTTTGAGGCCGGAGTGGCATTCTTATCCTCCTCTTTGGGCGCAGCAGCATCTGCTGCCGGCGCCTCCTTGGCCGCTGTGTCGTTCGCTACCTCCTTAGTGTCGGTGGCAGCTGGGGCCTCGTCTTTGTTGTCTTTCGGTGCTTCGCTCTCCTCAGCAGATGCCCCCTCTGCTTTAGCATCCTTGTCTTTGGCCTTGTCATCATTTACGTTGTATCCCTTCTTCTTTTTGCTGAGCTTGCCTCCCATTTTGGATCTCTGGCCTCTGAAAGAGAAAGGGAAGCAAAGAATTTCAGCACTATTGAAGCCGCCATTCATTCACAATAAGAAACAAACTCATACCACAAAAATAAATCAAACAATAAACCAAATGCAAGAATGGCAAAAATCATGTCTTTGAGCACACTGGAAGCTCTCGATAGAAATAAATGAAAGATCACAACCAATGAGTGAGTGATGCTTCAAGCAACGCTCTTCTTCAGAGAATGATTTTTGATGAAGAGCAATCTCTCTTTGTGGAAAAACTGAATCAGTTTTTTACACCAGCTGCCTGTCAGGCTACAGACTTTTCTGTATGAGACAGCAGGTGCAGGATCTGACATCTCTGCATGAGCTTTCATAAAGGAAGAGACCAAGAAAAAGAAAATGGTCATAGAAATGATATGCAGTAGCCATGCATTTATGAAAAAACATCTCCCATTTTGCATTTTTGATGCATGCGCTCAAACCGAAGCACATGCTCCTCAGAGAGCTTCCCAGCGTGATGTTTTCTTCTTTCAGAGCAGGCAAAGCTTATTTAAACATGAGGACAGGAAACAGTCGCGTGGGTTCAAATGCTACACGGAAGAAAAGTGAATGAAAACATAAGTCTGAATCTGTAATGTTCGTCTTGAGAAAGATGCTGAAGCCTTTACTGTAGAAATTTAAGACACAAACGTAGATGTATATTCCATCAACGCGGACCACAGAAACTCTCAACACATATCGTCTCTCACCTCTCAGATCAAGAACTTCTAATTCAAATGCATGAAAAAGTGCTTCCACAGCTGACATGCCAAGAGCAAGAGGAAATTAAAATGTTACTGAGACAACACTCCTATCAAATAGCATTTTAAGTTCCTTGGCTTATTGACTTCACACCTTACAGAGATGGTAGTAATACATTTTAATGCTTTTTGCATGATACTCATGTAATAAATTAGACTTCTCATATTCATTCTCAATGACCAGTTACTGTGCCATCTTGGTCAAGTGGAAAGATCAAGTTGGTCAAGTTCATGATTTACAAAAAAACACAACTTTTTTTATTAGTATTTTTATTTCAAGGGCCGAAGCACCAAATGGAGCGAGGAGCCTCTTGAAATGCAGGAAATTATTGTTATATTTCTGAGAAATAAATCACTATTTGGAGTGGCTAAACATGCTCACATATCAGATGTGGTGAAAAATTCTTTGGGTCACACACTGATTTCAAAAACTGGCTTGGAAGCGCCCCTACAGAATCTCTACGAAACAGCCCGAAGCTGGTCTCACTTGCATGTATAAAACTTGCTAGGCACATGTAACATGCCAAGACATACAAAAAAGTCTCCCGGAGCCATACCCTTAACCCAACAGGAAGTCTGAATTTTCCATGTAATTTTGGTCAATTTTTGGACAGAGTCCTCCAAGAGATTTAATCTGATAGACTTCAAATTTTGTCTGTACCATCTAAAGACCTTCCACATGAAAAGTTATCAAAAGCTTGACTTTTTGTCGAACCGTGTGACTGTAGCAAGGCATCAAACTTACATGTTTCGCCAACAAACAGGAAGTGAATTTGTAACTCCAAGATACATTGTCCAGGCACCCCTGAATTTCACACGTTGGTAAGAGTCCCATCCTGAACACATCTACATTAGAGTTCTCGCGCCCAATACTGGCAACAGGAAATGACATGTTTTATGCTTTCTGATGAACATTGTAATTTTCATCAAATGGTGTGGCGTGGCGGCCATCTTGCCATAAACAATTAAGATGTTGTAACTTGAGCATACAATGTCCAATCTACCTACTAATAACAGACTATATCATGTTTTTATAGTTTGGCATAATACTCCCCGAAGGGTGACCAGATCCACCTCTAATTTGTGTGAGTTTACATTGAATGATGTTGCCATGGCTACGCCTTATTCGCCATGAAACAGGAAGTTATTCTAACTTCTAACCTGCTCGTCTAATCTGCCCCAATTTTCATTTGTTGTATAAGGCTCCAGGCCTGAAGGCATCAACATGCAAATGCGGTATCATTGTGACTGTGCCACCTTTTGGCAACAGGAAGTAAGCCTTGTCAGACAATTATCTTTTGATTTGCATAAAATGTCCATGGTTTGGTCTACAACTGATTTACACCAACATGACATATAATAAGAGTGTTCTCAAGCACCACATAATAGACACAGTAAGTGGTACAAAATTTGAAATAGGTCATTTCAGCGCCCACGCTCTACAAGGATATTCTGTCTCACTCCTGCATGCAGTGTCTGACTTTCACAGAAATGAAAAGCCCAGCAGTCGTTGTCCTGCCTGGACCCCCGAATGCGTGAAGATGTGAGGGGCTGTTCAGCGCTGCTTGCAGCTTTAATTGTTATTTATTACATTTTGGCCCTCTGGGCAGCATAATAATAACACTTGTCCATGTGCATCACTCCCCAGATCTCCTCAGTGCTGATCTTTGTTTATCCTGATGGGGAGTGACACGTTTTTTGATGCCAAATACACTTTCTGTACGCATCTGCACAACTTCAGTGCATTCAAATTACTAAAAACATGTACATCCTTACTCCCGGTGGCATTCAGCTGTGCAGATAATTTTGGTTTCATTTTTACATATTTTAAGATTTCTCTCCTTGCAAACATATAACAATTACAAAAAAGTTTTAAGGGAAACAAATTATGTTTCTTTTTCATCAGCATAGTGAAGAAATATTTCAATAAACATGTCTGAAAAACCCAGAAATGTCCATAATGAACGTATCTGGAAAACATCCACTATCAAGATGGGCAAATAAACCAAAATTGTACGCCTGAATTGGTACCACGATGTGTAGGAGAGAAATTGTTTTATATGTAATTTAGGTGAAATGATCCTTTAATAATGAACTCATTCCACATGAGTAGGTTGACTGAAATGTACTTAAATAATCAGAAAATATGGCAAAGCTAGGAGCAGTGTCCAAATGGTTGCAGATAGTGTACCATGTAAAACATCGCATCATCAACAAAGAATTTTTTTTTCTTTTAGCAAACTGAATGAAATCAATGGATCCATAGAGCTGTGTGAACGGACAACAATGTGTTTCATGTGATTAAGACCTGTAGGTAAACAGTCATTGAACAGGTACTGTAGATAGCTGTGTGTGGAGGCAGGCTCACCACACACACACACACACACACCTGCAGATTTCTGGCTCTCTCCTTCAATTGAAGCTTTTTTTTCATGGATATCACCATCTGTCTGCTCGATGGGGGAGAGGACTTCAATACCACAACAAATCAGGCTTATTAAGAGCAAAGACTCCAGAACGGTACAATTTGTTGTTTGAAATATGAAGTCTGCATGTTGATGCTTCAAACTGCCAGAAACAACTTGGCAGTCTCTTGTGCTCATTAGGAAAAGCCAGAAAAAATGTGCTGTGAATGTTTTCAATTCCACATCTGAATATCCAAACTGCTGTATCCGCTGTAGAAAAAAAGATCTTATTTCCAGTCTTTAAATATTTGTACATTTACTGTCCTTAAAAAGCAACAAGCTTAGGTTCATGACTAGATAGACCTCAGAGAGCACAAAGTGACAGTCATGTGAACATGTGCCAGATCTCTTCCATGCATTCAGCTATGTGCAGCAGTTCATGAGAATAGTGAAAATAATCCAAAATGCATCACAGTGATAAGAAATAAAATCCATGCCTTGATTTAAATGTTGTCACTGGTGTAACAGTCTTTCCTTGGATCTATGCAAAGCATCTGTGATATCCGAGAATTGATTTTTAAAACACTTTTAACTGTCTACAAATAGGCACAATCCTCCCTTTTGAAAGCAGCGACCGGTCACTTAAAAACAACCATTTTTGTTTTTTGTTCGTCTCAAACAGTCTGCAAGTTGGCAGGCATCTTTCCTAGATGTCATGCCATCCACGATCCCTTTATACCTTGAGATGAAAAAGTCAGCTCATATACTACATCACTTTACAAATGTCGATATAATACATATGAAACTGTTTTTAATTTAATGTGTTATGTTCAATGATGGTTATTCTAAACTGTTCTTTTTTGTCTTATCCTATATTATGTAATTTAGAAAGCATTTGCCTTGTACTGCTGACTAAAAAGCAAACAGAAACCTCCTTGGTTTCTCATTTTCAGTTTCTCACACGGTAAATTGTGCATTTTGGGAAGAAGCTATTTATTTTAAAGAAGGTTTCATTCTCTTATAATCTCTATGGGTCCTACTTTTGGGGGTATTCGACATACAATGAGTTATAAAGGTATGAGTAATACAAAAAACTTGAATATGTGTGGTCTCTAAACAAGCCCAGAAGTCTTTAACTAGTATGCATGGCACTTTGCAATGTACACATCTCAGATTATAAATATTACTAAATTGCTAATATTTTTGCTCTTATAAAAATCTGTTTCAAAATGAAACAGAAACTGAATGATATAAAATGAGAAGTCAGCATATGCAAAACATATTTTTTCGTGGTGATTTCGATGGACTAACTTCACAATATCCTGAGATTCTCCTTCATTTATGTGTCTGGCACCAAAATCATCCGTTTGTCCATCTGTAAATGTGAAATCTGTCAAAACGTCTGTGAAGGCAGACGTGACCTTTTCCTCCCAAACAAACCAGACCACTGAGAGACTCTGCTGGCTACTCACAGATTCGCCCTGTGAATGGAACAGAGCCGGCGGTGAATCCACTCAAAATGCTAATCACCTCCTTGCCACCGACTGAATTACTCCACTATTCATGCAAAACTCCCCTGAACGTCCAACAGTCGGTATCTGCCAGGGCCGCCGTTCCTGCCGCAGCTTTATACGGGCCACAATGGAGGTCTCTCCGCTACATCACATCATTTGACTCCCGGCTTGTGCTGCCAGTACAATGACTCACAATCATCTGAGCAGACAATGGCTTCTTTTCAACCAAAGGCACGCTTTCTCACTGCTGGGCGTGTGGTTTTAGTGTTTGAAGAGCTGGGGCAGGGCCGAGACAACCTGGAGAAAATGCCCTGGGGTGCACAAAAGACTTAATTTAACCTGCACTCTGCAGTCAGGGAAGCACAAAAGGAAGTCTGATCTGCCAGCTGTGAACTCCCAGCATCACTTTATATGGACAATGGTATCAGTGCCGAGGAAAACCTCAAGTCTACTGACCTGAAGTGTGTAAAAATTAGGTGAAAGGGGTATTTAAAGGCCTTAAAATTACTCTGAAAATTAAGTTCCTGAATCAGACAGCTTGAAAGTGCCAATCAGCAAACAGTGAAACCTACAGAGCCCTAAGGAAAAGAAAAAACAACTATGAGCAATGAGTCAACAAGTCAATGTCCAATGTTGAAACTAATTTTAACTTGCCATTGCACCTAAAGATCGTTTCATCTTTAAATTAATGGCGTTAAATGGATTTTTTGACCTTTCAAACGCACCCACAAGGATTTGGAATCAAGTGTCTCAATCCTTTTAGACACAGCTTCATTGTTACAGCTATAAAAAGCTAATCTTCTAACCGTGTCAATCCCTGATCCCAATCGCTGTGGAATCAGTGACCAAGGTTGATCTGCTGTTTGGAAACCTCCTATTCCTCTGTTAAGCTATTAGCCTGACAGACTCCACCTGACATTCGTAAATTTCTCTTTTAATTTCTGGCCCTGCACAAAATCGTCTGCATCTCTTTTCAGAGTTACACTTCAGAGATTTTAAGATTTATCTATAGAGGAAATTTCCTTTCAAAGTCTGTGCGAATAAACACTCAGAACGGGCAACACACAGGATAGAAACAGCAAGAAAATCACAGTAACACAGTACAAGTCGAAGGCAACAATGGCTGAGGGCACAAAACTGCTCCCAAAGTGAGTCAGGAGGAGGCATGGATTGAGGAGGTGGCGGAGGTTGTGTGCTAATGTCAGTGCTCTGCAAGTGGTTGCAGTGTCAGTGAGGTCTGACAGGCTAGGAGTGGGGAGCCAATTATGTTGGAAGATATATTAGTGATTTTTTAGGAGGCTGTTTCTCTTGGTGAAGGTGAGCATGGTGAGATAGCAGGTGGTGCAATACAGGAGGATTGGTTCAATAATGCTACAAAAAAGAAGGAGCAGGAGGTGGGGTTTGACTGTGAGTCTTTGTTGGCAGTGTTTATGGATGTCTGTGGTGTCCTGATTGAAGCTTGGTTTATTGTCCATGATGATGCAGAGGTACTTAAAGCTCTCCACCATCTCCACTGGTTGGCTGTTGATGGTGGTGGGGCAATGAGGGGTGGAGAGTTTATTGAAGTGCCACGTGTCAAAGATGAGCTTCTTCGTCTTGGTGTTGTTGAGGAGGAGGTGACTATTCAGCCTGTTTGTTATGCTGTCAGCAACTACCACAATATAAAGATCGAGAACGTCTGTATAGGGAGGGTAGATGGGTGGGTCAAACAAACACCGGACTTTCACCTGGGAGCCCGCTGTGTGAACTGTAAGCCAAACCATGATGGGTTTTTTTTCTAAACCTAATCACATGCTTTTGTTTCCTAAAACTAAGGAAGCAGACCTAAAAACTAAGTGTTATATCTACGCTGTAAGTTCATTTTGAACAACACTGTATGCTGTAACAAACATTAACTGGCACGTTGTCCCTGAACGTCTAGAACAAATGCAGGAGGGTACCTAGGGCGCCACATTTACACGTGTAGGTTCACTGACAAAGCGGCGGTACTTGACAGCAGCAGAGACTTTTACGTTACCCAATACCCAACTCATGAACTTTGAAGCTTCTACATGTCTTAAAAAAGCTGGTTGCTAACAAGTGGCTAAATGAAACTACAGAACTTCATCACGGCAAACACGGCTTTACAGTCGTGTTATAGTGATGACGTTATTTCATGAGACAGTAGTGTGGTGTGTTTATAGCCTAACGTTAGCTTGTTATTGCTGGTGATTGCATTTAGGCTTCAAAATCATTAAACTAGTGTTCATTAGTGAAGATTATCCTTCTGAACAAACATGCAAGTATTATAAATGTTTGTTTGCCACAGAGCTTATTTTCGACAATAATACAGAATCCAATGGGAAAATCCCATAGGCTTTTTGGCAAGGATACCAGTGCGACATATTTCTGTGAGATCACATTGCATTGTTTCTTTTAAGGCACTTCTAAATGACCTATTCTGTGATTTCGGGAGGGGAGACTGGGCAGTATAATGAGTCGCATTATCAGACAATTTTTACACACTACTGAGACTCGTTTAAGAATCTGCACTCACCCTGTTTTTAAATGCAGTCTTTACAGACCTCAGTGAAAACTCAGTGCATCTTTCTAAGGTCCATTTATTTTCCCTGAGAGTGCACAAGATTAACACCACCTGCATTTTTTCCTCCTGTTTTTTCCACTGCATTCAGCAGTTGCCTCCCCTACCCACCGACTCTCCAATCCCTCAACCCGCCAAGCTGCTGAGTTCACAAAACACATGATTGATCACCCAACAGCAGCGTTCAGTAAAGAAGTATTTATAAAACATTATTAATCGACAATCAAATTCCTGTCTGGTGAGTTGTAAGGTGGCAAAGTGGTTTAAGATGAGCAGAATTCTCTGCAGGAACAGATGGCTGACTTCTCCTCAGATTACTTCTCAAACTCTCTCTCTCTCTCTCTCTCTCTCTCTCTCTCTCTCTCTCTGGCGACTCATCTGTCACGCCCACACACCAACGCCACTGCTCGGCTTTGCTCTCTTTTCCCCGACTACCCGCCTCACACTTTCTTCTCTCTGCAATCATCCCTCCATCATCACTCCGGCCTCCCTCCTGTCCATGTCTTCAGTCTCGTCTGCTTCACCTGCAGTGTTTTCTGTCCTGGGTGTGTAATTTCAATGCTCCAAATTGCTTCTTCTCCGTTCTCTGCAGCCACTCTGTCTTTTGTTGTATTTTCTTTGACGTGTCTAAATTCGATTCTCTCTCTCTCCTGGGATTATTTTTCTTTCTGTTTCAGTCTGTGGATGTGCCTTCGCTATCTTTCTCTCAGCTGTAACCTTCTTTCTTTACAATTATACAAATGTGTATGTGTTATTTATGTTTAAACCTGCAATAATCAGTGTTTCATAACAATGTGTCATTTGAGTATCTGTGATCGCTCGTAGTCGCTCAATATTTTTGCATTTTTGAGCTCTTATCAATTTATTTTATTATTTATTTATTAATTAATAATTGATTACTAATCTGACCAATTTTTTTAAGTCAAAACTAAAAACATTCCTTTTTTACACTGCCTAGCCCAACCCGTAATGACTGCAAACTTATTTCTAAACTTTTTATTTTATCTTTGCACCTCTTGTCTGCACTTTTGCTATTTTTAATGGTATTATTTTTTAAATTGTAAATTGTTTAGTTTTAACTTTTATATATGTTTTCTCTTTACTCTTTTATTGTAAATCTATTTATTACCTTTTATACATTATTGCTCTGTAAAGCACTTTGAATTGCCCTGGTGTATGAAATGTGCTATACAAATAAATCTGCCTAATAAAGAAGACTTTTCTTAAGATCAATATAACTCAATGCAGTATGTAGTACTGAAAGAAAAAGTTCAGTAGTAGTTAACTCCAAATCTGAAACTGAATTGATTAAAATTGTAGAATTTTGTTTAACAAAGTTGAACCCTGAATGCAGAGGTGCAGACTCGAGTCACTTGACTTGGACTCGAGTCGGACTAAATCACAAATCTGATTATTTTAGACTGACCTTGGGAAAATCAAAAGGGACTTAAAACTTGACTTGGACCTTGGTACCAATGACTTGTGACCTGAACCTTTTGACTTACATACTTGATTTCTTCACCCAAACTCAGAAACTAAAAAGTCTGTTGTCTATCAGGTACACCACTAACATTAATGCTATTCATTCCAATTAAGTGGCAGGAGAGAACCATCACGAACTAAGGCAAATGTAAGGTGAGGTAAAACTTTAATCTCCCGGAGAGGTAATTTGAGATACAGAAAGAAGTCATGAGTACAACAAAACAGACAAATACATAACACACAGCATCCGGTATCACACACAGACACACACACACACACACACACACACACACGGGTAAATCATGGACATTAAGGGTCAGTGCTTGTGAAGATTAGTAAAAGCAGACCGGACAAAGACAATCTGTAACGCTATGTGCTGCATTTTGGGAGGCTAAACGTCCGCCCTCATGGGAGCATCTGAAACTCAACATGGAGGGATGTTGAGAGTCTGAGACAGCTGACTGAGCTAAACTTGAACTTTGAACTAAGCTCATGTTTTGAGCACCAGTTGGAAAAATTGATACCAAAAGTCTGCGTACAAAACTACATGGTGACTTACTTGTGACTTGAAAAACAATGACGTGGTCCCATCTTTGCCTGAATGTATTTGTTTTTTTAATTTTTCTAGCACATACTGAGATATGATGGAGCTCTTCTTTGTCCTGACACACATTAGTTTTGTCCAGACTGAAGAGGCCTGTGTAAATAGCACCCAGACATTGCATTCTTCTCTCTCTTTGTATGATCTCTGATTTCTGTTGACCATTTTTTGCCGGTCAGATTGTAATCCCTGTCTCCTGTTCTCTGTGGTCAGGCAGATGGAGTCCTCCATGAGGTCCTGGGGTCTCAGTAGGTCCCTGGCCTCGGAGCAGTGGTGAGCTTGGCCTGGCAGGTTCTGTGTCCCTGCCATCCAAGATGACACGTTAAAGGTTAAAGCTGTCACCAGCCGATTCCCCGTCCTGCTAGGACGCACTCACTACCCTTCCATGTCCAATGGAAAATCAACTTGACAGCAGAAAGCAGGAGGAGCTGCAGGAGCACTACAGTTTGGTTTCAGGATGGGGGAACCAGATATAGAGGCCTTAATAAAGATCATGTCAGCAAGGGTTTGCTACTGGGAGTTTTTGTTCGCGGCCATTTTGTGTGCAGAAAACATGGAAACTAATCTACAGGTGATGGTCGTGTGAACAAGACTGCAGAGAGCATGACCACCCACACTAGTCAACTGACTGAAGATGTGATCGCCACATGGTCTCGTGAATTTTCTCCCTGCTGGAGTTCAGATTGTCTTCTTACTGCACATGAACTGGTGTGTTTGTGGTGGGCCTATGATCTGACCTCGCTCTGCCACAACTACAAGACATGCGCCGCGGGTTGAAGTTAAACTGCTCCCATAGACAGGTGCACTGTGCATACTGGGATGCATATGAGCAAAATCAACAGTTGCTAGCAGCTAGCTGGAGAATTAATAAAGGTCTGACCTAGACTAGCAGCCAGGAAGGTATGTTTCCTTTTTGATATTTCAGCAGATTGGACCTTCTTCCTGCATTTAGTTTCTTGCCTGTGCATCGAATCAATGAGCAAAGTGAACATTCTTGGCTTTAAAGAATGCATTCCGGTTATTTTATTTGGGACATAATTGTTATGTTCCATAACTTGCAGACCACAGCTTCAGCTAAGCTTCAGCACACCTCTTGACTTCTCCCACTACTAAACCACTAAAACTGCCATGCTCACTGCAGCAGCTACAGCCAAGACCAGTGTGGATCATGGTTTTGGGTTTCTACTGGGGGCATGTTTACATGCTTTATCAGTCAAAAACACTTTTTTTTCATACTGTCTGTGCTGGGACACAGGGTATGAGCCCTCTGTCTGAAACGCTCAGCTTTAGCATCAGTGTTTCCACGTTTTCTGTATCTCGCTGTCTCTGAACCATCACTACAGCGGGGAAATGAGCTGCACTTTGTACTGTGAAAAATCATCAATAGAAGCTTCAAAGTTTTCACAACCGTACATGTTCCAGCAGGAAAATGATCTGAGAGAACAACCAAGATTATAAGTTTACCTGATGTTAGCATGTAGCTACATGTAGCAGTGTATGTAACATAAACACTTGCAGTAGTGGAGTCATAAGCTGACATGAGTCTGAGTTATTTTCCTCACAGGAATTACTTTTATACACGTTTACCTCATTATTTGAAACTTGGGCCACATTTGAAACAAACATCTGACACTGGAGCATTAAATATGTGACAAAAAAATAAGGAAAAGCATAATTATATTTCTGTGTAAAAAGAAACGGCATCAAAAGGGAAACCCATCGTGTTTGAAAACACTAAATAGCGTGGGCTCATTCAGGAGCTGTAAACCCACTGACACACTGTATGTGATACTGGCCTGTAAAAATAAACTTGGCCAGAACGACAATAAAATCAAAAAAGCATCACTTGGCATTAGCGGCACTCGTTCTTTGTTCCTAAAAGTTGACATTTGGAGGAGGAACATGGTTTTCACGGGACACAGACAGACATAGTATTCCATTTTGAATCCAGCCTGGGGCGACAACACAGTTCCACCTCCTGTGTCACACTGACCTCCATTTTAAAACAGCTCTGCGTTATCACAGTGTTACTGAACCAATCTGCAGCCGCACCACAGACTGCTTCAGCTGCTGCAGCTCTCTGCTTCAGACCCCGACACAACTCCAAAACTTCACATGGATGTTTTTAAAGCATGCATACCTACAGAAAATGCATTTAAAGGAGCACATTTGGACAAGGATGCTCTGTAACACAAATATTTGCCTAAATGCATGTTTTACTACAGGCTGCATAACCCCTGATCAAAATTCAGGGTTACGAAAAATATTAAAATGCACATGGAACATGGAGTTTTTATCTGTATTGTAATCACACATCAGGGAAACTTGTAAACCTGTTTCCGCATTGTCTCATTTGTTCTACAGCCGACCCTGTGATTACCAATCATGCTCTGATGTTACCAGTCCGCACATCCTTGTCACACCACAACTAATTTATTGCTTATTATCCCAAATGAGCTATCGACTGAGTTGATTATGCCGAACAAAAATGCACTTGGGAAATTCATGTTTGAATAAAAATGAAAAAGGAGTTACAGTCCCAGTGTTTTTTACGAAATAAGCTTATTTGTTTTCCTTCCAAGAGTTACATGCAACAATTGATAGATCTGTAGTACATATTCTCCTGAGCTTGATTTAGGATGTGGTTAGCTTAGCATAAATACTGGAAACAGCAAACGTGTGCCTGTGCACAAACATGAATATAAAAATTACATTGTGTGTTTTTTTTTTTTGGGGGGGGGGGGGGGGGGGGTTGCAGGCAGTATGTATTCATCTGCAAAGCATTTCTTTGCAGCATCTCAGCCATACAGCCCAGGTTACAAAATATGTTGGTCAAGGTTATATTTTTTTGATTTTGGACTCTATATGCACCAAACCTGGACACCTCACTATGACAAGAAGTCTTCAGGAAGCAGCATGCAGTCTGCACTGACTGTTATGGCATAATACTCCTTTTTAAACAGGAATTGTGCAAATTTGCAGGAAAGCCCAATCAGTCTTCTTTCAGTATTGGCGGTATAAAAACAAAATTGGGGAGTGCAGCAAAATGCCGCCTGCCTACTTTTGTTTATACAGAATGTGTCTTTTTCGGGGCAATGGGGGGCGTGAGCAAGTAACAAAACGTGTAGCTCAGCGTGTGACGTAAACAGTGACGTGGGAGGGAAGCCGCGGCTGGTCAGTCCTTCAGCGATTCTCTCGTAAGGCGGCCCGTCCTTCACCGTCCCCGTCATCTGACGGTTAATGGCCTCTTTGTTTGCGAGAACAAGGAGGGCGCGCAATTCCTTGTCTCCCCAGTTGCTCATCTTTACAATGTCTGTCAGGTTTGCGTTTCCCTCTTGCTACTAGCTGCTCGCTAATTCCTGCTATCAGCTGTTTCCTGTTTATCCACTGCCAGTGGGTCACACGTGTGGCGTCATCAACAGCTCCTCCCACAAGTCATCAACAGCCCCTCCTGTGGCAGAAGGGCACCTCATTCTTTTTAAACCAAAAAGGTTTCGCCAATATTTTACCCCTACGTGGCGGAAAATTGGCACCTCGGCTCTGTGTGTCTAAACGCTCGCAGCTTGCCGGCAAAATGGCCCAACATTTGTGGAAAATCTGGCGGTGTAAAAGGGGCTGTTGGTTCCAGTACAAGTCTGACTGACCAGATGTGGACTGTGGCTATTCTGCTACCTGCATTTTGCTGGTTTCAAAATCCTCTTCACTTTGGGAAACAACAACCTCCGAGCTAACAACTTATGGATTTCTGCAATACTGCTTGCCTGTATTGTTCTTTCGGTGAATTGTTGTGAAGATCTACAACGAATAAAACAACTTGTGAACATGCCTTGGAAAAGCCCAGACTCCATCCCGCAGGACTCTCATGCCCGATGTTCCTCTGTTTTCTGAGTTGATTTGCCACATCTTTCAAAATGTCTCCAGTCAAACGACACCAAAATTCAATCCTTTTTGCACTGGGGTCTGATCCCAGACCGACTGCCTGCCAGATCAGCAAACTTTCTGTCCCTGTCAACGTAGCTGCTCTCCTCCTGGCGATTTTGCCCATTTAGCATGAGCTAACACCGCAGCAGTGCTAACATCCGACACTGAGACGTTAAACGATCCTAACAAACTTACGGGAACTGCCCATTGGTTCGACATCCCATTGTTCCGACCATATTAAACTCATTGTTCCGAAGTCCGTTCCGAAATCATCATGATGCCCTGTGGTTAAGGTCTGGTTAGGTTTAGGCACAAAAACCACTTGGTTAGGGTCAGGAAAAGATCATGGTGTGGGTTAAAATGAAAAAGAAAGTGACAAACACATAAGCCGTGAGCCTGCTCCACCTCAAGCCGGTCGCGGTGCACCATACGCCCACCGCAAGCCGCTCAGCACCGCGGACAGTCGGACTAATGGGATGTCGAACCAATGGGCTGTCGAACCAATGACATGGACCCCAAACTTACACCAACACTGAAATGGCTTCACTCTGTCGTTAAACCTGTCAGTAACTGTAGCATATCCACTTGATGCTAACAGTTAGCCCTGTCACTGTGTGTGTTCCCCCTACATTATTTTGCAAGAGCATCGTCACTGCATCCTGGGCTTAGCACCACCCAGGACGATTGTGATTGGTTTAAAGAAACAAAAACAAACCAGAGCATTTTCCCCCTATAGCAGAATGATAACAAGGTGCTTACAGACCTTTCTCTAGCACTGACACGTACAGCGCTCTGGAGATGGGTTTGTCTACGCAAAACTATCCCAGCAGAAACCATCCTTGATCGATTGGGCTTTCTGTAAGGTGTGTTGTAAAATTGCTACATAAATAATTGTGAGAATATATCGCTTAAAACTATCTCAGCCCAGTGATATGTGTATTAATACAGTGAAGTATGTCAGTGAGCTAACTGCCCTGTGTGCTCCCAACATGAATGCAACGCTATAATTTATAACACAGGCCTGAACACTTCCTCCTGCTGCCATCCAGCTGGCTGATTTAAGATGAGTCTGTTTCACCAAACTGCAGCAGGCGAGTGCAGGGGGCTGAGCGGACAGGCTGGAAAACTGGAGCAGAAAATTTGGCCCAATCACACACACAGACACACACACACACGCAACAAAAAAACCCTCCACGCCTGCTCTCTCTGAGTTGGAAGAAACAGCGGGAAGCAGAGGATGCTGGGAGTTGGGGGCTCACAGTCAGCGGAAGCCGAATTCAAATATTCAACTCGCTGAAATGACAGATTGGAGTCCATGACGACGTTTTTCAGGAGGCGAGATACTCACATTGTGCTGGAATGATTTTCCCACAGCAGTGTGCTATTTTAAAAACGCAGCACTCCGAACCTTGGCAAGCCTTACGACATCAGAGCCAAGGATGATGCAAAAGTATTTTCTTCCACCATTCCCACCACATATTCTACAATTGTATTCCAGCCTGAAAACATAGAGCTGCTGGTGCATTTCAGGATACAGCAGCAGGCACAAAGTGTACCATCAGTAAAAGTCAGTACTGGTCCCCCGTGTCAAAGCTAGCAGCAGCAGGACTGCCGGCTACAGCTATTTCTGTCCAACAGTAAACACTTTCAGTCTACAGTGGCTTCCAGCTGTGTGAAGCTAATATCATCTACGTGTAGCTCAGGTTTAACATGAGAATCAGCGTGTTTGCTGCCACATATAGAAATTTGTATCTCAAAATTATATCGCTGCCTTTCTGTTTCAAGGAATACAATGAGCTAATATCAATTTGAAGCAAGTAATATAAAGTTCAGACTGGAGTGAATATTTTTGCAGAGCACAAACAGGTCCTGTTTGACGTCACGAAGGAATCCAGGAGATTTCTAAGAGTCAGATTTGGCGGGAAACTGCTGGATGAAAGTTAGAAGCTAACGTCCCACAAAACATCTCGTTTAATTTTGGTTGCTTATTTTGTAAAATGAATGAATGAATCAGTGATCAGAGTAAAAAAAAAAAAAAAAAAATCATCAAAAATATTCATATTGTTAGCATTAGAGTCTGCAGTCATGCTTGTGACTCTGTGAGGCTGTACTCAAGTGCAATGGTGCTTTAAGCTAAATGCTAATTTTGCCGGCAGGTCATGTTTACGGTGTTTACCACTATAGTTGAGCATATTGGCTTGAGAAAACTCCTGGGCTATATATATATATATATATATATATATATATATATATATATACATATATATATATATACACGTATATATATATATATATATATATATATATACATATATATTTTACATTTGAAGACAACAAGAGAACGTTATAATTCACCTTGGCCTAATACTCAGTTTTACTGAATAGAGCTTGAACGCATCATAATGTAACTCAATGCAACATCCTTCTGCAGTTAGTTCCTGCCATGCTGCTAACAGCTAACAGCTAATGTTAACTAGCTCTACTGCTGATGATGTCAACATGGATCTGTGTTCAAAATGTGGCATTATCAAGGAAACAAGTGCGTCCCCTGATGTGTCGATATGGCGTTTAGTGTATCCATGACATGATCAGTCTTGAGTCCTGCTTTAAAGCCTGCACAAAATTGATGTGACACAACAGAAACACATCGACCACTGCCATCAGTGAATGCTACCTTAATTAGTGATCAGCCGATGGCAGTCAACAAGGAAAATATCGGCCGATACCGTTGTGCAGCCGATAAATTGGTGCATCTCTACTACTTAGCCTTAAATGCAGAGTATATCTGAGGCTGATGGAAATGTTTAGCATTTGCTCATATATCAAACTGAGATTTTATCCTGATGATGGCACTAAGGGGATCACCAGTCATTATAATCAGTCCTGTAGAAACCATAACATGAAATGACTTGCGTACAATCCATCCAATAGCTGGTGAGAGCTTTTACTGGCGGATTGACGTAGTTGCTAATGTGGCTGAAAATGGCCAAACTATCAAAAGAATGCTTCATATATGAGGGTTTCTTGCAAAAACAAACAAAAGTTGCAGTGTCACACTGACATTGGAATTTTGGGATCATTAACCAACGTTTTTATTTTTATTTTTGCTTGTTTTTAACCTTAATAACTTTGGCACAAAGAAGGTGCAACAGATTTGCTACCGTGGCAAAGTGTTTTATCACAAAGTTTTATTTCTGTGTCAGTATTAATTTGGTCAAGCAATACTTTGTTTTGTTTTTAAACTGTGTATCTGGTAACTTGTATTGGATTTTATACTGAAGCAGGAAGTGATCTAAACAAAGTCATCACTTTGTTCTGGAGAGCAGTCTAATTACCCAGAGCGCAAACAGACTGCCCACTGCTTATTCTGGCCTCAGGCTCCACACACACACGCACACATACACACACACACACGCACACAAACCATGTGCATTCAAACACACATACAAAGGCATAAATAAACACACACACACACACACTTTCATTGGTGTTTAGAGGATCAATCCTCAAATTGACAGAGCTTGAGAAAATTCCTGGGCTGGAAATGGTTATTGATCAGCGTGGTGCGACCACAGAGAGCCGCTGTGTGTTCAGCTGCTGCTTACGAGTCAGAGGACACACTCAGCGGAGATGAAAGCCAGCGAGGCGCTCTGAGACGCTTTTTACTGAGACGTTTATTACTGAATACAAAATCATTCCCAACACTTTGTTGGCTGCAGAGGAAACTGACGGCAGACAAAACAAAACAGAAGTGAAACAGATTACGTCCATCTCTGTGGAGTCAGTGGCATTTCACTCTGCAAAATCCTGTCCTCCTCAGACGCTCACATGACCTCCGTGTCTGCAAAGCTGGCAGAAAGTTTGTCTGGATCGAAAGCCATTCACCACAAATGCACTGCGTGTCCCATTTCTGTAGATTCCTGAAACAGAACTGCTTTTTAAATGAGTGAGGAAATTCATTTTTGACCTTGGAATGAGCAGTTTGAGTGGTTACTTTTTTCCTCAAAGTACATTTTGAATTATTCTTTAAGGAGAAAAGGCAGAAGTTTTCAGCAATACGCAGTTCCACAGTAGAAATGAGGTTGTGTTTACTGTACATTGTCATTCATTTTCATTAGTTTTTGTTTACCGTCATTTATTGTCTCGAGTGTCATCGGAGAAATGTTGGTGCATCAATACTGTTTCCATAGTTACCTCCAGAGATGAGACTCAAATCTCCTGATAGGCAGTTTAAATGGACACCTGTGAGCCAATCAGATGCATGTGTTATCTTGACTGGTATCAGACAGAATTGTCCACATTCCTTTTCCAAATTCAGTGTGACACTGCATCCATTTTAGCTGATTAACATAGGGAAGCGGATACAATTTTCCTAACCACAACCAGAGAGCCACGTCTGCATTAATCTAACATCATTTTAAGTCCACACTGATGCGTAGCCATGCCAAGATAACTGTTTTGCCGGGGCTTTAAGATGCAATATCGAGACGAAATGTTGATTTAGCCTTAATAGATATCCATAGCACTCGCCATTGTTCTTACGACTCCTCTTTGGTTCTGGCACAACAACCTGACAACAGCATTAGTCCCCCTCGTGGCATTCATTGGTTATTTTATATTATACAACATTAGTCAGTGACAGAAGCAAATGACCTATGTTTACGCTATCCTAAACATGGACCTCTACTGGTGTCATGATTGTTTTCTATCAGAAACAAAGGCATAACTGACTTGAACAAAGGAGGCCACTGTGGGCACTGTGCATTTCTGTAAAGACTTGATACGTATCATATCAGCATTTCTAAGGTGACTTAGTATTTGAGCAGAAATTTTCGCAGAAATTTTTTTAGCCACCAACCGACGAGTTACCTGTTAGTTCCAACAGTGATAGTGCCACAAAAGTTGGTCATTTTAAGCCAAAATATGATTTTTTTTCCTAACCATATTTTGTGCCTAAATCTAACCACACATTAACCACAGGTTTGTCGAAACACAGAGTACTCACCAAGTAATAATGTACAAATATAACTTGACATAAGCGCGAGATGTTCCGGACGCACTGTAGGTGTTGTCCTGCTGAATTGGCCGTACGATCAGAAAGCACAGTATGTGTCGTTCCAGAAGGCAATGACAGACAACCTATTTCATTGTTTAGTTTGGAGGACTTCCCTCTACCAGTATTCGCTCTAACTGTGAAAAAGCTAAACACTAATGATACCATAATAGCATTTTTCTGTGTCTCTGAGTGGGCACTAGCATCGCATACATGAAAGTAATCTGAGCTCAAACTTGGTGACACTCAAACGTCTACACAATTTCGAATAATGTAGACACATTCTCACTCCCACCTCGTCAAATACTGGTGCTTGTTCAGTGGCCCTTACGTCTGTTTGTTACAAACATAATGTAATGTCATGTGACATACATCACTGGCATAGTATGCTACACAAACTAGCACACTATGTTGTTATTAAAATAACTCGATTGACTTTTGGTCTCAAACAGGACACAAACAGTGGTCTCCTGGGTGAAAGTCCAGAGTTAGTTTGACCCATCCACCTCCTGCTCTATGTGGTACTTTCTTGTTCATTTTATTAAGGCAGAAGTTTGAAGCATAAATAAATGAAGCCGCATGGTTCGACATATACGCTGCTGGAGGGTGCCCCTGTGCGTCAGTATCTGATGCCGAGGGCCACTGACCAAGTGTCGGTATTTGAAACTGGGTTGAGAAAAGATCTGAATAACAAAGATTTAAAATGTAGTCTGTTTCAGGTTAATGTTCAAGCAATTGTCAGATTTCCCGCTGTGATGTCAGGAGTGCCAGGACAGATGAAAACTCCATAATTTGTTGGAAAACGTCTCAGTAAAAGATGAAATGTAAACACATCCGAGCAGAAAATAAAGCCTGTCTGATTAATTAATGAGGTAAGTTTTCAGTTTCTGATGTTTCTGACATTTCCTCTTTGTTGACTCTAAAAACTCTTCGTCCTGTTGAAGCGGTAATAAAGAGCGTTTCTTGTCTGTGCTCACCAACCTGTAACACTTTGTCATTCCGTTCTGATTTATTGTGAAACGGAGCGAAGCCTCTGGCCTTGTTTCTCCAGTGAAATGTTCAAAAGATTTTCCTGCTGTCTGACACATCCAGGTCAGACTTTCAGGCGCTGTTAAGTGATCGAACAGGTGCCATCAAAGCTTCAGCAAAATGCCCACAATTCACTGCGCTACAGGCATTTGCCAATCAGCAGCAGCTGATGTAACTGGGTTGTGTCAGTTGGTTTTCTGTGGGAAGTTTTTCACCTCGAATGACTGGTTTTAAAAAGTATTCGACAAAGAAAATTCAGTATTCTGATAAAGAAATTTGGTGTCCTATGTTGGTTTAAATTATGTATAAGGATCAGGAGCAGCCCACCACAGTCGATTACACAAATATATGTCATTTATATTATGCAAGGGTGTAGGATTTTTTTAATATCTGGGGGGACCTGTGTTTAGAGAGAGATCTGGATGTCTTCTGAAAAGAAAATGTGAGCATGAAACACTTCATTTTGTTGAAATTTTGGTGCCATGTTTAGCAAACTGTGGTCATCTTTGTCAGCCACAATGTCTTTTACTTTTAATCCCCCACTGTATGGGGCCATAATCAGATACTCAAAGTCCACAACAAGTGGCTTTGACTAAGCTAAAGAAAAGTATTGAAACTAAAAAATGGACTCAAGTTCCAACACATTCTCACTCCGACCTTGTCACATATTGACATTTGGTCACAGACTATCCACATCAAGATATGACGTGCATTGGTTGTTGACATTCTGTTGCATCATCTGTTTTCAAAATACACCTCTGTTTGCACTGGAAATGTTAAGTTTGCATATAGTCTCTTTCAAAATAAAAGCACTACATCAGTACAACCCCAATTTGACGTTTTTATCCTTGAACAACAAATGCACGTGATTATGTTTTGTCAACACACACACGTAGTTGGGTTTAGGAAAAAAGAACAGGGTTTAGCTTTACAATCCTATGGGAGGCGAACACCATCCTCCCAGGTTAAAGTCCATGGCTGTTGGACCCATTCACAACCCCTCCCGCCCACCCTACTCAGACTTGTGCCGTCTTAACTTTCGTTGCCGTGCCGCGCAGCATTTCCCCCTGAAGCTGCCAGGCACTGCTAAACAAGGTCCCTCCAAAGCTGAGGGTTAATGTGACTGATCAGACTTGTAAGATGTGTCCACTGCCTCTGCTCTGTTTTCTCAAACAGATAAGAGACTCAGGGACGAAGGCAGCAGCTCGCCATGAACCCCAAGGCCTGTTTAGTATTTACATGGTCCCAAACCTGCCGCCTCTGCTGGAAACTGCAGCCTGGACCAGACAGCTCTGTCTGAGCAGCCAGACACAAAGACACTCTGTGTTATTTCTCACCTTGACTTCTGAATGATGATTTCTGAATCAATACTTGTGTGTCCTCTCTGTTTGGAATTCATTATGAAGTAATGAATAACTCACAGCTGGCATTATCGATGAACGCCATCACGACTGGAGCTGGAGACTCATCACTTGTTCAGTAAAAGAGCCTCAGGTGGATCAGCCTTCATTATGGCTGTTAGCTCTAAGATCCACAGGGGCTGAACTTTAGTCTGTATCCCAGTGAGAGGCTGTGTGAAGGGGCATGATCCGACTCGCCCAGCAGGTCCTCTGGGAGATGACGCAAATCTAATGAAGTCTAATAGCTGTCGCAACCGGTTGTTGGAGTTGAATCTGATGGAGCTACAGACTGAACTGTTGACTGCAACACGGTGAACCTTGTGAAACAGAAGTTAGAGCGTCTTTAGCTTCTGTGTATTTCACGGTGAAATAGAATAATTGAGCGGTGTACAGTTACAAGAGGCATTTAGATCCAATCCCTTGCATTTGATTGGATCGGTAAAGATAGACTGGCTTAGAGTTTATTGCGCTACAAAGCTACAGTGGAGCGGACTGTTGGCTCCACACACAGAAGGACGAGAGAGAGATGAATGAATGAATTAGACCTCTGCCTCAATGTTTTGGAAATGGAAACAAAGATTTTGCCTGCTGACATCCAATCACACGTCTCTTCCTATCTCTCTGTTTATTGCCCTGTTGGCTCCTACAAGGCACAAATGTTGAAGTGTGGTTTTTAAGGGGCCGTACACATGCCGTGTTTTTTGCATCCTCAAATGTTGAATGTAGACACATGGCAGGCAAGCACAAACTTCTCCAACTTTTGGAATGCAGCAGTGAGCAGCTCACGTTATGTGAGGAAGACCAACCAATTACAGCCGACAATTATCTTTTACTTCATCCATACATATCAGTCTGTGATAAATATGGGAAAGATGGTCATTTTAACGCAGGACTGCTGGAGCTTTACATCTGTCCCATGGACGATAGGCCTACACACAAGAGTGCCTGGAAGAAGATCAGGTAAATAGGCTCTGATAGGGTGCTTGTTGAGGTCGCTTAACAACCTCACATGCAACCTGCCGCCATGCTCTTGAAAGCCGGCATAGAAAAGGCACAAAATGTTTTGGCAGTTAAAGACGCGACCCCCATGACCGGTCTCATTTGATTGGATGAACTTTTGTGAACGCCACTGAGATCAGGATGAGTCATTGAACATTTGGAACTGTTTCATCTGGATTTACAGAAATTAAAAGACAGGGATATTGATTTAAAAAACTGAAACTTTCTGACTTATATTTGGACTGTAACAAGAGATATATAATTAGCACAGGGACCCAGAATTAACACTGGGAAAATGTATCTTCCATTTCATGTGGACTTTAAATTCAATTTTTGTACATCAACGTTTTCTCAATGATCTTGGGATGCTACAACAAACAACAGCGTCCAAAAGAACAAGAAAGTGAGGAGTTTGATGAACGTGTTGCTGACCGACTGGTTCAACAATAATGCAAAACTGGCTCAGACAATTAGAGGCAGACAGGACTGAACTAACATGAACGACTACATGGCAGAACACAAACTTTGACCAAAGGTGAACAAGCCTAAACTGAAGCCACATTTTCTGCAGCATGTTTTTATTTTCATCATTGTGCCATGAACATAAAACTGCTTCACATGTCAACTGGAGAATGAGGTCTTTCAGACAAGCATGTGAACGTAGCATAATAGTACAGTGCTAAAAAAAGTAATGCACCAAAATTCGTACATATCCATAAAATCATGAGCCAGTAATTTGTGCATAACCCACATATTTGGGAAGGCCGCGATCAGTGAGGAGGCAGGTTGGGGCAGTGGATGGGTCGCAAAACACAGAGCTTTTTTGTGGACCTTTCCCCAGGAGACTGGTGTTGTGACCTGTGTGAACTCTGAGTCAATTTAAGACACGTCCTCACCATGAGTCATCCCCTAAACCTAACTTTACTCGCCTAAACCTCTGTAGCTTTACGTCAATTTTGAACTTTACGTTAAGCGGCGTAACGTCATTTGTGGAGCGCTGATTTGTAGGATATCATACGAACTGTTGCAGGAGGAGGATACGTTGATCACAGAACATTTGAGCAGAGCTTTTTGTTCATGAAATCAATCAATAGAAAATTATAGAACAAAGACAAATACAGACTCAATCAAACCGCATGGACAGGACAGAAGGTCTGACAGTTGATTTAAATTCAGGAAAGGTTCCTCAGTATCTTAGTTTCTAATTATTCTGCTGCATATTGCACATTAAAAAGTTTTCCTCCCAAACTGTAGGAGTTGAAATCTCATTTGGTTTTTGCTGATGCTTACTTGGTCTATTCCTAAATACAGCTGTGGCACTTTGACATTTTGAACACCCTGATGGTGGAGAAAAAACTGCTAACTAAACCCTCCTGACTTTATCACAGTGAAGAAGCAGTTGAGTACACATAGTGGAACCAGGACAGAGCAAACAAATGGGTCTGCACTTCAAAATGAGTCTTTTAAAAATAAAAATATCTCCTTTTCAGTTTTATTTATCACTGAAGTCACCTTTTGCCATTGCTTTTGACTGTTGAGCTGCTGTAACGAGTGAATGTCATCAGTGTGGGATTAATAAAGTTTATCTTGTTTCTCTGTCTTACTTTAAAGTAGCCTTTAGATCCAAATTATTATTTAAAATGTCATGTAGGTCTATAGAGCAAATCCAAATCCACAATTTAAACATGTTTTGGGAAAGTATTGTTACATAATGTTAATTTCAGCGACCCGTCAGCCTCTTTTAAACATCAAAACATGTTAAATGTGACTTGATTTAAAAGTTAGGCGAGCTGTGAGGAGCGTCAGTGGTGACAGAGGATCTTTAGTGCGTCCTCAAAAATATGCAGAGTGACACATTGACTTTTAAAGTCATGAATGGCATGAATACCACACATGAACCCGCTGCTGAACTTTAAACACATCCCTGATGGATGTGGCAGACACTCTAGGTGTTCATAAGGATGAATAAAAAACACATACAGGGTTCAGACTTTGTGATTTCAAGTCAAGAGCTCAGGTGTGTGTGTTTGCTGCACCTCCTCTTACACCTGATCCAGATCATGCTGATTGCAGAGAGTAGAAGTAGAGCTTTCTGAGCTAAGCTCCGATAAAAGCCTGTAACAAGTTTCAGTTTGGGGAGTCTGTCCTGATTGTATCCTGATGGTGCACAGATGTAGAAAACTGTTTGGTTCCACTTATGTTTTCCTCTCTTCACAACTGCTGTTGTGTTGGCTGACAAGCATGAGTCCACTCTCGGATGTAGAGGACCAAAAAATTCACAAATCCGCAATCTTCATGTAGAAAAAACACATTTCAGTGTTTAGCTCAAACTGAAATGATGCTTCAGCCCACTAAAGTGTGTACTGTTCGTTTTAATGTAATTGTCTGCTCTATAGAAATGCCCAGAGTGACATTTTCAAAAGCTCCCATAGTCCAACCAACAGTCTAAACCTGAAAAAAAATTCAGTTTCCTATAAAAGAAGAGTGAGAAAATGAGCAAATATTCACGTTTTAGAAGCTGGAAACAAGGAATTTTTCAAGCGTTTTTACTTAGAAAAAGAGAAAGATAAATTGATCATCAAAATGAATGCTTTTTGGGAGCTACTGGAAGAACAATAAGCAAACTTGGGGCCCATCCCAATACCCCCCTTAGCCCTACCCCTTGGCCCTACCCCTACATTTGCGCGTTCCCACGAGGGGTAGTGGTGTCCCAATTCCTTTTTGCGTGTAGGGGTAGGGGTCATAACGAGGGGTAGTGGGTATGAAACTAGCCCTTCGGAGCGAGGGATTTCAGATGCTGACTTGCCAGCGAGGGTTAGACGTCGCCATGGCTACCACCGAGCAAGAGACGGGGGAAAACTTCATACATAGCTAATGTTACCGTCATCAGGCTGCTTGTTAGCTAGCTAGCTAGCTAGCTCGCACTATTTGGCATCTGTCATCTGTCCTGTTCTGCAAAATTGTCGGATTTTTCACATTATGATAACACGCCAGCAAGCATAACTATGCTGCCTCGTAATGTTAGCCAGTTAGCTAGCTAGCAGAAGTCCCCTGTCGTCTGTCGTTCATCAAACGAAGCATGATGAATAATGCAAACGCGATCGGTAGGATGAACTCAACTGGAGACTCCATTGTAGATGCCGGTTGGAAATGTAGATGGCTCGCAGCTTCCTGTTTAAAATAGTTCCGTATGCGTGGACGTAACTGACGCGGTGACGTAGTGAGTGGTGTCCCAATTTCTAGGGAAAGATTTCAACCCCTACCCCTCGTTGCTTCATTTCGAGGGCCAAGGGATAGTGGGCAAGGGGGGAATTGGAATTGGGCCTTGGTTTGTTTGTTTGAAGAGGAAAAGACCTCTGTGGGTAATTCTGCTCCCGGTAAAAACCTCCCGAACATCTGGATCTTAAGTTATCAGAGAAAAAAGGAGCACACATCAACAAGTGCTGGGCAAACAGCCATCTCCGGCACGCGAAAAGCCATTGGAGAAACACTGATTTCTAACTTTGAACTACTTTATTCAGTGGTTTTACTGGTTTTAGTCACCGGGTCCATTTGTTTTGGTGACAAAGAGGCCTCTGCGGATAATTCAGCTCCTGGTAAAAACCTCCTGGACAATGGACAATGAAGGGATTCTAACCAGGAGAAGTTTCAGCTGGTTGCTATCTGCAACCCTCATGGCTAGATTCCACTAAAAAACCCCTAAATCGTACACACTGGACCTTTAAGTTAATTTGATATTCATTTACCCACCATTTGGACCATTTTGTCCAAACCCTCTTGGAATAAGTGTCTCCATCATCAGTAGGAAATAGAGCCATTAAGGGAGTCATTCAGCTACAGTACAGGACATTAATGAATGCAGTGTAATAATAAATAATAATAATACATTTTATTTCTTAGGCGCCTTTCTGTCACTCAAGGACACCTTACAATGGATAAAAGACACACAGTGCACAGTACACAATAAAATCAATTAAAATAATTTAAAATAAGATTACAAAAGAAAATCACAAAAAGTACACACGAGTAAAAACAGTTAGATGTGGACAGGAAATGGGGTTAGTGAAGGGAAAAGGCGATCTTAAACAGGTGTGTTTTGAGTCGGGACTTGAATTGTGATAGTGTACTGACGTTCCTTATTTCGGGTGGAAGAGAGTTCCAGAGCCAGGGGGAGTGTACCCTTTTGTCCCAGTGATCACTCCACCCTGCCTGACAGGTCATATGCACATTTCATATGGTTTACAATGCCAAGTAGACTAGCAACATTAGCTAACGCTGCAGAACCAGGCACCGACAACAAGCCAGAATAATGCAACTCAGAGCCCTTGAGTATAAAGTCAAGACAGATATAGATAAAATCTGAATTAGGTGTGCAAGACAAAACCTTCCATGAGTCGTAAAACTCAAAGACCAGATTGGGAAATGTTGTTTATTAAGAACAGAACAACAGAGCAAGCACCACAGGCTGACTGTGCTGGAGGTCAAGCTTTGAGAGCGCACAGGGACGGATTAAAAAAACATAAATATGCACAAAACAACTTCCAATCCTGATTTAGGGCCCAAAATCTGCTCTCAGATCTTCATTCAGCAACACCACACATCTCAAAGAGACATCCAACGGTCTGATCAAGTTCACATTTTAAGTCTTTTGGACATATTAAGAAGATGTCAGACATCAGTGGGAGTGACCCAGCCTCCAAACCAATCACATTCTATTAAATCTGTTCAAACCAGTGAGGAAAAAGAGAAAGTGAAGACAGTAAGCAGGGAAATCATCTGTTCTGTCTCCTGAATCTTGACTTTAAAGTCAGTTTCACTCACATTTGAATTTTGTCGTTAATGAACCTTGTTTCAGACTGTAGATCTGACGAGCAAGCTATTGTACATGAGGCGGTCCAGCTCTATACCTGCGGCTAAGGCAAACACCATTATGTGAGCACTAACAATGATGCCTGTATTGACCCGTACAGCACAATGAAAAGATAAGATGAGGTGACACAGAGCAGCTCTTTGGACCAACGTGAACTTCATAGGTAAATATGTGACTTATCCATATGGAGCGGAAGGTCAGTGTTTGAGAGCAAACAGGTCAGAGCTAACACAGAGAGCACGAGGCTTCCTCTTTATCTTAGACAAATACAGAGGTGAGGAATGCCACATATCCATATCAATCTTTATATTCGCTCAGTGTTAATAGCATTGTCTACCGTGTATGGTTTAGAAAGGCAATAACTTTCTATTCTAACCAAAAGCCTGTTCAACAAACAAGAATTTACTGTTTGAATTTCAGATCTCTGTCATCACCTTTACTCGTTCTGCCTTGATTCAGTCAGAGACATTCTCCACACCCATCACTCCCGCTTCTGTTTTTCATTTAAGAACTCTTCATGTCGCATTTACAAGTGATGCATCTTTCTCAGCGGAGCTATTTTTCAACAGGTAAAGTCCTTATTTTCACGGCAACAGAGGATCATTTGTCTGCTCAGTAGCAGCAGTTGTGCTGCATTAAAACAGGAGGCCCACTGGATCAGTGGATGTCACATATATCTGATATGCAATGAGAGGCTATTGCTGTTTAATACTCTCCCAGTAAGCAACATACACTTAAAATGGAGTATTCTAGATGTCTAAGTTTTTTTTATTACATCTTTTCCCACCAAAATTAATGCGTATATGCAGTGGTTTATTTTTTTTATTTATTTATTTTTTTTATATCTCTTGCTTAAGCAGTCTCTCTCTCTCTCTAACGCGGTGCAGACTTATTTGGATCGATGTTCAAGTGTTGCTTGGACGGTATTTTGTGGCAGCCTGTCGTTGCATCGTGCCAAAAAAAGGGGCTAAAATTAGCGCCCCCAGCAAAGGCAAATTTTATAAAGTGGCCAAAAGTGGAATTACAGCATCCAGTTCTGTCAGGAGATGCCTTTGGGCCCTAAAAAATACTTTTTCCCATAGACTTAGTAAAAAGACATCTGTAAATCAGTGGATATGTTTTTTTGAGCATCACAGCCCCCGTGACATGACTCATTTCACTTTGAGGATTTGATCTTTTTGGTCTGGTAACATTTGGAAAGTCTAGAAGAGCCACACAATTTCATACCAATTCAGGTTAGCAGAGTATTAAACTGTTATTGAGGCAGCTGTGCAGAACTTTTTTACCATTCATAAAACTGTCCCCAGTTCGTATCACCCCCCCTTGAAGATCCGCATATTTATTTGAACCCAACAGCGACAAAAAAGCCTTTCTCTATATGGCTATTTAGCGTAGCCTGGCTCAGGTCGGACACAGCGGAAGTCAGCAAACCAGAGTACGGCACCTGGAGGCGGAAGTAAGTCTGCACGCCCGCAGCGGCCCGCAGCCATTAAACCACAGAAGAAGAAAGAGCCATGTTTACGAGTAGGATTTAAGAAACAGGCTAAATGACATGTAGTAGGGAGTAGTGAATGATTTCGGACACATTGCACACTCTTGTATAGTAGGTGGTGGTATGCACCTGGAAGTTGTTTGCGATCCGCCAATAAATTGAGAGAAGAAGAAGAGCCGTGTTTACAGAGAGTGTTCTTCGAGTGAGCGGTACGCAACGGGCATTGCTGAACACGTAACAGTTTTACCAGATGTATTTATAAGGACTTGGTTGTACTTTCGATGTCATGGCGGATAAAGAACGAGCACCATCTAAAAGAAAAAGAACAGAAGAAGGCTAAACAGGACAGTGACAGGGCTCGAGCCCAAACGCATGTAAACCTCGGTCAGGCATTCACCAAGTAGAGAGAGCTGAGAGAATTGAAAGGTTTTAAAACTGATCCCGAGTTGGCCCTTTTCCTAATCGACAGGTATGTAGTTTTTATTTTTATTTAGAAAATATGCCGCAACTTGTTAGACGTTGTTTCACTTCAATATATGACGACATGGAAGTTATAAGCAAGCTAAATGTAACGTTAGCTGTAGTAATGTCACAACAAACGCCACAAAATTATCTGTGACTGTGACCATGAACACAAATATACAGCAGGCAGTTGTCCTCAGTTTATAAGAAATTCAGAGCTACACCAGAGCATTTATGATTTTCCTCTCGCTCTCCAAAACAAATGCATGCGGTAATTGCCGGTTGCAGTCGAGTCGCACTATAATCAACGAAAACGGAAAGTTCTGCACAGCTGCTTTAAGCCATTCAGCACGTGGAAGTTAGCCGCCCAGCCGCATTCAGCCGCCATAAATCCCTTATGCACTTGCTGTCTGAGCCCCATAATGATCCAGGTAATTTCATACTGCAGAAATAGAGCTTTGTTTGGCTTCATGTGCCACTGAGCTGCTATCATAGGACTGAACATGGGCTCTGCCTCCACTGCAGAATCCAGTTCTCTTAACACATCCATGGTCCACCCGCGTGTTGTATTCCCATCACTGCCGATTGGAGCTGGAGGCAATAAATACCGGTGACGACTGCAGAGTCATTTGTCCCAGATGTGAATGCAAATTGTCACCTCGCTCGTTACATATAAAAGACAGATGTTAGTGGGTGTTAGTGGAGCAGGAAGTTTGCCCTCTAAATTCATATTTGGTACTTTAATTGTTTGGTTTTTTTTAACCCTGAACCACTATTCAAGAAGTGAGATTGCAAACAACATCATCAGATATTTGAGCAAATGGCCAGAAATGACAAATATGTTCATATTTGAGTGACAAAGCCCACTAGTGGTCGTAGCAATTTAGCTCCTCGGGAGCAAAGGAGGAAAGTCTGCAGAAGGAGGTGGTTGGTGTGGACGATTGGGTCAAAACACTGGCTTTTGTTTCTTAGAACTATTACTGCAGTCAGTCTCTAACTTTAAAACCAATGAGATATTTTAACTGTAACCCTTACTATGACTAATTCATCTTTGTGCCTGAACCAAACCAAACCTTGTGTCAGATCAGATTGTGATTTGTAACAGTTTTGGAAGGCACTGACAATTTATATGTACATTTATGTGTGTTGTTTTGGAAGGCAGTTACAAATGACATATCTTGTTGTCTAATTTGGAGTTGTTGCTCACAGTCCTTCAGACTAATGGCATTGCCATAAGGTGACCCTGCCTTTAGGGTCACTCTTGTTTCTTGCGAGGAAACATTGCTGCAGCACTCCTGGGGTCACTTTTGGCCCATTTTGGCTCATTTGTTTCAAAAAGTTAAAAGCTGTCCACGCACAGACTATCAAGAGTTTCTTAGGCCTTAAATATCTGATTTCTAATTGTGTACATGAACTCACTGTGAGTGACCCTGATCTGTGCCATCCCATAATAATGTCTCAGCCTGGCTGTGCTTATGAACATTGTTTTGCTTCACCGCTGGATGGCTGAGAGTCTGTTGAGATGAGCAGCAGTTTAAAGATGGAAACATTACTGATGTGATGAAGCAGCTCTGAGAGAACTGTGTGAACATTAGAAGTCTCCTCGTTAACAGGCGAAGCTGCCGGGATGATGAGTCAAACCAAAACGCTGATGATTTACACTTTCACATGCATCTCAGCGGGATCTGCATGCAACCTGCTACACTGCATTTATGAGTTATGTTGCTGAGACATGTATGTTAACTTACGTTTATGGAGGCTTTTTCTATGATTGGAAAAACTCATTTTGCCACAGTGGTTGGGCTCTGCATACACAGCATACAGTAGGTGACCGTGTGCACTGGTTTACATGTGCATTTACATTTATTCATGAGCAGCAGATGCAGTTAAAAAATGGAGACTGCAGTGCAACAAACACATAACTGCTGTTTATTGGAAGGAAATCAAATTCTGCTGTTTCCTCTGAAAGGGAAAGGTCCAGTCTCATCCAGATAGTTTCCTCCCACTCTCACACGCACACGCACACACACACACACACACACACACACACACACATTTTTCGAAGGATATCATACAAACCGTTCTACAAGAATACGTGACACTACACTTCCCCAGCGGTACTCCAGCCTGCTTCTCCAAACTGGGGGCATGCCGACTGACATCTTTTGTAGGTTCTACACGGTCTGCAGATAAGTACCTCATACAACCCCACTTAAACGCGACACATTAACAGCAATTGCTCCAAAATAATTACATTTCAGAGCAGTGTGCAACTTGTCTCAAAGTGTTCCTTCTTTTATAGAAAGAAAATAGAACAGTGTCCCAATTTTTTCTTCTGTGTTGTGTTGCAACAGTGAACCAAACACAATCCACCCCAAAACTACACACTGTTGAAATTCACTGCCAGTCAAAGGCTTTGATTTGCGGTTTTGTGGTGCATTTCAGCCACGATGTCTGCAGCTCAGTATCCCCAGGATGACATAACGTGCACATACACAGACTCACAGTTCACTTACGGCCAACTTTACGGCCATCCACTCTGTTGATGTAGTCCGATTTAATTTAATGCAATAATGGCCCGCTGTTTGGCCGGCATCCATTTCCTGTTGGGCTAATAGAAAAGCAGTTTGTCAGCTGGCCAAATCATAAACATAATACAGTATAACTACAGGAAAGTCAAACTAAAAGGTTTCTAGGGTTTGGTTTTTTTTCTTTTCAGTTCAGAACAGCTTCCAATTCACAGATGATGTACTGACACATTATGTTTTCAAGGACACTGCAAAGAGGACTGATGACAAAACCATCTGCAGTAACTGATGTTGGTGCATTTTGGTGATCAGTATATTTTATTCCTGGTGCTGGCTTTTATCCTGTGAATTCAAAATGTCATCAACAATGGAAAAACACATCAGGAGTCAAACTAACTTTGCTTACTTCCTGTGTAAACAACACAGAGTCTACTTGGCGCCTTGTGAGGAACGAAATCTTTCAACTTCTTTATTAGAAATCTTTAAAATATCCATCAGCCACCATGACTTATGACTTTGAAGCCATAAGACCACGACTGAAGTTCCTCTAGCAGCTGTTAAAACCCCAACTTCTTGCTTAGAGTCAGTCTCAGTGGTTCCAAAGTCTAATTTCACTTCTGCTAATCTGTCCGCAGTGGTTTTGAAAATTATCACTGAATTCACTGGCGCCGTCAGCCTCCATTAGGTGGAGTTGTGTTGCTACCTCCTCTCCCCTTGGATCTCCACAAGTGTTGTGAGGACTCTAAAACTTCACCTGAGCCTCCCTCAGCATATGGGTGAGTAGATAATGGCTGAATTTTTCATTTTCGGCTGCACTATCCCTTTAAGACCTAAACATCCTGATGCTTAGAGGTGTGTCCCATCTGTCTGGTTGTATCTCAACTCTACATTTGCTCAGCTTTGGTTTTTCTGGCTCTGAATGATTGATAAGATTGCAGAGATGCTGCCTGAAGCCACAAAAAAAGACTGCAAATATCTGTGCAGAAGATGAGCTGTCAGGTTTGAAAACAAGCATCAGTGCCTGGAGGCCGAAGTAATACATTTGTACTGTGACTGGAGGTGAGAGTTCTAGCAGTTATGTGGAGAGGAAGAGGGAATACAGTGACCTCACCTCCCTAAATATTTTAACAGTGAGTGTACAGATGTCAGAGGAAGGATTTTTCATCATACTGACAGACTGGTCAAGGTCCTCAGTGAACATACACCAGAATGAGCTGTACTTTAGCACTTTTGGGACGACTTATGAGCTTACAAATGAACTTAGCACTGTTGCATCAACATTGGCGCACAAAGATGTCTGCTGTGCCAAATATTAGTAAGTGCATAGCAGCTAACTATGCTACATAAGGTTAAAATGTAGTTTATCATTGTTTTTATCACTAGTGCCAAGAGGAAAACAAATCACTGTGCATGTGCCAAACGTTCTTCTATGGTGTTTGATATATGGCCTATCGCCACCTACTGGCCTGGCATGCTAATTGCAGCAAAAAGCTGCCGTTTTTGCAGAGATGCCCTGACCAACAAATCATATTCCAGACGTAAGGTAACATACTTGTTTGGTACAGACCCCAGAGAAAGCAACTTAATCATTTCTGCATTGTGAAAATTAATTGCAAATATTACTACGACCATTAAAGTCACAACTTATATCATAATATCTGTCAAAGTAATTGCCATGATTCTTTTTTTTTTTACATACCCTGCAGCCCTAGTTTGTATGTTATCTCCCATCTCACTCTCTCCCCTCATTTCCTGTCAGCTCTCTACTCGTTCTTATCAAATAAAGATAAAATATGCTTCCCGGAGGAGCAAAAAAAATTCTTTGGAATTCTTTGGAGGAGTGATGCTAAAAACTAAGAGAGGAGGACCCAGATTGTGAAAGCATCCACTGGTGTAACGTTCAGAAGCATGTCATTATTTGTGATAGTTGAACCAAGTGAGATTGTTAATTTGAGCGTTTTGTCAGGGCCTGAAGATGTTTAAATTTCAGTATTTTACAGAAAAAAAAAGCGCAAATTATTCCAAATTTCGACTTTTTGAGGGAAAAAATGTTTATCGTAGCTTTTGTGTGACTTTAGTTCACAGTGTGCAAAAGAAATCCTGTTTTGGGAACAATCAAGAGAAAGAAAATGAGACTTTTATTTCGTACTTGACCTGTAATCATCTTTTGAGTCTTCAGATCAGGTTGGGAACGATGGGGTCAGGGGTTAGAGAATGCATTATATCACTGAGGTTTGTCATATAAACAGAAGTACAAACTTGTGTGTGTGTTGTTGACGTAAGGAGCCGATTACAACCAAACAGTATAAGCAGTTTCCAGGCCTCAGTGTGACAGTGTGTCTCTGCAGAAGGCCACAGAGGCACCGCTGATGCATGTACTCACACACACACACACACACGCACACACACACACACACACACACACACACGCATACTTGCATACAAAAACACATCTTTGGCCCAAATGTGCAGAGATAAACACACACACTGTTTATTAATGAGCGATGTGGACAGTGTGTCTGAGAAATGTGTGACCTCTGACCACCTCACAGCTCCACTAAAACACACACACACACACACATCCGTCAGCCTCAAGGTTGCTATAAAGAAAACAAGAAGGGGCCCTTCGTTGCAAAATGTAAACTCAACCAAACATTCACATTTAAAGAGATAGCGTGGCTAAAAATGTCTGCAGGGACACAGGAACAGGCATGAGTCTGGTTTAGACTTTCTACAGTGAGTCGGAGATAGAGCCAGGGGCGGCTGCGAGGCGAAGAACCCTTCAGATGATGTTCAGACAGTCAGGAAAACCTGGGCTGACAATACATGTTTTCACAGCAGTCTAAAGACATTTAATCATCATTTAATCATGTGACTTCTTTCATCTAATAAAAGTGAAGACAGAAACAGGAGTTTATGGCTCAACTACCCATAAACATAGACTCTTGGTCCTCGGTGTAAGATACAGTGCTGGCAGAATGCAGGACTGTTAATCACTGTGTTAAAGTGTTGACTAGTCTTCCAGTGAGATAAAAAGTAAAAGGTCCCAGAAAACTATATGATGTCTTTGAAAGCTACACAATCTGTATGGTGTTGTTTGCTGATGATGAACTACATATTTGTAAGAAATCCTGCAAATTAAAGGAATACTTCACCAACAAAATGATAACATATTTATCAGTTATTCACCCAGTGTTACGTTGAATTCATGAAGTAAACTTTGTTTTTCTCACATGCCTTCAAGGCAAACGAAGAACCCGAAAAACGGCAAACATTCTTCATGAATTGAAGTCATAGGGGTCCACGTTTAACAACTGCAAAACTATATCAAAACATCGGTTTACAAACTCTAACACAACTCCAGCAGTTGTATGCGCAGAACTTCCCAAACACATGCATTTTTGTTAACATCTTACTATTTAAAACATCTTAGCATAAACAGTCTCAGGCACAGGCATGAAGTCTGCCACGCGTTTGAACTGTCCCTGCGCATTTCAGTGAAAATGCATGTTTAGGAAGAATTGAGTATACCACTGGATTAATGAAACCTGGTCTCTAGAGCTCATTTCCCTGTTCATGACAACTGCATGGGGGTGATTTTTTTTTTTACATATAACTCACCTGTTTACAGTTTATTAAGGGTTAAAGTTATGGATGACTAAGGGTGGGCTGCCTTGAGTGACAGACTGTCTGCTGATAGTGTCCTCGGCTTTGAGTCAGATCCACGGCCAAAATGCCAAACTGGAGGCTGACAGATGGTTAACTGAGATTTAAAGTATATATGACTTGTCGTAAATGGATAAACACGTGCACAACAGCTTGTATGGTTCTTTGAAGATAAAGACAATAATTGCAAAGGAACAAGAGCTCAGACTCTGCAGGACCTGCGGAAGGTAAAGTAATGAAATATGTTTTGTCATGTCATTTGTGGACTTACAGACTAATAAATTACTCTCCGCCACGTTACTGAAAAATATCTCCAGAAACAATTGGAAAATGATCTGATTCACTGGGCTCTAACTTTCCATGCAGGAGGGTGAATTTAGGTCCTGATGCTAAACCTGCTGACAACCCACAGCTTCAGGCTGCTGCATGAGTCATCACTTGTTTATGAGAAAACATGCGATGTAGAATATGCTCTACGAGACGCTGCGGGGTGGGAGTCCTCGCTGGACGCATGAATGAGTTGGACAAGCCAAAGAGGTTCATTCCTCTCTTTGTGGTGCTATTTATGGAGCAGTACGTGACTTGTGGCCTTGTTTTAATCCCACTGAAAACACTTCCACTGACTGGATGCTCTGGATTTTAAAGAAACTGAGCAGAGAACTCCATCTGAAATGATCCAGCTACATAAGTCAAGGACTCTTCCTTGAGAGGCTGTAGTTGTTCTTCCTCTGCCTGGCCTCTCGCTTTCATCAGCACAAGCCCAAGGCTTGGACCATATTTGGTGCTTGTTTTTAACTGCAAGCGGTACCAGATGGGTGATGTTTACTACATCAGGGCAATTCAGACAGTGTCAGGTAAGTTGTCAATCCCGAAATAAGGTCGCCAAGTAGACTGTCAGATCATTTCCTGTCATCTAAACTTCTGCTGTCCTCATAGAATAAAGTTTACCAACTGAGCAGGACACAACAAAAATATAAAAAAACTTAATCATGTGACTATCAGATGCAGTCATGGTGATAACATCCACAGATCACTCCCCAAGCATGTCCGACATCACTACATCACTACTGACTGTTCGAATTTGTTACTGAATATTAAACATTTAACGTACAAATGAATTTGTCTTATAAGCTTAAATTATTGAGTGGTGCAGGAACCTGGAAATGAGTTAGCACTTTAGCACTCCTGGTTCCCTCCTCTCAGTCGAAGGGTTTTTTGAATGGGTTTTTGGTTAGATGCCTGAAATAATGTCTGTGGTCAACACAAGCTTAAGAGACTTTCACGTTTTGTTCTACGACATAAAATACGTCACTAAATACCCCACTTATACATTTTGAAGCTTTTCTGTGTCTTAGAAAAGGCAGTTGCTAAAAAGTGGTTGTTTTTTTAGGCAACAAAAGCATATGGTTGGGTTTAGGAATTCAAATAAACACAAGAAGTTTGTGCTCTAGAGAAAGGATCAGCACTCAGTGAATAACCTGCTAAGCCCTATGATAAGCTAATATGGCAAGACTTAACTATACAGACCAGTGAGCAGTGATAACTAGCATGTCTTTGGGGTCATCGGGTGGGAACCTCCTTTCACCAGTGTTTCGTCTGGTTGGTCCCACGACACCTCCAAGAGGCTAGACAGTGATCTCTGGCGTCCCAGAGACACTCCCCTAATGCCAGGTCTCACTGCTCCCCGCACCAACCCAACAACCTCCTTTACCTTACTTACACATGGCTTTCTCAGCCCAAACAGCACTGCCACCTTCAACAAACCCAGGCACCGTACATGCGAGCTCCTGGTAGTGACCGTGCCGATACTACCTTTCCTAGCACATTCACCATACTCTATTTCACACGCTACATAGCATAACTCCAATATAAGCTAAAGTTAAAGGAGATAGAGAAGATAAACTCACAGGCTTCCTCAGCCCAAACAACACTGCCATCTTCAACAAACCCAGGCTCCGTTTAGGCGAGCTCCAGGTATTGACAGTGCTGATTCTTACTATCCTAGCACATTCACCGAAAAGAACAGGGTTTGGCTTTTTACATTCAAACAGGATGCGAACACCGGCCTCCTGGTTGAAAGCCGGTGGTTGTTGGACCCACCCACCCTACTCGGAATTCCGCTGCCTTAACTATCATTGTTGTCTTGCCCTGTCGGTGCTGTTAAACAATAACGGCGACCAGCCGGAAGTCACTGACCTAGCGCTTGTATTTGACAACTTTGGAGTGAGACTGGGATGAAACTATGGTAGTTTATGTTTTTACGATTCATACCACTGCTGCCAACATCCAATGACAAAGCAGCGGTATACGATGAGGTGGACTGTTTCCCATTGCACTGACAACTGCCGCCACCCAGTGCATGTCATACCTCTATGCAAAATAATTTTTAAAATTTAAGATTTTTCTCTTGTCTGTGGCAAAAATCTAAAAAAAAAAGGCTTATAAAGGTATAATTCTGTTCCATCTTATGGCTGGTTAGACCCAAAGAGGACTGGAATATGTGAGTCATGCAACCATTGTTTTCACTGATGATGATACAGACAAATAAGTGTCTGTTTTTCAAAATAAAATCATATCAAAATTCAAAAAAACAAATTGGGCAGTTGCACAAACCTGTTTTATTTACATAAAAAAGGTTACAAGATAAGCAGACACATTGCTTCATACACCTCTGGTTTTGTCTTTGTTGTGGTAAAGGTATGAAGATGAAACTTCAGTGTGTGTATTCATCCCCAGCTAAAAATACTCCCTAACAAATGCACTTTCTTCTTGTCTGAGTAATGTTTGCTAAGAACTACAATGACCAGCTGTTAAAGTATTTTACTGAGACTTTTTTATTTTAAAAATTAACTTTACATTTATAAGATGTTTTTAAAGATTTATGTCTTCAGTAGGAACCAATGGGCTTGGAGCTGAAGGCCACAGACAGAAGTCAGAAAGTATTGGGAGTCAAACATTTCTTGGGATTTATTGACAGTAAGAACTTGCAGTTCTAATAGTGGCCTACGGTTTTAAGTGGCACAAATCAGTAAAGCAGAGAGGAAACTGTCAAAGTATAAATAGAATCCATTTTTCTGTGCTTGTTTAGCAGCTCCACCTCCCACATAATGTTTACAGGCCTGAACTTGTGGTCTACTGTTAACCACTTCTGGTTCTCTGACATATTTCTCCTCTACTATTACTTTATAAAAGAAGTGAAGCAATCTCTACAATCTGTTTACATCATTTTTATTATTCATCTCTGCAGCCTTCATCTGCATTTTTTTAATCTTTGCAGCCTTTTTCATAAACTTAATCTCCCTATCTGTTCTTCTCATCCTCTCTGAAGTGGTTTTATGCGATCGGATCCTGCTTCCATGTCACCTGGTAAATGTCACACCGCGGCTTTGACAAACCTGCACCACTTTCTACTTTTAGGGCTTTTAACTGATTCCCTTCAAAATCAAAAGCAGCAGAATGAGGATTGTATTACAATACAGCATTACAGGATACAGTGGCAGGGGTCAAAGTGGCAATAAAACACTCCTGTGTACTAAATGTGACTATGAAAGGAAAAGAAGTCCTTGAAAGAAGAAAACAAGTCAGTATGAAAGAGTAGAAAAAGTTTTTCCTCCTAACACGAACCAAAAGTACTTTACTTTAATATTAAAGGATTTATTAGTTATCTTACTTTCTTTTTGCTTTTTCTTTCCCACACATAATTTCCATCATTACAAAGGCACTCTCGGTGGCCAAGCCTCGCTCAAACTGACAGAAGTTTGATTTAAATTCTCATCAGGAGTTTTCCAAAGATAAGAGACAGGTCACACTGAACTGCAGGGAAATCTGTATAAAACCTGTAGCTTTTGATGTGAACAGTGAAACCTCTTGGGTCCAAAACGTTCTCTCAAGGTAAGAGTGATATCAATGAAATGTTGAAACAAGTAGGAAAAGATGTATTTATATAAAAACTGAGTAACTCAGTGGAAAAACTTATCCTATTATTATAATTCGCCTCTATGTGAAGTTTCTTAAAGGGGTTTTATGTTAAATTCAGAGCATGAGTTGTCTGCACACAGTTCTCAACATGGATGTGGCTAAGCTGGCGGCTAGAGGCTAATGGTGCTAACTCCATAAACAGTGTAAACAATGGAAACGGGGCTGACAGAGCTAACGGTGCTATCCAGTCAAATTTAAGAGGAAAGATTGCAGTTTAAGGGGATTTTTACGGGAGACTCAATAGACTGCTAGGACCAGCAATATGATGGTGACTTGACAGAAAAGAGGCAGCTAAATGTATCAGTACACTTAAAAAAAGTATAAGTGGTAAAGCACTCAACTGTCCCTAAGAGTCAGATATTAGCATTATTTCTACAATAAACGGAAAAGCTTCTTAAGTTTCTCAACATTTATTAGTTTTAACAAAACAGTACTTTATTTTTGTGTTGCTAATCAGAACTAGCATTAAGCCCGAGTGGATGTTTGTGCCAAATTTGATGAGATTCTGTCAAGGTGTTCTTGTGATATTGTGTTCATGAGGTTGAGGCAGACGAGGTGACTGCGATTTTGACCTTGACATATTGACCACTAAATTCTAATCAGTTCATTGCTGAGTCCAAGTGGATGTTTGTGCCAAATTTTAAATATTATGTTCATGAGAATGGGTAAAACAGAATTCCATTGAAACAAACAGCAATTTAAGTGTGTATAGAGCCAGCATATTCTGACATCTAACAGTGTGAATTAAGGCTTTGTTTCAACCAAACCAGAGTTGGTGATTGTTGGAGGACCGTAAAGACAAACCAAGATGGGTTGTGTGAGTTTTATTTTGCTTCTGTGGACTATGGATGCAGTGGGGGTTTTTTCACAATGACATTACTGTTTGTTTGAATGGGGTCTGGTAGCTTTGGAGATAGGAATTTCAGGGCTGTTTCTGGTTAAACAAAAAGGATCTTACTCTTTACCAAAAAGGTCTGTCTCTATAGGGATCCTTGTCATAATGTTGTCAGACACTTATAATGACAATCTCAGCCTGTCAGGAATAAAAACAAGCACAGTTATTGGACATAAATTGACAGCTTACGCATGCACATAGTACATTGCTGCCTCTTTCACAGGTGACGGCTGCAGCCCTCTCACTCAATACTGGATGGACCAATTTAAAACATTGTTGTTCCCATTTGTCACTTAAACCCAAAATCATTGAAAATAGCGTCCACATTGAAAAATACCAGAGATACCCTTTAAAAACTTGATTTTCACTGGTCTTTGAAAAAGCACATCTAATTTCTAATAACAATTTTATATTGAACTGAAACCATTTTAACATTTTTGATGAAAATCTATTAGATAACATGAGTAAATATACAGCCACAGCAATAATGGTCACACCAGCCAACAGTAAATTTGCTGCCAGTATTAGCGCTACTTGGCTGAGGAGAGTCTTCCAGCTTTTTAAACTTGGTTTTTGGTGAAGAACATAATGTCCATGTTCTGTGTACTCCATCCTGCTTCCATGTATTCACACAGGAAGCTGTTCTGTACAGCAGTCTACTGTTGGGAGAGAAAGCATTTCCTCCTTAATGAAGATTTACACCACCATCCCTTTGTTTAGAAGTGTTCCTTTTTAACCTAAAAGCTCCAGTCTGACTGACAGGCTTAATGACAATAACAATGCCTAATGACCGCTGGCGAAAAGGTCGAGACAAATGGCATTACGTGTCAAATCAAATTTGACAAAATAAAGAGAAACTGTAACTATCCATTGTGTTTGTGGACATTGGCTGTCAGCTTCATTCCTCCCGCACATACGAACTTGAAGCTTTAAACAAACAAAAAAGAGTTTAATTTGAAGACGAAGTAGCAGCCGAGCCGTCGTCTGAGTTTGCTTTCTTGCTTCGTTGTTTGGTTTATGTGATTTCCACCGTTTACTCTGGATGTGAGCCAATGGATCTCCATAACTCTTGTGTTTCTTTCCTGTCCGGGTTGTCATGAACTTGATGAACCTTGATATGACAGCTTTGGTTTCAAAAGCAGAAAGTCTAGAATCCATCACATCCTCCAAATATGAAGCTGAAACAACTCTAACGAGCACTGTTTGAGTCTGGATGGGTTTTAAGATAAGAGAGCAATAAATAAACGCACGTCCTTCAGATGTTCAGCGGTAGTTTTGAGCTGATACAAGGAATGGGAACAGAAATATTTTAGTTCCCTGCCCTCCACATTGTCAAAGCAGAAGAGCAGCTCATAAAAAGCACTTAAACATTTATTTACCTCTTTATGAAAATTAAACTTATGTTCATGTTCCCAAATCAAAAATAGCAGCAAAGTCCTCAGAGGACTCACATCCTCTGGGAAATCACTCAGGGTCTCTGGGAATAGAAAGTGGAGCATGTCCACATGAAACACAACATTTTCTCTTGAAAACAACCATCATTAGATTTAATTATTTCAAGTGGGATTTCTACGCGAGGAAAAACAAATCCCTGAATTACAATACAGATTCTTTTTATTCTGGGAGTTTTAACCAAATGAGATTGGTGTTTTTGATCAATCTTGGCTCACAGGGGGTTTGTTATACCATCTTCCATTACTTACTATGATACCTAGGCCTAGCTCAGCAAAGTATGAGTATAGTGATTCTAGCAACAGCCCAGAATGCCCTAGCAACTACCTGGCAAGGTCATGGTGACATTGTCGCAACATCCTAGCCAAACCTTACAAAAAAAAAAAAAAACCTATTTCGCATTTTGCTTGACAATAAGGCTGCAGCAAAAATTTAAGACACTGAGCGGGATATTTAGAAATCCCAAAGGTACAGTTTTCAGTACCCTCAAAAATACAGATGCTCCTCTTTCTATTAAACTGATACAGAGATGCTGTATCACAGTGGTGTATTGTAGTGCACAGCACACACCACCAGAGGTCAGTCTCTACTGGAGCAGTCAGCTAAACTGAGAAAGATGGTGACTGTGAGTGGTGGGGATAACGTTACAGGGGTAGTAAAAATGACAAATGCCTCATCCTTGTATGGGAGTACCACCATTATGTAATTTTATCTTGAGATGATTTTATTTAACACATCATCAGCGTTGCCAGGTGTACAATAATTATCATATTTGTACGATAATTTGGCCCTCTGTACGATGTACGATCAATAATCCCAAAAAAGGCCAAATGTATGATAATTTGACCATTTTGTGAATGTGTGGTTGTAATCAGTATGCCGGAGTTTATTTGTGAACCCTGAAGGCATCTGTTCCCATGTGACATGTTTCCAGCCAATCGCGCTTTGCTTAGCGTGAGATACGGGTGACGTTTGTCTCAGAACAACCAGCACGATTAGCTGAATGGTCAGCTGCACCCGCCCCACGAGACGCTGGGACCCGTCAGGAAGTCGAGCGAGAATGAGATTCAAAACAGAAGAAGAAGAAGAAGAGGAAAAACAGAAGCACTAGAAACACTAGAGTGACTATATTTGCTTATAGCGCATCAGTAGGCTTGTTATTTTGGTAATGACGGTTGTACGATAATTTCCCTCAAAATACAATAATTTTGAGTCTGTGGTACGATAATCCTACATTTCCCACCTGGCAACGCTGCGCATGATCTCCGTTCAACTTATTATGTTGGCAGCGTGTGTCATGGAGTCCTCCAGCACAAAGAGTGCTTAATTCTTGCCATTCTATGGGCAACAAGTATTTAAACCCTACAAGACTTGTCTAAAGTCCGGTATACACTGTCCAATTTTGGGCTGCCCCAAACAAGAGATGACCAATGTGAGAAAAACGTGGCGATAAAAGGCACTTTATTTATTTCATTTCTTCAAAGCAAGATGTTGATAAAATTTGATGTCTGTACCAAAACTCATGCATCAGTACAGTCGTATTCATACTCTAGCACACACACATTTATCCTGAATAAAAAAATACTTATATTAATCACAAAAAATCTGATTCCCATGTAATTACAGCCTGTTGGAGTTTTGTTATATTTAATTACCTTTATGCTAAAACCACCCAGCTGCAGCTCTTTTGCTGCTGAAACTGTGAACAGGTCAGCCAGAGACGACCAGAGGGAGACAAAGAGCTCACACACACACACACACACACACACACACACACACAGACCATGCAGACAAATAGATGTGACACCTTCGGCTGAGCACAGACAGCCTTACAGAGAGACGACATTTGTTCTGGTTGGTTGCTCGGCCTGTCAGAGTGACAAAGGGTCTGATGAGATTCTTCAGTTTCACTGCGTCCGGATGTGAATCGACAGGAGAGGAACTGGTTGTGTGTGCAGATAACAGCTTCCTCTACATACTCATGTTTCTGGGGAAACCAGATACACGAATAGAGGAATTTAAATACAGATAAACAAGCAAACAAAGACGGAATGATCAACACTGTAAAATTAGGCTGTGGCTTTAGCGCCCTGATCAGTTGCTCTGCAAGTCAGGATTATTGCACATGTTTGCAGGTAATGTTTAGCATGAAGAGTGAGTGGAAACTGAGCCTCAGGGTCTCTGATGACTTTGGAAAATGTGATCTCTCTCCTGGGGTGGCTGCTGCTTTAAAGACTGGAACCAAAAACATATTTCACACTAGTTTTGTTTTATTACAGACTGTAATTGAACCAAAGGCTGTATACTTGATTTGTTTGTTTTTTTAAAGCTGGATGCAATATTCAGAGCATTAATATAGCAGCAAACCACTATTTTTGATGTAAACTAGTGGAGTAGTGGCGTCCTGGGCAGAGAATGGAGTCACGCTACTTTCATGTGTGTTGTCATTCAAGTTTCTCTGTTGGTTGTTGGGTAGATAGTGTGGGCACTTGTGCATGAGAGTCCCTGTGAGTGCATGCCACTGGCTAGCTTATCACTCATATGGCAGCTGCCACTGACATTGGGATGGCGGCATCGCAGAGGCATGGCGCAACCCTTCTGTAACTCCCCCTGTGAGTTAGCATTGTTAGCTGCCTGCTAAGCCACCTCCATGTTAGGAACAGTGTGCAAACAATCCCAGACTTTTTGGAATCCAGCCCCCAGGAACAGCTCTGGGCTTTGAGGCCAATTTTACATAAAAGTGGAATTACACTGTCAGGGTTTGTCCCTGTGATATGTCTCATTGTGCCCTCTGGATTTGATCCGTTTGGTCCGATGACATTTCAAAAGTTTCGAAGAGGCGCATGATTGAAACGTTTAACCCAACGCAATATTGACTTATTGTCAACTTTTAAAGTTGATAATAGGAACCAGTTGAGTATTTACACATCCAGGAAACACAGAGCAACATTGACATTCATATGGAGTCATATTTGTGTCCACAAGTCCAATATTTATTCTCCTTTTAGCTCTGTTTTTGGTCTCTACCAACTGCTGAGAAAAATATTTGTCTCTATAGCTGCTAGATGTTCCACGGTCTGAGAACAGAGGCTGAACCACACAGTAAAGTTGTGGGTGGTGTAAATGAAGCAATGAACTGGAAGATGCAAAAAAAGCTTTGCGGCACTAGAGGAAGTGTAGTCAGGTGATGATTCTCTGAGGGACCTTGCATCCATTGTTAATATAAAATATTGCTTACTGCAGCTCTTCAAGAGAAAGCAAAATAAATCTGCAGAAAACCAATATGCTAACAGTGTACAACTCCCATGTGACCTGACCATGAACCATATCAGCCCTCAGAAATCCACAATTCAACACCCACACTGTAACTCAATTACATATCAGTGACTATTGAACCAAATATGTAGACAGCGATAATTGAAGCACTGCCTGCTGCCTTCTCCTTTGAGTGCAGCTCTGGATGCTGCCAACCCTCCGAATGTTTTTTGTCTGGCAACTTGCCCCTCCGTCTACTAAATTGTGCGACGCACTGCAGTCCACTCAATCTGTCAAAGGCGCTCCGAGTCCTCTCAATTAGGGGAGCTGCAAAGTGTAGCCAAAACACCCTGGTGTTTTCATACCAGTGTATCTGCCAGAGCAATTTATTTATAATACCAATTTATTAATATTGTCTCTTGGTTTCAAAGGGGAACCAAACACAAGCTGAAGTGCTAAACCCAGAGGCTATTAACTGATGCTGCTTCAGAGAGCTGCAAACATTATGCACCAGTTTCGAGGAATTAAAAGTCAGTAGTTTAGGTGCACCATTACTAGCGAATCCATATTGTGAGGCGTGCATATGATATGGGCAGCGCTCAACAAAGATGACCATAATTTATTCTAGACATTTAGCAATTAGACTTTTTCTACTGAAAGGATACAGAAAGCAATCCTTTTCAACGTGACTGTAATGTGTCGAGTATGAAAATAGAAAATGCCAAATAATAATGAATAGCAGTCCATACACAGGGATGCAAATTAGTGGTGTGGCTGCAGCATATCAATGACTTTGTGTTCTTTTCCATAAAATATTCATTTAAACAGGCCTTTTCAGTCGAGTGAAGGACTACACTTAAAAAAAGCAATGAAAATGCAGCTAATTATAGAAGAACGAATACGCCTGTGGTCCTGTAGAACTGGTCACACAGGCAATTTGGAGGCACTGTTGCCAGGTGAATGATAGTTATTGTATTTGTATGATAATTTAAAGGAGCGGCAGTAGCTCAGCTGGGACGGCAGTAGTTCTGTCATTGCTCACGTTTCTTAGGTTGTGTTTTTTTATTTTATATTTGGTCAAGTTTTGTTTGGTATGGTACAAGAAAAATAAAATAAAATACAATACTTGGGATGTATTGTGTGTTTTTGGGCCTGTGTTATAAACTCAGTTTTAAGCTCAGTTTTGGCTGCACCAAAGTTTGAGTTTAAATATATGATATTTTGCTGTACGAGTGTGTACAATTATTAGATTTCTTAGCACCTGGAACACCGTGTTAAACTTTCATTGCCCCATAGTCTCATAATAGCTGAACAACACCATGGTTTCTGTTGTGATTTTCATGTGTTTCTAATGACCTTTGGATATCTTTAACCAGTACATCAGTTCTAAGTTATCTTAAGTTTATATATGACGGCATTGTCTGCTCAGCCATCTTAGTCATACTAACAGTACAAAGAGTCTCACTTCCCATCAGAGCACATTGTCTGCTCACTCCCCGTTTTACAGAAAACAGTCTACGCCCACACAATGACCAGTATTGTTACAGAAACACAGTGTGTGTCATGGATCAGCTGTTCTCTGTTGTCTTTGTTAATGTTAAATGTTTGAGGGCTTTCAGCTGACATAATGCGTCCTCTGGCAGCCATATTGGTGGTCCTTAATCCTCAGTAATGGCAAGTAAGAATGGCTGATTGTTTGAAATATCCGCTTCTCAGCTGATAGGTATAGCCAACATGGAGTAATATGTGATATGGTAGATTTTGTGTTTTTATATTTGCACTTTCTTGGCCAGCCAGTGTTATCAGATAACAATTAGGCCCTGATATAGATGCATCACTGTGGTTTTGAGACAGGCTGTTTCAAAAGTGCACCAAAATTCACACATATGAGCCAGTTATTCTTGCATAACCCATGTATTTTTGAAGGCTACACAATTACATGACCAATGCTCTAGTAGGACTAAAGAAGGAAGTGATCCTAAGCGGTGTAGTAAGGAGTTAGGTAAGTGTGGTGGCTGGGTCACAAAACACAGGACTTTCCACAGGAGATAGACTCAGAACTGTGCGCACTTTGAGTCATGTCAATGTTATCATGTTTCTTTTCTAAACCTAACCTCTGTAACTTTACATTCATTATGCAACTTTACATTTAGGACATAACGTCATTCATGGGGCACTAATTTTGTAGGACATTATATTGTGCTATTATATTATGCTACTATGATATTATATTATGCTTTCAGTCTCAACTATACACTATAACTCGTGATAACAAGAGTTATAGATTGAAATAAGAATTTTCTTTCATCACTTATTCGTATTTGTAAAAAAGCACATCATCTGTACCAGATACTAGTTTCAAATGATGCACGATAATATCGGCGCATCATCTGTGTCATCAGAATTGGTCAACATATTATTTTGCACAATGAATGAATATTACATACATTGAAAGGCATTCTAGCTAATGTCTCCATCTGCTGGTGGGCCATCACGATAAGCGTATACATGTATGATATGGTGTTAATTCTACTACAGAGGAGACTTGATGATTGCTAAAATAAGGTGGGGAAAAATGGATATATCGATATTGGCATCAGTTATTGCCCAAATAAGTTATTATATTTTGTCATATCGGATATCGGCAAAAATCTAATATTGTGCATCCCTACTTTTTTCATCTCAGTATTTGGCTCAACACTATTAAGTAAGCAGGAGAAAATTAGGCATGATACCACAGTCATATCGTGAACACGTTCGGTCACATCAGTATGACTATAACATGACTTACTCTGCAGTTAGTCATTCCTCCCACATGATGTGAATGGATAATAGGCCATAGGCTTAAACACCGAGACAGTGTCTGATTCAATGACACTGCCGGTGAACTTGTTGGGTCAATTGCATTCAGACTGTAATAAATCAGGGGTGCAAAAAGAAAACATCTCCCAAACTAACTGCAGTGTTTTGTTATTGTGTCACAGTGTAATAGAGCAGCTACAAGGGCATGAGGATGTAAATTAGAGTCTGCAGAGTGTCGGTGGAATACCAACAACTGAACTCATTCATCTCCATAAAACATTCAGTTTAATGCGTAGTCCATTTTCTCCTTTCTGCTTTCTAATTATCCAGTCAGACTTGGTTTTTATGATGCCTCACCGAATATCAATGACTGCGTTCATTTCAAACTCAAGTTTGATTTTCATTCTTAGCCGGGCTGGATGATACTGTATGCTAATGAGAAAACTCGGTATCAGACTTTCATTTCCTTTTGTTTATCCTTGGACGCGTTCATCTTGTCACGAGTGTTTTGTTTTTTTTTCCCATCTAGAAAGCTGTTGCTCGATGGTCCTCACGCAGCAGCGTCTGCCACCCTCTCTGATCAGTCCACATGGCAGCCATTTTGAGCAGGAGTGCACACTGTACATGTAAGATAAGCTGCAATAAAGTGCACATCATAAACCACAAATCAAAATGGACCCTGAGCGGAGTCGAAGACGGCGCAGAGTGGATGTATTAGTCCTCTCTGTCATTTCAAAGGGACTCTTCCCAAACTGTTGTGACAGCCGGCTCTATCTTCCACTCCATCACAGGCTCCTGCCAATATTCCTTCCTCCTAACACACACCGCCGCCACCACCCAGCCTCAGATACACACGTTAAGACAGGAGACCTCAAGAGCTGTCAAGCACTTGGTTTGTATACTTTCAAAGGAATCGTGATCTCATCTCTGCATCTTTCCTCGCGGGCGCTGCTGAATTTCAATGAGAGGGGCCCACCCGCCTGGCAAGTTAGGTGTTTTTGGACGTTTTTGACTCACCACGTAAAAAATATTTGAATCACCAGCCATATACTTGGATTAACTGTTCAACTTTGACCTGGCAACCTGTAGAAACAACCTGATATAACTGCTGGTTGGTTATGCAAACTGGACATCCCAGACACACACACACCTCATGAATAACTGGGAGCACACAGATGTTGTTATTTCATGGCCTGATTGATTAATTAATCAGTTTGCTATGCAGTATGTTACACAGGTTTTCCAAGTGAGTGTATTAATTTACACAGTAAAGAATATTAAAAACTGATTTAAATAAGCCAGTAAACACGGTGCACTGTGTCGTAACCACTGTTTGTATTATGTAGTATTGTGGACTGTGTTATGAAGAGGATTAAGGACTTTGTGTTCTCAGCTGTGTTTGCTTGTTATCGATAATGCACTGCAGCTTTGCTCTTTGCATTATTTGAATACCTTCCCTTCTCTGCCTGGTTTTAAGCACACATAGAAAACAATAGAATACCTGGAAATCCTGAACAGGTGCTCAGTGTGTCTGTAAAGAGACAACGAACTGTTGTAGAGAAGCTGAACAGAGCTCCATGCAGAGATGTGAAGCAAGAGCACACACACAAAGGAATCTGATTATAAAATGGGCTAATCAATAACTAGATATCTGTCAGTGATTCTACAGCAAGCTAACACAAGCTTCTGAGTTATTGGTATGTGTGTGTGTGTGTGTGTCATCATGGCAAAATGTGGTCCTGCTGACACTGAGTGTAGCAAGAGCTAGCACAGAAGCTGTTTTGAGTAGTTGGCCAAGTGTTGATACTGTGTTTCTGTCCGTCTGTCGACAGATGTTGTCTCCATGTCCCAACTGTAAAAGTTGCAGTCACAAAACTCTACAAGTGTGTAGATGAGATCACAATGAAGGCCAAGTTCAAAGATGGGTGTCATCCAAGCAAGAGCACAGGGAGTGGAGGGGTAGGAAGTAGTGCGGGGGCTACTGGCCCCGGGCTTTACATCCGTGGCCCACAATCGTGTGCCGTTTCAGCCCGTTCTCATTCCCAGCTCTTCAAATACCATGACTTTGTCAGTGATGTGGGTGTTAGATACCGACGAAGTGACCAACAACCATCATCGTCGTCAAATGCTGACACTATGTCAGTGGACATCAGCATAAGAAATCTATGCACAAAGGCATCTTTTGTGGCGTTATGAAATGCACTTGCCAGCAGCAGTTTGTAACACTGCCGACAACTACCATAAATCGCAATAAAGTCCCTAAAGGCTGGGTGGGAGGAAAGATGAATTGGGTTCGACAAACACTGGACTTTCACCCGGGAGCCTGCTGTTTGTTTCCCATGAGAATGAACAGAAACTGTACACTTCCTGTGAAAACGGAGGTGTATTTTGAAAACACAATGCAACTGACAAGCGTACATTGACGCACCTTCCCAGACTGTAAAAAACAGATGCAGGAGGGTACCAAGCCTGCCATATATTACCGTTTAGATCAACTGTCAAAGGGGCGGTATTTGATGAGTTGTGATGAGAATGTGTTGGCTGGTTTTGTTCTACATATTTTTCATGGTCATTACCTGGTATACGATCAAGATCTTGTGAGTACCAGTAATTGTTGCATTTCTCCAACACTGGCTGCATGCACTTAAAGGTCTAGTGCATAGGATTTAGTGGCATCTAATGGTGAGGTTGCAGATTGCAATCAACTGAGACTTCTCCTGTGTGCTTTCGTGTCAGAGAACTACGGTGGCCAATAGGAAAATGTGAGTGTCCCCCTCTAGAGCCAGAGTTTTGTTTGTCTGTTTTGGGCTACTGTAGAAACAACATGGCGGACTCCATGGAGGAGGACCCCCTCGTATGTTAGGCAATGAAAACACTGATTCTCAGTTTTATATATTATGTACAACATAATATATAACATATATATAAAACTTCATTATATTTGGTTTCTGCAAAGGTTCACTTTCTGACTGCAATTGTATTGTTAGCGACTGTTAGCTGTCATCATAATATATGACAAATTTCTAATATTTGCTTTGTTATTTATTTTACTTTTTTGAAAATGTAGTTTACGTGAATGTTGCTGGATTTTCTGTATAATTGAGCACTGAAAATTAAAACTCCAATTTAATGATCTGGATTGGACTTTTTTCAGACATTCAGACATTGAGATGAACCCCAAACACACAATCAACAGGCACAACAAAAATGGAAATCTTTTTTCATGATGCATGAAAGTGTATCTCTGAAAAGCCACTGGGTGCAGCTCTGGGCTGTGTAAGAGTTAATTGATGTCAGAATAGCTCCTGATTGGTTTGAGATTTGTGGTGTTTGTGTTCAGCCTGCGTTCCCAAAAGGGGTAATCACATTTACATCTTACATTTATCTGACACTGTTACACAGAACAGCTTACAGCGAAAGCAACAGTGTAACATCTCCTTCCCCTTTATCACTTCTGTTCTGCATTTCCATTCTTTTGATTTCCTGATTGCTGTCTGCTTTGAGTTGTCCTCAATTTTCTGTTGCATGATAAGTACCAGAGGAACTCTGGTACAACTGTGAACTACATTCCCCATGCGTACATCCATGACAATCACAGGTGTGCTTCACTCGATCTAATTTCTAGCTCTGGGATAAACATTTGCCAGGATGAAGATTCAGTGGCTGAAAGCTTGACTTATCATTAATCTGCTGAGACCCCAGCTTTTGTTTGGTATGTCTTTTTATTTCTCTTTGCTATTTGGGATGAAAAAGACCTTCTAAGTTTAAAAAACTAAGTAGTTGTCCCATATAGGCACAATGGGTTTATTTCTAATAGTCACAAGTGTGAAATAAACTTAAAAACGGTTTATTTTAATGCCTGAACATTGCTGTGCAAAATCAAAACTACAAACAATGCTGCATTTGTTCAGTGTTCTGTAGCTCTATAGTGAGGGGTCACTGTTTAAATCTGAAACTGTTTAAAACTGTTATTGTCTGTGCCTGAACATGGCTGTGCAACAGAAAAAGGAATTTCCTTTCTGTCTGTAGGAAGTCTGTCGCACTTAATTGGCCTTTGTGAAATGCTGCAATAATAAAATAATAAAGCCCTAATGTCCTCAAACAAGTACTTCCCGATAAACAGTGTCATAAGCCTCATTTACACGTCCGTTTCAAACTGTGTACACGTCACTGCCCTCATACTTTAACGCATCCTAGATACAGCCAATAGACGGCACTAGAGGGCAGAGTCAAAAGTTTCAGTAACACTTTACAATAAGGTACACAAAAAAACAAGTAATTCCTTCAGTCATTATTAATTAACTAATGATTAGCTACTCTATCACATTTGATTTGGAGTTACTCAAGAACTGACCATTAACTGATGGTTTGTAACCCATCTTTCCTCATTAGTTCCTTCGAAACGACTAATTTGTTGTGTTCCTTATTGTAAAGTGTTACCAAAGTTTCACACAACGACAAACAAGGCGACAGTGAAGGACGTCATAATATTGTACCTTTAAGCCAAGGCAGCTTTGTAGACAACGGTGGTCTGTGCGGCCATTAAATACATTGAGACATGTGGATGTAGAATTATTTTCACTAAATTACCGATTCTTTCTAGTCCGCCATTTTTTAAATGTCACTGTCGTCTCCTATTGTCGTGTTGTCTCACTTGAACTATGCTGCACTGCCCCCACAATGTCCGGTGGCACTGCTCCATTCAGTCTGTATCCTTTAAGAAAACATGCACAAATACAGATGAAATTAATACGTGGTACGGACAGAGGGCTCTGTCTGTCTCTGTACACGTAACGTTGCTCTAACAATGAGCATAAATGATCCTTTAGCTTGTTACTTCTGCTAAAATTAGTCAAATCTGTGTGCTGTATCAAACTACAAACATTATAATCTCTCAAGACAGATTCTGCAATTTACATTGTAGAATCTGTCGGCAGCCCTGTGTGAAACACGACTACAGAGGGGGAGAGGGCAGGGCTTTGAGTTTGAATGATGCTGCACTTTAGCCAATCACAATGTAGGGGGCGGGGCTGAGACGTGCAGGTGTCCCCAGGAAATGTGTACCTACAGAAACAGCAAGCTCTGCGTCCATGGCGACCGCTCCACCCAAAACGCCGTCTCGTCAACGTGAAAAAAATATTTTTTCCAGCAGATGTCTTAGTTACAACTTGATTGAGCTAACTGGAGTAGTTTCATATCGTATCCGACAACAGGAGGCTTTTAACAGATGACGTCCTGATGTTAGCTTTGCTAACTGTCGCTGTCAGCTGCAGCCACTGATGCTTTCTAGACATCATGATTTCCCAAAACTGAATAAATACCACACATAGCAACACAAAACTGCTTTGCTAGCTCAATCATGTTGTAACTAAGATATTTGCTGGAAAAAAAAAAAATTTCACAGACTGTTTATTGAGTTACTGAGTTGCTACAGACACCGCTAACAAGGCTAACAGCTAACAGTTAGCCCAGCTAATCTACAATAACCATGTTATTAATTACAAAACGTGCACACAGAGATAGTAATGTTTGTTCAGTCATTGTGTTTATAGACTTTACAAACATCAGATTAGTCTAAACGGTGATATAGTGACGTGAAAGATGTGATATGTGTATATATAGCTAAACTTTGCTGGTTTTCTACCAGAAAGTATTTGTAAACAACAAGGCGATTTCCTGGGGGCACCGCCGGAAGTGAAGGGGTTGAGCGATCCCCGAGGCCCCTGCACTTCCGTTAGTCGAAAAACTACGGGCAGTGCCTCCAGGGGTAAAGGAAGAAAAAAAAATCCTTTTTAGCAGGGGGCTGCTAGTTCTCTAAAGTCAGTTTGGTGTGTCTGGACCTTAACGTGCAGCAATTCCAAAGTGTAATGTCCTCATATGATGACGCAGGGTCATAGGAAGTTAAATACTTGGGCTGGACTCAAGTGTACGGAGCTGATGTCTCTCCAGTGAATAAAAGATAAAGTGCGCTTCACTTCCTGAATTACCAACAGAGAGGAGGAACCTGCCAATATTACTGTAACCTTGAAATGACCAAAGCTTTACAAGAAATGAGAAAATCAGCAGCCAGACAGAGAGGTAGATTATTTCTCTGCGATGGGGTACGATAATGGGAATGGGGATATGTCTAATTACTGCTTATCTGCTTTTTCCTGAAGCATTGTCCAACTCCAGTGAGAGTGCTACAAATACTGTAGAGGTGGATATTATCTGCACATATCACATAAAGATAGAGGCTCCATTTGGCTGCCAGAACCACCCGGGGATTGTTTCAGAGAAGAATATTTCTTTTCTCTTTGTCTTGCTTTCAGCTTGGCTCTATCTCTCATGTCAATCAATAGCACTGCAGCTTCCAGCCCACCACTAGCAGCTCTGCCATCCCAGTGTCCCACACCATCCTCCTTTCCATCTGTCTGCACGGATCCCTGAGGCCCCCGGCTTCCACCCGGAGCCAGACATGGTCCAACATCAATCAATATCTCTGCAGGGCTGCACTGGTGAGCAGAGCGGGTTTCTCAGAACGGATCAGAGCCAAGTGACATTTCTGAGAAAGTTCTGGGAATTGAATGAGCGACTCTGATGGGAAATGGGTTTTTAAAAGACTGTCGGTTGTTTTGCATGTTTTAGCTCATTAACTGCAAATTGTGCAGATATTTTACATGACTATCATCTCTGTCATTAGTCATCATTAGCTCCGTACTTTTCAGGCAGCAATTGTTTTCCACTTATTGAAGTACAGAATGGAATTCATGTTGCAGAGTCTTGCCTGAGATTGATAATCCAATATAGTAAACAGCAGCTCGTCTACTCTTTTTCTTGCCAAAGATAATTTTTCACTGCACAGTGAAGGAGGAGGATTGTTGAAATGTCGTGCTTAAGGACAAGCTGTGCTTTCAGAGTCATATTTAGTCATATCATTGCTCAAGAGGAAGGTTTTAAATGCAGTAGTTTTACGAGTCATGGGCAAAAATAAATAAACCAATCTTTTTGAATGACTCTTTTTAGTGTCAGTGTCATGTCACATTCACCCATTCACACACAGCTACCCTACATAGTGCCACCTGCTACTCAGTAACCATTTACACGCTCTCATTGGGAGCAATTTGGAGTTCAGTATCTTGCCCAAGGATACTTCGACATGTGGACTGGAGGAGCCGGGGATCAAACCGCCGATCTTCCAATTAGTGGACGACCTGCTCCACCTCTGAGAGACAGCTGCCCCCATGGACCAATTCAGTCAGACACTAGTGAAGACCTCCACCAGCAAGGGCAAATGGTACATTCACATGATCCTCAGATGGTTGTTCTTTTGACTTTGATGAGTTCATAAGCTTTAGGTTGTAATGTGGAACTCAAGGTATTTTAATACAATGGCTTGTATGATGTCCTACGAATCAGCCCCTCAGTGATGTTACGTACTTAAGGTAAAGTTATGGAGGTTAGGTTTAGGCAAGTAGAGTTACTGTTATCTGTAGGCAAACCCCGGAGATCTTGCCTCCGGAAGAAGAGCGGAAGAGCCCTGGTTTCCGGTTGTAGGCTGTTTATAGTCTGCGTGATATTGACCAATCACGTTTCAGCCAGCTGCAGTCGTTGCCAGGTTAAACGGTCCATGCGGGGAACTAACGAGGCGGAACATAATTGGCGTCACTGCAGACTCTGAATCCATCGCAATGGTTTGGCATATTTACTTATATATAAACGGAAGTCGGAAACGGAAATTCACCTCCTCCGCCCAAATCAGGAAGTCAGACGCTGAATACAGCCGATGGGTTCCGAGAATGCTGTGGTTAGGGTTAGGAAAGGGTTAGGGTTGATGATGTACCTTAAAATGACTTGAAGTTCACTCAAAGTTCACACAGTACCAAGCCCTAGTCTGCTGGGGAAAGTTAGCCTGAGTGTCAGACTGAAGCTCCCAGAACCTTCAGTCTGACATCGCCTCCACTGAAGGCGATTTACAAGGGGGAGGGAATTTGATTTTTCCCTAACCAATCAGTAGAGATCAACGACTCACCCAGAGTCTGACGTCATTAGTATCCATGCCTCGGGGGTGCTGAAAACAAGCGAGCATTGCCTGTGTAAAATGTCTAAATCCAGTTTAGCAGCTTCCTTAATTTGGTCCTCCATTAACGCGAGTAGTGGCGAAATACCTCGATAGCATCGTTAATGTGTTCTGTAGGATCTGTAGCGGTCGCCATTGTTGCTATCCTCACCAGTTACCCACCGACGCACAGCTTGACATCAGCGTGGCGCTGATTGGCTAATCGCTAGACCCGCCCCCACCCCCGGCGTTCATTGGTCCGTCCATTGTTTGGACAAGATAAATCGCAAATTCATTGCAGTATGTCAGACCAGAGATGCAAGCCTACTCAATTGAGTGGGTGGGGTCTCTGGTCTGGAACCAGGCTAGGGGAAAGTCCCAGGGAGAAGTCATGTGCTTCTTGTGACCCATCCATCAGCCCAGTGTGCCTCCTAACTGGACCACTTCCTCTTTAATACCATCAGCGTTTGGTCATGTGATCACAACCTACCAAAATCATGAATAACTGGTTCATTATTACAAGGGATATATATATAAACATATGAACAATGCATGAGAGTAGCCTGGTGAACAACATGGATGCTACAACAATGTGTTACATTTTATTGCTCAGAGCATTTAAACAGTATGTGAGAAATATGATCAGGAACTAATTTTTTGGATTGTTCCAACACCGCATGAACGCAGCAGAAGGCTTTGACGGTAACTGGGTTGTCTGCAACTTGCTTCTCAAAGAACGACAAATCGTTGGTCACTGACATTTCTGTAACATCGTATTACATAGCCATACCTTCATACAAGTAGGACACTGAATCAGTGCATTAAAATGAATATTTTATCTATATTAATGTAAGTGGTATTGAAGAGAAGGTTTGTGTGGTGGGCAGCACGACAGCAGCTGTCGAATGTGCATGTACTGTAATTGAGAAACTGACACTATATTTCACAGGAAGTATCATAACTCATAACATGTATCAATTTATAGGAACCGATACCGTGAAAAGGATCAGTCTGCCTATCACTAGTTTTTCAGCTCTATGTCAGACAGGTGCTTGATTTATTATATTTATATGTTACCAAGTCAAAGTGTTATGTCTGTTTGAGTCATATTTGAAGTCTTGTCTAAAACGCTCAGTCAATCAGAGCTGAGGACACAAGCTTCAGAGGTTCTGCCCCTCCTGCCTCTGAGCAGAGATGGAGGTAATAACTCCTGACTGCTTTGTGGGGACTTTTCTGTGATGTTTATGATCCGCTTTACCAGCCAGATCCCAGCGCACAGGAAAACATAAAGCACCGTCACTGGAATCATCTTTAACATCTTCCCATAAATCTGACTCATGAAGGGAGTCAGTGAGTCCACAAGCAAGAAACGAACACACACAAAAACAGGTCTTATCAACTGCTGCTGCCCACGCAGACCAAACATGCAACACTCACTCTGCATTTTGCACTTCTCTCTTTCAGGATATCACTCCTTTAGTTCCTTCTACCAGCACATTTGATACTGTTGCAGCTGTCATCATTTTCACACAGCCAGCATGTTCACTGCAGTTTATCGTGTTCTGTCAATTAGTTCAGTTAATTTTATGAGGTGAGAATAAAACTCTGATGCTGTACATGTGCACATACATGTGTGCAGTGCAGGGCATTTTATTAGGGTTGACGATGCAGCCTCACCCAGTGGGTGCCAAAATAAATGTTGGCATTTTCTGCAAACCACAGGTGCATTTAATGTGTGTTATTATGTAGCCGATACGTTGAACATGGGCAGATTATGAGACAATGGGCCCCTGGGGAAATATATATGCAAAGGACTCCACCACCCCGCCTCCATAGGAGCAAGACACATACACATTGTGGTGGTTTTGCATCTCTTTATAGTCTTTACGCTTGTTTTGTAGTTTTGTGTCTCCCTGTGTTCGTTTTGTGCCTCTGTGGGGTAACTTTGCATCTTTTTTGGTTATATTGTGTCTCTTCAAAGCTGCTTTGTGTCTCTTTGTGGTCATTTTTTTGTCATTTTTTGTCTCTTCGTTGTTCCTTTGCATCTCTTTTATCCCTTTTCCACCAAATCATCTCTGATTCCTGAATCAATTCTGTTCAGGGCTCTTTGAACCTTGGTGCCATCTCGCAAATCAGCTCGTGTTTCCACCACTTCTGAGCAAAACCAGTATGATCGAGGATGTGTGATCAATAAAGGGCCTTGCACAATGCACGCTGAAAGTTGCAGTAGTAGCAAGATGACATGCCCACAGATGTCCTCAGGGTTTGCAATTCAGATCAAGCCAGGAACTAACTTTTCAGGTTTCGAGCCTATTTATGTTTGGTTGAAATGCTCCAGACGGAACAGAACCTGCTCCATGTCGGTGGAGAGGGGACATTTGTGGTCTTTTTGCATCTCTTAGTCATTCTCTTAGTCATTCTGATTCTCTTCCTGCTCAGTATACATGTTCATTTGAGTGACATTATGGAGGTGAAGGCCAGGTTGGACCCCTCTGGGCCCCTAGGCCAATCTCCGGTCGACCCATCCAGTCACTCATCCTTGAGGTTAAAAGGCTTGTCTACATTTCAACAATGGCATGGTTAGCATGTGGTTGGGTTTAGGTACAAAAAACAATTGGTTATAGTTAGGAAAATATCATGTTTTGTCTTCAAATCCCTGTTTTTGGTGACACAATCACAACTGAGAACACAATGACATGTTGTGCTGTTGTCCCTGGTGACAACACAGCGACAGGTCACTAAAAAACACCCATGTTTGGTGGCTAAAAAGTCACTGGAATGACTTGATTGTTTGTTGGTCTCAACTGGGCTTCAGCTTGGCAGGTGTTGCGCCCAGGGGTCACACTATCCGTCGTCCCCTCCACCTCCTGATGGCAAAGTCTGCTCGTCACTTTGGGAGTGTCTATTTGACATGTATGAAACTTACAAATGCAACATATTCATGGTTTGCAATAACAAATGATGCCAACATTTTCTGGTGGTGACTGAGCTCAGGTTCAAGAGCTGATTACCAGAGTATAAAATGAGAAAAAAAATAATATCCAATGTGTTAAAATTGTACAGTTTTATGTCACTCTGAATGTCGCTTTGTTCCCACTTTAAAAGTTTGGAACAATTTTGTGTTTTTTGTTGTTTAGTCATGAGTAGAAACTGTAAAACTGCCCACAAATATCACAGTTTTATTGCATTTTACTTTCATGCAGGAAACATCCCCTTAATTCTTACTATGTTCTTAAGTGTGAACACAAAAAAAAAATTCCTCTGCTGCCAAAATGTCTCTCCTGGAGAGATGACAGGTCACCAGAGGTGTCTACTAAATGACCTGCACGTGAGTCATGTGACTTTTGTTTACAATCTCCTGGCTGGTTTCCACCAGTGATCAAACTGCAGAAAGAAAACTGCAGTAGTGACCTCAAAATGGCACCAGACAGAGGACTCAGTGCTTCAGACACAGTAGTAAAAAGTGGCTTCAGGCTGAGATCTAACAACACAACTGCATCTGTTTCTACAAACATATCTAGTGCAGACTCAGACATCCACCCCTGCCTTGTTTTCCTCCATTTGTCTGTGTGTCTGTCTGGCTGTCTTGGCTAAACTGGCCCTCTCAGCATTGCATCTAAATGACCCCTGTCACCAGCGCATCGGCAGCCAGCGGCCAGACGCCGGTGGAGCAAAATTGGACGTGGCGGGCGTCCGCTGTCCCCAGCCACAACAGTGAGACAGTGAGAGTGAGAGAGAGAGAGGGCAGCCCTGCAGTCAGCGACGCTGGGTGGCAAGCCAGACGAGGAGACGGGACAAAGTCGACTTTAAACTCCAGCTAACCCCAAAAAAGAGCCACAGGGGGGGTGAGAGCCAAGACACACATCATCCAGCACCATGCAGGCAGACTGGACTCAGTGAGGACACAGGGCACAGAGTCTAGACAGCCTCTAATTGGTCTTTCTGGTATCAACTGGGTTACAGCTGAGCAAGCAGAAAATTTGAAAATGCCAAGATTATTGTGCTTTTAAATTTACACCCAAAATTGTTTAAAGCTATAATAATTCAGATTTTATTTATTCAGAATTTCATGATAATTAATTATCGTACATTTATAAGGTAATATTATTGTTTTCATTTTATTAAAAATTATCTTTTTTGATTCAATCAATTTAATATAATATATAATAAAACAATACATATACTAAAATGATTATTTTTAAATTTTATTTCATTTTATTTTAATATTTAAAATTGATCTATTTATCTAAAAATCTATAAATAAATAAACCAATAATACTGTATATTTTATTTATTTCATTATTTATTTATTTTTATGTATTTTTACATAATTGAAAAAATAATGCAAATGTATTGACATAAATACGTATTATTCAAAAAATAAAAATAAATTTATTAGAATAATTAAAAATATTCTAATAAATTATTTTTTAAATATCACTAAAAATATTGGAAACAACAACACAACATTGATTAATATAATCTAACTGATGTACAGTGTTGTAAATTCAGCCCCTCACTGTTAACATGCATGTAGAAAACTATCCACCCCCTCACAGTCTAATGTCGAACGCACTCACACATCGCTGAGTGTTTCAGACAAGCCCTTGATCACGTCTCGCACTTGAGGAAAAAAAAAAAAATCCAGTGAGAGATATTCTTGTAATTTTCTTCTCGTCGTCAGTTTCTCTGGCGTTGATGGGAGCTGACAGAACTGGGACTGCGACACAAGCGCGAGGAGGCCGAGCACCTACGAGTCTAAACTCTGTTGTACCATCTCATTATTTTCAGACTCTCTGAAACAGTCTCTGGACTGTTTAGGATTCACATAAAGAGCAGCACCCGCAATGTCTTCCAGGCTCGGCAGTCCTTAAAGATTTACAGAGAAAAGTAAAGATGGAGAGGAGGATGGAAGATGCTGATAGGAGCTCAAACATGTTCATTGTGACTGCTGAATATAATAATGTAACAATGAATAATTTGTCCAGTTTTTACATCTTTATTATTATGCTGAGCTGAACATTGTCTTTTGAAACATCTTTGTGTCCTCCGATTTGAACCAATTACAGGATATTTGGTGAAAATGCTAAATGTTAATATAATATGAAATATTATTAGTGTCTTTATGGAGCTTCTCAGTGGGTTTCTGCTCGTTGTTTATCAGTCTGCCCCACAACTTTACAGTTCTGGTTCACTCAGGATACGTTACGTTTGCCTATATGTTAAAACTTTATGTTTCAACAACACTGTGGTCAATGTGTGGTCAAGTTTAGGCACAAAAAACACTTGGTTATGTTTCGGAAAAGATCATGTTTTGGCTGAAAATACACGGTTTTGGAGGCAAAATCTGGGCTGGAAATGCAAAGATGTCTTTGTGAAAAACAACCACAGTTTGTGCCACTATTGCAGCTGAAAAGCAGTGATGACTAAAAAACAAAAGCTTTTTGGACGACTTCCCTGCAGGAAACAATTCCCTGGAAAAAAATGACCACTTTTCATGGCACCATCCCTGCTGGAAAAACAGCTACAGGTCACTTTAAAACAATTACATTTGGTGCCTCAAAAGCTGCTGGAAACACAGTGAGGACTTGCTAAATCAAAACCAGTTTTGTTGTTCTTTGGTCTTGAACAGTGGTCTGCAGCTTGGCAGGAATCTCGCCAAGGTGTTACCCCATCCACCGTCCCCTCTACTTCAAGATGACAAAGTCAACTCATAATATGTCACTTTAGAAACATTGATATGACACGGTGCAACATATTCGTGGTACAGTGTCAACGTTTTCTTCTGAGCTGTAAAAAGCTACTGCGCACTACCTGACAGCCACAGTTAGAGGCGAACTGTCACAGCTCAAGTTTCTTAGGTTATGTTTTTTATTTCATTCATTCATGTTGTTTCCTGTTTTACTTTGAAACTCACATCTCCTCTTGTTTCAGATCACTTCACTTCCTGCCCCTGTGTTTTCCTGCCCTTTTGATGACTTCACCTGTGTCTGATTGTCTGTCCCGCCCTGGTCAGCCTCACCTGTGTCTTGTTATCCTTCCTCTCACCACAGCATTTAAGGGCTGTCCACACGAGCACAGGTATTTATAAAACCGTGACTCTTTGCTCATGGTTTGGCCTTTCATCCACACGTAACCACAGTTTTGGGCCCCTGTAACCGGAGTTATTTGTAACCGGAGTCCAGGGTGAACTTTTTGGAAAAGTCCGGTGTCAGCAGTCATGGGTGGACAGGATAACTGCAGTTATTTTGTCTCGTCTCCATTGTATGACATCACAGTGTGCGACATAAACAGAAAACAGCTGTGTTATTACCCTATCCAGTGTGTGCGAGAGACAATTTGAGGATGGACCTAAACAAAATACTGCTGCTATTTAGCAGCATATCAGCACTTTGTGGTTGTATCATACAACTAACGCTACTCAGTGACATGATGACACAGTGATTCTAACGGAGCTGCTGAGGAATCAGAATCTGGAGTTCTTTATGCTGAGTGGGTGGGGGGGGAGGGGGGGGGGGGGGTCAGAGATTGTTGTTTTTCCGGTAATGACATTTTACTGCCTTCTGATTGGCTACAATGGCCTTACAGTTAGGAGTTAAATCGCCACCTACTGCTTTGGCATGTGTATTACATTGCTTGATAGTGGAATTTGCGGTGTCATGTGGACGGAGGTATTTTTATTACACCGCTCATATGGATGCAGATTTTTTAAAAACTGGAGGCCAAAAAAGTTCGGTTTTAAAAATACCCATGCTCGTGTGGACTAGCAGCCTGAGTGTCAGACTGAAGCTCCCAGAACCTTCAGTCTGACATCACCTCCATTGAAGGCGATTTACAAGGGGGATGGAATTTGATTTTTCCCTAACCAATCAGTAGAGATCAACGACTCACCCAGAATCTGACGTCATTAGTATCCATGCCTCGGGGGTGCTGAAAACAAGCGAGCATTACCCATTTAAAATGTCTCCGTCGTCGTGCATGCCCAGCTGCATCGCCGTTAAATCCAGTTTAGCAGCTTCCTTAATTTGGTCCTCCATTAACGCGAGTAGTGGCGAAATACCTCGATAGCATCGTTAATGTGGTCTGTAGGATCTGTAGCGGTCGCCATTGTTGCTATCCTCACCAGTTACCCACCGGCGTACAGCTTGACATCAGCTCAGTTGAGTGGGCGGGGTCTATGGTCTGGAACCAGGCTAGTGGACTAGGCCTTAGTGTGTGTCTTGTTTTCTCTCAGTGCCAGTTTATTTTAGCATCTTGTGTGTCTTCTGTTCCAGCCTTTTGTTTCCCTGTGATCTTTTCTTGGTTTCTTGGCTTTAGCCTGTTGAGTCCACTCTCACCTGGTTCACCAGTTTTACTAATGGGGCATTTAGCAGCTAAAGAGACAGATTTCCTGCTCTGTTTTTGGTCTCTCCCAACTCCTGAATTAAATGAGATCCCTCAGGTTCAGCAAATCATTTTAAAAGGTGATGATATGTTAATATTGTGCTCAAATAGTGATGGTTAAATTTGGCAGATGATTCAATGGATCAGCATGAGGCTGAAATATTTTTACTTCCACTCACCTTACACTGATCATTAAGAGTACTCCTGTAGAAATAAATCATCAGCAACACTGCTGTGCTCCAGAGTTTCTGGTGTTACAGGTTTGTGCTCAGTTGCACCGGTGGGCTGAAACAAGATGGCTGCCGCCCACCTCGCTGATAAAGAACATGTTCAGCAGCCAGCAGATATGACTGTGAACTTTCTCTGAGGTTCACACTGATCTATAATTCAAACTGCATATTTGCATCAGGAAATTCCAGCAGTTAATAATTGATTCTTGCATACAATATCAGAAATGCCTCAGCTGAAGTCAAGGCTGGAGTCATGAGACAGGAATGCCACGTATTTTTGGCTTTCTCAGGAGCTCTGTACAGGAGATTGAGACGGTAAACACAGCTGAAGCCAGTAAGAAAAATAAAAACTCACTTTCCCTCAAAGCTGAGTTATTATTTAACCAAACCAAGTGATAGCTCTGTAAGAAAATTCCTGTTTTGCAAGCACAGGTGTTGAAAAAACCTTAACAATACTCCATGATCTGTGTTCCTCTGTTACAGCAATTACTTTGCCACACCGGGTGCCAGTTTTCAGACATAAATGAAATTGTTTGGCTGTTGAAATCATATCTATCAGAATGTTATCACTGACTGCTCTGCTTTTAGGATGAGATCTGTCTCCTCCACAGATAAGAAAGCAGGTTGGTAGTAGAAATACAGCTGGATTGTACCTTTATCTACCCTCGCCAAATGATTTTCAAATCCACAAGGACGACTGAGTGACTGAGTGGATTTGGGATTCAGCAGAGAGCAAGCTGAGATTGCCGAGTTCATTCCCGCCCCGCCGGGGTACATATCAGATAACGTTGTCGCTTTCGGTTTGAGCTGTAATTTCCTGGAAGACGAGGTGCGATGTGACAGATGGCGCTCATGGTGAAAGAGCTGCCGAGGACGAGGACATGTTGCACCGCCGTCAAACCTCCGGCGGGACTGGAGCGGGCAGGCACACAAGAAGGGGTCAGCCGCCACTTCCACTTTACATTTCCATGCACTTCTGCTGCAGAAACACTGACTGTGAGACACATCAAACCCCGGGTCAAAGACATGAGTTTAGCATTTGTAAAATCATGTTAGTGCTTATGTTGAAGCGAGAGCTGGCGTCAGATGCCAAGAAAATGTTTGCATCTCTTTTTTTAATTAATTAAAGGTACACTCTCAGATTTTATTAGAGCACCATCAAATCCAGAAATGCATTCACAGCTTTCTGTTGATGCTTGAAAACAAACTGTAAGAATATTTATGGATGCGAGGGTGATTAATGAAATCAGTGAGCGTCTTTAAAGCTGCATGTGTTTAATTTTGGCCACTAGGGGGCAGAAAAACACAAAAACAAGTTAATGTTACAGCTAACATGTTATCAAACAGTTGCCTTTTGACAAAACATATTCCTAGGGTTACGTGACAACTATGAGATTATCTATATCTGCAAAGTTTCCTGACTCCACCTCAATACAGAGGAGGTGAATAGAATTTTATTTGCGGTGTTTACAGCATTTTAAGAATGTCTTTCTAGACACAATGTCCCAGTTATTCAGGACTGCATATATGCGAGACATACTGCGTAGCAAAACACTATAAACTGGTTTTATTGGAGGCTGTTTTCCACAAATGCAGAAAATTGTGGAAAAGATAGTCATATCTACGGATACTGAACCTAAAAATACAGGAGTTCTTCTATGTGCAATTTTCAACTGTAATCCTCCAGGTCACTTAAACCACCAATTTCCCAAAGAAAACACAGAGGACACGACCTCAGCATCCTCAGTGGGACATACTATGAGTCTGTGCTGCTCATTATAACATCTATAAAAAGACGTTCAGATATAAACTGTGAGGCAGCAAATGACCATGTTGTTGGGAAATGAAAATTCCTGATAAAAGTCAACCCTCTGCTGAACTGTGACTCCACTTCAGCATAAACAGCACCAAAATAAACTTTTAGAAAGTCATTCAAGCCACAGCGTCATGCTTCCTTTGACTTCTGAAACATCCAACTTCCTCATTCCTGTCAGGACGGCGTGCTGCAGTGAGCGGTAATCAAACACAGTCTGAACGTCTATTGAGTTTAAAAGCTACAAGTGTGAAACAGCAACTTGTTCTGGTCTCCCTGCAGCTCAGAGACTCTTTAAGGAGAATAAACACTCAGCCAACACTTAATATTTATACCTTCACACTACTGCGAGCTGCTCTGTCAAACAGCATAAAACAATTGGCTGCTAAGTGTGGCTACTTTCCAAGAAAGTCACATTCCCATTTCACACCCAAACTCATTCAACACAAAAAGGAGCTGTCTCCTGCAACAGCTGTTCCAGTGCTGTAACTATCATCAAGCATTCTTCTCATAATTATGGTACTCTGGCATTAAACTGAGTGACCAGAAAAACAGAAACACCTGTATGCTAATTCAACCCAATGCAACAGCCTGAATGGCAAAATCAAATTGTGAAACACTTTTGCAGGTCTTATAGCAAATGACTTTTTTATCGATTTCACTGTCAAAGTCTTTAAGGTTTTACCTCAGTTGGTGCGTTCTCCTGTGATCTCGATCGTTTGATGTAAAGGGGTCATAAGACTCAATTTGAGCCGACTTAAGTCAGTCTTTCTCTTGTCTTGGCTTTCCAACAAAATCCGATTTAGTCTTGGCTCATGCAAATACTGAAGTTCAATGACATGCACATTGTCAACAACCAATAGCTGTGCTCTTCCAAGCATTAAACAAGAAGCATCACATTTGTACGCAAATGTAGTTTATCTTTATAGATTATACTGATGCCGAATTAACAAGAATACTGTCAACATATGACACCTTTTATTTTGTGCTTCTGAAGTTATGTGTTTTTGCAGACACATAAGGAATTGTCAGAATGTCATATTTTTTAAATGTAGTTTGGCACAGTTTATTTTCCATCAGGAGCAAGATGGGAAATAATCTCAAAAGAAATCTAGCTGTAGTCAGCAAACAGTGACCCCGCAAATCCCCGATCTTGTCAACATCTTGTCTTTAAATGTGAGAGAGTTTCAGACTTCAGTTTTTTAAAGGCTTTTCACGGAAGGCGTAACTTGACTCTGACTCTTTGCAGATGATCACATGCTGAATGATGGACAACCACAGAGACATTTTTAGCTTGTGGGTCATACAGTACTGGTAACGCTACTAGCATTAGTTGTAGTTCAGTCTGTTGCAACACGTTCTCACTCCCAACTCGCCAAATACCAACACTCAATCAGTTACCCTTCATGTCAAACATGTTTTGGACATTCAGGAACAGAGTGTCAATGGACACATGTTACATGCATCTTCTTTTTTCAAAATAACCTCCTGAGACCTAAACTTTTGTCTGGTATGCATTTTTAATTTCTCCTAGCTATTTGGGATCAGGAGGACCTGATAAGTATAAAAAACTAAAATTGTCAATGATAATTAAGTCCTAACATCCTCAAACAAGTATTTCCTAATTAATAACGTCTTAGCTATTAACTCTTAATAAAATTGGTCAAATTTGTTGCCATATCAAATTCCAAACATTATTAATCATAAATAAACAAGTTTCAACCATAAAATGTGATCAGGTTTTGTACCTTGACCACCTTTGTGTCAGGATCAGCTGCAGACTGACTTGGCAGAGATGGCTGCCATCTTGTTTGTACATGGATTAGTGTCAAGTAAACCCAACACGTGATGTCCTCATATGAGGACACAGGGTCTCAGAGGTTTAGGCATGGTCAGATTAAAATTCATGTCATGGTGTGACTTAAAATAAGTGTGTTTGTTACCAACGCAATACAACTTCACCTAACATACATCACTAGTATAGTATGCTACACACACTAGCACACTACATCATTATTAAAATTACTTGATTTACTTTTGGTGTCACCCTGGAAACCAACAGCAGTCTCCAGGGTGAAAGTCCAGAATTTGTTTGACCCACCCACCCTAAGCGGACGTTCTCCTCATACAAGAGTACCAGCCCAGAGCCTCAAAAAATGCTACTGCCTAGGTCATGTCATGCCACCTCTAAAGGTTGCCTATGTGCATCAGTGTGTGACGCTGCCAGGTGATCCATCAAGCGTCAGTATTTGAAGAGTTAGGAGTGGGACCAGGTTGTTCTGTCAGGCAGCTCACTTGGTGTGGATTATAATATGAATGTAGAATGGGGTCTATGGCGTTAATGGTGCTGATGGAGGATCCCCAGATGGCCAGATCCCGTATTAAGAAAAAGTTTTGTATACGTATTAATGCAATAATTACTAAAAAGGCTGTCACCACAAAAGCTGCATTTTAATTGCCAATGAATTTCATAAATATTATTATAAAAGCGACATAGGTTGTCAAATTTTCATTCAGCAATCACATCCAAAGATTGGGGTGTATTATGCTAGTCGCAGCTAACGTAGCTAGCAGCTGCTTAGCCTCAAACAGAGATGAGCGGTGGGCTACAGAGGTCCGGTAAGCTCAGGTCTTTCTAACTCCTCACGTTCCAGATTTTATTCATTTTTAAGTGACATCCCTTGAGGTGGTTGATCAGATTTCGTGCAGCTCCCTCTGGAGACACAACCTGTAAACAGACTGTGATGTGTAAAAGCGGTGGAGATTCCTTTTAAAGCATTATGAAATATATGGGAATACGTTTAAGTACAACACAGCAAATATATCCACACACATAATAACAAAATGGAGGATACACCCAGGCACACCAACCATTATAAGCCTCAAATGTTCTCACGTACAACTCATAAACACACACAATAAAATCAACTTCCTCCACATTAGTTCATGCTAACCAGATCCTCCCAACCAATCTTGAACATACTGGTTGTAGTGCAGTCAGGCCCATGTCAGATACTACTGCATGCTGCAGGGCAGGCAGCGTCTGGCCACCTCCAGCAGCTCTGCACTTCCTTACAGCGTAAAACACAACACAACCTGCTACCATAATGAAGCACAGCTGCACAGTCGGCACTCCAGCAATATTCCTTACTGCACTGCCTGACGTTATCTGCACATTTTGTCTGTTCCTGAATCCTGGAGATCGTATTTTCCTCAATAAAAGCACAAGTGATTATTTCACCTGCTGTTTCTGATGCTTACTGTATATTAACTTAATCCAAGTCTTTTCTCGGATACAGGGACAGTTCTTTCCTCTTATAATGCAGGAGTAACCCTGTCCTATTTCCTGATACACATCTCTGGAAAACTACCCACACTGCACTGGTAGTGGATGTTAAGTCACCTCATTTGCAGATTGTTTTTCCTTCTTTTAATGAGAGTTTTAGGCCCCAAAAACTGACCCCATTGTGTTAAACTGTCCACTTTCTGTGCCGTGGTAGTGACAGTAGTAGCAGCAGTGGTGACTCAACCTGCAGCTGCGCCCATTCCCCACCTTCCTCTACACACACAAACACACACATGCACTCATGCTCGGTTGCATGTGCGGTGAGTAGCAGCTGCAGCCTCCCATTGTCCCGCTTCATCCCCTCTGCTGTAAGTTAACGAGCCTCCGCCTGCATCTCACGCAGGCTGATGGTTTAATTAAGGCAGGCGCTGCGTCGTATGAAAAGTGATCCTGTTTATCACATGACTCATCAGAGCCGTGACAATGAGTGTATTTTTTTATTATTGACATCTCGGCGGGGGGGATAGGGCACCACAAAGACGGACAAAGAGGGGACCATCTGAGACTTGCAAGGTTGACTCTCTGTCTCTCTTTTTCAGCCTCTCTTCTTGTCTGACAAAAGTATGTGGACATCTCTGTTAGCGGCCCTATAACCTCCTGTCCACATACTTTTTACCATGTAGTGTGTGTATGTGTGCATGTGTGTGTGTCAGACAGAAAAGAGTTAGACTGAATTCATGACATAGACAGAGAGGGCGAGCACAGTATCATTGCTATGTCTCTGCTCCCCTCTCTGCCACACACACACACACACACACACACACACACACACACACACACACACACACCTCGAACAGCAGACAGCGGCGGTAATGGATGAGTCACCGTCGTAACTTCTCATCAGGTTGCTGTTTGTCTCCGTCCGGCAGGATGAATGAACGGACTCAGGGCTGGATTTATGAGAGCCAATCAACAGCCAGACAGACGGGACACATTACTACAGTCCCCACGTTGCTATGGCGATTTTATAACACGGCTCAGAGGGAGACCGCTGCTGTGAACTCTTCGCCATATTTGACACGTACCAGAGCTTTAAATGAATACTAGAGTTGGAGCTGGGTTACATATTGATTTAACACTGGTGTCGTGATATGAGACTGGATATTATCTGGATTTTTGTTTTTTGTGATATTACAAAAAAATATTTAATTTGTCTGTTATAGTGATGTATTTTTTTTCTTTGAAACCATCTTTGCCTTTAGTAGACAGGTTTAAGTAACAGAGTATAAAGACATATTACAACAAGTGTGCCCAGACAGTCACATGGCAGTGTCTGAGCCAATCAGAATGCTCCATACATCCACAATATTTATGATTTTTAAAAATCTTCTGAAAGAACCAACTCTTATCACCAAGACATTCTCACATTATGATGAAATACTGTACAATATCCAGACAATGGGCCCCTTCAGCAGAGTCAATAATGGACTGCATTTGTATAGCGCCTTTTTCCAGCTTCTTCCAGCTACTTGACGCACTTTCACACTACATGTCACATTCACCCATTCACACAGATTCATATACTGGTGGCCAAGGTTACCATACATGGAGCCACCATGTTCAGTATTGGGGTTCAGTATCTCTCCCAAGGATACGTCAGCATGCAGACTGGAGGAGCTGGGGATCGAACCGTCGATCTTCCGATTAGTGGACGACCTGCTCTACCTCTGTACTTGAGGAATGTTTAGTTACTTTTATCCAACACATTCTCACTCTCAACTCGTCAAATACCCGCGGTTGCTCAGTGGACCTACACGTCAAAATACGGCACGGTAGGAACCCTCTTGCATTGTGTTTGGACGTTCGGGGACAGCATGTCAATTTGCACTTGTTACATATTTTGGGTCTTTTTAAAACACACTTACAAAGAAGGTAAACACTTTCTCTGACATTCTCACTCTAAACTATGGCAGTTGCCCAGAGCGTCAAGAAATGCTGTCCCTGGGGCCGTCACACCGCCACTAAAGGATGCCAACAGGCCACTGGCCAAGCGTTGGTATTTGATGAACTGGGAGTTAGAAAGGGTTGTTTCATCTCAGCAGATCATTAAACATGACGGAGGAGCACTACACAAACAAGTCATGTCCCATAAGGAATATTACATAAATACTGCACTGACATTATACAGACATAGCAGAAGAAAACACATTGAATACAACAACTCCACTAAAGAGTCAATGCAGAATTCAACAGATACACAAACGGTCCTTGTCATTCCCACCCCTGTGTAGTAAGACACAGTAAAAACCCACTAAAAGCTATTGAGGACGCAGGTTAAGTTATCCTCTGTCTTACAAAGCATTTGCAAATCTAAAGCCTCCTCACCGTGTCCCAGCTGGCCCTAACATCGTTAGACAATGACATTTGGTTGAATTTAGGTTGTGATGTCAGGTGACCGAAATTCAAAGTCAAGACAACGTCTAACGCCAACTTCAACCTGATGATGAATACTGACGCCAGATGATATTTTTGGGGATTTAAGGTGTGTTGTTAAGTAACAAAAATCTTCCAAACGTCATCTTGATGCAGAATAAGGACATTCAGTTGTAAGGTACGAAGAACAAAACTCAACGTCTACCATGTAAACAAAATGTGAAATTCTTCCATTGTTAGACGTAAAATTGTGTTTAGATTGAAAATCAAGTTGACGATATTTTAACTGTCTCTTTGAGGTAAAAGTCCAACATCTTTGTGATGTCATATTGACGTCCGTTGGGAGCTGGGCTGCTTCTGAAACCTGGCACCTGTACGGGTCGTACGCATGCCGCATCTTTAACCGCCTGGAAAACACGAGGTCGCACGCTGGCTGCTACTCTTATGCCTTTTTTTTTTCAGCTAGCTTTTCAGAGCATGGCGGCAGGTTGCGTCTGAGGTTGCTAACCCCCAAATTCCACCAGATGTGTGTGGGTTGCGTCTGTGCTCTGGAATGGCAGCGGAGCCGATCCATTTCAATTCTAGTCAATGTGTGTTTCCACCGGCTGCGGCTGTGCTGCGTTCTGGCTCCGTCACAGCTGCGGCGCTCCGGAGCCCTCCACAACAGATACGCAGGACTTCTATTTTTGCCGGACACCGGAGCACAATGCAGCAATTCAGCACAGAGCAGATTGTGCGGGGCAGGAAGTCGTGCACAGAAGCAAAATAGAACATCCGGTTAATTTTCAAAATAAAATAAACAGTGTTCATGGCGGATCATATTTCCCTGCACTACACCTTGAAAACGTCATAATGGGCGGAGGCAGGCCTGAAGTCAACAGGTCAGAGGTTTTCAGACGTCATTTCATCCCATTGACACCATGGACGAGGAGATGTTAATCATGGAGGTGCACCAAGATGTCTTCCTACTACTCCTCTGGTTTTGTGGTTCTGTTTATAGAAACTACAGCTTGTTATATCTCGTGATTATGCGCGAACTCGCGAGATCTCCTGGGTCCTCATGACTCCCGCTGTCCGGCGGAGCTGCACCACACTGCACAGCAAACACAGCCAATGGGTGTTGACAGATGATGGAGCACACGGCGGATAACCAGCGCAGCCGTTCTGCAACGGACACGCATCCAATGGAATTCCGCCGTAAGCAACCTTAACAAGCACCGTATTATTACCTGAAATCCTGAGCGCAGAGCTGATCTTCTTCCAGGAGCTGTTTATGTGTGTAGGCCTATCATCCGTGGGACAGATGTAAAGCTCTGGGCAGCCCTGCACTAACATGATCAACTTTTCCATATTCATCACAGACTGATATTTACAGAAGAAGGGAAAGATATCTCTTGGCTGTGATTGGCTGTTTCTCATCACATGACGTGCAGTGCGCACTGCTGCGTTCCAAAAGTTGAATTCGGTTAAAATCAAATAGCCACTCAGGAACGCGTGTGCACTGCGACCATGTCACTCTGACATCACTCTGGTGTTTGAGCCTCTGACATCACTCTGGTGTTTGAGCGCACCTGCCATGCGTCTACTTTGAAAACAATGAATTTGACGGCGCAAAAAACGCGGCATGTGTACGACCGCCTTAGACTTCACAAGTGCAGCAATATCAAGTCTGTAAATTCATCCAGCGGGCCGGATTGGGCCCTTTAATGGACTGGTTCTGGCCCGCAGACTGTATGTTTGACACCCCTGAACAATAGGATTGCTTTATATTGACCTCAGCTGGGGCGTTAGAGCTGCAACTAATGCAACTTTTTATTTATAACTTCATGTTTGAATACGCGATCAGTCGTTTTGTTTACTAAAGGACAGAAAACAGTGAAAAATCTCCATCACAGCCCTGAGATATTCAGTTTACAATGACATACAACAGAGAGACAGGAATTACACAATGTCTGCCATTTTCACTTCGTAATGGACTTCATGATTAATTGATTATGTGCATTATCATTTATTAATTTTCTTCATATCAACTAATCAATTATTTGACGAACTGACTCACTGTCTCAATACACCATCACTGTAACCTACCGAGTGATATTTCAGTGAAAAAGCAGTCAGCATCACTATCACTGGGGCTCCATTCACACACAAACCGCCATCTACAACACACACACAAACACACACACACACACACACACACAGAGGCACGCACAATCCCATCGACAAAGACAGCATCTCATTTTATTCCTATAATCAAATGTTTTCTTCGCAGTAAATCATCAACAGACCGAGAATTAAAACCCCGCCATCACCATCCTCCTCCTCTCCATCCTATTGATAGGCAAGGTGGCATCTCTCCCATCCACACCCTACTCCCAGTGCGCATGCGTGCCGCGGCAAACAAAGGACCAGGCATTTAACCGACGGAGGATGGCTAATAAAGTTTGACTCGCTGCAGAAATAACGTCCAGCATCGATGCAGCAGCAACAGAAGCAAAGAGGAAGGATGAACTTAATGTATGTGTGCGCAGATGGGGGTTATTCAGGTACACCCCCCAATTCTCCATCACCCCCCCCTCCCTCCTCCTCCATCCCACACACGCTCCCCAAATCCCCATCTCCCCCTCCTCTCCCTCCTCCATCCTCCACCTTCTTCTCAGTGCAATAAAACGGAAATATGAGATCAATAATTCATCTAAATCATGACATAATATGGTTAGAGACGCTGAATGTGTGTGATAGTGTGTATTTGAGTGTGCCAGCTGCATGCAGCCAAATGGTGTCACACCTCCACACAGACAAAGAGGTGGGGCGAGCAGGAGACAGCTCTTCTTATTTCTGGATGTTTAAATGTTTACTGGCTGTAAATTATGAGGGAAAACGCTCCTCTTTGCGTTGCCTAGCAGCCTGAGAAATTAATATAATAATAAACAATTTCAGGTCAATCAATAAATAATAAAGAGCTCGGGATGCGCGTGAGGAGACGCTCCTGTGCGCACTCGAAGCGCATTTTCCCTCAATAAAAGTGTGAAAAACGAAAATCTGTGTCTGAGGGTGAAGCGCGTGTTCCTCCAGACGGTACACACCCCTTTTCAAGCTCGTGCACATATTTTTTTCGCTTGGAAAAAAAAGGGAGGATAGAAGAAGAATTAATATCTGGAATTACAAAATGTTCCTATTCAGCTCCGTTTTTGTTCTATTTTGTTCTTTTTTTCCGTCAAATCCAGCGGATCTTTTGTCTCCTCTCTACACTCATCCATGCAGCGTGCGCCCCGGCTCCCCAAATGGAGAGATGGAAAAAGACAAAAGGGATGAAAAAAAAATTAAAATAAAACAGCCAAAAGCATCCAAAGCGCTCTTTTAGGGAGAAAAGGAGGAGAATAAAGAGACGTGGCGGTTCTTACCGTGCACACTCAAGTTCCGACGCTCCCTCTGCTCTCCTCGCAGTTTCAAGTAGCGGCTGCTGTAATTTTTTGCGGCTTCTCCTGCGCGCCCAGCGGCTTGTGCCTGCTGCACGGTACGGCTCGGCTCGGCGATCCTCCGTCTGCGCGCACGCGCATCCATACGTACACGCACGCGCGGATTGTGCACACACGCAAACACATAGATGCACAATCACAATTTTTCTCAGGATGAAAATGTCTTTCACTGTCTGAGTCTTTTTTTATTTTTGTATCCTATGAATCCTGATTATGATGCGTCAGTAAGAGTTTATTAACACGATACCTTCATGTCATAGTTGCCACACGATATTCAATAGTACTTTATGGTGATGCCAGTGCTATCATATTTTAATATTTCTGCAATATTCCAATAATATTCGCTTTAATATTCATCACAGTACCTGTGTTTCCAAAGAGGGAGTCACTTGTGCCAAAATTATTCTAGCTACTAAATGTGATTATTTATTATTTTATTTTATTTTTTATGTGTAAAATCTTTTCCTTATGGTAGATTTATGATTTTAGTGAATCATTTCTCTACTAGTATTGCGCACTGGATGTGAATGTACATTTTCTCTGCGCATGTTTTAGTGGAAATACTCCTCCATCCTCTGCCTCCTTCCATTTTTCTTGCCTCTGTGCGCCCCCTGCCATTCACTGCACATACAGACTGTTCCCGTCGTTCAGTGAGGGACTTATTGGTAAACTTGACGGACTTGTTGATGCACTTGATACTCCACAGGTGGAAGAAGAACATAGACACTTTATTTGATTAAAAAGTGGATAGAAAAACACTCCATTTGTTCTGCATTTTATAAAACAAAAATGTGGTAGAATCCAATCCTCATTCTGATTTATTTTTAAATTGTGGGCAAAATTGGGTTTAATCTGAGCATTGCATCACAAGTAATAGCCCATCACATCTATGCAACAAAAGCCTTTATATCCAGGACACATTTATGTTTCAGCACAGTGGAAAATGTTTAAATGTTAAAAATGTGTGGTAAATCCTCCCATTTGAGAAGCTGGAACCAGATAATACTGGGCATGCTGCCTTGATAAATACTAATAAGAAATAATTAATAACTCATTTAGCTTCTTTTCAAAGCTGAATTTAGGTTCATCAACCAGTCAGTCTGACTGTTTTAGCCCTAAAAACAGCATCATGGTGGAGAGACATCGATTTTGTAATTCATCTTTTAAGGGTAACATTACTTACCCTTGTTCTCAGTTGCTGCTAATCATTCAGTTTGCTCAGTAGATTTTTTAAATTGGCTGTATTCCAGTGTCCACTGTTGTTTCAGCTTACTGTATTTGGTTCTCCCCACCTCCCCCCACTGTTGAGTATCCATATGCTTATGTGTTCACTCATACCTTTTTTTTATTGTGTATATTTACTTCCTGTACATCTCATTACCACCTAGGGACTAAATCAAGTTGAAGCTGAAGTAAATAATTCAAAATACTTTGCCTTTCATTTTCAAATATGTTGTGTGTCAGAACCAATCCTGATAAAAAATGTTTTGGGTTTTTTTTTTTTAATACAAAATGAGTTTTAGTCTGATGTAGTTACCAAATGAAAATGACAGTGACACCGTATGAGTTAAATGCTCTTGGACAGAGTCTCCAAAAGCTTCTAAAGATGCAGTGTGTATTTAATTTTGTGTTTGCTGGATGAAAATAAAATTTACAATGTTCAGTGGTGTCTTTGTAGTACACACATTTAGACACAAGATGGCGGTGTTTGCAAAGAATTGAGATGTGTCATTTGTTCCCATAAACCTTCTACTGAGGAAGTGTTTCCAGGTGAGTCAGTGTGTTTACTTAACTGAACCAGAGAACAGCACTAAGTTATCTTACATGAAGACTACTTTTAAATCTCTGCATCAGTACCTCAAATATTTTGTCAGTCTTTCATTTTGTGAAATGCATTTCCTTCAGTTCAGTGCTAAAGTCTCCCAAAGGAGCACCAGAACCTTTAAACTGCACTTTCCAAACTTCCGTAAATGCACTTCAGAGACAAGTGTTGTTTTTGTTGTTTATAGAGTGAGTTTTAAATTCAGGATTAGATTGGGAGGATGCTGCAGGAAAGAAAATCTTGTGTCTCCAAAAGGCCAACCCTTTAGGAGCTCTTAAAAACAGACTTTTCCTAGTCACCAGAAAAATATTGGCATTGTATGTTTCTGCAGACCACAGATACATTTGTACTATGATACTAGTCCATACCCACTGGTAGCTTTGTCACCTTCTACCTATGCCAATCCTCAATGCCTATGTGCAGTTTTACATAGATTGACCACATCAGTGAGTAGAAAAACGTGGGACAGACAGAATGACTGACTGACAGAATGACACTGACAGTTTCCGTGATTATGTACAGCATACCATACCATGACTTAGTCATACCAAACATTAGAAACAACACCAACATTGGTCCACAGGGGGAGCCACAGCGATCGGTCGCATTTTAGCCATTTTGAAGCATTTTTCTGTTGTTATAGCGCCACCCAGTTGCCAATTAGAGTTAAATTTCTCCAGTCACCTTGAGGCGTCCTGTTCTACATATCTACCAAGTTTAGTAAAAATCCATATGGCGGTTAGGCCTAGATAAGAAATGAGCTCTCTAGCGCCCCCATTTTGTTTGATGGGGTCAATAATGGAGGGGTCCCCTCAGATTATGTGTGGTCATATGCCTACAAAGTTGCGTGGTGATGGGTGAAACCCTTGAGATGTTATACACCTTTATGTGATGAGCCACGCCCTCCGCAATATTCATTGCCTTATAGAAGCTCAGTTTTAGTAAGTTTTCCAACTTTTGCCAAGAGGGAACTTTAGATATTGGTCCCTAGATTATGTTCACCCAGTTTCATGCAGATCGCTCAAACTTCCTAGGAAGAGATCCATTTGAAGTGTTTTTCAAACAATTCAAAATGGCGGAAAATCTATATCAGCGGAAGTTATGGGTTCTTGAGGCAAATGTGTTCCTCATGAGGAGAGGCATCTCTGTGCAAAGTTTCATGTCTCTACGACATACGGGGCATGAGATATGCCCATTCAAAGTTTGACATTTCAATGGGTTGCTATAGCGCCTCCCTTTGGCCAATTGATGTAATATTGCTTCATTGGCATCCTCCCATGACCCTCTACCACTGTGCCAAATTTCACAATGATTGACCAAGTCAGTGAGGCGAAAAACGTGGAACAGACACACAAAGACAGAGTTTTCGTCATTATATAGTAAAATAGTGAGTATGTTCAAACTTTAATCTTCACCGTTGCTGTGGTTAATGAATGGTTAGGTTTAGTACACAAAAACCTTCTTGATTATGGTTACAAAATGAACATGTTTTGGTTTAAAATACCCTCTTTTCAATGCACTACCCCCGCAGTAAACGCACCAATGGTCTCTGTAAAAATGAATCACTTTTCGTGACACTATCCCGGCTAAAAAACCAGTGACGGGTCTCTAAATAACACTCACATTTTGTGAGGTTTCACACCATCCATCTTCCTCTTACCTCCCAAAGACAAAGTCAGCTCATACACTATGTCGTTTTACAAACATTGATGATACGTATGAAACATGCAAATGTAATGCACTCATGGTTTGCAGAAATGCCAACATTTTCTTCTGGAGACTGGACTGCTGAGCATTCATTCAAATTTCATATTTTGACTCAAGTACAGTTTTAGGGCAGATTCATGCTCAGTGTTAAATATGGAGACGGAGCCTTTGGTCTGTACTCTGGGCTCCTTTGATCCATATTTGTGTACATTTTCTGAAAGCTAGCGGATACTGATGAAACAGAGCAGTTCCACTGGAGATCGTGGAGGCAGTGCAGTGTAGTCAAAGAGAGATACAACCGTGGGAAATGACAAAGACATTTAAATAATGACGGAACAGAAAGAATTGGTAATATAATGAAAAGAATTCTCCGTCCACATGTGTCAAGGTATTTGATGGCTGCACAGACCACTGCCATCTACAATACTGCCTCTGTTTAAAGGTACAATTACAGCCTCCTCCACCATCGCCTCGTTTGTTGTTGTCTGAAATTTTTGAATCCTTCCTCTAGGGCCGATTGGCAGTTGACTAGTATTAATGTGCCTCATCATGCCAGCACTGTCTCCCAGACATTTCTAGCAGACAGGGTTGTGGATACAGGACTTTTACTTTTACAAAGCTGTTTAATACTGTGATATCAATACTTAAATGAACATTCATCCTCAGCCTTTGTTGGTGTCAGAGTGATTCAGCAGTTTGTTATCAACATCTCAGCTGCTCTGGATGAATTCCCAGGGTGAGGAGCAGCTAACTGCAGCACCCTCCTCCTCCTCCTCCTCCTCCTCCTCTCTCCGGCAGGAAGTATGTGGGGATTAAGGAGAGGTCAGTTGGCTCTGGAAGACGCTGTGACCTGACTGACCCGGCCGTACCTGACCTCTGCTCAGGGCTGCTGATAAATCCTGCGTGTTCTGGTCTCACTGCAGAGAACTGCTCATGAACTAAAACTGACCCTTGAGATCCGACATCCCTCTCTGTTCACTAACATCCAGAGCTAATCCGGACAGCACTAAGCACGTAGCACCCCGAGGCTGCACAAGCCTCTGGGTGTTTATCTTTCAGGGTCAGAAAACCGAAAACAGACTGACAGCTGAGTCCAGCCATGAAGACAGTTTTGGAGATGTATACCTCAGAGTTACGGCACCCAATGAGGACAAGGAGGGCATTCATTTGGTGAATGTTAAAGATGCACTTCATCAATTTATACCACTCAAATTGTGTAAAAACAGTTGTATAATATGTGGTCACATTTGTGAAAATAACCCTGATGATGTCATAATGATGCCACTGGAGTCGTCTCTGATTTGGGCTTGCATTTCCACTACATGGTGCAGCACGGCTCTACTCCACTTGACTCACTTGTTTTTGACTTGCCACGTCAAAGTTGTGGATAGTACCTGATATGTGGTGCTTTTGTTGGAACCACGTCAGTTGAGTTTCCAAGCAAGCTGAGCCGATACTAGACGAACAAGTTAAAACACCACAAACCTGCCCTGAACTCATTCCAAAGCTGTAAAACTGCCGCCAGTGATTTCGGCGTCAGACACCGACGCCAAAAGCCACCTTTTGTAGCGGCATGATGGAACCTTTTGTGGTGTAATGATGTAATGACTGCTGGTCACAACATAATATAGGGAGCTGGAAAGGCGTTTCAGGGTGGGCAGTAGGGGTGGTGGATGGGTCCAACAAATCCCAGACTTTCACCCAGGAGCTGGGTGTATGTGTCCCATATGAATGTAGAGCCAAACCATGATGTTTTGTCTAAACCTAACCACGTGCTTTTGTTGGTATTCCTGCATTGGTCCCACCACAACATGTTGGCAGACCACTAATCAGTGGTCTGCCAACATGTTCCCATTCTCCTATTCAGAATAAATCATCATGTGCATGCACAAAACCACCATTTCTGAGTATGTAATAATGTGTGTATGTAACATATCCATCTTTTGCAGAAATGTACAGTGCCAACAGTGTTTCTGGCGAGAGGGTTGACCATTATTAGCGACCACAATTTTTTTTATTCACTCGACCAAGATTTTAAAAATGTCAGCCTGCAAAACTATGTTGTAGACTACACACACGCAACGCACAAATAAATGCACAATTAAAGAAGTGCAGCAGTTCCTCTGTTTGGCTGAGGATGAAAGGATTTAGCATTTGTGGAATTGGAGTTTATGTTACAGCAGTTTCACACTGTGACAATCAGTTAAGAAACCCACCTACACTGATGAGGTACTATCCACAGCGAGAAACATAACAGAGAAAGGACCAGGTACCAGAAGTACATTGAGTCATGTCAAGCCGAACCAGGCAGTGGAAATGAGGCACACGGCACTGAGTCGCATTATAGAATCTGTAGTATCCAGTATTTGGGGGCTTGGCCTCTACAAGGGTCTGAAAGTCAGACATCTGCTTCTGCTGCACCTATTATCACCATTATCTTTTTTAATCTGTGTTTTATAATTCCCCAAAACACTTCTAAATTGTTGATTTGTTGGAGTGACCCTTTGAGGAAATTCTGTGTCGACTGAGAGATCATTTAGGCATTTTAAAGGAGTATTTGTTTCATGCTTCACTGTAAATATCTGTTATTATTACAGCTGCATTTGAACATAACAGAAAACATAAACATATTTGGGAGCAGAGTGGAGATATCCATCACTATGTATCAAAAGGAAAAGCAACAACATACATCCCAGCTTCCTTTTTTTATTTGGACATTTCATTTCCTGATCATGTGATCACCTACTGTCATTTAAACTTTGTTGTCACATCTTGTTGTGTTTTTGCCCTCCCTGTACAAATTATTTTATCTATTCATCTTGTTATCTTTAAATTTGGTGTAAGAACTGAGGGTGCATGCTGCAGTTGCTTTTCATTTGTAACTGAATCATCCGGTTGAATGTACTCCTGCATCTTTGATTATCACTTTGAATTGAAGAGTCGGTCGTTGCCGCACAGCGGATAGATAGTGAAAATACGGCCTGAGGTTAGAAAAAGGAGCCGTTTCAGAACATCAGAGTCGAGTTCAAAAGCAGCTTTGAAGCGTTTGGTTCTGGTGATGTGGTGGAGACGAGTCATGACAGACAAACCACAGTCATCGCTATTATTGAAGCATTAATTATACTGCATGGATTGTCCTGAACTGAAGAGTCTGCTGCTGTTTCTTCACTTTGACGTTAACTACCACAAATACTGTAGAAGTTTAGAGGCTTAAATGGTTTCACACTGATGGAGGATCTACAGTTCTGAGTGACTGTAGCTGCTCTGTGTTATATTTGCACATTTCATTTTGCATCTTTAACATAAATCAGCAGTGGGCTGCATACTGTCTGCTCTCTCCTCTCTTTAACTCATCACTTTTTTACCTGAACTACTTCACAGATTATATCTATCCGTCTAGGATTTAATGTTACATTTTAAAGGTGAAATGGGTCTAATGACATTTTACCCACATTTTTATTGGAGATTATAATTTTCGGGTAAAGAAAACATCTTCCATTTCAGTCAGTATATCCCCCTACATGCTGCACACTGGACCTTTAAATGTGATTGATTCTGTTAACCTTGAGATTGATTGAGCTGACTGACTCACACCTCAAATTAAACCTTCACTTCACTGATTCTATTTTCCATTTTCTCTGGACTTCTTGCCACCTGGATGATTGAGATAAACTTTCACAGACGTACTGCGACATAAAATATCTGCTACAATTTAGTTTACTCACCAGTAGACCTAAAACAGATCATAAAGAACATTCTTCTCTCTGGTGTTTTCATCACATCCAAGTGTTTGTGTTATCTCTCTCTGGGTTTAATAATAAGTAATAACTGGGCTTGTCATGCCCTGCCCAGATTGAAAGAGTCTGCTGCGTCATCATTTGTCGGTAAGTGGTTCAGATTAACATTTAGCCTTCGGTAATCACAGGGAGTTGAAGACAGGCTTGACTGCAAGCAATTATCAACCTCTCCCTCCCTCTTTCTCCCCCCTGTCTCTCTCCTTCCCTCTCTCTGTCAGTCTTTAAGGAGACTTTCAGGAGCTGCTGGATTTTTCAGGGTTAACCAGGAACCACTGGCGGGCATAGATGGATTTCCCCGACCCCCCCCCCCCTTGGCCTTCTACCTTCAAAATATCTCTCAAATGAACATGTATTGAGCAGGAGGAGACACAAAAATAATTCAAAGAGATACAAAATAACTAAAGAAGACACAAAATGACCACAAAGAAACACAAACTACCTATAAAATGGGCAATACAGCCAAAGAAGAGACATAAAACACACAAATATAGACAAAACATTACTTAAACCCCCAAAAAAAGACATCAGAGAGATACAAAAAAATTACAAAACAGGTGAAACAACAAAAAGAGACACAGAATGATTACAAGGTGACTCAAAACGAACAGAAAAGAAACAAAATGACCTTAAAGAGACACAGAACATCTATGAAAGACACACAATGACTACAAAAATGCAGAACCCCTGTATCACCCCAGAGTGATACAGAACATCTAGTAAAGACACAAAATGACTCCAAAAAATGGGCAAAACAACAAAAAACAGACAAAATGGCCAGAAAAGACACAAAATTAACACCAAAGAGACACAAAACAATGCAAAAACAACTAAAATGAGACACAAAATGATTACGAAGACACGCAAAATAACCAAAACAGACACAAGTGACCTCAAACAGATACAAAACGTATAAGAGAGACATAAAATAACTACAAAAATGGGCAAAACAACAAAAAAGAGACACAAAATGACCAGAAAAGAAACAGAATGATCTCAAAGAGATATATAACATCTATGAAAGACCAGAAAAATGGGCAAAACAACATAAAAGAGACAGAATGACCAAAAACACACAAAATTAACTCTAAAATACATCAAAGAGACACAAAACAACTACAAAAAAGGGCAAAAACAACCAAATGAGACACTAAGTGACCCCGAACAGATACAAAATGTCTAAGAGAGAAATAAAATAACAACAAAAAGGGGCAAAACAACCAAAAAGAGACACTAAGTGATTAAAAGGAGACACAAAAAAGCCAAACAAAACAACAAAAAAGAGACAAAAAAGACTACATAAGACACAAAATTACATAAGGAAAAAAACAGACCTCAAAGAGACACAAAACAACTACCATAAGGAGCAACAACAACCAAAAGCAAACACAAAATGACTACAGTACAACAAAAACAGAAGCAAAATCACCACAAACTGTGTGTGTGTGTGTGTGTGTGTGTGTGTGTGTGTGTGTGTGTGTGTGTGTGTGTTTCCAGTCCTGTGTAGGTGAGGTGGAGGGGCCTTTTACATGTCTGTGCCCAGGGGCCCATTGTCTCATACTCCACCCATGCTGACAGGGTGTAATTGTAGGGCTTGTAGGGACTGTGACTAAGGTTCTACTTTGAAATATGAAATCTCCAGTTGGTCGCTGTGTAATAAGTTATTGAGCTCATTGACATCATCATACAAACGTGACATTTATACATCACATAATACAGTTTCCACTGTATGTGGAATCCATGAAAATTTGGTACTTCTGATGTGACTTGTAGTTAAAGTGACCTTACAAATTCACATTACCTGGCTCTCCATCCTGTCCCTCTCCTCCAGGTGTTTCATGTCTGTCATGTGCCACTGTCTCTCTCTCTCTCTCCTCCTCTCAGCGTGATGCCGGTTGAAGGAAGTCTGTTTTGGCTTCACCACCACTGACACACTGAGCAGAAAAAAAGTCCCGGCCCTGTTATCTCACATCTTTAGGAGAAGTCTAAAACAGCCACAGGAAATGTTTGTCTTCCTCATCCTGTTTTGGGCAGTTTGATTCTTTGCCAGCATCTCCAAACTTTCAGACAACTAGAGACAACTGGCTCCTGTAATCCTCCGGTACTGCTCGGTGATGAGATGATCAGTCTGGGGAAACAAAGGAGTAATGGTGCCCATCTACTGTCATGGTGCTGCTGGCACTACATTAAAGTGTCGGTCCGGTCTCAGCTGTCAAAAGCAATATTTTGTGCTGATGTTTCATCTCTTTACATGTGTTCATTTTAATGCCATTCTTGGTGGTTTGCAGTGTGTAACAGTGTCTTTTTTCACTGGAGATTTTAAATTTATACCAAATTGATCTAATTAATTACATGATTAATCACATACATCAAATCTTATTGTTTAAAGTATCTTAAAAATTACAATTCAAATGAATTTTGGCAGATGTGCCGAAGTAGAGCTGCCAGATTTTGGACACAGTCGTCCCCCTGTCCTCTACCACCCAAACTGGTCTGCAGTCCATTGCAAATCATTTTGCAAGGGAGTTAGTGAGTCAGTCACAAGTAGAGTTACTCAGTTTGCATCTGAACGTCTGGTCGAGTGAGGCGTGACGAGGCTGGCTGCTAGCGCTAGCATCAGAGGCTGTGCTAGCTCGGACCTCGTCTTCGCTGCAAAATGCTTTGAGTTGAGGTGATATTTCACACTTCTCCGATGGTACGAAAATTCCTTACTGCAAAAACTGCAGAGAACGGTGCTCCTATCAACAGTTCCATCTGGGCAGTTTTTTAATGTAAATGTTCCATTCACAGTAAATGTTCCATTCACAGGGCCGAGCAGCGTCATCTCATCTGCCTCCACTTGGTACACTCGATGAAGCCGACACACACGTTGTCACCGTCAACAACTCACATGTGCTGATCAGCTTTACATTTCAATCAGGAGAGACAGAAGAATGAAGTAAAGATAATGTTTAATACAGAATACGAGTGTACCGATTAACAGATGTTTTGTGCTGATTAAAAATCTAACAGAAGCGTTCGGGGCTTGGACTCCAGAGGGAGACTTTTGTGATCATGTGACACCTGAGCGACAGCAGGATAAATCTCCACATGGAGTCCAGACACTGGAGGTAGTGGTGGTTGATGACTCTGAGGCTGATGAATCTGTTAAGACTCGATGGTGGTGGGGAGGTGGAGGGTGTGCACGACTGCAGCAGGAAAGAACTACAGCAGAGACAGAACCATATTTAAAATAAGGAGCACTAAGATGATAGGCTGACAGAGAAGGTGTGTTGCTGTGCTATTGGTTGATTGTGAATCAGCTATAAAACAGCTGATGACTCAACTGACAGTCCCGCACAAGGACACCTAGAGATAGTGAGTGAGCATGTGTGCAAGGAGTTAATGGCAGGGTGGGAAAGAAGACTTACAGCCTGGGCATGACAAGTGAGCTTCATTTCTGGACTTATTATATGATCAAAGCATCCATTGTCTTCCTGTTTCATCTCAAATAACCTCTTGAAACTTGAGTTGTGTAATCCATCACAGTGATATTTTTGTTGGTGTTATAGTATTGTTGCATGATCAGGTGCAATTTGATGTGAAAAGCCAATGGACGGCTGGAAAAGTAGAAAAAAAAATACATTTGAATTTGTAAAAGTCACGTGATGTTAGCACATGTGATTTGTAGTGAACAGGCCAGAACATGAAGAGGTTCCCTAACAGCTAAGTGCTTCAGCAGCTCCTCATCACTCACTCTGTCACTCAAAATCAACACCTACATGTTAACTCAATAATCCTGGACACAAAAGGTGGAGACCAGAGGCGGAGCTTGTTCCATACCTCACACTTAATCCAGTTTGACCCTGACGGAGGAATCCTCAGGGGATTTAAGACCATCACTGCAGGGAAGGAGTGTTACTTAACTTCTGTCAGCATTGAGGAGGCAGAGGTCAGGGGTCACTGAGGTGACAGTGTCCAGACAGGTAACCTGTGGAGAGGGATAATGGGTGGAGAACACCTTGGAGAGGACAGCTGTGAAGATGTATCAACAAGCGGTGAGGTGAGCGCCTAATTACTTCAAGTACTTACTCGGAGGTCCGCCGTCACTGCTGTGTTTTAATTTAGGGAATATTAACCAAATTAGGTTTTATTGTTCAGAACAATGTCAGGATTTCTATGCTACAGTTTTTAAAATATTTGCTTTGAGTAAAAGTCTTGGTTACAAAATCTCACCTAAGTAAAAGCACAGAAGCAAAAGCTGGTAGTAAAAGTAAGAAGTAAAAGCTGGTAAAAGTAAGTTCATTTTAATTACTTTGAATACTGCTGAGTTGCTTAACTGATAAAAATACACCATAATTCATGAGTTGATAATATTTAGTATTAATAACCACTAACTCAAGCTGTCAGATAAATGTAGTCGGGTAAAAAGTGCAACAGTTGCCTCCAAAGTGTAGTGGAGTAGAAGTAAAGTAGCAGAAAACGGAAATACAAAAGAAATCCTGCACACTGCTCTTGCTCAGTTTCACAATTTAGCAGGAACACTAATGTTTTGGTCCTCCTGAAGGTCAAGGAGACACAAAATGCTTGCTGTGGCTTTTCACTGTTGCCAGGCAACCACGCCATCACCACCTTACCCCAACCCGGGTAATCAATCTACAGTTTACCCCCTTTTTTAATTTTTTTTATTTCACAGTAATTAGTATCTAGTTTCTAAAATGTTGAGGCAGAGGTACTTGATGTAGCTCTGGTTGAGGGGCACATGGAAACGGAGATCTGTGTGAGTACATGAGACCCTAAAAAGAGGAAGAAGTGGATCATGGGGAGTACCACCAGTTGGTCCAGGAGCTTTGCCTCCATAATGGTCATTTCAAGTACTGCACTCATATGCTTCCACACCTGCTGCTTTCGACTGAGATCATGGTAACTGCAGTTTGTAAAGTGGTATAGCTTGCAGTATCCAGCAACCACTGCCACCTGTTTCTCCTCCATTGTTTACTCAAAGTAAATTTGTTGTTGTGATCACCACAGAAGCTACCACTGAGATACGACATAAACTCTGGGGGCTGAGAAATGAAGCCAGTGCAGGAGTACCAAAAACTGCAGTTCCTCTAATGTCCACTTGAGGCTGGCTCCAAGAGCAAGTCACTCCCCATAGACTCCCCCATGTTAAAATGCCAAATGTTACAGCAGAAAATAAACATGTTTACAGTCTGGTACAAAAAACAGTTTTGGGCTCTGTAGCTAATTTCAACATTCATGACAACTGTACGGGGGTGAATTTTAATATAACTCACCCATTGACATCTAATTAAAGGATAACTTCGGCATTTTTCAACCTGGGCCCTATTTCCCCATGTGTTTTAAAATTGGTTCAGTATTGAGGGAGCCAGCAGCCGCGAGGTAGATATGGGGGCAAATGCGTCCCGTATAAGTTTGCGCATTAACAGTGTTTTTTTTCACCACTGACCGGTTCAGATCGCCAGTGCTATCTCTGTAAATAGCATACTAAGTGTTTCCCTGACCCTTCACTTCCTCCCGGCTGTGTGTGACGTCATCTTGCGAGAGCTTTGCTTGTTGCCAGAAAAAAACAGAGTACGATATATACGAAGGCAAAGTATGCAACAGTAAATGTGCATCTTGGAGACAATTCTAGGTATCAGTATTACATGCATAAAGACATATTAGTTATACTTACTTGATGGATAGTTGACCATTTGGTCCCTGTGGTTTTGGCCGCCTCCTCCAATTTATTTTGGGCACATGACGTAGTTACACAGCGTTTGGTAGTTTCTGTATCATCCCAGGACACATCGAGACCTTGAATACTGGGCAGCAGGTCCCACTCGTTGCAACACAGACATTCTTCCTCTGTGGGCATGGAGTCACAGCAAGGAGCACCACCAGTCCTCAGAGATTCGCATTCGTGCAGCTGCTGCTTCACCCTCGTCTGCTCGTTGGCCCTCTCTCTCTATCCTCGTCTGCTCTTCAGTTTGTAGGAGCTCCTCGTCCGTATACTCGGGCTCAAATAAGTACGGGCGGCCATCGTAATAAAAGGGCTCATCTTCATTCTCGAAATCAGGTAAATATGCAGCCATGATACCGATGCAGTAAAACTCTCAACTGTACTCCGGGACAACCAGCGCCACTCTGTGCGGCGCTCTGCATGGCTCCTCTGTTTTCTTCCGGCAACAAGCAAAGCTCTCGCGATGTGACGTCACACAGCCCACAGGAAGTGAAGGGTCAGGGAAACGCTTAGTATGCTATTTACAGAGATAGCACTGGCGCAAACTTATACGGGATGCATTTGCTGTTTTGGTTGAGGCATCACCACAGTCTACAACTCAGATCCTCCCCTCACTCCTTCGCAGTGATAACCTCTGCTCCAAAAAACCAAGATGGCGACGGCCAGAATGCCAACGCTGCAAAACGGAAGTCCACACACCATATGGGTGACATCACAGTAGTTACATCCATTATTTCATACAGTCTCTGTGTGGCTTCTTTGTTGTGACATTTTCAAAGTTAGGATGTTTTTCAGAAGGAGTTCGACTAAACTTTAAAACACCAAAATGAATTGTTAGTAGTCAAAAGTTGCTCTGGTTTACAGGCCACCTGACCCCTCCGGCCCCTGGGCTCACAGTATGTCCAGTGCTTTTAGAATCCAGTTTGACTGCCTGTGAGAACCAGACATGTTCAGTCAGTTGCTCAGCATCAGAAATACTGCATTTTGGAAAGAGTCGGGGGGTTTTTTGATTTTCAAACAAAGTACAAACACATCACAGATGAGGATGAAGTTTGGTTAGCCAAACATTCTTGGCCCAACACTGGCCTGATTTAATTCGGCATGCTTGGTTGCCAGTTGTATACCAGATTGAGATATATGATGTGTGAGCTGACCAAGAAATGTTAGCTGGTTCCACAGTAAATCTGAGCAAGTCAGCTCCCTCAAAACCTCCCAAATCTGGCAGCCATAAATGGGATCTGATTCCAGAACACACCCAACTGCACCAACTCTCAGCCACAGCTAGAATGATATGTTTGGCTGCCTCGATGGACTTTTTTCTAGCGTACATGTATGAGCTGAAAGTGAACGTTGGTGCAAACCTGCTTCACTGTCCTCTGCTCACCTGTCTGAGGCTGAGATGTCAAACATCCGTCTCCACGGTCTTAAACAACCACAACCTTCTTTTTTTTCCTGTGACTATCTCAGATGGTGTTCCCACTCTTCAACAAGCAGATGATAGTCACAGGATTACAAAACCACATGGAACACTGTGGTTGTAGTGTTGCACAAGTTCAAAATAGACCCAGAGGATTTGAACACAAAAGAACCTCAGAATCCTCCTGAACCTCGTGATGAGGTCATAAATATAGAATAATAAACTGTTTATTTGCTCTGACATAACTTCACACCTTCCTCTCTTGGTTTTATGTTTTGCCATTTTTTGAATGCAGTTATAAGGAAAATGTGGACAGTGTGCTGCCATTGTGTTCATGGTGGTATGTGATAAGAATTCAGGGACAGTGGGTCAGGGGGCAACACTCAGGGTTACTGCTCTCCTGCCAGTCAGCAGCAGGGGGCAGTAGGCTTACTTCCCTACTCATGAAGTCAGGATAAATCATACACAGGACTTAAAGAGCCAGTGTGTAAAATGGGTTGAAAACAGTGATATGTAGCGTTTAGATTCTAGATTGCAGTGCTCACTCGCTCGCCTGCGCTCACCCCTACCATCGGCAAAGTTACGATGGCCTCCGAGGACCAAAACACTTTGGAAAAATGGCGTTGTCCGCGACAGAGAGTAACGAGCAATGAGGTGAAGATCTAAACCATATTACGATATGTTATAGGTTATCAGTGAGAGGTTAGGAGTGTTTTATTCCTAATTGTTTTGGTAACATGAGCAAACATTAGCGCAGTAATGCTAAATAAAGTCATGGCACAGTGTGGCAAATAATCGTGAGGTTGGTAGGATAACTGTTAACGTTACATATTATAATATGCGTTTGCAGAATGATTTTCCACAGGAGACGGAGAGGAGGAAGAGGAGGGAGAGGAGGGAGAGGGAGAGGAGGAAGACGAGGGAGAGGAAGAGGTGCAGGAAGGGCCAGGCGACGTGCCTCAGCCACGGAGAGGGAAGAGGCGGAGGGGAGGATGTTATGCCTGTTATACCTTTGACATAAGACTAAATTTTTCCGCAAGTGTTTTACAGTAATTGCTCTACCTGGAGATGATGTAACATTACGAACTCTCCTCCTCACTCCCTTCTTGTCGAGTCCGACATGTAACTCTATTATACTACGTGCTGACAAATAGTAGCATTTATTTTAGTAGTTTACCTGTCCAGCAGAAAACATGCCACTTCAGCGTTGGATTGAAGCCTTTAGTCCTTCATGAACCCCCTTCGTTGCTGAAAAACATCACCGATGTTTATTCTCTGCCGCCGCTTGTCCCGTTTTCTTTGCCCCTCTTTGCGTCTTCTTTTCCTTGCAGATGACGGTTCGGGTTCATTCTCTCCTGTTGCGTGTTAAATGTGGTCCATTCGCAAACTTTATAACTAAAAAAACTTTTCACTACTCTCTGTCGACGAACTACTAACACTCTGCTGTTTCCTCCTCCTTCTTCCTTCCTTCTGCTGTCTTTGTTTGTTTATTTATACACACGAAACGCGTTCTCTGGCTGGCTGGATTGTCCACTCGGGCTGCCGTACATACATGGTGGTGCAAGATGGCAACCTCTCTAAAGCAAGGCCCTTGCTATATACATATATATATAAAAGCATAATTATAAGGCTACGAAAACCAAACGAATTTACACTTATATAAACATATTAATGGGTAGAATATTCAGAATCAGATTCAGATTTGACAATAAACCATGCCAAATATTACACACTGGCCCACCATTTATTGTTTTTTATCTATAAAATGAAAATAAGTAGAAGTTTTGTTTAAACTGAGGGAAATGGTTTCAGCTTACATAGAAAAACAGGATGTTTACGTCACTGTGACATGTACAGTAGTTACGTTCCTGGAGAAGTGTATGTCAGGATATGGCACAGGATACATGTCCACATTAGCCCCGTTTCTACCAGACACTTTTGGTATGCTACCTTTGGAACCAACAGTAACCCTCCAGACATGGTACCTAGACCCTCGGCCCATTTGACATTTCCACCACAGACAGTCCTCTTAAATGTGGGCGGGGTTGTTGTCACTCACTGCTCTGTCCAGCACTCACTGTATTTCCTCCTTTATCAGTCTGCACCTGGTTTATCGTCCACAGAACGAGGCTACATGCTGACATTTTCAGAACAAAATAGAACAGGCTGCAGTGAGAGTCTCTCTCCATGGGATATTTAAAAATAGCAGCTTTGTGCATTCAGTCCTTCTCAGGCAAGCTCAGGGGTTTAGTGTTGCTGTAGCCCACAGGAACGACGCTTTGCCATATTTTTTTTCTGTCAATATATATTTTTAAACGCTTGAAGATCCACTCATTACTAAAAGTGTGTGTCATATAGAAACTAAAGTAATGGTCAAAGTTGTCACAGTGAAATTTAAGGTGTGTTGATGGATTCATGTTATCAGCTCATGCATTGAGTAACATTACAAGTTAACGTTCCACCTTAAAACTCACCGGCAGTCGGCCCAGTGAATGAAGTTATTTTTTTTTGCTGTGAGAGGCAGCAAAACATCCTTTCATTTTATAGTTACAGTTTACTAATAAAACTCTCCACAGTATGAACAGTGGTTACATGAGCCTCAAAACCAGACACAACTCAGCCCTGAGCAGAGTGACCGTCCTCTACTGACCAATCAGACTGCAGTGTTCACAGCTCCACCTTTTAGTACCAGATCTGTGTGCTAGGTACCCCAACAGAGGGGGGACCAAACATGGGGACGCTAAGGAACGTTTCTGTTGGTACCATTCACAACTTTTACTGTGGGAACAGAAAAAAAAGCGTACTGAACTGAACTGTACCGGACTGCTCAGTGGAAACGAGGCTATAGGACCCGCGGTAGGTACACTGTCAATTCAGTGCAGGAGAATGAACCCCGCTCTGTCCCAGATGATGAGTATGGATGCCTTACAGGGCCCTGGGGCCCAAACCAGCAGGGGTCAGTGTGCTGTAGTGGGTGCAGGGGAAACACACACACACTCCTACATTTGAAGTAGACATGAGGACTCTGTGTTGTTAACCTACAGCTGGAATGTTGATACTTAACTATATAACTCTTTCTGTGATAGTACAGACGGCTGCCCTGAACCAAGTCACAGGCTTTGAGTAAAATTCAAATGAAGTCAAAAGTTTGTCATGTTTCCAAAACTGAGCCATCCCTAAAAGAATTCTCATTTAAAGCCAAAAACAAAGAATAAACCGACTCCTGAGCAGCAACATGACACACTGTTGGCTGAATGAGAGTTTGATGGATGAAAAACTAATTGTGACTAGTCTTCTGTATTCATCATCATTATTGTGTAAATGTTTCTGTGTGATATAAACCTCCCTTGACATCATTCAGGCTTCCAGTGAACTACCGGACAATTGTTGTGTCACTTTCAAATCTCTGAAGTGTTTTGAAAAAATGTAAATGTTTATTTCGGCAGCGGTAAGTGGAGCTTGTGTTGGGATTTCCAAAGTCAAGACTACATAAAAATAAAACTTGTTTCCTGAAATTCTGTCCAATTCTCCAACATCAAAATGAAATTTTGTTGACAAAACAGTCTCACTGCAAGTGGCTGTTCAGGAGCTTTTAGATCTTGAGCTACATCAGCAGATGGAGTTTGCACAGTTTCTTGGGACTGTATGTTCACGTTTGTATTCCTCCAAGCACCTTAATGACTTCTCACCCAGGTTTGTGTGAAGGCTGAGGTTCAAAGGTGAGTTTTGAACTTGGAAACAGCAGCTGACAAAAACAGTCTCACCTCAAGATCCATTTTGCAGCTGTTTAAGCTTAAAATTTTATCTAAATTTCAAATCAGTTTTGTCAGTTATTGAGTCTCTTTGATCTTTGACCTTAAACATTACCTGAACTACAGCTTCCTCTTGACAGGGCTGTCAAATTAAATCTTCCATTGTTTTCATCCATCTACTGGACTTCTGTTCTTCTTCTGTGTTTCTTTTTACTGATACATATTGCTTTGTGTTTTTATTCTACTGAAGGCAAAAACACACCAGCAGCGAATTTTGTGCGTCAAAAAATACACCCTTATTATTTTCTATGTACAACCCCACACCAGCAGCAGCTAGACACGCGTTGGTGCTCCTGGATGCGCCACCCCGCAGACTTCATGCCACGGTCCAATTTCCAGCTTCACCGTTCCCGGAATTAAATATATTTTTCCCCCACTCGTTCTCTGCTTGTACATACCAGCTCCCGTAGCAGCTCTTTTTCTCTGCTCCTATGGCAGCTCGACTCCTCTCCTCACCACGGATGCATGAAGAGAACTTTGTTGCTGTTGCTGACTCGTTGCTGAGGTCGAGAAATATCCTGTGCTAATCGACCCACAATCCTGTCATTATAAAGACTATGGGCAAGATATTGCTTGGTGAGTCATAGCTCTGGGGATCGGCTCTTCAGATGAGATATCAAGTGTATTTAGGGACTGTCCACACATGATTTTAAGGTAACACAGAGGTGGAAGAGATACAGATCTGTCAGTAAAAGTAGTAATAACGCTGCGTCGTTGTCAGTTGATGAGCTGCAGTGCGATGCGTCCCGTGTGTGCTATGGACAGCACTTGATGTGCCTCGCATAATACGAGACGGCGGTGCCGGCGTGTTTTCAGCTTGATGCTTCCTGTTTGGACTATCCCTTTGCCGCTGTAATGTTGCTATGGGATGAATAAAGGAGTATCTTATCTTCATTGAACTGAAATATTTAACTTCGAAAACAGTATATCTGGATTTATTTGTGCTGAAATTACATCTTTGCAAATCAAGAAATTTCATATTTTAATTTCAGTTCCAAAAGCTGAATTTGGAATATACTTTTTCAACATTCAGATCCAAAAATGAATAAAAAAAATAAAATAAAATATAATAAGATAAGATAAAGTAAAATAAAATAAAATAAAAAAATCAGGTTGCTCAAAATTTGATTGGTCAGATTTAGATCCTAAAATTCAAATTGAAAATGTTCTAAAGGCAACAGCTGATACAATCAATTGCTCATAAACAAAGCAAACTATATCCTTTGGTTTCCAGCTGCTTCCTTGGATCACATGTCTGATGGACTGTGCTCTGATAGGCCAGAAGTCAATGCCATTGCTTTCAGACTCGATTGCCTACCCTGCCCTTTCAATTGCTATTTTATTCTATTTATGTATTTTATTTTTAAATCTGAATCTTTTTTAATTCTGAAACTTAATTCTGAAAAAAAAAAAATCAAATTCAGCTTTTGGAATTGTAAATCAAGAAATTTCATTTTTTAAAATTTCAATGCTGTGAATTCAGAGGTGTGTAAAAACATAAAAAATAAAAATCAGATACTGGTGTCTTGTTTTTGCCTCCACAGCTTTTCACCTGCAAACATCACCTTCAGTCTGTCACTCATTCAGCTCCGGGCTCCGCATGTTGACAGCAGGAGGAGTCCGAGAGACAGCGGGGCTGCAGGAGGAGGAGGAGGGAGGTGCTGGGTGTGGAGGGTGGAGCTTCACGATTATTGTGCACCGGTCTAAGTGACTGACTGAGGGAGCTTCTCCAAAGTTTGACCGGCCTCCCGTTTATTCTCTCCCGCTGCACGTTTCACCAAAACAGCCAACCTCCACACCAGACTGACGTGAGGACCAGAGTGCCGCACGGAGAGGAGTCTGCGCTCCTGGAGGAGAAGACCCCAAAGTTTTCTTTAGAGGACTCCTGCTGTCTCTGCTGGAGCAGTAACCCATGAGACAAAGAGTAAATTAACTACTGTAGCTCCACACTGAGTGACTGACTGACTGTCCTCCATCCTGCAGACGCTCAGGAGGAAGATCATGGACTGAAACTCTGGGATCTGCTTCCTTTTGTTGTGCTTGGAATCTCACTAACAACACATGAGGTGGATTGACCGGACGCGCGCTTTCCATACAGTAAATCCTCGGGGATTAAAATAACGAGGGCGATGGATAATTTCTTCACGGAGGTAAGAAGTCCTCAGTCTGCTGCTTCGTTCATGCAACATGTTGGACACTCTCAGGCGCTTTCACACTGATGCACTCGGCTGCATTAGACTTTTCTTTCTTATATGACTCCTATAATAAACTTTAGGATGCTTGTATCTATTAAAACATCTTAAAACATGCACTGCAAACACATGGGAACAACTCATGAAGCATATCAGCAACACACTCACTTGTTGTAGGAGTACTATTGTAATATTATAAGGATCCAAATACCTTGAAGTGCAATAATGTGAGGATAAACTCACTACTGAGCACCAAAAGGTGATTACATGGAAATTAAATGTGATAAAACACAATTAAGCTCAATGAGGCCAACATAATCTCACTATGAGGACTTCCCATTGAAATGTCAAAGGTATTTTACAGGAGCAAGGGTGTCATAAAGAACTTTAAATGAGCCCTGAACTCATCACAGAATGGCACACACACACATTGTAAACCCCTGTAGGTGTATCACAAGAATATCAGAGGGTCTGTGCCGGGCAGACTGGGGGTTGGACGGGGTCCCTGTGGATCTGTGGTATTTCCGCACCTCTTTTCTCGTTTTCTCCAAGACAAAAAATGCTCTACAGCTATTAATAGAAGTCTGAACCTGCATCCACAGGGAGCTGTTGATTGGTCAGACGACAGCAGGAAGGCCCTCATTGAATGGTTGTATGATGAAAGACAGTTTGGGGTTTTAATTCCAGGGATCCTCTGTGTCATGAGGCTGGTGTGGACTCTTTGATGCTGATGCATCCGTCCAGTGTTGCTGTGTTGAAAGCTGCTCTCTGTTTGTTTCATTATAAGGCAACAGACACTCCATCTGTTCTGTTCAACAGAAAAGCAGTTATTAATACTTTTATCTTTCTGAAAAGGATCTAAAGAGATGAAACAATTAGTCAGTTAATAATTGATTAAGTTTTTGTCACTTTTTTGATAATCTGTTTGTTGTTTAACTCACTTTTCAAGAAAAAATGACGAACATCTTCTGGTTCCAGCTCATCAATTGTGAAGATTCGTCTGTTTTTCTCTGTCTTTTGTGACCGAAAACTATAATTATCTTTTGGTTTTGGACTGTTGGTGTGGTAAAACAAGACATTTGAAGACATTAGCTTTGGCTCTTGGAAATTGGGGTAAACAATTTTCAGGGTTTTTTTATGTTTTATAGTTGCTTCCCCATTGATTTTAAAGGTACAGTTCAGATTCTTTGAAGCGGGGTTGTGGGATGCATATTCATAACTGGTGTATCACATACAGTAGATGGCGGTTGGCATGCTCCCACTTTAGAGAAGCAGGCTGGAGTCCGACACAGAAGTCAAGTAATGTACTGCGTTGGAGGGGGTCGGCAACAAAACATATTTTAGTCAACTAAAAAAATCACTATCAGGTTAAGTGTACGCCATTTTGAGAGTATTTTCACCACTTCAAGGGATAGTGCACCCAAAAATGAAAATTCAGCCATTATCTACTCACCCATATGCCGAGGGAGGCTCAGGTGAAGTTTTAGAGTCCTCACAACACTTGCGGAGATCCAAGGGGAGAGGAGGTAGCAACACAACTCCACCTAATGGAGGCTGACGGCGCCCCAGATTCAAATTCCATACTGCTCGTCCGTAGTGATCCAAGTGGTCTGGCGCAAGCGCACACACGTGAGCGTGGTGCACAGAGAGACAGTTAGAGCTACAGGCTACAATGAGGCTAAAAACAGAGTTCAGATGAACAACTTTTTATGTCGGGGCTTCAGGACACTTGGATCACTACGTGTTCCTCCTGTGTTCAGCAGTGTTAAATCACTGTTTTTCTCAATGGAATCTGGCTTTGAAGAGAGCGATATAACGGCTCCATTTTCTCATTGTAAATCACTCTCTGACATGAAGATAAAGTGCTGAAAATATGTCAAATATAGTATACACTTAAACTGATACTGATTTTTTTTCATGAAACTTTTTTTTAGGTGGCTAAAATATGTTTTGTTGCTGACCCCTCCACAACAGTTCATTGCTCAGCTTCCATGTCAGACTCCAGCCTGCGTCTCCAAACTGGAGGCGTGCTGACTGACTGTACGTAATATACTGTCTGTGGATGAGCACACCATAAAAGCCCACATCAAAAAATCAGAACTACCCCTTTAGAGTTGTATCTTTATATAGGAAGTAAAAAATAAAACACAATGATTCTTAGTTGACTTCCTGGTGACAAAAAAAGCAGTAAACTATGCTTTTATTCCTCTGGAAAGATCCTGTCATCATATAATGTACAGCCACTTAATAACATTTAAGTTATGTGGGTCTAACAGGTGAGTTTATCCTCCACAACAACCATGATAACAAACCACAGTACAGTCTGTCAGGTGGTTATTCCTGATAGTCTGAAGCATTCTGGCTGTGTAAATCTTCCATGCGCTATGACTCACGACAAATAAGCAGTCATTGCGGTCGATTTACAACATCACGACCCACACCTCTCTGATGACGTCACCCAGGTAACGGCAGCAACACCTGAGTCATTCCTGAATGTTTTTATTTTCCTTATTGGACTCCGAGCCTTGAAGAGAAATGATCATGATCATGTCATCACAGCAGCTGAAATCTGCTGTCAGAAAAAAACACATGACACTGTGAGCGATTTAAAACCGGTTTCTCTTCAGGTAGAGGTGTAACGGTTAGACAGCCTGTGAAAAGTCCTGCTTCCTGGTTGAAAGATTGCCCTGCCTTCTCATTGGTGCTCGCGGATTTTCAAAATCCAGTGAGGTTTTCAGCGGTATGCAGGGCCAAAGGTCACAAGACTCACTGAGCTCATAGGCGCTTGTGAGAGCATTCAGGCTGAGTAAAACAAACACTCTGAGGTTTAAGGGTTTTTTTCTCCTGCAGCAGAGTTGTGCCGGTCTCATGACGAGTGTACGGTACATCTGGCTGTTGAGCTCTCTCTGGAAGTCTCGGAGAGAGGGGGAATATTTGAGTGCCAGAAGCAGGCAGGCGTGCACAATAGTCTCAAATATCGGCCTGCCTGCCTTTATATCTGCCAGCTAATCGCAGCTGAAACAAAGAGCCCAGTCTTTAAGGAAAAGGGCATTTGACAAGGAAGTAAACCAGCTTCCAGCCGCCGCAGATGGAGGCCAACAGTGTGAGCAGAGAGAGGAATTTGAACTGGGAAGGAAGCTGGAGTGTTTCATATTTATACTGAAGACAGTTTGGATGAGGGTCCCACAGTGTCTGAGGCTGGACGAAGACTGTGTTGATAGCACGCTTTGAGCCTTCAACCGTCCTCCTGAACATTACTGGTTTACTCCCTCAGTAAATTCACTGTGTACAAAACACCGCTCATCATCTGTGCAAACTCACACCCACACAGCATCATGGGTACATTTGATGTCAGTAAAGCTTTGTATTTAAATGTACTCTCTTGTTTGCAAGACCTTTTGTTTTGCTGCCTGCTCTCACCTGTCTCCACACCTCATACTCTAAGCAGTGAAATTAAGTCTGTTATACATTTCTCTGCCTTAGAAATAAGGAGGCTGAACCTGATGTCGATCAACCCAATCACCACAATAACTGTTGGCAGTGATGGATACATTACATTTGTACATCATTTTGTAGCAGATACTTTAAAACTTTTTCATCAATGCTATGGTTAACATGTGGTTAGGTTTAGGCACAAAAACCTCTTGTTTTTGGGTAGGTAAAGATCATATCCTGGCTTAAAACACTCACTTTTGTTGGCATAAAAGCTGCTGGAAAAGCAGGGATGGGTCGGTGAAACACACCCAGGTTTGGTGCCACAAACACTGCTGGGAAAACACAGTGATGTGCCACTAAAAACACCCAGGTTTGGTGGCTTAAACACGGCTGGTAGACGGTGCGATGTGCCTCTAAAAACACCTAGGTCTGGTGCTACAGACACCACTGGGATACACAGTGATGTGTTGCTAAAAACACCCAGGTTCGGGAGCTTACACGTGGCTGGTAAACGCTGTGATGTGTCAGTGAAAAACACCCAGGTTTGGTGCTGCAAACTCTGCTGGAAAGACATTGATGTGTCATTTAAAACATCCAGGTTTGGTGGCTTGAACGCTGCTGGGAAACAGTGATGTGTCACTAAAAAACACCCAAGTTTGGTAGCGTAAATGTGGCTGGTACATCCAGGTTTGGTGTCACAAATACTGCACCCAGGTAGTTTGCTGGCACAGATGCGACTGGGAAACACAGTGATGTGCTTTGAAAAACACCCAGGTTTGGTGGCTTAAACAGCGGTGGAAACGCCATGTAGGGTCACCAAAAATCAAGCAGTGTTTTTGTTTGTTTGTCTCCAACAGTGGTCTGCAGGTTGGCAGGTGTCACGCCATCCAGCAACCCTTCCACTTCCTGATGCACGAATGTAAGGAATCCTTGGGTTAGAAATATTTTCCTGGTGACTTGGCTGTGTCTGTAGTCATTGAACTGACTGTGGTTCACTTGAAGAGAAGCCTTGTTCTTAATATCCCATCTCTTAACTTAAAATAAATGTCTCCTTTTTCCCTTATTGGTGCATTTTTAATGTGATCCATTGAGTTCTCAAAGTGTTTCAGAAGTGGAAGAAGTCCGAGATTTGGTCCCAGTAGTCTCACTTAAATGAAATGTGCTGAAGAGAAACAGCGAAGCACATCGTCTCAAACTATAAAGACATGAATGTGTTGACAATGACACATCCTTTAGCTGGAGGTTTCTCGTCTCTAATTACTGAGCTGCAGCCAAAACAGTCTGGACCAGAGTCAGTCCAGAGGCTATAAATAGAGTCTGACTACACACTCTGACTGACTGCTGAGTTTCATCACTTGGTCACTTTCTTGAAACATGAATTGGTTTTCCTGTCCAGCAACGATCACAATCACTTTACATCCTTTACAGGATACAAAGAGAGGCTGCACAAACAGGAGCTTAGTTAAAGTGTAAAGGACAAGCACGAGTAAGGTCATTAAACAGATGATGAAGAAATGCCATTATTCTGGTTCAGTCCAAATGCAGTTTGAAAACCACTTTCGCCATATATGGAATATTGGCACATCGTATTGTTTATTGTATCAAAACTGACCTTTTAAAAAACCCCAAACTTTTTTAGTATTTTGTACTTTACCCTGTTTACCACCCTAACGGGATCCAACTAAAATTAAGGCTTTATTCAGTGTGGAAAATTCTCTTTAAAGGCATTTTGAAACACAAAAACTCTCCAGTGAAACCAGCAGCTGTTGGAGGCAGGACGAGGCAAGTTCCATTCAGGTTTAACAGTCTGACACCCTCGAGGCTGCACGAGGGAATGATCGTGGTCGATGGGTGCTCCTGATTGGCCAATATCCACTTTTATGATATGAAATGAATAACAGCAACCAATCAGTTTGTGCTCTGAGGCAGCAGGACCTGCAGTGTGTTTAAAGGTGTGTGAGTGTGTGTGCGTGTGTGTGTGTGTGTGTGTGTGTGTGTGTGTGTGTGTTGACACAGTGGAGTCAGTTGAGCCTGGTATAGAGAGGGTTACAGGGTTTGTTCTTATTTGAACTGGTGGGCGTGGTGCAAGGTCAGCTTCACCTGTCCACCAATCAGAGAGCAGGGTTGCCTCGGGTGTGGGTTTGCAGTGATCGCTATTAGTCGAGACAAATGTGTTTCAGACACACAGATAACAAATAAGAGGATCAAGAGGCCTCAGATCAGACTGCACAGTGCACACCTGTGCTCATGTGTTACTCAATAACACATCATACTATGTATAAATATGAAGACCTCGTTGTTCGGTATATAGTTATTGTATTTCCAAATAAATCCCAAACAACATTTATCAATAATTGATAAATGTTTGGGTCATGTGTCGAAGTCAAATGTGAGTCAGATGTGTTGACCATAAATAGCATTGAAAATGGGGTTTGACTTTTTTATGCCTCCACACTGGTGATGGCCGTTGCTGTAGGCATTATGTTTTTAGGTTGTCCACAGGTCTGTACATCCTATTCTCATGAAAACGATATATTTGTGACACCTTAAGGGAATTTCTTAAAATTTGGCACAAACGTTCACTTGAATGATGAAATGATTAGATTTTAGTGGTCGAAGGTCACTTTGAACTTGCATCCGTGTTATTCTTGTATACGTGATATCTGAAGAATACCTTAAGGGAATTTCTTCAAATTTGGCACAAACATCCACTTGGACTGAAGCATAAACTGATCAGAATTTGTTGTTGAAGGTCAAAGGTCAAGGTCACTGTGACCTCACAAAACTTCAGACCCTGAATTGGTGATACTAACCTTGGGTGTCCACCTTGAAACTTTGCTGATTGTATAGATCTTCAGTGCTGTCGGGGGGGAAGATATGTGTGAAGCTAGCAGTCAGCAGCTATCAGTGCGAAGTCCGTAAACAGTGGCAACAGTGCTGATTGCTGGGTGCTAGACTTCTGTCAAGACACCATCCCAATATCAGTGGTAACCGAGTTCAGTGCAAAGTGGGGGCGATGAGCTCGCCAGTGGAATACATGCAAGTGTGGCCGGACCGGCTTACCACGACAAACCACAGAGAAACTCAGATTACAACACACACATATAGTGAGATTTCATTCTCTACTCAGGACGCCATTACTCTACTTGATCTTCACATAGCAGATAGTAATTTGCTGCTATGTAAATGCTCTGACGGTCCCATATAGAACCTTGAAGGCTGTGGTCATGCTTCACTTACTACTTATTTGAATTTCATATCTTTGTAAATTTAACCCATGTGTATCGTCTCAATAGGTCAGAAATTCCTTTGTCTGTATGCTGGAGGGAATATTCTTTATCGACGTCCAAGTTGGCAGAGCTGTGCTGCATTTATCTGCTATTTTGTTAGAAAATGATCTCTGAAAGACAAATGATCAGCAAACATGAACCGTTACGGCGGCTGCAGTTTTGGCAGTCTGAGCCCAGTGTTGGCAACAAGCAGCTCGGAGGTTTGAACTCCGCTGAGAGCTTCTACTTCATGGTTGTAATAAAGTCACACAGACAGTTATACTTCCAAAATAAGCCTGTAAGAATCACATTGCTGCAGCCGTTAACCTGGTTTTCTAGATTCCATACCAGTCCTGAAACTTCCAAGGCTTTCTTCTCCCACAAGCCTCAGCTGCCTGCATTCCTCATTAAAACCATAAAAAGTAAAAGCCCAATCATTGACATTAATAGGCTCACCACAACAAACAAAGGCCCTACCCATTTTAAATGGCTTCATTTTAATGATGATTTCCAGCGTATACGAGCCACGCTGCTGTGTGAGAGCCGTTCCTCCCTCCCTCTGTGTCTCACTGGCTTGCTTAAAGCTGAAACCTGACACCTGTGGAGCAGCCAGAAGGAACTGGGAGGAATTTAAACAGCTTGCAGATTTGTCATTTTGTGCGCTGCAGACGTCCCCCGCTCCCCAATGTCCTACCAGGACAACTGTGTTGTAAGTGCAGCAGAAGTGTTGTTCAGTCTGCAGCATTTGCACCTTCAGGAGTTTCTTTAGGTCACCAAGTCAGGTGACCAGTCAGAGTTTTAAGAGTCTCCGTTTGATACCCAGTAGTGACCTCTGTCTTTTCTAGAAAGAAAGGCAACGAAAAGGAAACAGTAAAATCAATGGCAGACTAATGAACGCCAAAAATAAAACATTTTGGAGATGCACTTTGTGGCCAAAAGTGTGTGGACACCCAAACATAGTATGTAAATAAGCTCAAATGTTCATTCTTGACCTTTAAAAACAGCAACTTGATGAAATATTCTAAACTCAAGTTCCACTTACTTTGAAATTCCAAAGCTTTCAACCTCATCTAATGACCCTCCTGAAGTTGCTCAGTTGTAATCAAGACGGTTTAGTTGCTAACATGCGAATTATGCATGGAGGATTCTTCATATGATAGCAGGTCTGTTAACTATTTATTAACCGAGCAAATTGACTTTATTTCTTTCAAGAACATGGAAAGAAACTGGAGAAGAAATGACCCAAAAATTAGTAAGAATTAGAAAAAAAAACAACAAGAAAATTACCTAAAAATTAGCTAAATAAATAAGTAATTTATAATCAAATAAATAAATAAATAAGGAAAGTAAAAAACAAAAACGAAATGTTTTTGTAATAAAATTTTCAGTATAGTGTTATGATAATTATACATATAGTTTTCTGGACATCCTTCGTTAGCTTTTTTTTATTGACATTTCTTGCCAAATTGCCCGTTGCTATTTTCCCCACGCTTTACAGAAGAAATCAAAATGATTTTCTCAGCGTTCACTGGTTTAAATATTCGTGAAAGGCATCTGAAAGGCGCACAAGAAAAGTGATGTCGATCCAGGTTTCAGAGGGTTAGTGGACCTAGCTTTGGGTTCAGGAGCAGTTTTAAAATGTAACAAAAAAGAACAAAGTTGACATAAAGTTGGAGGAATATTATATAAAATATTACAGCTGCTGTAGCATTAAGATTTTTAAAGCTTTTATGGGCTAAAGCCAAACCATGAAAAGCAGGGTCCACAAACTTTTGGGCATACAGTGTAAAATTCGGAGTTGAATTCAGAGCTGTGTTACAGTCTTGCTTCCTTGCCTTGATATTTCTAATTAAGTTTGTAACAAAAACATTCTTCTCCAGAGTCACATATAGAGAGCTGGTATCTTATTTCTCACGTCACTTTAACATTTAGTTAAAAAAAGAAAAAGACCCAAAGCGAGCCAGCCAAGCTCAGCTGCTGGCCTGGTGAGGCCTTTTTACGCTGCTGCTGAAATAACACCTTCTCGAGGAGGCAGACACTCTGGATGTGAGCCAACGCCGCCTGCACTCCATCTTAAACTGGTTTCACTGCTCTCAGCCGACTGTATATAGGGCAGAGGGGCAACTCTGACTGTGGGAAATCAAACAAAGTCTCAGGCCTGCAGTTCCAGACCCCGGCCCAGACAGGAAAACAATTTATTTTTATTTCCTGCTTTGGCTGCAGTGGTGAATGCGCGCAGCACCAAAACTCAGATTTAAATTTATCATTTTAAAAGGCAGCTCTGCCTGGTAGTGAAACAAGAAGTGAGACATTGGACTTCAAGTGGAGGACTTTCATAGACTTAAAGGGACAGTTCAACTCAAAATCAAAACCACATATTTTTCCTCTTTCCTGTAGTGCTGTTCATCAGTCTGGATTGTTTTGCTGTGAGTTGCTGAGTGTTGGAGATATCGGACGTAGAGATGTCTGTCTTCTCTCCACTATAATGGAACTCAATGGCACTCGGCTTGTGGTGCTCAAAGCGCCCAAAAAAATTACATTAGAAAAACTCAACAGCAGTGTCTCTTTCCAGAAATCATGACCCAGTTACTCAGGATAAACCACAGACCTTGTTATGAGCAGCTTCATGTTGGAACTATTTTCTCTCTACTGAACTACCCAACAGTAGATGCACACCTCCTTCTGCGCAATCATACAGTCGGTGGTTGTAGTTTGGTAGAAAGAAAATAGTTCCTTCATGAAACTGCTCACAACAGGGCAACTAACAGGACTTCTAGTGGTCAGATTTATTAAAATATTTTGTGTGTCTTGGGGCCATAAACCTAACTAGACTTCACCAGCTGCTGGCACCAACATGGCTGACTCCGCGTCTTCCTGTCTGACCAGATCACTGTCATTCACATACCGAGGGATTACCTCTTTCAAGATAAGACAACATTTTTGTCTTGATCTCCAAAGTGCTCCAAAACACTGTCGTCCAGGTTCTTGTCTCAGTCGGTTTGTAGGTTAATCCATGATTTAGATGCCACAATAGCAGCCTAATGTATGTAGTGTGATAAAGAGGCTGTCGTGGTCGGCGAGGTCAGGCATTGTGCGGTTCAGACAAGAATGAGGTGAAGGCAGATCTCTCACATATGTTTTGACTGTAAACACATTAGTCTGAGGATCAGGGTCACAGGATTAGCATTAAAATTGTCTTTATTTTAATTTTGTAAAGTGTTCAATCTCCTTATACATGCAAAAAAAATACTCATTGGGAGCCATTTTTCTAGAATGAAAACATGAAGGAACACCAACAATAGATTTAAAAAGAAATGTTTTTTGCCAATTTATAAAAATGATACCCTGATGTAAGAGATGAAAAAAAGGGACAGCCTTCAATAAGAGTTGACACTACATGACTTGGTCTCTCTGTCTGATTTTAAAGCTCTCCTAAGTACAGCAATGAATGAGTCTGTTGGGTCTTGTCACTGTGTGTAGGTGTCTAATATTTCTACATGTTACTGTGCATGTTTTATGTTTTTTTGTATGCTGCTGTCTTGGCCAGGTCTCACTTGTAAAAGAGATTGTTGATCTCAACAGGACTCACCTGGATTGAATGTAGAAATAAAAAGACTCAGTTGCATTTCGCATCGGCCATCTTGCAACAGATGAAAGCAAAGCTTGTTACCTTGATATCTACAATGGTAGCAGAACACCAAAGTTGCTGGATGCTGCAGTCTCTGGAAAACGTGTTTAAATGCCATTTTAGACAAATGAAGACATGAAATGAGTTCATCACACTTTCATTTAAAATTATTGTTTGGCCAAAGCTTCATTGTAAAGTTCTCACAACAGTGTCATGACTAGAACTAGATGGAAACTGACAGTGATCAAAAGAGACTGGAACACTTAATTGGCCTAAAATTCCAAGCTGGTTTAAATCTTATTTATCTGATCGTTTTCAGTTTGTTCACATTCATGATGAGTCATCCTTACGTACTAAAGTTTGTTTTGGAGTTCCTCAAGGTTCTGTGCTCGGACCAATCCTATTTACTCTTTTTTGGGGAGTTTTTCCTTATCTGCTGCGAGGGTCCTAAGGACAGAGGGATGTCGCATGCTGTAAAGCCCTGTGAGCCAAACTGTGATTTGTGATATTGGGCTTTAAAATTGATTGAAAATTGATTGATTATAGTTGGTGTCTGTAGAAAATTAACTGCTTGAGTTTCAGGACAAAGATGTAAAACTCCAATTCCGTCTTTTCCCTTTTACGATATGGAGAGTGAAAAAAGAAGAAATGCACGAGACTGGAAAAAAAATACAATCTGTGTAAAAATCAATTTTATCCAGAGTCAGATGAGCAGTTGCTGCTGAGTCACAGTTGTGGTTCCAGTCAGCGCTGAAAATAGGAAAAATGTCTTGAGTGCACCCCAGTCCTCGATCATTTAGTTCTGCATGAGTGATTCTTAATAAGCCTTTCAAGCTGTGTCTTTACTCCAAGTCTTGAGTTCAATCAGCAGATTTGTTGATCAATTTTTTCTGCCCCTTGTTTTCCAGTTTTTCTCTTCCTCCATCTGCAGCTTTGTGTTTCTACGTCCCTGTTCCGTTGCCCTCCTCTCCCTCTGTTCTCTTCTCCTCTTTCTTTCCTCTGGCTTTCTATAAAGTCTCCACTTCCTGCCGGAAGGCTCTAAACATTCCTCTGGATCCTGACACTTCCTAACCTCTCACTCTCTCCAGCTCCTCCACATGTGTGTTCATGACATGATCTGCAGAAGGCCTGACTCGTGTCTTACCATTAGCACTGTGATATGCAGGAAATTTTGGATTAATTTTAGACAAAATGCAGCCATCTTATCGCATGAGAAGCATTTTTCTTACATTTTTTTTAACCAAAACATTAATGTGAATGATAACTTTTTTGCCCAGTTGCCTGTTGGCATTGTACTTTTCTGCAAACCACAGCTTCTTGACACATATCACATCAATGTTTCTAAAATGATGTAGTTCTGATTACATGTACTGAGTCTCTCATGGAGAGTTGTAGCAGATGGAGGGGGGCTGCCAAGCTGCAGACTACTGTTTCAGACCAACAAACAAGAAAACCAGGTATCTTTTAGTGGTATATTGGCAGCATTTCTGGCCATGATTTGGCACTAAAACAGAGTAAGCCAAAACATGATCTTTTACCAACCATAGCCAAGTGTTTTTGTGCCAAAACATAACTACATAATAACATAAAGAAAAATTTCTACTTGGGCTGTCAAAGTCAACCCTTTTAACTTCACTAATTTATTTGATGTGTGAGTAGCGCCGGACCTTCTGTAATTATGACCCTTGGCTGACCCCATAGTTTGGGAAATAAGGAAGCAATGCGGCAGGAATGTTTCGAATGGCGAGCAGAAACAAACCTCTGTGAGCTGAGATGGATAAAGACAGGCGTCTTTTGAATGGCAAGTTCAGCTTCAAAGCCCTGCCAGACGGATCTCTCAACAAGACCAAAGTTATTTGCATTTACTGTCGATGTAAACTGAGTTACCAGTCGAGTATGTCGAGCTGCTTTAAAAAAACAGGGTGTTTAGTTAACATTTTTAGTGTAAAGCTGGACATTGTGTTGGTATTACTAAGTAATGTTACATTCAGGTCAATGCGTCCATCTGTTGTTGCTTGTTGGGCTCGAGTTTGCCGTGGTCTGCTTTCAGCATATGTTTTGAGCATGCAGTTCCTTTGTGGTTATTCTCATGATTCACTTAGTCCTCATTCTCTGATGAAGACTGTGAAATGCGGTAGATAATTTTGCCAAACAATATAAAGCCAAAGTCAGGTGAGTGTGTTCACACTAAAAAGTGTGTGTAGGCTCAGACGCAGCTCGTGACCTTTGCTGTCACCCGACCTCTGTGTGACCTCCCATGTTACTGTGTAATAAAGCAGAAACTGCATTAAGATAATGTTAAAAACTGTCACTCCTGCTGTAGGTGACATGTCTACATATCAACCTGAACAAGCACTTACTGTACTGTACAGCTCTGCAGTAACACGAGAACCTTTAACCGCTGCATGAGAGCTCATTTCTTGGTTCGGTGGCTGCACAGGCAATATTTCAACATCCCGTAGAATGAGTTTGAGTCTGAGATGCTCTCTTGACACTAATCCCTCAGCGTCCTGCTGGGTCGTGCTTCCCCGCTGCTGAAATGGTCAATTAAAACCAGGAATGAAGTTTCTGGATCCGACCAGGTTTGATTTATCTTCACTGACAGGGTGTCACTCTGAAGACAGCTGAAGAGAGACAAGTGTTTTGATCTGGGTTGTATCAGACCTGCTGTTACAAGTGCTGCTGCTGAATCTGTGTGTCTGAAATGCATTAATATAAGGTGAAAGCACTCACAGTGTGATGGTGCCACAAAGCAGGTGACAAATGATTAAACAAAGAGCAGCAATTAAAATAAAAAAACAGTATAAATGAAACAAGAAAAAGCCAGAATTAAGGCATTTTTATCAGCACTCAATATCTCAATTTTTTTCTAATTAATTGTTTTGTATAGTACCCATTATAGTTTCTCAGAGAACAGGGTGTCATCTGCAAATAATTTTTGTCGGACAAACTGCAAACCAAATTGTTAGTCAGTTTCCAAAGATATATTTTTTAAAAAAGAGAGAAATGCAACAAATCCTCCACATTTGAAAAGCTGGAACCAGAGATTTTACAATAATTGACTTACTTTTTAATGAATTACTGAAATAATTTAATGCCAAAATTGTTGGCAAATATATTTATGTTAATCAGCTAATTGTTTCAGCACTTAAAACCAAGCATAGAAATCAGAAAAACTTCCCAACATCTGAAAACAGGTGTCAGGGACAGGGACAGGTTTCTCCGTCAGACAAAATAAATTAATGGCCGGATACTGTGACGTCAACCATTGGTTCGTAGACTCCCATTTTGAAGCCTCCGTCTTGGTTTTTGGAGCCAGAAGCGTCCATATTTGAATGAGGGTGGAGCTGTGGAGGAGTGAGGGGTGGATCTGACTCATAGACTAAAACAGACTCAACTGGCCTCGTCCTTCAATATGCGTAACTTAAAGCTTTAATAAAGTGTAATTCGTGAGTTCTATAAAAATTCACCCCCCATACAGTTGTCATTAATGTTGAAAATAGCTATAGAGATAGAGGCTGTAAACCTGTTCATTTCTTTCATTGGCTTCATTTCTCAGCCCCAGGGGTTGCTGCCTGGTTTCATCAGGACATGATTTGTTTTTTTACCTGCACACATTGGGTTTTCTGTCCCACCTGTCAGAGCAAGCCAGACAAACATGCACCTGACAAAAGAAGTGTGCAGTGAAACAGTGTGAGGTTGTTTTGTAGTTTGGTGTGTTGTAATTTATGATTCACACATACCTGAGGGCAGTTTACACTTGTCATACACAACAATGCCTGATATACCCACATACACACACACACACACGCACCTGGCCCACAAAATAACCGTCCAGAAAAATCACCTGGCCCACAAAACACTGTAATGATTTTAAACACCTGCAGGAAGGAAGCTGTCTCCATTTTCCATTCCTTGAAAAGGCACAACAAACTGGCTTTACAGACAAATAAAAAAAAAAAAAAAAAACTTTATGTCTGACGGCAGGTGTTTGGTCACACATGTCTGTGTGCTGTGTGAGTCGAATTTGTTTTCAACGACAGTTGAGAAATGTGGTGTTCAAAGATACTTGCATGTTTAATGAAGGTAGATGTTTTTTATTTTAAATCCCTCCTAATTTTAAGGGTTGGAAAATTATTTTAGGGGTTTGGGCACAAAATGTTTGTGAACCACTTGGACTAGGGGACAGATTGTGTTGAGCACAAAATCTAGACTGAATCAAGAGTTTTTAGCCCCGTGTACACTGACTCCTCAAGGCGGGAATTTCATACCATTATTCCGCCTCGCTGTGCTGTGTAAAACGTACAGTCACTGAATGGGGAAACAGAGTTGTCTTACCTTTACAAACAAGACAACCAGCAGGATGGGACCATGGACAGCATGGGTGTGACATTTCAAAGACGTGTTATGCGTCTCACTCATTGTGGGAGATTTAAAAGTAGCCGATAGCAGTTAGTGGCTAATTCGAAGAAGAAGAACAGCTGCTGAAAATGTCTGCAGATTAGGAAAACAATGAGGTCCTGGAGCTTCTTACCCTCCGAGCAGAGGATGAGAACAGTCGCCATATAACAGGGAGAGTAAATAATTGTTATGCCACTATTATTGTTTAAAATGTGCTGCAGATGCATATGTTATATGTCACACTTGAGGCCGACGCTATTGTGGTACACCCGTCACACCTCTTGTGATTCCGCAATGCTGACAAGCTGTCTTAAATCACGCACTGGAACGGCAAGATGCTGCTGTTGTCTGGTTCTGTGTAAAAATGCAAAGGTGGCATAAAGAAGGGACCTTGTAGTGCTATCATTGAGTAAAATGGCTAGTTTCTCAGGTCTCAAACATGTGACTGAGACAGGCATATCACAGAAAAATATGTATTCATAGCTGTTTATAATCCCACTTCATTAAGTGCCACTGCTGAAGTGCTTCTGAGCAAAGCCTTCAACCCTCAGCTGTCCCACTGTAGCTGCTCTGTGGCCGACAGCTGAACACACATTTTAATGACCAGAATGTTGCGCTGGACTGTGCTTAGAGAGCCAGCTGTCACTGGATAATGAATCTTAGAGAGAGATTTGCACTGTGGGAATGTCATAACTTACAAAAAACATCAGATATTGTGTCAGATACATGCAGCTCTGTTTCTGATCAGATCTGGGAGAGAGGTAGTAGGGGGGTTATCTGATCCTAAGACTCCGCGTTGACAGCAGCTTCCTGGAAACCACCGTCCACACAAACACACGCAACATAAAACAACACAAGTGCAGGCTAGGCACAACCCGAAAAACCAAACATCCATTTCCAGTAATTAGCTGCTTCTCATGCGATCCCGTTACCTTGTGAGAGCGCAGGTCTTCCTCCTCTCAGGACTCCTCGGAGGACTCAGTGGTACATCAGACTATTTTTACTTTGGCTGTTAGGAAAAACTTGAGTCATTATTTCATTTAATGAGCTGGTTGATTGATTTTTCTGCACAGTATGGAGCCAAAAAGGCAATCAGAGCGTCTCCTCAGCTCCATTAAGAGTTGTAGTGGTTTTAGTGATCGAGATAACTTTTGGAATTACATATTTATGTGCTGTTGTTTCCTTGGTTGTAGGAGAGAAAGGCAGCAGCAAAGTTTGGACTTCTATTCACAGAGGTGGGAAGTATCTCAAGATCTGTTTATTTATTATTCCCATTTTCTTCCACTATTTTCTTCATCCTGTCTCTGCTGAAACATCTTCTGAAACACCTGCTGTGCTGTATTCACCTTCTGAGACGTTCAATTTAGCATCTGTCTTTTTAAGGACCCTCACCTGAAAAAGCCCAGTCTGCTCTGATTGGTCAGCATTTCTGAGTCTTTTTCAGCTCGGTGTCTCTGCACCATGATTGCATAAGCAAAATGACTGTGAGAAAGTATAGTGACACTTTCTACCGTGAAAAATCACCATCAGCAACCAAGATTACATGTTTCCCGAATGTCTTCATGTAGCTACATGTAGCATTGTACTTGCAGTTAGACAGTAACTGTGCATAGCACGATTTCCCCTTTTAAAAATCATCAATAAAAGCTTCTAAACACAACCAGACATGTTACGGCAGGAATATGATACAGAATTTTGGAGGAAATAACTGTATCAGCAACCAAGATTTCATGTTTTCCTGATGTTAGCATGTAGCTACACGTAGCAGTGTACTTGCAGCTGGGGAATGGCTGTGTATAGCAGCACTTTATCCCCTTAAAAATCACCAATAAAAGCTTATAACACAAATAGACATGTTACAGCGGGAATATCATTGGAAACCTTGGAGAAATGAACAACATCAGCAACTGTAGTTAGCATAGCTACGTGTAACAGAGTACTTGCAGATGGGAAATTACTGTAGCAGCACTGTCTTGTTAAAAATCATCAATAAAGGTATCTAAATACAACCAGACATGTTCCAGCAGGATATGATATGACACTATTTACACCATCAGCAACCAAGATTAGATGTTTCCTTGATATTAGCATGTAGCTACATGTAGCAGTGTACGGTTGGAAACAGAGTATTCAGAACAATCTGAAAGCCTGAGGTTTTGCTCACAGGGATTACCTCTACATACGTTTATCTCATTATTTGAAACTTTTGTCACATTTGATAAGAACATCCAAAATCGTAACATTACATATATAACAGAAAATAAGGAAAAGCATAATAGGTTCCCTTTTAAGTTTAAGGACAGTTGAATGCAGGGCATTTAATTGAGTATTTTCAAGTTTTGGTGGTAGTGGGTCTAGTTTTACTACCTCCACCACTGACCATCTTTTAGTCCAGGACACAATCGGTCATTTGCATCCCTGAAATAGTGACTAATGTAGATAAACTCATCTATCAGATGCCGCATTATGTTATTTCTAAAGTGATTATGTTCTGTGGTGAGTAACAAGTGACGGCCCTTTGCTTTATCGGTTAGTGAGCAGTTGAATCAACCAATAAACCTGCTTCAGTTGCTCTGAACAAAACCTGCACTGAGTGAGTAACAACTTGTAAAGACAGCTCACTGCAGCCTCATGTTCATTCACAGCTGAGAGAAAAGACGTTCATCAGCCCGTCATGCTCTCCCTCCCCGCCACTACCAGTCTATCAAGTCTGTGAGTGCTTCATTTAGACATGTCAGTAAGAAATGAATTCGTAGCATTGAAGAGAACGAGGTGGAGCACAGTCTCTTCAGAACATTGTTTCCTGACCGCTGAATCTCACCCTCAGAATTTATAAAGCGGTCCAAGCCGAGGATGCTGAATAGGGGTTCAGTGTTGGAGAATGTCAAGTACAGAGATGACTACTTCGAATACTTTTAAGCAAGAGCATAGATTTCTGCCTCTTCAGGAACATCAGTTAAGACTAATACTTTCCACCAAGGACTGATGTAATAGCAGTCAAAAAACAAACTCTAGACATCTGGGGTTAAATTTGGTTCAAGAGAGAGTTTTGAGATTTGTAGGCTTCACATATATTTTAGTGACTATTTCAACATGGAAACAGTCCTACGTACCCACCAGAATGTAGACATGGTTGGGTTGTTTAAACAAGTAGTGTCTAACTGTTCATTCAACTGTGTTTTCAAGGTCAGGGATGAACTTTAAATCTCAATCTTTACATCAACATGGATGAGAAGTCATAGAGTTGAACATGAACACATCTACATTGTGATACAGTCAAAAGCTCCAGAACAGAAACTAAAAAGACCTTAAAGTGAGACTGTTCTGTCAACTTTTAAGTAACCTAGATGTCAAAACTAGAAGCATCTTTCAACCAAATCCAGCCCATCTGGATGTCTTCTTGACCAATCAACAGATCAGTGCTTCCTGGGATACTCTGACTTAAGACGAACATCTTAGAGTGATTTCCTGGTCCAGGCATAGTGTAAAGAAAGAGAATGTAAGATTTTTTTATGTCTGATTTACAGCGACACTGTCAATTAGTTGTCATTTAATGGTCCTCTGGCCTGCTGTCACCCCTTTATACTGTGAGGAGCCTTGAATAAACAGTTTGTTTTTGTTGGGTTGCTGGCTTAAACTTGACTCTAGCTTGACTCTGTTTCAAATGATTCCTAAACCACAAATGCATCTAGCATTTAACACAGGACCATCGTCCTAATGCTGAGCTGCATTTTGAAAGTTATAGTCTCAGCTGCATTGAGACATTTCTTCTCTCTCCTCTACATCTTTGATTCATATCAAATAATGCATCGTTGTTTAACAAAGATTGACCTTCTCAAGCTTGAAACAAAGCACGTTTTAAGGTCATTTGTCCCAGCACTAGTTAGTTTCTCTTTAATGGCAATAACTTGATAGTTTCTTGATAGAGGTTGTGTCCCTTGTGGCAAAATGCCCTTGAGAAAGACTCAAGTAACCATCAGTTCTGACCTCTCTTCTGTAGCGTGTACCATTGAGTGCATCCCAGAGGACAATTTCCCCATTAGTCTGTGTGAAATATGGTATTTTAAACACTTTGGGGTCTCCTGTGATTAAATAACCCCCTTCATTTGTTTACTCATGCACTACAGAGTAATTCTAATTCAGCCCTTGCCTCACCACTTAACCCAGTTCTTCAACAGCCAAGCCACCAGAATTATTAGATTGTGTTCGCGAGTGCACTCAGTGACTTGACACTTTTCCAAAAAAGCCATAAAGTCATTAGAGGAAGTTAAAAGCTCTGAGGGTTAAAGCGTGTCCTGGGATCAGGCCTTTCTCACACTAAACTGAGCAAACAGCCCGAGCCAGAATAAATAAGGTTATCTCTGCAGTTTAGTGGGCCAAGCTGCTTCAAAGGGATTTTATACCTGAAGATCAAGGCTTGTTTCCTAGACTCAGATCTGTTCAAGATACTGGTCATTCAGAAATTAAAGGCAGAGCATGAAAATGTCAGTGAGGCCTGAATGGGATAAGAGGAAAATCTCATTTTGATTGAATGTAGGAAGGTGGAGTGCTGGATTTTCTCAGAACAGCTGAAAGAAAAGTAAAGAAAAGTTGGTATGAAGTTCAGCTCAAGAGCACTTAATTAACTGCTAAGTCTAGCAGCAACTCTACATTGAATAGAATCCAACCGACTAGGAGAAAAGTCTCATTCTGCTTTGAAATTTTTACCCAACACTGGAGTACTATCGATGTTCTGATCAACAAATTGACATTAGTTTTAACATCATCACAATCTGGATTGGGCCATACATGAGGGCAGAGACAAAAGCTGCACCTTCAGCCATGTTATTATACTTACTGTAGTACCCAAGCATCCATATTTTTATGTAGGTCTGTTCTTCTTTTACGCACCAAGAACTGGGTACCAAACCAGCTACTTTTAAATGTATCATCTGACCGGACGGTCGATACTACTGTGACGCGATTCTCGTTAAATTCATTGTTACCAAATTTCAGCATCTGAGAGTGCATCTGGATGAAAACACTGGGTTTAGACAAGAGGTGAAAGGGCTGCAGAGCACCCTGAAGCCTGGAAGAAAGCAACAGAACTCCAAGGCTGGCAACAAACTAAAACTATCGCTGCACCATGATCTGCCATGAGAGTTTCAGCGTCTGGTTTTTAGCAAAATACCATAAAAAGGTACTGCTGGATACTGGTACCAAATTCAAGGTACTGGATCCAGCAGCAGTATTGGTTCAGATGTGAAGGATACCCGACCCTACCAAAGACTTATGCTGTGTTCCAGTAAAAGTTGAAGGCTGGCATCTCCAAGTTGAAATTTCCAACTTCTGACCTCCAAGTGTGAACGATGCCAAATTTAAGAAAAAACATTGCTGACCGTGACAAACTGATGTTTCTTTGGCAAGCTTACACATAATTGATTTTCCGTGTATATATAAACAAAACATTTTTTTAACTGCAACCACTACATAATAACATTGGTGACATATTTTGACATCAGTTTAGCATGTATGACTTTCAGCATACACCATAAACACAGGGAAATATACTTTATGTTGCCTTTTAGTTGATGGTTTACCATTTACAATGTGTGCTTCCATGTGTGCTGCCATTGCTGTGTGATGTCATACAGCAGCTTCTATATGAAGTCAAGACTGATGGATTTGAGTTTACAAGTAGGAACTCCAACTTTGAGTGGCCTTTCATTGTACTTTTTCTAGTAGGAGGTCAGAGATTTTCAAGTTACGAGTTGTCTGGAACGCAGCATTAACAGTCACTAACGTCGGTGACTAATGCTACAGGTAGTTGCAGCTGCTTCATAATAAAACCTTAACTATGCTTGGTCAGTGGAAAGCTATAATTGTGAAGCAGCGACAGGAAGTTTAATGGTTGTATTAAAAGAAGCAGTGAGCAGAGTTTGAGAAAACAACAAATTCGCCACAAATTCGAGCAATAATAAATGTTTGGTTTGTATCAGCGGTAACTTAAAGAAGCTTGTCGTAAGGAGTCAACAGTAAGCAATGAGGCAGATGTCATGAGATAAAATTGTGCTGATTACATTCCTTCATGCATATAGGCAATTTGTATCCTACAGAGGGAATGGCGGACTCCGCCACTAACAGTAAAAACTATTATATAGAGAGATAATGAAAGAACGTAAATTAACTGAATAGCTATTGCTGGAAAAATGCTGACCATAAATAGCATTAAAAATGAGGTCTGTCTTTTTTATACCTCTGCACTGGCTAGAGACATGTTTATGGTTTGTGTGCGATATCTCAAAGACACACTTCTTCAAATTCGGCACAAATGTCCACTTGGACTCAACAATGCACTAATTAGTTTTTGGTGGTCATAATTCAAAGGTCAGGGTCACTGTGACCTTGTCTGTCTCATTCTTGTGACTGTGACTTCTCAAGAACGCCTTGGGGGAATTTTGTACCCTGCAAATCCAGAGTTCTCGCATGAGCACAATTTGAATTTGCTCAGCGAGTCACTCTGGCAATCAGTAATGATGCTCATTACCCATGCCGTTGGAGTCGAGCTGCACCAATCACATCAGTGTATCTGATATAGGCGGGCCAGAGGCGAGCTAAACAGATGACGACAGCGCTGCGACGACGAAATCCGGAATCAGTCAGTAAACATTGCAAGATGGCTACGGATGAACACCAGCTGTTTGAAACGGCTTTGGCCGCTACAATGAACGAGTTAGACTTGACTTTTTCTCTAAAAGAGGAACAGAAGACGACGCTCGAGTCTTTCCTTTGCAAGAAGGATGTTTTTGCTGTTTTGCCGACTGGATACGGCAAGAGTCTAATCTACCAGTTAGCTCCGCTGGTAGCTAAGCTATGGATACGTCACCCCGTGTATTGTTCTGATTGGTCGTAGTGTTATCCAATTGCGTGCAGTGATATTTACAAATGCATGCTTGGTGCCGCCCCTCGAGTTGGGCCATTTGCATTACTCATAGCCAGACCCTAAATCTCTCTAGATTTGGGTCTGGATTTCCAGGCTAGGAATTTTGTTAAATTTAGCACAAATGTCCACTTGGACTCGAGGATGAACTGATTAGAATTTTGTTGTCATAGGTAAAGTCACTGTGACTTTGCATTTGTCTCATTCTTAGGCTTGATGTTTTCAGAACACCTCGAGGGATGTGGCACAAACATCCACTCAGACTCAACGATGAACTAATTAGAATGTGTTGGGGAAAGTTTTAACGTCAACACCACTGTGACCTCAAAAACATGTTTTTGGCCATAACTCAATAAGTCCTACATTAATTATATCAAAGTTTCACATCAATGTCTAGCAGGTTAAAATGATGAAGTGATGACATTTTATATCCAAAAGGTCGAAGGTCAACTTCACTGTGACATCATAGTATTTTGCAGAAACACTTTTCTGGCCATTTTTCATTGTCATTACTCAGGAACAAAGGGGAGACATTTGGTCAGATGTGAAATTGGTGACACTAATCTTGGGTGTCCATCTTGAAACTGTGCTGATTGAATAGATCTGTGGTGTCGAGTTGAAGATGTGTGTGAAGCATCCATGTTTAAGCATTGTCTATTGTCATGGCTACATGTGAGTCTGAACAGACACTGATGTAAACTGTAACTGCAACTCAGCTGGTTTCTGGAGGCATACAACTGTGAGGGCGGTGATTCTAGTTAAAATTTAACTAAAGTTACAACCGAAGAAAGAACCAAAATTAATACAAGACTCTACTTACTGTACATGTGTCCCCACTTTCCCCACCTTTAAACGGTTATAAGTCACAGTGAAATACTGCTTTAATTTGTGCAGCCACACAGTGTGTTTCACAGGGTAAAACTGCCCCTTTTTTTGTACAACAAGGCGTCTGTTGTTTGTCCCAGAAGAAAGGCAGAAAGGGGAAGACAGTATTTATATTCTGCCCGTTCCCTCCGCTACGAGTCTGCAAAACCAACGCCAGGCGACCACAGCTGGGCAACACATGGCAGCTCAGGCCTCAGCTGCCAGCCTGTAACACACACACACACACACACACACACACACACACACACACACACACATACAATACACCTCCTCAACACTCACTTAATGCATCTAACTGTATGTGCACCTTTTTTTACTGGCCTTGCTTTCACACACTTGTACAAACAATGTCTGAAACATGCGTGAACATTCTCTCATGCACATGCTGACCTTCATGCACACACTCACACACAAACAGAGTAGAGGAAAGTAGGTCAGGTGGGCTTTACCGAGGGGAGTTTGGTCATTTCCCTCCTTTATGGGCCTAAGTGGTCTTTAATGGTGGAAACCAGTCTGAGCCCAGTTAGTTTGCCGTCAGGTCATCATTGATCCTAAGCTGCAGAAAGTTCTAGAGTCTCTGCAGACTTTGGTTTCTTCTTTTGGATTCAGAATTCTTCTCTTCATGTGAGTTTGATTTGGCTTGTTTGCCTCAGACAGCGGCGGAGACGAATCGCTCTTTATGCATGGTTGTGGTGACTAATGAGACACAGACAGGACATTTGCTTCATCACTAACTAGTTGTATGCATGCTGTTCTTGTGACTTTTTGATCATGTTTTAAGGTTGCCACCCTGCTTTTTACAGCCAGTGTCACCCCTTTTTTTAACTTTTCTACCCTGTACGAAAAATAAAAACTCTTCAGTACATGATGCAGACAGCCCAACATTGATCTTCTTTGACCAATAGCTCTCGGACAGGAAAATAACATGGCTTTATTTAATCAAGAGCTGGATTTCCTGTGGTCTGGCTTCATGAAATCTGGAAAGCATAATCTTTGTGTTTGCAAGCAGAAGTAGACAATACATGAAGGCTGGTGATATTCCCAGTTTGTAATGGGATAAACACAGTCATGCCCTTGTGTTTGTGAGGTGCTCAGTGGGAGGGGCTGATTCACTTACACACCAAAATCTAGTCAGTTATTGCTTGATCCATGTTCGATCTGATCACAAAGTTTCAGTGCAGTGCAGTGAAAGTGTGCCCTCCTAAAGGTAAAATTAAAAAGCCAAATTTGGCGAAACTGCCCAGTCTGTCCCTCAAACCAAAAACTAACCAGTCCCAGTTGTGGTTCCTTTTAGGTCACGGAGGCCCCCCCAGAAAATGCCGGACCAAAAATGGCACACAAAACCCCATTGCCTTTTCTGTGGATGTTGCATGTTTGACTCAGTGACGAGAAAACAAGGAAGCTGCCCTGCAAGCACAACTGAGATTACAGCCTGGGCTTGTGGGATTCAGAGTCGCTTTGTTCTGTAAACTAAAAACAGACTGAAAGCACCTCCTCATTCAAAAAACAAATAAAAGAGTATTTATTTTTATTTTCAGTCATACAGGGTTGGTTGACTGCATTCATGCTCTTTATTGCTAAACTCTGCTGCTACCGTCTCACCTGCAAGTTGCTCTGACAAACCTACTGTCAGCCTTTAGAGGGATAGTTCAGGTTTTTTTGAAGTGGGGATGTGTGAGGTGCTTATCCATAGTCAGTGTATTACATTTAGTAGATGTCAGTCTGCATGCCCCCAGTTTGGAGAAGCAGGCTGGAGTCCAACATGGAAGCTCGGCAATGTGTTGCTGTGGAGGGGCAGCAACAAACATATTTTAGCCACCTTGAAAATTGTAATCTATTTTCACTGCTTTGCCTTAATGTCAGACAGCGATTTCCAGCGGGAAAATGAAGCAGTTATATAATTCCCTTCAAAACCAAACTCTACTGAGAAAAACAGTGATTTAACATTGCTGAACACAGGAGCTGCTGGTCCACCACTGCCTTAAACCATTATTTGTTTGTGTCAATGTGTGACTTAAACATTTAAAAGGGTTAGTTCAGATTTGCAGAAGTCACATAACAACACAAACTGACCAACTGATCGAGGCAGCAGTAGACCAGCAGCTGCTGTGTTCAACAAGCAAAAATGAGGTCACAGGTCGACATGAGGTCACAGTGACCTTGACCTTTAACCACCAAAAAGTGATTGGTTCAATGTTGAGTCCAAGTGGATGTTTGTGCCAAAATTAGACTTGCACCGATTTATCAGCAGTGCTCGGAATTGGGCTGATTTTCACATGATCGGCCATGACCTGCGACCGGCCGGTGAGTCTAAAATATGCCGATTTAAAACGCTGGTCAAATTGCCGCCACACCACATGATTGACATCCAGCAACGCGCACACACGCACGTGCAACTCACGGCTTGGGCGATGTGAGGAAGCGAAACACGGGCGGCTTCTCACCTTAATCATTCACGCACACACATCAAAAGAGAGAAAGTTGTTAATTGTCTGTGTTAAACTGAACTGCGGAGCTCTCACTGCTGCACTGTGCCGCTTGAAAGTGACGAGGCGTGTGTCCGCGTCCCGAAGACCTGTGTGAATTTTCCACAGGAGATATTTTTACTTTTGTATACTTTGATACTTTTTACTTTTTTTGAATTTACCCACACATATTATACACCAAGAATTATTATTTTATTTATCTATGTTTTTATTTATGTATACCTTTTTTACTTATTTATTTTAATACTGTACCTGAAGTTATATTTGAGCAAAAAGGAAAATCTTTCTTAACCTGTGTCACTGTTTGTTTGTTTGTTTGAGATGATTATTGAAAAGCTGGTTGTATCTTGGCTAAAATGTTCTAATAAAGCGAAGATAGAAAATATTGCAATATCTTGTGTGCTGGTGGTTTGAAAAAAAATGGAATCGGCCGTCCAAACACTCTGCAAATCGGAAATCAGTATTGGCCCAAAAAATTGTAATCGGTGCAAGTCTAGCCAAAATTGAAGAAATTTCCTCAAGGTGTTCTTTAGATATCGCATTTACAGAAATTGACATATAGATGTACAGACCTACAGTCGGACGGACAGACAGACGACCAAAAACCAACCCGATCTCACTCGCAAGTCATATAATACTGGCACTTGGGTGATGACTTCTATGTCAGACACTGATGAAAAAAGCTGCCCCTTCACATCAGCATGAAACGTGGCCAGGTACCATCAGTGTGTAGTGGCACCTGACAGTGTTTGGGGAAATGTGGCCGGATAACAACGGAGGTTAAGGGGTGAATAGTCGGAGTATGGTGGGTGGAGGGGTGGTGGATGTGATAAACTTTCAACCGGGAGACCACTTCCTGTATGAATGTAGAGCCAAACCCTGTTTTCTTTCCTAAAGCTAACCATGTGCCTGTTATTGAAGAAAAAAAAATCTAGCGACGAGGTGCGTTTATTTTGAAAAGACAGAATGCATGTTGACGTGGAAAGTCCATGACCAAGAGCCGGTATGTGACAAGATCGGACTGAGAATGTGTTGTTTTTGTCTGGTGGCTTTAACGAGAGCATAGATGGGAATCTGAGGCCGTTAATGCCTTCCCTGTCAGTGGGACTTTTTTAGGTGGCTAAAATAAGTTTGGGTTTTTTTTGCTGACTCCGTCCACAGCAGTATATTGCTGTGTCGGACTCCATCTACTGTATGTAATACACTGACGATGTATAAATAAAACAATAAAAAATCTGAACTATACTTTACTTACAAACCACATTAAAAGACCTGGTGGTTTATGATCCAGTGGAAACCTTATAGCCTTCTCTAACCCTGGAAACGTCTTTGCCCTGGGCTAGCCTATATAAGAATGAATCAAAATGGCCGCCGCCTGGATAAAAATATCCCACCTGAAAAGCAGGAAGGGGGTCGACAAAGACATGAGTCCAGACAGGAAAAGCAAGTTAGAATTTCTTCACTTCAAAGCTGTTTGTTTTCAAAGGGCTCCTTCAAATCTCTTTTGAACATGTTCATCTTTCTCGCAGTCACAGGATGAGTGTGTTTATGTTCTAGTTGGGGGGTTAAAAGTGTCTCAGAGCACAAGTTTTTTTTTACCCCTTTGTTGTTTCATGTGGCTGCGTGAAATGGGAACCCAAAAGCATCTTCTCAGTCGTCTGTAGCTGGGCCAGCGACCAGGTGCTGGCGCTAATCATGAAATAATGAGCCAATTCAAAGAAAACTAAGAGTTCTCAAGAAAAAGCGAATGTTCAAAAGGTCACAGTGTGCAGGTGTCTGGACTGCACTGAGAGTCATAGATCTGCAAGAGAACACAAAAACTTGAAACTGTGTTCTTTAATAGGCACAATGTGGTGGAAGCTCTTAACAGATTTGAATTTTAGTGCAACTACAAACATTTTCAGAGCTCCCCTGGAGGCATCTTTTTGACTCAGTTTAACCTCAACAGTTGGAGCCAAAATGTGTCACTTGTAATGCAAAAGTACATTGCAGTTCGGCTTTTGTAACAGGACAGTTTTGCAATGTGTGCTTAAAAGGAGACGGAGCCTGAAATGGTACACGGCTTCATGTCTAAGTGGCCTTGAAAAAGAAAGTGCAAGTGGCAGAGGAGTATTTTTATTCACTCTTTGTGAATGTGATGGAAGAATAAAACACTATATGCTGCCATGTTCGTGCCCTGTTTTCTCCATTGAACTGCACATGAACGCTGTGTTTTACAGCACGTAGGTGCACGTAGGCCGACAGTAAGTAGAGCATGTTAACAAGAAACAGCCAGGTCAAAGCTATAAACAAACACCTGTTTTCTCCATCAGCCTCCGCTCACAACCAAACGCACCCGCCTCTATCAAATATTCAGGGGGAGTCGTTACATTCCAACATTTCCATGTCTGACCTTAAAGACACACGAGACAGTTTCACATTTGTTCGCGCTTTACAAACTGATTCATTGCACATTGAGTGATTGTTTTCAGCCTGTAATTACAGAGTGGTGTATTTATTCACATGCCATTTATTTACAAGTTCAGAGCCTCCAATTATAACTCAGGTCTTCTCAAGGGAAAGTCAGAAATGGTGGCAACATGTTACTAAACAGTGACATGGCATTTCCTCATATTTAGGTCCAAGTGTAAAGAATTCCTGCTCTTTTTCCCAACATCACAAATGCGGAACATGGATCAGCTTCATCTGAAACACTAAACATGTCTGTCTTTGTTCTGCAGTTTATTTACAACACTGAATAGTGAATTCATGGCTGAGTCATAAACAGACTCATTATCAAGTCACTGTGTCATCAGTGTACGGTGTTATCCAAGCGAGTTACCAGAACAACATAATGAGAGCTGTTGAATAGTTAATGAGACACGGTGACTCAAATAGACTCATCTTCAGCACTCAGGAGCTGCAGCAGAACAAATGTCCGCTGTCATCAGGAATTCATAACCCCGATGAATAAATATTTCAAGGTTTGTTTGTTGAGGGTGAATGTTTGCCCACCAGTCGTCAAGTCCATACTGTCGCTGACAGAAGTGTTCATGGAGGCTCTAAAGCAAAAAATGGTCATTATGACAGAGTCTGGAGTGTGTCACTTCTTCACTGTTTTATATTTTTCATTAGTTTTATTGTGATACATTTCAAATGACTCTCTATTTGTTAGAGATTGGTGGTAAATGTGTGTAGGTATATACAACTTTCCACCACACTCGCAAGATAAAATGTTTCTGTGGGTCCATGAACGCAGCGCGGGCGTAGATCCCCATGAGTTCTTTTTTCTTCAGTCTGTGACTCGCAGGGTGGGTAACTGATTTGTTGATCCATTCAGAGCTGATCAGATCAGATCGATGGACAGGAGGTGCAGCTGCTGCGAGTGAATGCAAACTTTTAGACCCAGCAATGTTCTGCTGCTCCATCTCTGCCCCGAGTGCGATCTGCGCTCTGACAGTGTGGTGCTGTAAATAACCAAACGGTATATATATTCCAATAGTGCTCCTAGTGAACAGTCCAGATCCAAAAATAGAAAATCTATTTGTGGTGGCAGATGTTTTAACTGTAGCAGGCGGCCATGAATAAGTAAATGTGTGGGAAACCCTTGAATGCATCTTGCCTAGGTATCATGCCATCCACCATCCCCTCCACCTCCCGATGACAAAGTCAGCTTATCTACTACGTCACTTTAGAAATGTATTGACTTTTCTGCTGTCCTGAATTCTTTGTAGTGTTTTGACAGTGAATCTCTTTAATCATTTGGATGTCTGGTCTTGGTTTCTCTGTTATGTCAGCAATCATTTTCTGAGGGCAGACATTACGTTTAAGAAAATACTGTATTTTGACAGGGAGTAAATGTTAATAGGACAGTCTGCACCGACACTGAACCCTGAAGTAGTCCAGAGCTGCTATCTGCATCGTTCAGAGAAATTAAGATCTAGGAAGTTTTTTGAGATCAATCTCAGTAAAAAAACGACTGCTCTTCATGGCACTATCCCGGCTGGAAAAACAGAATCGGATGGCTAAAACACAAGCACGTGTGGGAGCTGAAAGCCATCGGTAAACAGCGGCAGCTCCCTAAGAACTCCTGTGTTTGGGGGTTGAAAAGGTCCTGGAAGAATGGTGACAGGTCCCTAAAAAGCATCCACATTTGGAAGCCTAAAAATCTGCTGGAAAAACGGTAACGGTTCCCTAAAAAACAACAACGTTTGAGGGCTAAAAATCTGCTGTGAAAACAGCTATGTGTCACTTAAAACACCCATGTTTATGCACAGCAAAGCCGCTGGCAAAACAGCTACGAGTGGCCAAAACACAACAGTTTTTGCGGTTTGTTTATTTTTAACAGTGCATCTCTTGGATCATTTGGATGTTGGGTTATGTAATGTTGGCCTCTCTTGTGATGAAAATGTAAACCTGCTTTTGCTTTTGTTTCTACTGATAATATATAGACTATAATATGGAAGTCCTCAGTGACAGCTGGTTTGAAGGTGATTGAAGGGTTCAGTGTGCATGGCTTGTATGTTCTGGATAATAGTTTTACATAAGAGGCAATTATAATGTCATACAAGCCATAGCATGTTTGAACTGATGAGACAGACAGTACTTATTTCGACTGCTAAACAATCATTTGAAATAGTTGTCTTTAGAGATGATGTATGTATTTGGTTGATTCAAACAATGTTCAAAGGCATTTGCAGTGTGCTTAGAATGTGTATATGATTGCTCATAACGCCTCCAAAAACACATGTACAATAGCAGAAAACATGTCTCTAACATTATTTGCAGTCACATGGAGGTATAATGCCACCGCACGGGGATTCCCTGGTTTTGGTCACGTCAGGGTCAGAGTCCGCTGGTAGAGACTCTGCGGCTTCAGGACGCTGAAACCTCACACACCCTGATGAGTCAGCCAGGTTTCACCATCAAATCCTACAGAATCATCCAGAAAGACTTGAATCCGACATGTTCAGACACAGAGAAGGCCGTGAGCAAAGTTTCTGGATGATTGAGCAATTTCATTTATTGGAAAGAGGGATTAATGAAAAGATATTTTCTCTGGAAGTTGCTGTTTTGGAAGGTTTTCATCTGATAATGATACGACACTGAAGACTGTGGGCATGTGACAGCAGTAGAGACAGGAAGGATATACAAAAGATATTAAATGTTCCGTCACTTCCTTCACTGTGGCTTAAAGTGAACATGTCAGTGAGTTGTGTGTTGACACGTGGTGTGACGTGGTCAGACTTGGTGTCAGTGTTAGAAAACTACCTGTTGCACAGCGTCCGCCTGCAGCAGTCAGATGAGAAAGTAAACGTTCCAGCAGTGATAATGACAGCGCCGAGCTGAGAGAAAACTGTTATTAGAGCAGTTACACAGTGCAGGGATCAGCTGTGACACCCACAGTAATGTCCCACGTGCTGCTCCTGATGGAGGCTAAAGTCCAATACCATATTTCATAAACTATTGTGACTTTCCTGAGGTTCGTTATTTCATCAACAGTCAAGATTTTTTGTTGAAGGTCAGCACTAGGCGGGAGGTCTTTACAGGACCTCTTGGTTTTTAGTGACTGATGTTAGACAATGTGCAAACAGCAAACATGTTTAACATGTAAACAAATTAGCACCATGTCCGTGAGCTGGTGTGTTTGCTGACGTACAGCATCTCCCCTCTGCAGCAGTGCTTTCTGTCTGATTTCCAGTTTCGGCCTTTTCTTGTTTTCAGTCTTCTTGTGTTTTTTTTTCCTCTGGCGGTTTGATTGTCCTCCAACTAAAAGAGGCTCCAAGTCTCTCCCGAGTCAGCTGCAAACTCACATGGATCCACCCTACAGCTGCTCTCCAGATCCACGACTACATGCCTTTTAATTATCCACAAAGCAGCTGAGGAGGATACTGAGAGCTTCATCTCCCTAAACTTGATGTCTCTGAAGTTTTTGAGAATGTGGCGTGGGAAAGTGTTGTTCCTTTATTTGGCTGAAAGGGTTTCGTAATATACTTCTGTTTGTAATCTGGTTCCAATGACCTACTGTGTCTTGAGAAGTGCCATTCAGTGGAGTCAGTCTCACTTAAATCAGCTGGTGGATACCTCTTCATTAGGTGTCTTTGTGCTGCATGTTTCCTGATAACCTGACCACTTACAATAGGAGGACGATCAGCCGATGAGCAGCTGCTTCCTGTGGAGCCTCCAGTCAACACCTCTGCTCCTGCCCACTCTCTGACACCAAAGTGTGCTGAGTGACTTGACCTCTCACCTGCCCTGACAATCGCTTTGTTAATAATTCAAACCTACCAGGTGTTTTGTTGTTGAGTGTTTTGAGACCTGGTGTTTTATTTGAAAGCTGTGGTTGTATGGTGATAAATTTGTGCCAATCATGTGCTGCTTCTTTACTTTGTCTATTTTACTTCCCTTGCTGTTGCACAGTATAAGAAAATCCAACATGGTTGATGTGCATGTTTATTCTATGGATAGGCCGAAGCGTTCAAGCAATCGAAAACACAGTAAGCAACAGACAAATCTTACATCAACACATTTTAGAGTGTCTTCACCAGAAAATTGCAGCGTTAAATGTTTAACACTTAAACTGACACACATTTTCTAGACGAGAGATGTCTAGTGGCAGTGCCAGTAATGAGTGTTGTCTCAGAGAAGCAGAGGCAGAGGTGGTGAAGGACCTCTTTCAGAGGTTACCGTGAATTATTGGTTGTATGAAGTTCAGTTCACATCAGATCTCCAACGAACAGTCAACATTTGTTTCTCTTAATAATTACCATGGTTGCGTTGGTCCTCTAAACTTATCCAATCTGTAACCATGGAGGTCAGATGACGCTCCTTTGGGCCATTTGGGATGGCAATGACAAAAGGGCTGATTTGTCACATAGGAGGATCTTGTTCAGTACTTAATGTAGATCCAATGACAGAGTCCAGACCTGATTAGTCAAAATGATTTTGTTTCAGTTCATGTGATATCATGTTTGCAGGCAGCAGCGTATCAAGTCCTGTACTTTGGTTTATGATCAGATACCTGTAAAACTAATGACATTCCCATCAGCCTCAGCTGTTGGCTACTTTGTGTTTGGTGTTAATTAGCATTAGCTAACCAGCTAATGGTAAGCATGTTAAACTTGTATGTGGTTGTACCAGCATGTTAGCATTGTCATCATTAGCATGTTAATGTAGGCATTTGTGCAAAGCACTGCTGTACTAAGGCTGGGCAATTTACCAATATTGTATTAGTATCATTATGTGACGCCAGACATGTGTTGTATTTTCCTGGTTTGAAAGGCTGTGTTACAGTTATGTAATTTTCTTAACTTAGCAAACAGTTCTAGCTGTAAGTAAAAACCAATCACAGCCAGGTGATATCTTTTCTTTATTTCATAAATATCAGTCTAAGATATGTATGAGGAAGAAGCTATGGCTGCTGGGATCAGGCTCTTCCCGAGTCGAGCTTTCCTAAATTTAAGTGTTCGGCACCTGCACCCTGAGGGTAATGGGATGAGGTATTGGTTGAGTGGGTGTGTGGTGTCCCGTTGTATTGATTTTGCAAAGCGTGTAATGGACCTAATTTAACTCTGTGAGGTTGGGTGTAGGAAGACCAATGATTTTGGAAGCGGTGTGTGTGATGCATGTCAGTTTGGCCCGATTGGTGACAGAAAGCATGGTGAAGAAACACTTGGAACAGTACAGAAGGATTGGTTGAATGATGCTTTGGTACAGAAGTAGCAGTAGATGGGTGGCAACATAGAGTCCTTTGAGTTTTCGGATAGCTGGCATCATGGTTTGGCTCTACAGAACGTGAACACCTGACTCCCGGGTGAAAGTCCAGGGTTTGTTGGGCCTGTCCGCCACCCCTCCCATTCACTGCATTAGGGTTTTTCCTGCTTCTTATATCACACAGTTTTGGGCGATATTTTGTGAAAGCACCAGAGGTCAACCCTACAATATTGTCGCAATATCAATATCAAGGTAATTGGTAAAATATATCGTCATATTTGATTTTCTCCGTATCACCCAGCCCTACGCTGTACCAGCCCATTCTCATTCCGAAGTCGTCAGATACCACCGCTTTGTCAGGGATTTCGAAGTCAGACACTTGACGCCAAAAGCCATCTTTCGCTGCAGTATGATATTGTCCGGATGTCTGGACGGCACCTGCCACAGCGGGATGATACTCAGCTGGACGGCATCAGGTTGAAGTGCTGCCCAAAACTGTGTGATATAAGGAGCAGGAAAAACCCTAATGCAGTGAGTGGGAGGGGTGGCGGACAGGTCCAACAAACCCTGGACTTTCACCCGGGAGTCAGGTGTTCACGTTCTGTAGAACCAAACCGTGATGTGTTTTTTTCCTCCAAACCCAGCCATTTGCTTTTCTTGTCGTGCTGGAATTGGTAGCAGCATCCCAGAAGGTCAACAGCCGATGCAGAAGGATACCCAGTACATACCATGTAGGCGAGAAAGTCCCGTGACAAAGCGACATTTGATGGCTTAGGATGAGAACACATGGGCTGTACCTACCACACATAGCCGTTAGCATAGCCGTTAGCATAGCCATAGACTCTGAGTCTTGTTAATAAGTCTGCTCAAAATGCAGTGAAATAATCTCAAACTACGCCGTGTTCATCCTGTTTAACCTCAGTTGCTTGTAGCAGTTGGCAGCAGGGTGAGAAAAAAGGGCACATGTGATTCATCCTTGGCACCAAGGTGACACTGCATGTGTTAGAAGCAATTATGTCCTGGCCAAGAGGAAACTGTCCCTGGATGAACTCCCACTCACACACCACTCAAGAAAAAAACGTAACCACACACTCGCTTTCTCAGTGTTGACCATCTCTGAGTTAAGACTGGGCTCTAAATTTATTCCGACCACGGAGCCTCTGAGCTAATGTTGAAGTCATCATGGGTAAAATCAGGCTCAGGAGCAAATGTAAGCAGAGGGAAGCTTGTTAAAAGTTGATCCTGTGGTCAGTGAAAAGGCTCAAAGTTCTGCATCAGTTTCACAAAACACACTTCCTCTTGTTCTCTGCGAACCGTTTTTGATCCCTTTTCTGTTTTTATGTGTTTCCGACTTTCCAGAGAAAACATGTTAGGCATGCATGTGATACCCGTGAGTGATTCTGCTGGGTTTTATGAATGAGTGCAGTCATTTCTGTCATTTCTACATGCAGGCGGCCTTCTCTGCGGTCAGCTCTCACTGTCTGTTGAGATCTGTTATGAACTTCACCTCAACTCATCATCTTCCACCAACACTCTGCATCCACTTTGGGGGAAATTAGCTCACGGCATTTCAGTATGTCTGAAGGAGCTTCAGTTTGTGTGGTGAATCTTTGTGATGAAGCTTATATGGATTTCATATGGTGAATCTTTCTTTACTGGTTTGACATCTGTCCCTCATTTCTGGTGTCATTTGTGGTTTTGGTTCTACCGTTGGCACTGAGACATATTGGAGGGAATCAGTGGTGAGCGCAGTAACTGAAGCTATTAGCTAAATATTTTTTGTGTTTTGAAAGAGACATTGGATTTTACTGTAATGTATTAGTTTAATTTCACGTTTCCTGCCGTAGTGGGTCAGCTTTCTTGCTGCGGTGACCCATGGCAGCTGAGTTTCAGCAGTCGCCCTCCTTGGTCCAGTCTCACTTCTCCAGATGAATGTCTTCTTTGTGCAGTAGATGTTAACAGACAACCTGAACCTGCTTACATGTGGTCCTTCAGCCCACTCTACTGAGCATGAGCAGTTTAGTCACACTTCAAGTGAATGTGAAATTTATAGCAAGTGGTTACACAGTTTAAAAGACCCAAAGAATCTGAGCAGCAACAGGCACTCTGCTAAGAACTAATCCCCCCAACAAACACAATACGAACCTTAGATCTTAGGAATGTTAACTACATCGGAAGCTTAACACATGAAGGGTAACTGTTTTTCTGGATCCCCTTATTTTCCCATGTTTGTGTCAGACTGACTTATGGGAAAAGCAATTTTTGAAATTGGTCCAGTATTGAATGAGCAAGCAGGGCTGCAGTGTAACCACTCTGGGCATTTGGCACCATCAATTTACGTCCACTGAAAGTTTGCTTTTGCCACTGACAGGTTCAGACTGTTATTCTATAGCCCCTTTTACACTGCCAGATTTTCCGCCAATGTTGGGCCGTTTTGCCGGCAAGCTGCGAGCGTTTATACACAGAGCCGGATTGGCGAGTTTATCCGAGGTGCCCAATTTCCCGCCTCGTTGGGTAGACATATTGGCCGAACCCTTTTAGTTTAAACAGACCGAGGCGGCCTTCCGCAACGGGAGGGGCTGTTGATGACTTGTGGGAGTAGCTGTTGATTACGCCGCACGTGACGGTGGATAAACAGGGAACAGCTGATAGCAGGAATTAGTAGTAGCAAGAGGGAAACGCAAACCTGACAGACACTGTAAAGATGAGCAACTGGGGAGACAAGGAATTGCGTGCCCTTCTTTTCCTCGCAAACGAAGAGGCCGTTAACCATCAGATGACGGGGACGGTGAAGAAAGGGCCGACTTATGAGAGAATCGCTGAAGGACTGACCAGCCGTGGCTTCCCTCCCACGTCACTGTTTACGTCACACGCTGAGCTACACGTTTTGTTACTTGCTCACGCCCCCCATTGCCCCGAAAAAGGTGCATTCCGTATAAACAAAAGTAGGCAGGCGGCATTTTGCTGCACTCCCCGATTTTGTTTTTATACTGCCAATGCTGAAAAAAGACTGATTGGGCTTTCCTGCTAATTTGCACAACTCCTGTTTAAAAAGGGCTTAAGTTGTAAGTTGTAATAAACCGGCGCATTCTCATCCCAACTTGTCAAATACTGCTGCTTTGTCAGTGGATCTAAACATCCATATATGACGTGATAGGTACCCTCTTGTGTCAGTTTTGGGCGTTCACGGACAGTGTCTCAATTGACGCTCGTTACATTCATTGTGTCTTTTAAAAATATGTTGTTTTCACAGGAAATGCACAGTTTCTGCCTGTTACAGGCGTAATTTTTTTTTTTTTTTCAAAATAAACTTACTACGTCGGTGAAACATTTTTTCATTTATTTCCTTAGGTTTAGGCAACAAAAGCACATGGTTAGGTTCAGAAAAAATAATCATGTTTTGGCTCTAACTAATGTAATGTCTCGTCATGTGACATACATTACTACTGTTGCATGCTACACATACTCGCACACTATGTTGCTATTAGAATAGCTCCATTGACCTTTGGTTTCACACAGGAAATGAACAGCAGGCTCCCAGGTGAAAGTCCGTCGTTTGTTTGTCCCATCGACCTCCCCTCCCGCCCACCCTATCGGGACATTCTTGCTCTTTATACTACTAGTTGCTGGCAGTATCAGAAATAGCGGCTGCTTGGTGCATATCATACCCCCGAGAAGAGTTTCTCGGTGTGTTGGTGTCTGACGCCGTCATCCACTGACAAAGTGGCAATATTTCACATGTTTGGTCGTGGTCTGCGGCGTCAGAGATAGCCACCCTTTGGTGCATACCATGTCACCACGAAAAGTGCATCTGTACGTCTGTATCAAACACCAAAATTATTAAGAAAGTGGTGGTATTTTTTGAGTTTGGAGTGAGAACAGGCTGAATAAACTCTTAATTCACCCAGTTAGATGTGAGTCTGGTGGGTTTGGCAAAAGCAAAAAGGATTTTATTCTTTAATCAAAGGTCTGTCTCTGTAGGGATCCTTTCCATAATGTCATCAGACACTTGAAATAACAATCTGAGTCTGTCAGTGGCCAAAAACAAACACTTTAATTGGACGTAAATTAAAGTGCACAAATGCACAGCCTGTTTCGTAGCTGCTGGATGCAGCCCTCACGCGCTATACTGGGCAGGAAGGAGGGAGCTGCAAACAAGTATGTGCGTATCAGCAGAATAATAATTATGTCAAGTTATAACAGCGTTCACGAGGGAACAGGATATTTAATATTTGAAAATTAGCTGAGTGTGAATAAATATATGACACTAATATGACAAGGAGATCAGGTTTGAGGTTGAATACTGGGGGGAACTCCAGTGAACGGAGCTTCTGTCATTAATCAGACGTTGTTTGCATGTGAACAGTTATATGTGTTCTTGATCCAGATACTGACAGACGTAGAATGAAGCCAGTAGCCAGATTATTGCAGCTCATGAAAATCACATCAAAAACTTTATTCAAAACTCCAGTCAGCAACTTCTCAAAGCGTCTGATAGGCTGTTGTGAACTAGTCCATGTGTGTCTTATGGCTGCTGCTCTACATGTTCATGTGATCGTAATTAGTCACAGATCATCCACAGCAGAGTGTGTGTGCAGACCTTATGTATTTGTGTGTGTGTCTTTGTCTGTTGGCGTGTTTTCCAGTGAGATAAACACAATCCTCCTTTCTCCATCATCATCAGTCGCACCAGAAATGGCCTCTGCAACTGACCGACCGCTGGCCTTTTTTCTCCCACAATGCAATGAGTCACTCTCTTTATCCTTATAAACACTAAAAGGCCTTGTAAATGCTGACAAAGGCTTTTATACGTGTGCGGGGAGCAACAGCTTCCATCCTTAATTGGTTTCAGCATCTAAAATGATCCAAAATAGACCTACAGCATGCTTTAATAAATCCTTCTTCTGGATTCTTAAAGAAAATGTCTGAATATTCAGAGAGAGCCGTCTGTCGGGCGGATGTGGCTGCAGCACTCCTGCCTCACATATGGCTTTTATTAACCCAGTACAAGCTAACGGCCGTGTTTTGCATTCATTTCTCCATCAGAAAAGTGGGAATTTGGCGTTTCTGTGCCCCACTTATGAGGCGAGTGGGTGTGATCGGGCTGTGATTGGGCTCTGTTGTTCTGCTGCCACATCAAGGAGCCACAGACAGGGAAGATAATGGTTTCTGCTGTGTTAAATCTTTCTTTTCTGTGTCATTTTGAAGGGTAAATTTGTCCCCTTTGTGATGTTCATGCTCGCGTTGTGGAGCTTCAAGCTAACATACTGCATTAATTTGGATGTCAGGGATGGTTTGTTTTTGTCTTTGTGGGAACTAAGACGAGAGGGTTTGGTTCATAGTTGAAGACAAACACCAGTAGCTTTGCACTGTAGCTTTATATTTAATATGTTTTACATTACTGCTGATGATTCGCTTAAGCATGCAATATAAACCAGGGGTGACTGAAAAGTTTTGAGCCTAACCCAGAAAATGGGTAGCTGGGCAAGCCAAGTTCTATTTTGTTTTATAATCTCCTTGTCATCATTAAGCATGTCCACGTTTCAAACTATTTTTGTTTCATTTTTGCAGATCCTTGAAGTGAATAGTGGTCAGTGATTTGTTGTAAATGGAGAAACCTTTCTGTCACCCCTTATATGTATACTTTTGATTGTCTTTCTTAAAGGCCCCAAAAACCACACTGCAGAGACTGTCTGGTTTTGTGTTTTGGGTCGTCTTTTAAATGTTCATTTTTGCAATGTGTGTTTGCAACCAGCACACCAAACTATTCTGGAGACTACTGCCTGTGCTGGTGTGTCCTTGAATGCAGCACCACAAGACTTTTGAAAGTGGTCCCTAATCTCAGCTGCCATCCTACACAAGGATGCATAGAACAAAAAGCTGATATCGTATTTGATTAAAGGACTAGTGTGAAGGATTCAGGGGGGATTTATTGGCAGAAGCTGAATATGATACAATAAGTGTGTTTTCTTTAGTGTATAAGAATTGTTGTGTTTTCGTTACCTTGAGCCAAATGAGCTGTTTATATGTACATGGGGAGCGGAGCCTCGTCTACAGAGATCGGCATGTTGCAACGCCGAGTTTGAACAATAGCCCAAAATGGACAAACCAAGCGTTTGGTTTTTTTTTGTTTTTACTAATTTAAATCTGTTTGTTTTGGAGACGAAGAGACCTCTGTGGATAATTTGGCCCCCAGTAAAAACCTCAACAATGAACACTGGAGGAATTCTAACCGGGAGTTGCAGGTGGTTGCAGGTGGTTGTAATCTGCAATCCTCACAGCTGGACGCCACTAAACCCCCCTAAATCTCACACACTGGTCCTTTAGTTTTAAGTCTATGCAAATTCACACCAAAGTTAATAAATGGTTTATAGTTAATAATATCACACAAACGTAGTAGTGTAAGACTAAAAACTCACTTGAATAAATCATGTTAAACAAATTGGAACTAAGAAACTGCAGAAGTTTTGTCTGATGTAATGATTCAGTTTCACTTCACTGTACATGCTTTACTTTATATACCCTGATTTTCCCAGACAACACAGACACACATATGTGATCTAATCTGCCATAGATGCTGATTATGCACACGCAGGCTCGACTACGGCAACACCAGGGATTTTCAACAAAATCCGTCACCCACCGGTCTCACTTAGTTCACATTAAAGTTTGGAAAACCTTCACGACCCTCTGACGAAATTACATGCCATGTATCATGAATTCCAGGCTGCAGCAGACGTTTGGGGCAGAATAATATGTGGCACTGCTCACTGAGCTGGGTGGTTAAGTGGTATGTACCGTCTAATTAAGGGGTATTATGGTCTGGAAATTCAATAAGGGGAGCTGAAGTGAAGGCAGCAGTTATTATGACAGATGATGTGTATGCGTACTATAGATCCAGCTACCGTCTGGGACGTCATTTACTGACGGGGGGTTTTCATGTGCAGGCTAGCAAAGAAGATACAACTTTGATTGCAATTTAAAAACCTTTCACTCAGAGCAACCGACAGAGTTGCTCCCTCCTATGACTCTAGCAATGATTTTTCTTGAAAGCAAAATGTGTGTCAAGCTCAAAAGTAGTTTCCTGACTCAGTTTGAGAATAAAGACTTCAGTCCGAAGTGGATTAAAAAAGAGTTTGGTTCCAGGAGATAATAAGAGATAAGAGCAGAAATGAGCTGCTTTTAAAGACCGATTGATGGAAGAACATTAAAGCAAGATAAACTTCAAAGGAGATCATGTTAAGCATGTCCACAATCAGCATGATGAGAACTGACTGAACCATTCAAATACTGAATATTTTTAATAATGTTACAGGCGCCAGGGGCAGAAACATCTGTCTGTTATCGAAATATCTTGACTATCACATTGATAGCCACAGACAGACATTCATGATCCCCAGAGGAGGAATACCAGTGACTTTAGTGACTCCCTAGTCCAGAGAAACTCATTTTTACCTTTGCAAAATGTCACAGCAGTCCTGCACAGGTCAGGTGTACGCAGTGGTGTTTTTAGGAATTTACACACCGTATTTATATTAAAAGTATTTTAAAAAATCCCAGTTTATTTTCATGCCTGTCGGGGGCCAGATTTGGTTGAGTATCACCGCCGTAGTCTGACTCACTGGATGTAGACTGTGGCTATTAGCCTACCATTGAGGTGCTGATTTCGGCCAGCATGCTTACTTTGTTCTGCTACCTGCATGCTACCATTTCTTTTTTTTTTAAAGAGCCAAGTGTGAAAGGGGGAGAGAGAGAGGGGGGATGACATGCAGCAAAGAGCCACAGGCTGGATTCGAACCTGGGCCGCTGCAGCAACAGCCTTGTACATGGGCGCCTGCTCTACCCACTAAGCCACCAATGCCCCTCCATTTCTAAATCCCCCTCAGTACAGGTAACAAAAATTACCTCTAATTTAACAAGCTGTGTGCTGAAAATGGCAAGCTTTGTTCATTCAGTGAATTGTTGTAAAGATCTATAACGAATTAAACAACTTGTGAACGCACCTTGGAAAAGCCCAGACTATGTTTCACAGGAGTCTCATGCCCAATTTGTGACATGGCTAGTCGGAGTTAATTTGCCACATCTTTTAATTCTGGCAGTGGCGTGTGTCAGGGGCCGTGACTTCACTAATGTACCGATCCGGTCCACTTCACACGAGCTTCTGTGATGTTATTCTGTGATCCAGAGCTAAAGTATAGTCAAGCTTCACCACTAGGGCTCCAATTATCAAATAACGTTTGTCTTTTTTATCACTAAAAGTTGAATCACACAGTAGCCATGTTTCCATCAGCCTGTTTAGATGCGCATCTAGAAGTATCGCATCGTAAAATTATGATGGAAACGCCAAAATTCGAATTAAAATCCCCTGATTCACACAAACTAAAATACGCTTTAGCCGGGTTTTGGTTGATTCGAAAAAATGTTGATTCGCAAAACGGGGGATGGAAACAGTTATGTTCAAATTAAGTCTGACGTAGCGCACCTCTCTCCATGGTGATATCCACACTCCGGGTCGGGAAGGCGGTAATGCATTTACAAGCTGGTTGCCGACCGCCAGAAAATGTAGAAGAAGAAGAATGCGAGACTTGTTTTGTTTCCAGTTCTGTGGAAAACTTTGTGCGTTTGTCATGTGTTTATGACTGTTTGCATGTGATCATGAACGCATGTGTTTTAATTCATGTTTGTATATCGATGTGTGTGCAGTTGTGTATTCATACAGTGTGAGTGAGAAATGTGTGCATCTGTGTTTACAGATAAATGGGTTCACACTGATGTGTTTGTGTGTTTCTGTCAGTGTGTGTGTTTGTGTCCTTGAGTTTAATCATGTCTGATTGTGTGTTTATTTTGGTGTGTGTGTGTGTGTGTGAGAGCCATTGTGAGGCTTTCCCAGACCTTTCCAAAAGTCAATACAGCAACCTAATCAGTTCCCACAATCCCCTGCTCTCACTCTGTGTGTCCAGTTATTCAAATCTAAATGACCTCTGCCGCTGAGCTTGTGTTGATTGGTTCTCCACAAAGGCTTTGCCAGTTGATTGGTCTGTGCCGCATGCAGGCAAAGGTTCAAGGTCAATTTGCACTCGTAGACTTCCTCCTGGCTGCGTTTCCCAGACAGCAGCTTCCCGCTAAACACTGGTGTGTGTGCATTGTTTCTATTGTGTTGTCACTCACTGTCATCACAGGGGAGCACGCTGAATGCAGTCACTTTTTTTTTCTTTACCCTCAAGACCCAAATTCTTTTGCTGGTTTTGCAAAAGCTATTTAACCTTTGGATGTAAGAATTGTCCTGCAACAGCTGGAACACATGAAGGGCTAAATCTCTAACTCGGTGCAAGTTTTGGAAAGTAAAAATGACCCAATCTGTCCTCGGTCACGCCAAAGAGGAAAGCAGATAAATTAGCGGTGTTGCAAAAGGTGTTTATAAAATGAAAAACCTTCAAGTAAATGTTCCTCTGCAGCACTTTTATTTTGAAATGTTTATCTGTCTTCTTGCTCTCTATTCGCTGGATGTAAGCCAGACAAATTCAAAAACCCTCACGTCATAAATGCTGAAAGAGAGACGGTTTGTCACTTTAACCTCGGTCATAAAAAGAAGTTCCCTCTGCATGTTAATAAGTAATCCGTCTAATCAGCCGTGTTGTGCTTATCTACCAAAAGCAAAACAAAGCGCCTGATACCACCGTCTGTGACACACTATTACTATTACACTGCACTGTTAGTGTGACTGCGACAATGGAACTGCATCTGTACCTGCAGACGTGATAAAGGCGTCTGTGTTTGCTCTGCATCTGCTGCGGATCCTGCCAATGAGTTTAAAGTAAAGGCTGAAGGAGCAGCTGCCTTATTGTTGGCATTTAAAACAGCATCTGTAAGTGACTGTTTCATCTGTGCGTATCAGTGTCAGTGGACGGACAGTGAACGCCTCTCAGAGAAAACTGTTTTAAAGCAATGACGGCTGAATAATCCCTCTTTGATAGCCGAATTTTTTTGAAATCACGTGGCTGTTTTTAAAGGTTTCAAGGACTCCTGGGTCGTGAAACAAAGACAAACACTGAGCACACCTGCACTCAAACAATCAAGATCAAAAACCGGGTGCATAAGCCGTTCGCCCCCGTCTCAGACATCAGATAAACGGTGTGTGACGCGTCGCCTCTGATCCGTTGTTCACCTTTGAAACTGGTGATTTTGAAAGTGCTGCACGAAGCTTTCAGGGGCACGTTTTTTTTTTTTTTACTGCCATTAACACAACCATCTTTTCTTCTTGGTGCGACGTTTGAGGGAGATGGCATGATGAGCATGTGGAGCTTGTACAAACAAGAAGCAGATAATCTGTTCCACTCGGTTGACTGAGGTAAACCTGCTGCTCTGCAGCCGGGGGGACGTAAACCCACAAGGATGTGATTGGTGGACACATAGGGCAATTTCGTAGTGTCTATTGATACAGTATAGTGACAACTAGAGCTGGCATGACTGGAAATATTTGAATTTGGTGTCACGATATTGAGTTTCAGTACTGATACTAAAACTTTTTCTTGAGTCTTCCTACGTTCTCCACGCTGAGTGTGAGCTTTTACCCTCGGACAGACGATACAGGATGCCCAAATTTAAACTGAATGATTTAAAAAAAAAATTCCTATGGGGACAATAAAGTATCATATCGTATACCTCGCTTTTTTCATTTAACATAAACGTTCAATATTTCTTTTTAGTACTCTTCAACCGCAGCTTGCAGAAACTTTGATGTGGGAGCTGTAGTTGTCTTTTTACACAGACAAAATAAAGCCCCTTTCCCAATGTACAAAAACCCACTAACACTCGCTCACATCTGGCTTTTGGCTTTAATGGGAAAGGTTGCAATCGGCATCATTCACTCCCAGGACAAATGACTCAGCAGCAGTCAAGTGGATTTATTGTTTGCAGCTCTAATCAGCTCCAATCAGCAGTGATGGAAATACGACACTTGGCTGCGACAAAATACCATCTCGCTTCAGCACCACAGGACTGAATCAGTAACAGGTATAAAAAAGAAGTAACCTCTGTAACATTGTCACTGGCCTCCATACTACGTTCTACTGTTTACCTGTTTACCTGTTTTCTGACTCGCCCGTGATGTCGAACATGACACATCAGGGAACAAGGGTTCGCCTGTGTTTTAAAAGATGCCTACACATGCAAATCTTTTTTTTTTTTTTTTTAAAGAGTACAATCGTTGGCATTTCTCTTGCAATTATTGCTCATAGCATTGAGTCACAGTATTACTCCTTAAAAGGGACCCGAACACCTGTATTCACCCTCTGTCTGAAACGCTCCATTTTAACACCCGTGCATTTAAGCCCCCCTACCGAAAGAGCCCAGTTTGTAGCAGCTGTGAAATGACTAACAGAGAATAGCTGCACTTTCTACAGTGAAAAATCAAAAGCTTCTAAACACAACCAGACATTTTCCAGCTGGAATATGATCCAAAAATGAACATTAGCAACCAAGATAACATGTTTCCTGACATTAGCATGCAGCTACATGTAGCAGTGTACTTGCAGTTGTGCAATGAACTAATTAAAGCTTGCAAACACAACTGCTAGCTTAGCAATAGCTTCATGTAGCAGTGTAGGCTACATAATGTAAACACTCAGAGCTTCTGAGTTCGGAGCAGGACTGTGGCTGAACAGATCCGGTGTAGACACTGATGGAGGGCTGCAGCTGTTGCTGATGTGCTGCTTTCTCTGTGCGGCTGGTGTAGACGAGGTCAAAGTTCAGCAGTGGCAACATGGTGTTCACACACTCAGTAGAAAACAACTGGACGTCTGCTGCCACGTTTATCGCCAGATCATTGCGAATGTTCTGTGCGTCTTCCCCGTAAACGTCTGCCTGCTGTCCTCACTGGAGACAGTGAGACGTCTGAAGAGTAAATACAGCAAACAGTGCCAGCTGTTTTTAAGGGCAACAATGCATCATCTCTTAGAGAACATACCAGCAGTTGTGTTGAGTCAGTTTTAGTGCTCAAAAAAAAAAAAAAGATGGCCTCACAGGCTTTCGCATTGAAGGCTCTGATAGAGAGGATGGCTGTGGCCGAACACAGGACTCTGTTTGTTATGGGAGAGGAAGAGGAATCTCTCAAATGAGACAGCTGCTCATTTCCAACCCCGACGGCGTATGAACGCTTCCAGCACCACAGATCCTCGTTTTGCCAGCTCCCCCCAGCCCCGCGTCCCACAGAGAGAGCATTAGCCACACATGTCGAGGTTACACAGGGAAAATACAAGCAAGAGAAGGGTCACTGCCTCGGTTTTACCCCCAGAGCTTTCAGGGCGGGAGGTCTGTGTTGGTGTTTTGGTTTCTGGCCGGGAGGAGGTGTCAGGACTGTGATAAAGGCCAGAAAAAGGCGCCTCTCTGGACAATTGACACATGTGGCTGACTTCATGACTGAGGATGTTATACAGTGCTGGGATGGGCCGAACTCCAACTCTTATGGATCTGAAAGGACTCAAACCACAATCAACCATGGCATGTCAGCTAGGCGTGACACCTGCCAAGCTGCAGACTGCTGTTGGAGAATAACAAAAAACAACTGGGTTTTTTTTAACAACCAGATGCCCCCAAACGTGGGTGTTTTTTGGGGACTCATGGCTGTTTTTCCAGCTGCTTTTCAGCCCCCAAAGTTGGGGGTTTCTTTAGGGACCTGTCGTTTTTCCTGCGACTTTTAAGGCACCAAACATGGGTGTTTTTAGGGACACGCCATTTTATAAAAACAACTTTTCAGCCCCAAACAGTGGTGTTTTAAGCGGCCCATGGCTGTTTTTCTATCAGCTTTTTAGGCACCAAACGTGTGTGATTTTTAGCGACCCATGGTTGTTTTACAGCAGCTTCTCAGCCCCCAAACATGGGTGTTTTTTAGTGACCCTTGGCTGTTTTTCTAGCAGATTTTTTGCCCCCATGTGTAGGTGCTTTTAGGGACCAGTCACTGTCTTTCTAGCATTTTAGCCCCTAAACATGGGTGTTTTTCAGGGACTTGACGTTGTTTTCTGCCCACCAGAGTTTTTTAGGCCTCTAAATGAAGGTGTAATTTAGGGACCCATCACTACTTTTAGGGAGCTGTAGCTGTTTTTCCAGCGTTTTTTCAGCCCCCAAACTTGGGTGTTTTGTAGTGAACCCTGGCTGTTTTTCCTGAAGCTTTTCATTCCCCAAAGATGGGCATTTTTTTAAGGACCTGCCGCTGTTTTTCCTGTGAGTTTTAGGCAACAAATGTTGGTGTTCTTAGGGAACCATCACTGTTTTTCCAGTGCCTTTTTAGCACCCAAAGATGGGATTTTTTCAGTGATGTTTTGCTGTTTCTCCAGTGGTATAGTGCAACCAAAAGCAGTTGTTCTTTTTACAGAGACATTGCTGCGATTCCTGCAGGGGTTGTGGCACTAGAAATGATTTTTTTATTTACTGAGATTTCTCAAAAACCTTTCTAGATCTTAATTTTCATCAAATGATGCAGATAGCAGCTCTGAGTGACTTGCAGGATGTCCTATCAATATCAACTCCTTGTCAAATACTTCCCAGAACATTACGTCTGCCCTCAGAAAGTGATTGCTGACATAACAGAGAAACCAAACATCAGGTTATTATCAAACATGTTTGATGATACAGTTATCTGTCTAGACAACTGTAGATAAACTCAAAATAAATTGCTTTTCTTATGATGAGTTAGATTTTTAATTCCTCAACAGCTTCTTTCCCAGTTTAATAATCTGCCCTGTTGCTACAGGTCACACTCCGACACCTCTGACTTTGCTCTGTGAGATAGTTTACTCAGGTTTAACTGGAATGAGAGGCTCAGAGGTCCTACTGGTGCAACAGCTGGGCCTTGATCCACAGCTCCCAGTCCCAGTCGAGACTCTTTAGCGTCTCCCTGTTCATGTGTTGACATTAGCTCGGCGGAGGCCCAGCTTCCTTTTATGTCTCCGCGCTGGTAGAAAATCCACACAACAGAAGTTTGGGATTATTTTTCCTGCTTCATTTAAAAAGTTGTTGGTTTTGTGTTGAGGGGGTTTTGTGACGTCTCGAGTCTATGAAAGCTGATCTGTTTGATTTCTGGTGGTTCAAGACATTTCTAGAATGTCATGGTATTTATTTGTGGAGCCTTTTCAGCACAGTGAAAATCAATATTGGGGAATCTCAAACATTCATGACATTGGATGGTTTGAAGCCCAACTGGAAGGATATTAGACTGAATAACTCTAATAAACCACAAAGTAAGACTGTTTTCAGCAGGAAGTTTCACAGCCTCAATGTGCTTCAAACAGTGTACTGGTTGGAATGACAAACAGTGTCTGAAACCTGCTTTCTGATGGCAGAATATGGAAGTGCAGCATTGAACAATATTTGTAACTTTCTAAGTAGATGGTAATGAGGGTCACTCTACACAGTGGAAGAGTGAATTTTCATTCTTCTCACACAAAAATATGTGCCTGTTTTTACCATTCATTGTGTCTTGTGACCTGTTATATGGACAAGTTTGTTTGAAGCATACAGAGGTGTTGTGTTTTGGCTCCTGTTAGTTTGTCTCATCTGATAGTTTGTCGAAAATCTCAAAGGCTCGGCAGCATATTTCTGAAAAATTTACTGAAAAATGACATCATTGGCTAAGACAGAAATTATTTATGCGGCAGATCTAAATCCATTTGAACCATCATGTGGCATTTATAAGCACTTGAACCATGAGATGTATCCATCCAGAAAAATGTTGGCATTGTACGTTTCTGCAAACCACAGATATGTCACATTTGTACATTATTATGTGGTGGATACCTTGAAACTTCACATTTGTACGTTTCAAAAATGCAGTGGTTAATGTGTGATTATGTTTAGGCACAAAAACACTTGGCTGTGGTCAGGAAAATATCATGTATATATCATTCTGCAGCTCCTCTTGGTAACAGATGACTGCTTTTTGTCGTACTGTCCCCTCTGCAAAAACAGTGACAAGTTGCTACAAAACAGCCATGTTAGGAGGCTAAAAAGCCGCTGTAAACCCAGCAATTGCTCACTAGATCAACAGTGGTTTTGTTGTTTGTTGGTTTGAGCGGTGGTCGGCAGTAGGGTCGCAATGGCATGACATTTTCATGGTATGATAACTGTCCAAACAATGTTTCTTTTTCTTTGCAAAATGACTTTTGCACTTCTCTGAAAACACATCTCATTGATTATTTTCCAACATGGCTGATAAAGACTACCATTATTGCTCATACACATAGTGCAATTGCAGCCAAATTTAGGAGACGTGTCCACATACGAACTCTGACTCGTCTTTGGTGCTGCAGCAACATGATGGATTTAAATAGCTATAACTTTGTGGCCAAGAGTTGGAATGTCTTTAAGTTTTGCACAGTTACAAAGCCTTAATATTCCCACTCATAATTTAGGTTTTCTCAAAAATCATGTCTGCCTTTAGTTTTCCTGCATTGTGTCCATCATATTTAAAGTTTCTAAACATTTTCTGTTGTTAAAAGAACAATTTTATAGTATTGTGAAGCCTTAGTGGAGGTACAGGCTCTACATGTGCTTACTTTTTTTGTCTTTCTTTTATTAACTTAAGTGTATTTTTTTATCCATTAACAAAGATATCCACCTCGGCTCCTCCTTTTCTTTGGTCCATCGAAAAGTACAAACGAGATCTTTGATGTTCAGAGTTCAGGCAATCAGTGGTGATGAATGAGGGTGATGAGGTGAAGCACAGGCTTTTGGCGCAGAGCCCTAGTTTAAAATTGGGCTAGTAGCTCTGTAGGTCAAAGTGTGTGAGTGTGTGAGTGTGTGAGGAATAGAGGGAGGGAGGGAAGGAAGGAGGGGAGAAGGAGTGGATTAAGGGCGGAGGGAGGGAAAGCACAATAAGATAGTGTGCCACTGTGTGATGCCTCTTTCTCCCCCCTCAGCAGAGGGAGGGAGGGCGACACACGCTGTCCACAAAGAACATGGATGTATATGTGGGTGTGTGTGTGTGTGTGTGTGTTGGGGTCTTTGGTGGTAAAAGAGCCTTTAAAGTGTGCTGGGAGGAGGGAGACCCTTCTCTTTCTTTCTTTCTCCACCCAAACTTGGTCCGAGCATCAGATTCCTCCGGTGGTGCACATCAGGAATGTCCATATGGTCTCAGCTGGTAAACAGCACACGCCTTCTCTTTGTGTATGGCACAATGGAACATCATCCTTTGTTTGGTTCCTTTTTGTAGCATCAAAGAGCCAGACGTCCACTGCTGTCAGCATCACAATGACGTGTTCTGTCTATGTTTCTGTGTCTGTTTTACAATAATGAATAAGTTTAGATATGCGCTTTATTTGAATGGTAAGGCTGATCTTATTCTATCTGCACAAGTTTGCTTAAAAGCAGGCCCTCTTTTACTTCAGTCCATCAAGGATCTCTGTTCGCAGTGAAAGCATGCAAGGAAAAATGCAGTTTTCTTAATGAATTCAACGCAACGGATGAGTAGTTGTTATACAAGATGTCATTTGGAGGATGAAGTATTACTTTGACATGGGCAACAAAAATTAAGACAAAATTTGATGAAAGAGAAACTACATTCTCACTGACAACTGCAGATTATTTTTGCGCCTCTGCAAGATAACGTCTGCTTTCATAATTTGCACATCAGCAAAGTAAAGAACAACGACTCAATTCTCTGTCAGACTTAGTGACTGTGTGATCAAAAGATGAGTTTGTTTATGGGTTTCCTCAGAGCGTCCCAGGACCGCTTCAGTCATGCAGTTTCCCTCTTCAGAGAGGACAACCGAGGGTTTAGAACAACACAGCTCCCCTCTGATCCACTGCTGACACTGCAGACCTGAGCTTTACCCCCGTTTGTAAGTGTGTATGTGTGTGTGTGTGTGTGTGTGTGTGTGTGTGTGTGTGTGTGTTCCATCCTCTAACTTTTTCCCAGCCAGGTGCCCCTCTCCACCGCACCACAGCGACTCGGTCAGAATGAGGGTTTGTGGGTCAAAGGTCATTCATATGCCTGGTTTAGAAAGAGGAGGGGCATCTCTCAAAAGTGCAGCGTTTGTTTTTCCCATTAGCATTAGCTTGTCACGCTAATGAAGAGCGGCACATGTGGCTTTGCGATTAAGAGGGAATCCACTTCGAGGGCCCCTCCGTTCTGCAGCTCAGTCATATTTCAACAAGGGGAGCTTTGCAGAGTCTGAATTTCCCACTGAACAAATATCTTCAGTAGTCATAGACGGGAGGGGAGCAAACTGGAGGATTGTTCATGTACTGCACCTCAATCTGTGCTGTTGAAAAAAATAAAAAATAAAATCTAAATCTGTACACACTATTTTGGTACTGTGGCCACATCCAAAGCCAAAATATATAAAAAGACAAAAATACAAATCTCCAAACATACAGTTAAGACCCTGACTTTCTTCCTAAATTCCCCAAATTCTCTGCTAATTCTCCACAAACACAGCAGAGTGGGGGAACTGTGGTGATTAAATATCCAGCTGTCAGCTGTGAGGGGAACGCTGTAGCAACCAGGAGCTGTAAACTCGACAGGTCAACAGGTATAAAGTGTTTTCTGACTCTGCTCCACTGTCGGTCACTAAAAGGCATCAATAAACATGCAGGTTTACAGGCCTCCTGGGTGCAGGTACAGATCTCTGAAACCCAACACTGCAGAGTTTTCCACGCTTTGTCCACAGCTGAGGGCCTCTTATTGGTCAGAGAAAGGTCAGTGCTGTGGTAATGCCATGGTAACAACAGATTGAGGCTAGTACAGCCTCTTGTGCCATTAGTGCAAAGTATAACATTACATGACCTCAAAATCCACTTTATTGAGACCACAAAATAATTTCATGAACACAGATAATCTGTTGATGAGCTCAACCAACTGGCAGAACTGTTTTGGCGTTTCTTTCTGGGCCATTTTGGAAGTCCTGTTCTTTGTTTTGCAAAAATAAGATCCACTGTTACATGAAAACACTGTTGCTTTGCTTCTGGACCTTCCTTTTGTCAGCACAGTTGCCAGAAGAAAATCTTTGCATTGCACGTTTCTGCAAACCATAAATTTGTACATTTCATATCAGTGTTTCTAAAGTGAGGTTGTATATGAGATGACTGTCATCTGGAGATGGTGTGTTACCCTGGTGAGATGCTGGCCAAGTGGCAGACCACTGTTCGAGACCAAAAAACAACAAAACCAGTTGTGTTTAATCGAGTCATTGCTGTGTTTCCAGCAACGTTTTAGACCCCAAACATGAGTGATTTGTATCAACCCATTGCTGTTTTTCATCGGGGGGCAGTGCCACTAAAAGTGGTTGTTTTTTACTGAGACATCGCTACATTTCCTGCCGAGATTGTGCCACCAAAACTGGGTAGTTCAAGCCGAAACATGATCTTTTCCTATCCATAATGAAGTGGTTTTTGTGCCTAAACCTAACCAAGTCATTTTAAAAATGTAACACAAAACAAAGGTAATATATGTGTGGTTTGCAGAAATGTACGATGCCAATGTTTTTGCTGTTCAGTTGGTCGTTCTCGTGTTGAACTGAGACTCCTGAGCTCTGCCCACATCTAGAGATCCTGGTTTGAAGTATTTAATTGGTTTCCTTTGTTGAAGCCTGTTGTATTTGGATTTGTGTTCTTCAGTATGAAGTCAACTCTGGTACTTGACAGGTAAAACTCATACATGTTTTTCGTCTTTTCCTGCAGGGTGACCGGGTGTGGTTACGGGAGGATGAGCAGTACCTTCCCAGCACCGTGTCCTCGTGCTCTGGAGGGGTTGTTGTCTTTGCCACAGACTACGGCCAGGTAAGAACCACAAAAGGTCATTTTGTGTGACCTTGAGGGTTGGATCCCATCAGAGCGTCCTATCCTCTCTCAGCACTTTTCACCCCTTCAAAGAATGTTGACTGTATACAAACTCAGGAACTTTTCCTGGCCCTGTGGCCGTTTTAGTTCCTGGGGCATGCTGCACTTCCTGTCTCCCACAAAGTGCATTCAGTTAGAATTGGGGGAAAGGGACATGAAGTGCATTAAGTGAGAGCCAAAACATTAACCGTACGGAATTTGCTAATTCTTTAAGTTTAGTCACTCATTAAAGCAGAAAAACAAACAAAGAACAAACAATGAAGGAACTCAAAGATTCCAATGTTGTTTCATTATGTGCCAAACCATGCGATCACTTTTTATTTCATTATGAATTTAATTTGTGTATAATATCCACAGTGCTTCAGATGTGGTGAAGTAACATAACTGAATTCACTAAAGTCACCTTTAGCAGGCAGCTCCTCTAACTTGGCAGAAAATGTTCCTTCTGTTTCCTCAGTTGACTTTATTGTTCCATAGAAACAAACAAACCAGGCAAAGTTAACCGTTTGCTTTCCTGACAAGGAAAATTCCCATCTTTCTCATTCATCTTCCGACACTGACAGATTCTCTCATTAACCACCAAGAGAACAGAACAAAGGCTTAAAGAGGTCCACGTATAATTTGGGATCAGCTCAAGATGCTGCAAATCCCCTAAACCCCATATGGTTGTGCATTACCTCTTTGATCCATGTGTTGTCAAAACAGCAGATACAGACGAGGTGAAGGACAAATGGAGCAGGGGTCACAGGGGCTTACATGGATGGTTCAGGTTGCTTATTAAGAATTAACGTAAATCAACCTGTCAAGCAGTTTTAGAGGATAGATTTTACATAAAATATTTCTTGTAGTTGGCTATAATTTTCTCTCTGTAAGGTGTTAAAGGGACAGTTAACATTTTTTAAGTGGAGTTGTATGGGGTACTCACCCAGACAGTGTATTCAGGGTTTTCCCTGCCTATCTAAGACAAAGGCGGGCCGCCTGGGTGATTTTGGCCGCCGCCTTGGTTAAAGCGTGTGTGTGTGTGTGTGTGCATGGGGGGTGTTCAGATGTAGCGTCTTTTGCTCACACAAACCCATTACTTTAGCGTGTCATGCACGTTCACAACCCAAAGCGACGCTGTAGTGACACGCATTTGGTGCAATGCGATAGATTTTTCGTCCGGTGCTCAGCTCCACAGACCTGCTTCTCCCCCCGCTGTTGCGACAGATCTCGGTTCCCCCTCAGGCTGTGTCTTTCTTACTGTTTCCCACGGAGCTCTGCCCCATTTGAAAGGCGAAGGAAGCCCGTATGTGGAAAGACGTCGCCTCCAAGATGTAGAGGTGTATTATAGAAGAGAAACACACGTTTCAGGACCGCTGACTTGTATCATCAGAACAGATGTGTCCTGTGATTTTCAGCCTCCTTTCGTATTTAATAGAAGGGGGACAATACCTGACAGTAATATTCTCAGCTGTCAGGATGTGCCTGCTGTAAAAGGTAAATATAATCATAGAAGGCTGAAAATCACAAGACATGTCTGTTCTGATGATACAAGTCAGCAGTGTAAAGCTCAAGCATGTGGGGGCCTCCTTTCATATTTAATGGGGGGGGGGGGGGGGCGTATCTAAAAGCACAGCTGTCAAGATGCCCCCCGCTACAGGCCTTTGCCACCTTGGCCTCGAAAAAACCCAGGGAAAACCCTGGTATTATATACAGTAGATAGGTCTGTCTCTCCCAAACCCCAAAATGATGTCATCTAATGTCTTGTTTCATACTCACGCCAAAGGGTTTTAGTTCACCGTCATGGGAGAGTGTGTAAAGCTGCCAATATTTGAACATAAGAAGCTGCAATAAGAGTATTTTGGGGCACTTTTATAGTACTTTTCTATGAAAAATGACTCAAACTGATTAGTCGACTACTAAAATAGTCACTGATTATTTTAATAGTCGATTAGTCATGCATAAGTTGAGTAATCGTTGCAGCCCTGCTGAGCAGTCAGTGAAAATTATACAATAAAAACCAAGCAACACACAGAACACAGTGCAGGGAAAAGGAGAAAAAAGGGGAAAATATATTTATACAGAAGCCAAGAAATAATTACATATTATGAATTAAATGTAATAATAATTTCCTTCTAATGATGAAGAGCTATTGACAGCATGTACTTTGTAAACGTATTATAGACACCTTAATAAAGTTCCACCTAAAAACATTTATATCAGTTTAAGCGTGTGCTATATTTAGAGTATTTTCACTGCTTTACCTGAATGTCAGACAGTGATTCCCAACGGGGAAATGAATCCGTTAAATCGCTCTCTTCTTGTTTGTGTTATTGTGTGACTTTGGCATTTAAAGGGTTAATTCAGATCCACCAAAGTCACACAATGACACAAACAAACTGACTGATCGAAGCAGCCAAAGACCTGCAGCTCCTGTGTTCAGAGAGCTAAAATTACTGTTTTTGTCAAAGGAGTCTGGTGACTTTGACGAAAGCATAGATGAGGACCTGAAGCCATTAATGGCCTCCCAGTCAGAAAGGGCTGTGACGGAAAAGTGAAGCGGTGAAAACATTCTCAATATGCATACACTTAACTTGATATTGATTTTTTTAGGTGGCTAAAGTTAAGTTTTGTTGTGGCCCCCATCCATAGCAGTGCATTGCTCAGCTTCTGGGCTAGACTCCAGCCTGCTTCTCCAAACTGGGGACGCGCCGACTGACATCTACTGTATGTAACACACTGACTGTGCATAAGTACCTCATACAACCCCGCTTCAAAAATTCCGAACTATCCCTTCAAACTCCACAGATATGGATTGGCTGTACAGTGTTATGAAACATGCAACATGAAGAGTGTATCTTTACACAGTAGCTTTGCTTTGACTCCAAACATTAAAGCCATCGTGTGGAATACACACCTTGCATGTAATTATATGATTTTTATGGCACACACACACACACACACAGCTGATAAACTCTGTAGAGACCAACACAGCTCTGCTATCAGCTGGTTTATGACCCCGTCGACACACAGAGACTGTGGATGTTAGTTTGTTTTGAAGTACTGAGCATCAGCGTGTAGTTTGATTTTATTATAGCACTACTTATGAATAATACACCACTAATATATGTGTCAAGAATATTATATTATAGCTGCTTCACAATAAAAGTCTCCCACTCAAACAGGACTGAAAAAAACAACATAAAACGACAATACTTTTTCCAGAAGCCTGAACTTAATTGAGTTTAGACGACTAACTGCTGTTGAACCAAAGCCTTAAAATCAGGCCAACAAACAATAACATGTGTGAACTGTTACGGGTTGGATTTACTCTCCGCCACCGTCCTGTGCTGACAGCCTTAACAAAGACTTCCTGTGTAGCCGGTGTGCAGCAGAGGGTCACTACCAGGAGACGGCCTGTAAATGTGAGCGCAGAGGGATTTAGGGTCATGATGAGCCAGCGTATTGTGCTGCAGATTTACTGGCAGATTAAGGCATTCTTATCTCCTGGTCCCAACTCTCTCTGAGACTATTAGACCTGCTGCTCACTGAAGCTAATGAGCCTCCACACTGCAGTTTACAGTCTCAGCCAGAGGATGCTGGTGTTTGGTGCTGCTGTGGAGTGTTGGTGTCAGGGGAGGTTTTGGGGCTGTTCCACTCTGTCCGTCTAAGTGTTTTAGTGGATGTCACAGCACATATAGGATGGATTTTTATGTCTTTGAAGAGCCTTTAAAAGTTCAGTGTTTATGGAATGGAATATGATATAAGTATGTTTTCTTCGGTGTATAATCAATTGTATTTTTGTGACCTTAGGACTCATTTATCCTGCCTTTACATACAAAAATAGATATATCCGTTTCAAATGTAACCATCACTCATACGCCCTCATACTTGCATGAGTCCTATTTGTTGGCATGGATATAGCCAATAGATGACACAACAAGGCAGAGTCAGCATTTTCAGACAACAAAAAACATGATGAAGGTGTTATTATAAATCTCTGAGGACGTCATAATATTGTATCTTTAATGGAGGCAGCATTTTAGACAGCAGTGGTCTGTGAGGCCATTGAATACAAGCCGACACTTGGACGGAGAATTCTTTTCACCGTATTACTGATTTGTTCTGTTCTGCCATTATTTAAATGTCTTTGTTGTCTCCTAACAGTGGCGGCTGCTGGGCTTTCAAACAGGGGAACCTCACTTTAAGTTTACATCATAAAATGTGTCATATTGTAGCGAGGCAGTAACTTATAAAAGGAGCATTTAATTGAAGCTGTTTAAACACCTGAACTGTGGTGAAAATGAGCTATATCACTTATGGAAATAAGGAACTCTGGACGGCACTCTGTCAGAAGACTCCACTTGAAAATATCCGCATGGGACTGAGCTCGAAATGCGACGATGCCGGTGTGTATTTCCAAACAGCTGTCAATCACAAAGGGGTTCAGCCTTTTAGACAGTTCCTCCAATCATCATGCATAAACCGAGCGTCCTCTCCTACCTACCGCTCCGTTAGGTCCCAGGGAAGCTGAGCCTCCCTGGAAGTGACGATTTTGTCGCATTTATCCAACGAGCGTCTCACTTTGCTGCATAAAATAAACCTGCTCAGCGCTGTCTCATAGGAATGCTTAGAGGCTCTGCGTCCACCGTGCTGACACGAGAATGTATGACAGGGAGGTCGCGTTTGAAAACTGGTGATAAACAGCTGACATCATAGTCATGATGTGAAACGCATCCTAGCGCACGTTTAATGCAATGTAAATTCTTATTTTAATGTCAATTCAATAGTGCATATTTGACCATTTGTTCTATGGAATTTTAGGGGAAGTTCAGCCTCCCTTGTTGTCTCAGAGCAATCGGCCCTGTCTCCTATGGTCTTATCTTGCTTGAGTTACGCTACACTGCCTCCGCGATCACTGGTAGTACTGCTGCGTTTCGACTCCTCTCTTCTCTTTTTCACCTCTTTTTTTTTTTGATTTAGTCACCTTTTTTCTTGTCTTTCTTTCTCGTCTCCTTTTGCTTTGTCTCTTTTGTCTCTTCTTGTTAGCTTCTTCTCTCTTGTTTGTCTTTCAATCCTCTTATCTCTTTTTGTCTCTTTGTTTCTTCTGTTTGTTTTTTGTTCCATTGCCTCTTCTTTTTTATGCCTTTCTTCTCTTTTAATTTTCCTCCTCTCCTCAATTTAAATCCTCATTTTGTCATCATACTTTAGTCTTTTGTCGATGTCAACTCCTTCATCTGCTGTAAGTAACCCTAGCACTAATGATCATGTGTTCAGTGTTCATAAATGACATGTTGGTGTTCGTCCAGATGGACCGGAAGGTTTTAATTTGCTCGGCTCAGAGTTTGGGAATAAAATCAGCTTCAGACTGTCACTCTCAATCTGTTTAAGCTTTAAAGTATCAGCATTAGCTGCTCAGAATCATTTTTACTTCATGCAGCAATGAGATCAGATGGACGAGTGTCAGACGGGAGGAGAAGCTCTGTTAGAGGGCCGTCCTGTAACAGAAGAGTCACAGGTTTGATCCCTGAAACAGACCATATATGACAGTGAACTCCAGCTACTCACTGTGGGAGTGTGTGTGGTTATTGGGTTGTGTGGGTGTGTGTGTGCTGCCAAATGTGTGTCTTTTGTGTCTGTCATGTTGTGTGTATGTGCGACTTGTGAATGTATGTTGTCATCCAATGATTTATTTGGATCGCTGTGTGTGTGTGTGTGTGTGTGTGTGTGTGTGTGTGTGTGCCTGCCAGCCGTCTGTTGTAACCGGAGACGGACGTCACCTGTTCAGCTTCAGAGCAGATGTTGCTCTTTGTGAGGAAAGCCTGTGCTGACCAATCAGAGAGGCATACTGCAATAAACCCCACCCACTTCAGTGTGTGTGCATACTTGTACTTGCGATATAGTGAGGACCAGTACACATTTTTTGTGAGGACATTTTGGCCAGTCCCCATCATGAGGTTAGGATACAGTTCTAGGAAATGTATTATGTCAATGAGGGTACAGAGATGTGTGTGTGTACAGGTACAAGTAAATGTGTATTCATGCTCATGCTTATATATGTAAATCCCTGTGTGTACATGAAGTTTATGTTAACATCACACCACACAGAGTTTACACTGTACACGTCTCTGAGTGTGTTGAGTTTATTTTGTTGAAGTGTGTGTATATTTATGTTTTTTCCTATGTGAGTACAGATGTCAGATGTATGTTAGGGGGGCGGAGGATAACTTGTCCTCTTAGGATCAACTGTTTTTTCCACATTGGACCAGCATGCCTCCACTTGATTTTCCTCTGTGATAGACCTTTGATTTTTGACTATATAAATGACTTTACATGCAAAGTCTGACACTAGAGCACCAGCATCTCAGACTAGGGCTGTAACGGCATGAGTGCATATGTATGCAGAATCTGTAGGTGATGGGACAAGATTTCGGTATCATATTTCCAGTTGTAGTCTGAGTAGTGTTGGTGGAACCCTTTTAGCTTAAACAGAGCGAGGCGGCCTTCTGCAATGGGAGGGGCTGTTGATGACTTGTGGGAGGAGCTGTTGATGACGCCGCACGTGCGAGCCACTGGCGGTGGATAAACAGGAAACAGCTGATAGCAGGAATTAGCGAGCAGCTAGTAGCAAGAGGGAAACACAAACCTGACAGACACTGTAAAGATGAGCAACTGGGGAGACAAGGAATTGCGCGCCCTCCTTGTCCTCGCAAACAAAGAGGCCATTAACCATTTGATGATGGGGACGGTGAAGAACGGGCCTGACCAGCCGCGGCTTCCCTCCCACGTCACTGTTTACGTCACACACTGAGCTACACGTTTTGTTACTTGCTCACGCCCCCCATTGCCCCGAAAAAGGCGCATTCTGCACAAACAAAAGTTTATACTCCCCGATTTTGTTTTTATATTGCCAGTGCTGAAAAAAAGACTGATTGGGCTTTCCTGCAAATTTGCACAATTCCTATCTAAAAAGGGCTAGAGTCTCTTAATAAATGGTGGGATGGTCAACAGTATCAAAGTGAGGGACTCACATGCACTGACATGCATGTGCAGCCAACCTGGCTATCAAAACAAAGGACAGAGAAGTTCGCATTACAACACACACAGAGGGAGCATGACTTCATTCTCTGCTCAGGATGCCATTACTCCACTATATCTTCACACAGTAAAAGCAGTTTGCTTTTTTTTTTTTTTTTTAAGAATATTTTATTTTCAGCTTTCAATTCAATCAGATATACATGAAAACACGAACACACAACTCCAAACCCCTTCCCCAACCCACCCACAAACTGAAAGAGAGAGAGAGGAGGAGAAAAAATAAATAAATAGATAAATAAAATTAATAAATAATGAAAATAATATAATAATGATTTACAAAAAAAAAACAAAAAAAAAAACGGTCGAGAGGCAAGGAAGACAACAGTAAGCACTGACAACAAAGAGCTTGCAAAAACTACAACCCGTCCACCATAGAAGCTGGCAATGTGTCCATATGCTAAATAGGGCTGCCACATCTCTGTAAAAGTATTATAGTCATTCCTGAGTGCATATGTAATTTTTTCAAGTGGAGCACAGGTATTCATTTCTGAAGCCCATCTTCCTATAGAAAGTTGGGAGTCAGACTTCCACGTGATGGCGATGCACTTCCTGGCAACGCACAAGGCCAGTGAGAGGAACCTCTTTTGAGCAAAGCAGTTTGCTTTGATAGAAATGTTCAAAAACGTATATCGAATATATACGTATATAGAACTATATGCTTGTAGCTTAGAACAAACAGCCCTTAGACGTAAAACTGAGGCTGACATTCCCTCAGGTGTGTTAGCAGCTCTTTACACCCAAAAGGCTGCAGACAGCTAATCGCTTCAGTAACATTTAATAACACCTCTGACTTCCCTGCCTGCACTCAGTCTGTCAGAGCAGACGGACTGAAACTCTTCATTATGTGTCGTTAAGAGGGGAAACTGAGTCCTCCCACCCCCTCGCTGCCCCTCACTCTGTCTGTCAGAGAGTTGAACAGGTAACCCTCCACCCGCCTCAAGCGTCACCCCCCCACTTCTCCACATCATCATCATCAAAAGCAGCAGCTGCTCTTTGAATCACCATTCATCTCCCGCTGCATTGTCCTGCAGTCAGCTCAGGAGGAGGAGACTGCCTGCACAGTCAAAAACACTGAAACCCGAGCAAGACGAGAGAAACCCGGCGACCTCCGACGACACGTAAAGACATGGTGCACATTTACTAATATTTACAGGCACGTTAACCACTCAAAGCCTCAATGCAGTATTCACAATCATGGTTTTGCTCAAGCTCCACATAGGGTGATTACTTTTTAAATCAACCTTTAAACAAATGTCTCAGTTTCAGGAAATATGAGTGATGGGTCGCCACAGTATCAGCCTCCAAATGTCCTTATTAGTTTAATTCCTCAGGTCACTCGTTGTTAACTTCTCCCGTTAAGGGTCTTCTAATTGCCCGTACATAAATGTGAATCCACTTTCCTGATCCACATAAGTAAGAACAACAAACTATATCCAGACTGATCCAGGAACAGAGCCTGTTGATCCGAGGGTACAGCACTGACCCCACCACCTCCCCCTGCTCTGCACTGATGCTGTCTAATGGCTTTGTTTCACACAGATTTACTCCCGTTAGCATCTGTCGCTAAGCTTAGCGTCCAGGCCCCACGGCTTTGTTTTCGAGGCACGGACCCTCCTCAGCTCCACGCAGACAACTGGACCAATTAGTTACCTAATTAGGCCAAAGCTGATGGACGACCTGTCCTCTGCTGAGGCCTGCTGGGATGGGGGACTGTAATGCTACAAATACTGTCCATGACAGATAGATAGAGGGAGACACTCGTGGTTACAATGACGGAAATCTTAATGCTACAGCACACGGTGATATGTTAGACAATAGCGTCCTGACTGGTGGCCACACACAAAATCAGAAGCTTGTCCCGTCTTACCAAACTCTGCAAGAAAGCGAGCGTGTTTCCAAAAATGATAAACTTTTTCTTTAACTTTGACCAGACGCTAAAACCTTAATAGTTGTCAGTTAATAATTAAGGAAAATAAAGAAGAATTTCTTTTTATGTTAATTAAAAAACATCAGGAAAGCGTATGAATTGAATTAGAGAAGCTTATTTTGACTGAAGAATACAGCCCCACCAAGTGCAGCAGCAACAGGTGAACAGGTGATGGTTAAGAGGCTCCAGCTCACAGAGAGGTGAAGGTGTGTTTACAGTCGCTACATAACAGTCCTCCCGACTGCATGTCTGACTGTTGACTGTAAACTATGTTTACATTGGACTAGTCAAACGAGTCAGTCACCTCCCTGTAACCGTCTACTGTTCCTCTCAGTGAATGTTAACACTTATTTTAAACAGTGTATCTAATTTCTTAAAGCAGTTTAAACCCAGTCGCGTGACAGTATATTACAAGATGGAAAGTACTTTAAGGGAGCCATTAGCATTCTTTTGGTTTAGTTTAGCTCAGTTACTAATCGTGTTTTTATCACCGAGACAGACTGAGAGAATAAACCCAACAGAACATGCAGGTTGTGAACGCAGCGTTGGTGACACGCCGCTGAAAACACTCGATCACATTTCATTTGTCTGAAAGACGTTTCTGTGACGTTCAGTTTCCCCTGAAGCGGCACGAAGCTGGAATGTGAGAAATGAGGCCTGGCAGGATACTGAGGGGGAGTTTGGGTGTTAATGTGTGTGTGTGTGTGTGTGTGTGTGTGTGTGTGTGTGTGTGTGTGTGTGTTGTGTGGGGGGTCAAATGTGATTGACTCCTCAGACAGAGACCGGCTTTCTTCAGGAAGAGTCACCCTGAGCTGCTCGGTCACAGCAGATCAACGACCATGTGTGTGTGTGTGCGCACGTGTGTGTGGTGTGGTGTGCTGTGTGTGTGTGTTTGTGTGAGTTGGTGCATTTCTGACGTTCAGCTTATGGTCTGACAGTTTGTTTGTTTTTATTTATGGTTGACGTTATACTTCTTTACGCAGCTTAGCTCATGTGGGAAACAAGATTATCCACAGATTATCCATAGTTATCCACAGAAGAAGAGTTGGGCACTGAAAGTGGGACTGAAGACCAAAATACATCACCAGTAACAGTCTTATAGTTTAAACTGGGGTTTGCCTTTTGCTGATGGTCAAATAAATAAACACAACAAGAGAGATATCTGTTTCATATGTTATAAATGTTAGATTTTAATATATTGAATTGTAGTTTGAAATGTTGGGGCTGTGTTGGCCTCCATAAAGCCGTAAATGTCAAACTGATATTTTGATTAAAGTCTTACTACTCGTTCTACTTTGTAGAAAAACGTGGGACAGACAGAATGACTGACTGACAGAATGACACACTGACAGTTTCCGTGATTATGTACAGCATACCATACCATGACTTAGTCATACCAAAAAGTAGAAGGAAAAACCAACAACATTGGTCCACAGGGGGAGCCACAGCGATCGGTCGCATTTTAGCCATTTTGAAGCATTTTTCTGTTGTTATAGCGCCACCCAGTTGCCAATTAGAGTTAAATTTCTCCAGTCACCTTGAGGCGTCCTGTTCTACATATCTACCAAGTTTAGTAAAAATCCATATGGCGGTTAGGCCTAGATAAGAAATGAGCTCTCTAGCGCCCCCATTTTGTTTGATGGGGTCAATAATGGAGGGGTCCCCTCAGATTATGTGTGGTCATATGCCTACAAAGTTGCATGGTGATGGGTGAAACCCTTGAGATGTTATACACCTTTATGTGATGAGCCACGCCCTCCGCAATATTCATTGCCTTATAGAAGCTCAGTTTTAGTAAGTTTTCCAACTTTTGCCAAGAGAGAACTTTAGATATTGGTCCCTAGATTATGTTCACCCAGTTTCATGCAGATCGCTCAAACTTCCTAGGAAGAGATCCATTTGAAGTGTTTTTCAAAAAATTCAAAATGGCGGAAAATCTATATAAGCGGAAGTTATGGGTTCTTGAGGCAAATGTGTTCCTCATGAGGAGAGGCATCTCAGTGCAAAGTTTCATGTCTCTACAACATACGGGGCATGAGATATGCCCATTCACAGTTTGCAATTTCAATCGGTTGCTATAGCGCAGATGAAAAATACGTTTTTTTTTTTCACTCAAACCAAAACTATCTAGATGAATAAATAGCACCACAGGTAAAATGAAAACATGTATTTTCTCTTTAAATATCTTAATCCTGTTATAAAGATATATTTGGTGCCTCAATAGCATAACTTTACAGTTAAGCCTGTAAACACATCAGGCTAATTTGGGGATGAACTGTCCCTTTAAGCAGTTTAAATTAAATCATCTGCACTTTAGCTGAAGCTGAGAGCTTCAGATGTAAATACACCTGTGACAGAGGGTCAAGAGTAGACACCATTTTGTTTTTCAGGGTCACTGATCAAAGAGGTTTGAAACCACCGAAATACATCAAAGACTCCAAGAAATGCCAGACCTGTGTGTTTGTGTGTTCGTTCGTGTTACTGAATATTCCTTGTGGTGTTGCTGTTTGTGGAAAAGGCTGAGCCAGCACCGGGTTTGGCTGCTCTCAGTTTTCCACCCAGAAGCCAACGTGGTTAAAGTCTGACGGTGTAAAACTTCACAGAAGAACTCCAGAATGTAAATAACAGCTACTGCCAGTGAGGATGTCTCTAATGCAATTTCCTCCAAAATATTGATTGACTGAAGTTTGATCCGTCCGCTGAGAGATTTGATCTTTTTCCTTTGAACCTCTGTGATGCTGCAGTGACAGATCACCCGCTCAGTGATCTCTGTGCGTCCTCCTGCAGGCTGCAGACCTCCTGCAGAGCACTTATAATTTGAGGTCTTCTCTTAAAAAGCCTCACTGGCTCGTCCTTTACACGACTGAGCTGTCCTGTGGTGTAAAACTCTCAACTCATGTTAATGATAGACTGTAGAAGACAGAAGAATAACCTCTTTGTCTAAATGTTGAAGTGCTTTTCCTCAATATTCTTGTATTTCAATTCTCCATATTTGTTCCTCAACGCTCATTGCTGTGGTGCTCAGTCATCTAAGTCCTACTGCGGCATCTGCTTTGGATTTGGAGACCATTTTTTCGTAGTGCCTGTTACTCCAAATAAAACCGAAAAGCAAAACACTTTTTTGGAGGCTTTTAAATCCTGATGAGAGCAACTTTTGGGGGTGAAATGGTCAAATGTAATGCAGAAGAGAAAGCATTAACATTTACCAACTTTGTTCCAAAGCGACCTGTATCTGTAGGACTAATGTGTCGGACTTGGTTTGTCTCAAATCTGACAAGAAATGAACTGCACCATTAACATCTGTCACGCCTCAAGCTGATTCAGGATATTTTTATATCTCAGACACATTTCTTAAGATAAAATGTCCTTTCAACTTGATACTGATGTTAAAGTTGAGACTTGTGTAAAATGTTTTGACTATGATTTGAACTCCGTAGTCTTGACAGAGGCACAGAGGCTGAAACTCAACCTTGAAACACTTATAACTGAAGTAGACGGTGAAAATGACAGACATAATATGTGTTTATCAGGGTAAAATGATTTGATTGGAGAGAATCAGTTCTCACTTGTTTCAACTTGTCATTGAAGGACAAATGCTGCGCAAAGAGTGTCATCCTCGTCCTCAGACACACATGATAAGCAGCCATCTGCTGAAACCCTCGTCCAGCTCCTGACTTGGTTTCCTTTACCAGCCTTGGGTCATATTTACCTCCGCTATCTGCCATATGTCACCTGTGTGGAAGGAGATGTGTAATATGAGCCAGAGGAGGAAGGTAGAGCTTCTGCCCTCAGGATACAATTAATGATAGTTACAGACAAAAGTGGCCAGAGGAGGCAAGTACGTTCTTTTATCCAAGAACTGTTCTTGTGTACTGAGGTACTGGGGCTGGTTGCAGAAAGCACCTTAAAGGGATAGTGCACCCAAAAATGAAAATTCAGCCATTATCTACTCACCCACATGCCGAGGGAGGCTCAGGTGAAGTTTTAGAGTCCTCACATCACTTGCGGAGATGTGAAAATATCTCCATACTGCTCGTCTGTAGTGGACGAGCAGTATGGAGATATTTTGTGGTTTCAATTATGTGGTTTTGGACGTCTGAATCTGGGGCGCCCAGCCTGCAGAATATAAGCTCAATCACCTGTTTGCATTGACTTTGTATGTAAACTCATCTCTAGCGAGAGAAAAAAAAACAGGTCCGGTGTGAACACACCTTTAGTAATTGGTATCTAGTTCCTGAAATGTTGAGGCAGAGGGTACTTGCTGTAGCTCAGATTGAGGGTGAAACAGAGATCTGTGTGGGTACATGAGACCCTAAAAAAGAGGCTGGATCACGGGGAGTACCACCATTTGGTCCAGGAGCATCGCCTCCATGATGTTTCCAGGTGTATTTGAGGATGACTAGAGTTTGGCAACCTGCTGTCTATCGTCCAGCCATATAACTCTGGATATCCAGCAACCGCTACCACCAGTTTCTCCTCTATTGTTTACCAACTCTAAACTTGTTGTGACCACCACAGAAGGCCCGCCTCTCAAATCATCTGATTGGACAATGGGGACAAAGCTTTTGTTTACTCACCTCCTTATTCCCTAATGTTCTACATGTTTTCTCTTCTTTGCCTCCTTTCCTACTTTAAATGATCTGAAAGGATGCTGCTTGTTTTAAGTAAAGGATTTGACTTCTTCTTCCACCACTGACAGCAGCCTTATTTCACCTCCACCTGGCTTCACGCCGGTCTACATTTCAACCAGTGATCTATTTTTACCACTGTGAATTTTGACCCTTCTTAAACATTCCCCCCTAATATTCAGCTAACGTTCCTGGATTGAATGTTCGAGGAGCGTCTCTCTGACCTCCAGGCTTCCTTCCACACTTTACACTCCTGCAGTAACATGAGATAGAATCTGTCAGTCGGGATTCTCTCTGCTGTAAATCATACAGTTGAACTGTTTGACAGGTCAGTCAGACAGAGAGAGGCTGTCAGCGTCAACAGGTCAGGTACCTCAATTTATGATTACTGTCAGAGTTTTACCACCACACAATCTTCCCCTGAGGATATATGGTTGGGAGATGAAAACAACACCCGATTATCTTATAATGTATTTGCAAAAAAAAAAAAAAATAGCCGTATCTGATCATTTTGAAACATCCAAAATATCTGGGCGGTTTTTTTTTTTGGTTTTGTTTTGTTTTTTAAAAACACAAAAAAACTGGAAAGTCAAAGCTGCTGTGTCTTAATATATTCGCCTTGGTCCAGGTTCTTTTCCCAGCTGTTTTCTATCATGCACCATTATTACTGCAACACAGAAATATGCGTTGCAAATGGTTGTAATGTTTGCTTTGTGATCTTTACTCCTAGAATCCCTGATAAGAAAGTCAGTAAAGTAACTGAAGGAAATTCATTCTGGTAGTTTACCGAGTTTTGGTTTACAGATTTGATATCATTCAGTATCTCAGGGCTTCTGGAAGTTTGCAAGTTTTTACACTTACAGTATGAAACGCTGCTGTAGTCTGGAGTTCCTGCTTCTATCTGATCTGGATCGGCTCACTCACTCCAACAGAGAGGCTGAAGAAAGAAGAAAGAAGGAAACTAAAGATGTGAAACTTGTGGTAGAGACCTGGCAGCCTGAAGCCCAAGTCTGGCCTTCAAACAGTGAGCAGATGACCCAAAACTGGACCAGACTTAAAGAGGAAGTTGACACGGGCCAACTCTTCTGCAAACAACACTTCAGGAAACAGAGTCGAATGATTTCCTGTGATTTTAAAATGATTACCCTCTGGGGTATGTCTTTCTCTAAAACTTGAGAAAACTGGGATTGTATTTTCTTCTAGAAAAATGAAGGTTCAGGTTGACAGTGCCAGCCATGCATGTCCTCATTTTGACACATTCAAGTAGTTATGATGCCTCCATGCTGGTGATAGCCGTGGCAGTAGGCAATAGGCAGGTCGTCCATCCCATTTTCATGAATGCTATATCACAAGGAATGCCTTGATAGAATTTCTTCAAATGTGGCACAAACATCCAGCTGGACTCAGTGATGAATTGATTAGATTTTGGTTGTCAAAGGTCAAGGTCACTATGACCTGGTTTGTCCCATTCTCATGAACTCTATATCTCAAGGAACACCTCTTCAAATTCGACACAAACATCCAATTGGACTCAAGGATGTGCTGATTAGATTCAGGTAGTCAAAGGTCAAGGTTGTTGTAACCGTCTTTCCGTCTCATTTTTCTGACTGCAATATCTCAAGAACGCCTTGAGGGAATTTCCTTAAATTTGGCACAGATGTCCACCTGGACTCAAAGATGCACTGATTAGTTTTTGGTGGTCAAAGGTCACTGTGACCTCACAAAACATGTTTTAGCCATAACTCATGAATTCATTTTTTGCATGGCTCACATCTTAACATTTCTCCATTGTCTGATTCAGGTCTACACCTACAAGCAGAATGCGCTCACCAGACAGAAGGTGCAGCCCATGCACCACAGCAGCATCAAAGGGGTGGAGGACATGGCGACCCTCGAAGACCTTCACGATGGCGCCATCATGCACAACCTCTTCCTGCGCTACCAGCAGAGACACATCTATGTAAGTTTTTTTCTAAGCTTCGCCACACTAGTTGACTTTAACTTATTCTCAGCATCTTGAATGTTGAGGGAAACACTGACAAACTCTCCCATCAGAGATTATTTTGAGCATTGAAGAGTCTTCGATGCTGCTGACCTTGATGTATTGGCCAGGCATGATTTTTCCCAAAAAGTTTGATTTTGGCCACTGGATCTGGCTGAGCTTGTGAAGCACTCTGTGGTGTTGTTACTTCTGGATCTGATTTTGCAGCTATTATCAAAACCCCAAAACAAACTCACCTCTATCTGCAGTATCAGCATTTGGGCTGACAGCTCAGGGTACACTGACTTCTTTTAAAAGCAAATACCCCATGAAAAGCTGAAGTTGCTCAATCGTTACATAACTGATAACCGTCTAGACGCAGGCAGATAAGAGAAGGTGATGGCACGGTCAGAGCGCTCGACGTTGACGCTGAGACACAGGGATGCGAATGGAGACGTGCTCTCCTGGAATGATCAGCGTGCAGTGATGATCCCTGTGGATATCCTGTCAAAAGTTGTTTGGCTTTCTGTCTCTGATTTATTACAGTGAAGGTTTAGCTCGAGGTTTGCTGGTGTGAAACACACGTGTGAACTTGATTCAAAGGTATGTGTAATTGTGTTGAGTCGAATACACGAGAGACACGTGTACAGACACAGCAGGTTTCTCACAACAAAATATAAACCTGTCTGACTGCTTTTTTACTGTCAAAGATTGCAGCATATAATTTTGACAGACATTTTTTAGTAGTTTTTGCACATAAACCCCCTTTTGGAACCTTTTAGGAGATGATGTGTTGCAAAAAAAAGTCAAATTTAATCATTTTAAAGAGATAGTTCACACCAGAATCAAAATAACACATTTTTCCTCTTACCTGTAGTGCTGTTTATCCGTCTACATTGTTTTGGTGTGAGTTGGTGAGTGTTGGAGATATCGGCCATAGAGATGTCTGCCTTCACTTCGAGATAACGGCCCTAGATGTTCTTTACAGTTAAGGCTTGTGGTGCTCAAAGCGTGTTAACTTGCACTCCACCCCCATTTTGTAGCAAAAACGCCTAAAATGACATACCCAAATTAAAATGACTGTAGCGTCTGAACTGCTCTGACTACATGCATGCATGAGGTCTTGCCAGAAAGAAAACTCTCTGAAATTTCTTGTGAAAGTGTCAGAAACACTCTAGGTGATACAGAAACAGAGTAATGGGCCTCTGAAGTCAGTAAAAAATGAAGATTTTGCCTAAAATAAAATAAAAAATGTTTTTCAGGATGAATAACTGTCTGTGGCTTCATCTGAGCAGGTAAATGACACTGTGGGGCTGTAGGCACACTATCAATGAACACTTGTTTCAAATTTGAAGAAGATTGCTCAAAGTATGACCATTCTACAGTGTTTTTACCATGAAAAGATCCAGGCGAAGCTCCAAATGACAAGTTGGTCACTCAGCTTCAAAACAGTACTATCAGTGATCAAACAACACTCAGCCAGCTTCAAACATTGTACCTTATTGAAATCAGGTGTGATTATGATAGCTGATGTTGTTTATGACACAGAAACACCATAAAATATCACCAAATAAAGCCATATGAAACGTGAAAGTTATGATCCCACTTTCTAGATGGTATATCTCAGCCAAAAATAGTGGTAGGAGTGAGACTCTTACCTTTTATAAATGATCTAAGTCTCCACTCGCCTTTATTCGTCTTAATGTTTACTAAAATAACCAATTGTTTCTCTGTCTACATAAAGAAAATAACATGAAAGTCAGTTTCATTCTGTTGCATCAGATTTGTATTTTGAGCCTTTGTGGTTAAGCCACGAACTATAGTAGCCAATAGTTATTTTAGATGCTGCTATCCTTTGCAACACAGGATGTAACATTTCTGTCAGATTCAGCTAAAAGGAGGATTCAGAATTTAAAAAATGAAGTTCAGAAGAAAAGGGTTCCTGATGTTCATTATGTAGTATTCCAAAGACACAGCTCATTATATGAGCTAACACCTAGTAGTTAATTGTTTGGCTTGGATCACTTTGTGCAGGTGTCACCTTTTTTCCAAGAAAATGCTAATTTCTTTAAGACTTGCCTTTAATGCCACCACATTAACAAAGTATTTATGCAGGTGTCTGAATTCTGAAGTGTTTCCAGGTGTTTAACACGACACATTACTGCACTGCGACTGCAAGAAACAACTTCAGAGCAGTTTTGTTCTGTACTCATAAAGTAAATCTCTTCCAATCAGAGAAAACAAATCAAAAAAGTGAACAAACTTTCACTGCTCCATCATGTCTTTGGTAGGTTTAAAGTATCCTTGGAGAACAGCTTGTTTTTGAGGTTTCCACGACTACAGTGTTGACCAGGTGATGAAAAGCACAGGTGATAAAGCCCAAACAAGTCGAGAGATTTTGGTTCCAGGTTGTTAAACGTGGACGTCGCTGAACGGAGCTCCTTGTTTGGCAGCCAAGAGCAACAGTAGCCAAGTGCGAGGGAGGAGGATTAAAGTTTTGGGTTTGTTTGGTTTGACGCTGGTTTTAGAGGCTGGTATTCCAGTGGTGGCCTCACTGGGAGTTTGGCTGGAGCTAACGGGTCCTGGCTCGGCTCTGATAGCGGCCGTGTCTTCCAAGCTGTGAGACAGGACAGTTAAGAGCATGTTATCTTTGGAGGAAAACCGCAGTGAATGTGAAAATGCTGTTTATCTCCGTCAGCATGGTCACATTTGTTCCCTTTCCTGTACTGTAATTTGATAGCTGAGAGAGCAGCCCAGTCACCAGAAGAAAATGTGGGCATTGTACATTTCTGCAAACCAAGAATACCTTACTTTTGTATATTTCACAGGTATCAAAATTGACGTAGTATATGAGCTTACTTATTCACGAGTAGGTGAAGGGGATGGTGATGGGATGGTCACAAACGTCCACTTGGACTCAGTGATGGACTGATTGGATTTCAGTGGTCATAGGTCAACGGTTAAGGTCATTGTGACTTAGTATGTCTTATTCTCATGAACACAATACCTCAAGAACACCTTGAGAATTTTTTTAAAATTTGGCACAAACTTCAAATTGGACTTCACAATGAACTGATTAAATTTTGGTGGTCAAAAGTCAAGGTCACTGTGACCTTGCATCCATCTCATTTTGTGAATGCAGTATCTCAAGAAGTTAAGCCTAGCTCACATTACGCGATTTTCACCCTGATTTTGCGTCGTGGAGACTATCGTAATCTTTTGAGTGTTCATACCTGGCGACGTGTGTTTCTGTCAGCGGGAGTCTCGCCAACTGCGTTACGACCTGTGTGTGCACACCACAAGATTTCTCCACCGAGCCCTCGCCGACAGAGCCCCAGATAACGCGGTGACATCACCAAACTAGTGTTGCCAGATCTTGGGAGAGAAACAAGCAACCAGGGCTGTGGAAACAAGCCCAAAAGAAGCAACTATCATGCGTTTAAATAACTTATTAGACGGATACATATAGAGAAAGGTGACGTTTAGAGAGCAAGCCCAAATAAGCAACTCCACTTTAGAAACAAGCCCAAAGTCGCGGCTAATAAGCGGACCTGGCAACCCTGTGGCTTGTCCTCCTCACATTTCTTCCGTCCTCCTGCGTGCTGACGTGGGACGTATCCCGCCTCTCATTGGCTGATGCTCTTTGTCAGTCGTGTCACACTTCTCCAGTTCTCTAGCATGCCAGATATCCAGTCCCAGTCTCAGATGAGGGGGCGACTTGCTCGTAGGCTTGTTCACACATGAGGACTTGTCGTGGCAGATTATCTGCCGACTCACCTCCGACCCAAGGTGGCTCTCAAGATCCTCTGCGACATCAGAATCGGGGTGAAAATCGTGTAATGTGAACTAGGCATTACTCTTGTTTTCAGGCATTGTGTTTTCAGGTTGTCTGTTCTTGCGAACGGGATATCTCCAAAACGCCTAGAGGGATTTTTTTTTAGAATTTGGTACAAACGTCCACTTGTACTCCAGGAAGAACTGATTAGACTTTGGTGGTTGTAGGTCAAATGTCAAGGTCACTGTGACCTTGTCTGTCTATTCTCAGGAAATTGATATCTCAAGAAGGCCTTAAGGGAATTTCACAGACATGGAAGTAAACTGTAAGTGTAACTTGACGGGTTTGCGAAGGCATACAACTGCGACGTGGTTAATTGTAGTTTATTCATCTTTTCAAACAATTGCTTTGTAAGTTTTTAACCACTACAGCTTCCCTGATAGAGTCCTGAAAGACTCATTGGATAGCATGGTTATGGCAGCATTTACATAGGACATCACAAGAGCACAACAAATCCTCAAAATTAAACATCAAAATACTTATTTTTTCCATATCCATGTTCTCTGATCTGATGCCTCTGTCAGCACGATGACATCACTTGTTTGTGCCTTCCAAAACAGTTTCAGGTCACTGTTGGAAAGTAAATCAGTTTTTTAATGTGACAACTTTATAGTTCAGTCAGGAACACTAAAGTCAAAGAAAATTTTATTTCCATTTGCAGTATTATATTTGGCAGTAAGGCTCTGTTCTGGGGCCTCCCTGCCTTTCCTCAGGGCCTACACAGAAAGCCTCTTCCACGCGCCTACATGGAAAGCCTTAAGGCAGAAAGAGCAAACCTCCCTGCCCTTCCATGCGCCTACAAGGAAAGCCTAAGGCAGGGAGAGCAGCAGCAAAGACCCCCAGGAACAGAACAGAGCAGCATCGATGACAAACAGAAATTACATTGATAAGTCAGACACAGCATGAAAAGGAGGAGCTGGGGTGGAGGCAGGTTGCAAAGCAGCTTGCAGAGGAAGCAGCAACAGTAGGCAGGCCAGAGCAGTTTAAATAGGGCGACCTGAGTGAGATTCGCCAATTGGTCGCACATAAAGGAATCATGTGATCTATCAGCTGACTCCCTTCCATCAATCAACTGCTCCATCAGTTGATTGATGGCTGTTTGAGATCAGCTGATGTAGCTGGGATGTGAGCTGAGCTAGACATCCAACTAACACTAAAGTTTGGTTATGTTTTACAAAAATAAGACTTTCTCAGGTTTAGTTTTTTTTCAGGGAGGTGTTTATTGGGGGGATCACAACAAAAATAAATAGGTTAGCAGCAGTAGTAGTTGTATGAGGAGGGGTAGTAATGCTGAGACTTGTACTTTCATGTTAAGTGAACTTACAAAGTATCTTTTCCCACACTGTCCTGCTTTACACACTGAGCTAATTAGCAAACAAAGCAGCTCTGTTCCTGCTGACCCCAGTCAGAGTAAAGGAGCCTATGAAAGTTACTGTATGGTGGAGAAAACAAAGGAACATGTAGGACAAATAGCCCACAACCATTATTGTCTCACTTTGTACTTATGGACTAACGAACAAACCTGACCCAGCACTTTCACCAGCAAAACAAGCCGGCCACAAAGGCAGCCTTGTGCTTTCTGCGCGCACAGTGCCCACAGTAACCTTTGACAAATGCCATCTCGTTACTTTAATCACATGTGAATGCTCCCGTATGGTCGAAATTATCCAATCAATTCATCACGGCTGCTCAATCTCCACTCTGATGGGCTGTTTTTTTCTTTTTGGGCCAGGAGCTCCAAAGAGGGAAAATTAGAGGGTTTTGGTGAAGTGGGCAGCGGTAAACCGAAGGGAAGGGCTATAAGCACACCGCTGAAGCCAGAGAGCCAACAACAGTCTCTGATACAGCAAACGGGTTAAAATTGAATTTCAAACAGTGGCTCAGATGGTCTCAGGTAAGTTACAAATAAATAGAGTAACACATTTTTAAAAAGATTTTGGTACCAATACTCAAAGCAGACTAATAACCCTCTGAAGTCACGGCTTTAAATAACAGTTTATTCTCATAAGTCTTATTACTAAGTATGGCTCATAATATTTAGACATAAGTGGACATTTAATGTGACTTTAATCTTCACACCAAATCGAAACAAAGCTGTTGCATAGTGTAAACCCTTGTGCCACACGAAGCAAAATAAATGCACATATATTGTGATTATTTTTTACTTGACAAGAATTTAAACACAACTGAAAAATGCAGACCTTTATTAAAGTTAGCAGGAAATTAGCAGCTTCAAGCAAAAACAATGAAGCAAAGTTAAAGCTAAATTTGTGCTGCTGCTAATTCAAAATGTACACCTCTACCACAACTGCTGTTATCACTACTGCTATTAATTCCACTAATACTTAAAGGTCCAGTGTGTAGGATATCAGCTTAGATGAATATAATATAATACGTATGTTTTCTTTAGTGTATAATCACCTACACAAAAATAATTGTGTTTTTGTTACCTTAGAATAAGTCATTTATGTCTACATAGGGAGCAGGTCCTCATCTATGGAGATTGCCATGTTGCACCACCATGTTTCTACAGTAGCCCAGAATGGACAAACCAAACACTGGCTCTAGATGAGGCCATTTGCATTTTTGTGTTTTTGCATTTTCAGGAACCACTGTAGTCAGAAGCCTGTCTGTGACAAGCAGCATTTGAAAAACCCTGATGTGTAAAGTGAAACTGCTTTATACTCAGTGTTTTTACCAGTTTAAATCACCAGGGATCTCATTTATAAAACAATGCAGAGGATCCATACTTAAAATGTACATACGCCAAAAAATATTCGACAGTTTCTACAATCAGGCTTCCACCTCACCATCTGCATCTCCAAAATGTTCGCAAACATGGGTCAAAGTTTCTCCCATCCATTATGCTTTTGTAAATCACAACTTTTGTTTGGGAAGTGCTGTATGTCTCTTTCAGGCTTAGTTTTGTGCGTTCACAATGTTTATAAATGAGACCCCAGGGCTGTTTGTTTTGGAGAGGTTGCAGCCTCTCTGGATAATTCATCTATCTGTGAAACTTCCTGAACGTCTGAATCTTCAGTTATGAGAGAAAAAGGTGAGCATGCATCAGCAACCTGTCTCTGACATGGCAAACAGCGTCAGAGAAACATTGATTTGTGATATGAAACTGCTTTATTCAATGTTTCTACCGGTTTAAATCACCAGGTCAGTTTGTTTTGGAGAGGAAGAGACCTTTGCGGCTAATTCAGCTCATGACTGAGTTCAGTTTTGTCATGGTTATTCATGGAGAGGCAATTTTAAGGCTCAAACTATAGACACATTATAAATCAATAGTTTAATGCCACATACAGTAAATTCTGGGTCACTGGGTGCTTCCGGTGTCTGGATTGAGTCACTTTGCGGCTCACTGTAATTCTTCTCTGTCTTTGATGAAAAATGGCTGCTCATGAGGAGCAAGGCCTCTACGTTTCTGTCAGATATTTGTCTTGACATCTGGACACGAGTGTTGACAGCTCACAACCACCAGGAAACTGTTGCGTCAGTGTCATGGCCCATATTTTTTCTTTTTCAAACAGAAGTTCCCTCTGTGACATGACAAAGATGTTAGTTTATTTAAAAGACAGTGACATATCCAAAGTGGTTTGGTTTTGGATTAATAAAAAAGACATTTCCATTAAAGAGCTGCAGATCATCAATACTCAGGCCTCAGTGTGTGTATCATCTGTATGTTGTAGAAGGTGTGTGTGGGAGGTAATACGGATAGTTTATATTTCTCAGATGGCCCTTTTTGAGTCACAGTCACAGGAACTATGTGGGAGAAACACAGGTAAGGTTCCTGACTTCCTGAAACTTGGGTTCTCAGAAAAGTCCCTGCGGGGAAAAAGGGCAGGGAAAGGTGAGGTGACGGGCTAACGCATGAAATCAAATGCATCAGAGCGAGGGGCCCGGTGTCATAACCTGTCAGGGGCCCCTGAAAATTCCTGAAAGCACCCCTGCTGACTTCTGAGGGAATTAAATGAGGAGAATTAATGAGTTTAACCAACATCCACCAAACAAATCCCCACTTTCTCTCTTTTAAGCTTTTATGTGTGTGTCTTGAGAAGATATATTCTCAGGATAGCGTTGTACTTTTGTGTGCTTTTTGACCTCCTTGGCTGTTTGCTGCTCTGACTGTTGGTAATTAAAGAAGTTGTAGCTTATCTTACTAGTAGAAGTATTTGATAAATCCTAAATGTGAGAGATGGTTTAGTCCATCATTGACGCCATGGTACTGAGTGTGCTTCTAGAGTGTTGTTTTTGGCTGGAGAACTATTTTAGATGTTCCATTTGCTTTTCATTAAAAGCATTTAGTTGAGTAATAGTGGGTGCCTTATAGCAACTAAACGCCTGTAGACCACCTATAGGACAAGACATAAATAAATGTTAATGCTCTGTAAATAACAGGTGAGGCAAACTTGTGAAAAGTTTCTATGGTGCAGGTATGTTTCTGTACTGCATCAATCATGTTTTTGATTAAACATTAAGACGTTTTCTTTTCTGTCAGTTGATTCTTTTAACCTTTATAGAAATTTTTACTAAACACGTTTTAATTTCCTAGAACGTCTTGCAAACAGGAAGTAGTAATTTTTGTTTCTAATTATAATGACTGCTGATGGGCCAAATGCAAGCTGCATGAGTTTCAAAAGTGTCAGCACTAACAGAATGAAATGAAAAAGCACAGAGTGACAAAATAAGACCTGATTGACTGACAGCTACTTCTAAAGGCTTATTTGGGCCATTGTTGATAAAAATGAAAAGAAGAGAAGAGGAAAACTCAGTATTTCTAAGATTAAAGTTATAAACTAAAGAAAAAAATAGGATACTCTTTCAGATTAAAGTGGTAAATCTATGAGGGGGGGAAAAGCACTCCCAGAAAGTAAGTATGAAGAGAAACAAAGTCCATGTAGGGTGGAAGTCATAGTGGATGAATGAGTGGAGCACAGGACTTTCACCCTGGAGACAGGAGTTTGTGTCCTGTGTGAGTGAATGTTGGCTTATTATTTTTAGACTTAGCTGACTTATTATTTTCACCTTCAGAACACATAATGCTGCTGAATGCAAACTGTGCAGCTGTTTATACCAACCAGGTCCCTCTCCTGACTCTTCAAATTCCAATGTTTGGTCAGTGGTCCATCGGCGTCAGACACCGAAGCACAGTGGCATCCTTTAGTGGGGAATTAGGCTGCATTTGTTCTTGGCAGCTACTGTAGTATGAGGAGTCTGCATTGGGCAGGCGGAACTGGAGGTGGATGGGTCAATCAGACTGTGGACTTTCACCTTGTAGCCTGCTGTTTGATTCCAGTGTGAAACCAAAAGTCAGCCAAGGTGTTTTTATAATGATGTAGTGTGCTAGTATGTTTAGTATACTATGCTAGTGACATATGACACATATGATTTTTATTTCTAAACTTGACCACATGCTTTTGTTGCCTAAACCTAAGGACGTAAAGCTAAAAGCAAAGTCTGACTTTATTTTGAAAAGAGACTGAATGAGCAGAAACTGTACATTTCCTGTGAGAACGGAAGTTTATTTTGAAAAGAGAGGCTGCGTGTAATGAGCGTAGATTTACACGCTGTCCCTGAGCATCCAAAACTGATGCAGGAGGGTACCTAGCGTGTCACAATTTGACATGATGGGCCACTGACCAAGCGTTGGTATTTGTCGAGTTGGAATTGAAAATGTGTCGTTCTACATGCATATATAATATTTTACTTTTAGCCAATCTGTGAAGCTAACTAGCCTCAGTGCTACTTTTCTTTAGCATTTGCATTCCATAGTTGAACAAGAAAAATTTAGCCTGGAGGCTAGCAGACAGAGTGTGTGTGTGTGTGTGTGTGTTCATATATGTCCGTGTGTGTGCTTCAGTGGAATCTGCAGAGGAGACGAGTGAGGCCACCAGTCGACAGCACAGCTGGTTACAATCACAGCAACTAAAGACTGTACACACACACACACACACACACACACACACACACAGGAATCTCTGACTTGTTCTGTACCCCGATTCTGTCCCTCTCTCAAACAAACACACTGACATACACATTCTCTCATTTTTCTATCACACGCTGTTCTTTTTTGTCAGCCCCACGATTAATATTTTACACTTAACTCCCCCTCAACCACACGCACACACACACACACACACACACACACACACAGTCTCTGTCTGGGCATTCAAGTGTCAACACCTCCACTCCTCTCTGTCTCTCTTTCCAGCAGGGGGTCTTCAAATCAGAAACTTTTCATTCCTACAGAGGAACCTTTTGTGTCTCATATTTAATCTTTGTATATGTAAAATACTTTATATATATTATATGACTTATGATAAATAGCAGGAGATTCCTCTACAGGATCATTTGTCTCAATTCACAGCGCCAAAGCTGCGTTCAGACCGACTTTACCCCTCTGGAAAAATGCCACCTCCTCACTGATCTGACTGGAGCCAGTGGACCGAGTAGTTCCCCAAACTGTAACCAAAGAGGTGTCGGATCATAAAACACTCAGATGAGTCATTTTGGAACAGTTACGTGGTTTGCTTTGGAAGGAACTCACAGATGACCTGCGTTGTGGTTCAGGTACACATGAGGTCTTGTTGATGCCAGAGCTCAGAGTAGCAGAGATAGTGGAATCTTTGTGCTTCGCCGTGCTTCCCGCAGTATACTGAGGACAAACTACTCAATCACACTCAGTGTTCTTCCTCTTTCCAGCTGTCATCAAAGGCTTTGCTAACTCGGTCAGTTTCACCACAGAGCAGAAACAGTCTCGTGACTCGCTTGGCTTATTTTAACAAGTCACCGTGTCCACTGCCGGCCGACTGACAGACTGAAACAGCCAGCTGCTGCTCCACTTTCACACACTTACAACTGTTATCGGAGAGGTGCTGTGTACGCTGCAGAAGCCTGGAATGTAGAAAACCTATTGGTGAAATGTTGGCCTGTGAATGAGTAACCAGCTGATCACCTCATTTGATTCTTTGCTTTTGTCAAAATACCCTCAAGCAAAGCGGCAAACGGCTGAACTGTGTATTTACAGGCAGATAACAATGATGAATGGTTCAGTGTTGTAAAATCCTGCATCAGGTTTTGCCCCGAATTCATGTCCTGTTATCTGAAAACTCCAGATGATGCAGTGTTTTCTGCAGGCAGGCATTTAAGTCACTTTCTATATGCGATACCACGATCATTTCAGAACATGCCATTTTTTCCCACAGTAGATATATATCTGGTCTGTCTGTCTGCTTATACATAAACAACCACATGCACACACTTACACACACCTACAGACCACACATACACACACACACATTCCTTTAGACACACTGAAACATGAACCCACTGTACTTCTTATTAAAAGCAGAACGTGTGCATGTGTCAAAGATACATTTACATTTCAGAGGTTTTAGCTGAAGCTGCCGTCCAGCTCGCAGTCCTGATTACTGTCAGATGTGGAGAAACGGTGCTCCAGCCAACAGAGCTTCACGCTTCACCAAGAACCCTCCTGATGTCATTTCCTTTCAGCTTTGTATACACTTACTTTGTCACTTCCTGTGAGAGCAGATTTAGACCACAGATGGAAAACGTCCCGTACTTTATGTTTAATTTAGATCTTTTATTTTTTTTGTCAGAAATAGGTTTGAAATAAAATGTGAGCAGAAATGACTGGATTAGTGGAATGAGAAGAGTGTGTGTGGTTTCATGCAGTGATTTGCACCATTTTTAGCATTTTTTGGTTTGCTGATTACGGTCAGTTTTGGCAGAGCTTATTCACCCATGTGTTATTTGTTAAATTATCTCGTTAACAGAGAAACAGATTTGTCTGGAATTTGCTGGACATATCAATTTGGTTGCGAGATTTGGCATTTTTTCAGCTAAGATCATCAGACTGTCAGTACGTTTACATGACATTAATCATTGTATTATAGATATTTGTTAGTCTGACTAAAACTGGACTTTTAAAATCCATGTAAACATGTTAAGGCTCATTTATGCTCCCTTTACATACGAAAATGTATACGTCCATTTCAAACGATGTTACCGTCACTGCCCACATACTTCCATGCGTCCTTTACGTTGGCATGATGTTAACCAATATATCCACCAGGAGGCAGCCCAGCGTCAAAAGTTTATGACAACAACAAACTCAAAAACAAACATGGCGACTGTGGAGGACATATTGATAATGTATGAGAGTGAGGGCGGGCCCCGCAGAGAGGGAGGCCTCCGTGTTTGAGACAGGAGTGGGCGGCGGGAGGTCGGACAGAAGGCTCCGTCCGTATCCGGATCCGTATTTAACGTTGAGCATAAATGGGCCTTTAGTCCAACTAAAATTGTACTAAATTGAATTCTTCAAAGTCGGATAATGCAGCTGGGAGTTGAATTCTTCCTGCGTGTATACAGTCAGTCAGACCCAAACTGGCCGAGGCGCTCTGAGCATGCTCCACATTTTCTGCCTCGGGCTTTGACCTGGAAGTAGAAAAGTATTAATTGTGTGACAGAAGAAGAAGCTGGTAACAATGCAACGAAATCTACAGCATGTACGAAATGTACGGAGCTGTAAAGTTGTCCACCATGGTACCAGTTAGCTGCTAGCTAACTGTAGCTAACTTCTTGGTCGATTGTTTGGTCTGTGACATAATACGTCAACAGGGAAAAGGTCCAAAACTAACAAGCTGAAAGGGGGCATGTCACCACCTATTGTAGCGGAGTCGGACATACTTCGGTCAATAGATGGATTCCCCTCCTGTGCTTGTATACTGTGACAAAGACAGTAGTCCAGTTAAATGTCCTAGTCGAGCTGTAACTGTAGCTCATCTTTACTGTGCATGTAAACATACTGACTTTATTGGGTGCAGATAACTATGTTCACGTGTGTAATCAGTGTATTCAGTCCTTGGTCGTATAATTTGGGTTCACTCTCGCAGACATGGACAGATCACTGAATTTATGTGATGAACACTTGCAGCTACGCAGATACAGAAAGACCAAGTCTTATCCGTGAGCTAACTCTGTCCTCTAGTCAGGAAATTAAAACAGAACTTAATATATTTCTCTTTTTTCTGTTGTAGAATCAGAACTTTCCGTAAATTTATTGAATTTAATCTGTCAAAACTACCACTGCATCATTTCAAAAATAACAGGGCATTGCTGGGAGAATAAATATTCTCATCTCCTGAACAAGACTCTTGCAGATGTGGGCTTTCCGTCCCTCAACAGCGATATAAAACATGAACTGTGGCTCAGGATTGCTTTAATCGCCAAGTATAACAAATGTGCAGGAGTTTGTCTCGGTGACACGGTAACTCAGTGACTGTTCCATGCCCCCCCCCCACTCATCCTCCCCCCTCCTCACTCCACTCTCTTACATTTCCTGCCGTCAGTCAGGCAGGTTGCAAAGCGCTTTGGCTCTGATGCTCCAGTTTTTTTTCTCCATCTGGTCTTCATTTCCCCCTCAGTGCATTTATCTGGCTCTGTCTCAGAGAGATCTTATTTTTTTGGACAGGTCCGACTGCCTGCATGCCTCCCTCTGTTCTACAGTTACTCCATCAGCACTGACTGACGCCTCTCTGTAAACACAAAGGCTCTTTAGCTTCACTAACTGCTCTCTGTCATAGAGCAAAACTATCACTTGAGGTCAGTCTGACCAGTGACACATATCTGCAGTTTGTCAGTGGGTGCTATCTGTTGAATAGAAGACATGTGATGTCAAAAAGTAAAGTGACTCTGGACATATAATCATTTGAGTGTTAAACACTCACTCTCTGTAAACCTCTGTACATTTGCTTATTGTAAAACGTTTATGATTCAGGCTACTCTAAACTGAACTAATCCAATAATGAATGACTAAGTTTTCATGGTGGAAAGAAAAGTATTGAAACACTGCAGGCCGATCTACTCCTCCATCTACTCCTCCATCTGCACGTTCCAAACCATCATGTGGGGAAACATGCTACTTCTGGCACAGCTTCTGAGGTTTGAGGTGAGATTTTAACACAGAAGCGGTGCACTTTGTCATATTTTGGCGCTCCTAAAACTACATTTTCAAATGGATCAACATCAATATTGTGATAGATAACCATTACTTTTATGTTACTTGTAGGAAATACATATTTGTTTCATTGGAGATTCCCCTGATAAACATGCCTAGTTGTCTTCTTTTGTCTTTTTATGCCTCTGCGCCCTTGATTACTGTGGCCGGAAGCATTATGTTTTCATGTCCAATCCATCCCATTCTCATGAACGCAATATCCTAAGAATGCTTAGAGGAATCTTTTGTGCTGCCAGGGGAAGATGTGTCTGAATCCTCTATGTGTTCACAGACAAACTGTAAGTGCAACTTGGCTGGTGCGTGGAGGCAAACAACTGCGAGGCGGTAATTGTAGTTGTCTACCTCTCCTATATTGCTTTTTAATCATAGACTGTGTGAAATAATGGATGTCACTCATTGGTTTGTGGGCTCCCATTTTGAAGCCTTGAAAAAATCTTTGATTTTTGGAGCCATTAGTGACCATATATGGACAAGAGTTCAGTGCTAACCCTAATGCTAGCTACTAGCTTGGTTAGCACTGTGCATTTACATTCTCTGGTCAACTGTGACAATGCTAATTAATTAATTAAATAATTAATGCTAATTGGCTTGCAAAAGACAGGCTTAAAACCATTAAAACAAAATGTATTTACTGGGAAAAACTGAAGATTCAACTCCTTAGCGGGTCTTTTAGCACAATCAAACGCTGAACTTTTTATTGGTGACCAGAACGCACTGAAATAGCGACATTGCCTAACCAGCATTGTTGCTGTGGTGGTGACTTGGATGGACAGCACCCACCTGACACTCACAGCTCCCTTAATCATGCAAAACTTTAAGCCTTAATAACATTTGAACAGGTGAGTTATATGAGTCGAGTTATATTAAAAAAAAATAAATAAATAAAAATTCACCCCCATACGTTTGTCGTGAACAGTCGTGACCATAACAGTTTTTTATACCAGGCTATAAACATGTAGTAAAGTTGGGCATTTTAACATGCAGGTCTGTCAGGGTTGACTTGCTTTTGGAGCCAGCCTCAAGTGGACATTAGAGGAACTGCAGTTTTTGGTACATGTTGGCTTCATTTTTCAGCCCCTGAGGTTACCGCTTGTTCTTAATTGCAGGGAAATTAAATAAAATGCTGTCTCATGTTCGTTTCCTCTTCAGATAATAATTAATGTGGAAAAGATAATTGCTGGTAATTCTGAAAATGGTCACCTTTAAAAATATGATTTTACAAAAGCCAAAATACAGGTACCAGCCATTATACTGTTGGAATCATGAGAGACCGTTAAGGCCATTTCCATAAGTACCACAGGTTAAATACCTCAAGCAAACAATGTAAATGTGTGTATCACGTTTCTTGCGTCACCTCTGTGGCATGACTCTGAACAACACAGAGTATGTGACACCACACATGGAGGACGAGGGGCCGTGGTCAATCACATCAGCCAATAGGGGGGCATCTGATGAGAGTCACAGCCAATTAGCTCACAGCCAGGGTGCTGCCGTGGAAACTGTTACTAGGACGGAGCAACAGGGGGATCTAATTGAGTCCAAATGGTTGTAATTCATCGAGTTAAGGAAAGGCATGACTTTACCCAAGGCGTTTTTCTTTAAACTCTTAGCAATGCACACCATCTGGTGTGAACTTACCCTCCTCCAGACTGCTGCTCAAGCTCCTCTGATAATGTTTTTCTTGGTGAGACGGTTCAGGGTAGCAGGTCAGACTTTATAAGTTCAATATAGTGTTATTTATTTATTTTTAAATTACATATATTGCATGGAACTTTGTTTATTGGACTTTCAGGGACATGTCAAGCTCCATTTTAAATTGGAGAAATAAGTGAAAGGGCAAATAAATGAAAGAAAATAGAGAGAATTAAATAAACAGTTTAAAAAGTCTTAATCAAGAAATCATTCCTCCAGTAGGTCACTGTTAATATGTTAGACACCAAAGGAGTATACATTTGAGTTACCTCATACAGCTGTCACAAGGTGTAAAAGTTAAAGGGGGTTTCTCGGTCGACTTTCTCCAGATCCTCTAAACAAGAGCTCAGTAAAAATCCCAAACACCATGTGACACTACATAAGCGTCTGCAAAGAAGTTTACACGACGAGCTGAGTGATGTACAAGATCAGTCCGACTGTAAACTGTTTATACTGCCGGCGGAAGACGGACATTTCTGCTTTCATGCCCATAAACTGACTCCTTCACCTGAGCAGGGAGCTGCCACGCTGTGTTTATGCTCTGAGAGATAGCACGCATGGTGATTTATGATCCACTGTACATTACTATAACAACGTGCCCTCCCCATTCTTCTGGCTGATTTGCACAGGCAGCATCGTCTGAGCCAGTATTTGTCTTTTAAATACTCTCACCTTAACTGCCATTCAAATGTATTTGCATCTGGGCTGAATGTAGGTCAGTCAGTCAGTAGGCCGTTTGAATGGCGAAGGGAGATTAGTGCAAGGGGTTTAATGAGCAGCACGGGGCAGGTGATAAAGACGTTTGATGTCCATCAGCAAAACTTAACTTTGTCTGCGTTGACCTCATCTTACCTTTTACAGTCACTGTGGAGCAGCATTTTAGGAGTTCACTCCATCTGTAATTTGATATATTTTTTGTTTAAACAGGATGTTCATCCAGGATGTAACACAGGGAGGAGGGTGGGAGCGCTCAAAATGTGTAAACTAATGAGATACCAGTTAGACAAAGGAAAGTGGTTTGACCTGATGGGGCTGTATCATGGTGGCTTGATAGTTTTAATGACTTTTTCCAAACCTTATTTGTACATGTGGTGTTCTATCGGCCACATCTTTAAAAGGTGCCGATAATCTTGAGTATGCAATAATCTGCAGCTGAAAATAGTGCCCAACAGATGAAGTGTTTCCTCCTGTTTGAGCACCATTTTCTAAAAACAACAGTGCCCAGCTGTTTTAGAAAGTCTTTTTATGAAAATGAACTGCATGCTTGTGAGGTGTGATTTAAGTCTTTAGTAGAAACCAATGGGCTTGTAGCTGAGAGATGGACTCACACATTGTTGGTCTTTTCAGGGGATTTCTTGATTATAAAAACAAATGGGGGGTTAGGCAGGCAACAAAGGTTGCGTAGTGCTGCACGATATGATCATCAAAAGGCGTCTTCAGTTTTAAGTCTGCATCGTTTTTTATTGTTTGTTTTCACTCACAAAACATCCAGAGCTGTGTGTGTTTGCTCTGTTGGTTGATTATCCCTGTTTGCTTTGCTTATATCAGCCATCACCTTCAATGTGTCATGTTTATACAGACATGCATGTGAAATACACACACTCCCTGGACCCTGAATAGAACTGAGCGGTTATGGAAATTTGATGGACATCTGTGGTTTGAGAGAAACTCATTCTTAGTGAAAAGAAGATCCACTTGCGCACCTAGGTGGTTTATATTTAAGGAGGTTGACGAAGCAGAAGATGGAGAAGTGCTTAAGTTCTGCATGAGAAGAGGAATGGGCCTTTGTTGAGCTCGTCCTGGACTCTGGATACAATGGCTGGAGGTAAACAGGGTACAGGAGAGCACAGTGGCTGTGTCTAAAGTCATTGGGCTGTTTGAGATCAGCTGATGTAGCTGCAATGTGAGCTGAGCTTGACATCGTGTCCTGCCTGAACTAACGCTTTGCTCAATTTCTCCACAAATGCTACTACTGCTGTTACTGCAACCACCATCTACACTGTTAGAAATTTATTGTATTTTTACAGGAAATTCCTGGCTAATAATTGCAGTAAATTTACAGTAAGCAATATACAGGACCTTTACTGTAAATTAACTACAATAAAGTACTGTACTTATACAGCATTGTACTGTAATTAATTACAATGCAATATTGTACATTTACTGCAACTCAGTAGCCAGGAATGTCTTGTAATTTTACAGGATAGAATATTGTAAATATTACGATTAAATGTTGTAACTTAGATAAACGTCATCTTTCAGCCTTCTGCAAAGACAGACAAAACAGTGTATGACTGCTGGTGATACCTCTGCTGATGCTTCTACCAATGTGGCAGGTTGTTGGGTGTGTGCTATCACAGTGCCATGTCATGTTTGATGATTTCTCGTATTTATAATGTTCAAAGCTGAGTGAGCTTCATAACTATTGGTCTCTGGAAAACCTTTAATCAGTCAGACAACTGAAGCTCTTCATAACTCTTCATTCCTGAGCAGCTCCCTTTAAATATTTCCATTCAGCGTCTGTTCTCATACACATTGAGCTCTACAACAGACTAACCCACTCAGCTGAAAGCTTGCATTGCCAGGGTGATTTTATTCCATGCCCTATACATCGGCATGCCCATTAACCTAATTATCATTATTATGGTTGTAATCTGAGTTCTCCTCTTCAGAGCGCCAAACACGGTTCCACCTCAGGCATGGCGGACTGTGTTAGAAAGAGCCATTTAGTTTTTTCCTTCTTCCTATTCATCCAAACCAAACAGTGTTTGGAAATCTTTTCTGTTTGAGCTCTACAATGAGGGAAATGGAGTCTTCTGTTTTTAATTTATCTGCTTGTTTTAGCTGGAGTCAAACAGTTTGAAGCTCCACTCTGATATAATAAATCTGAAAAGCAATTTTACTAACAGGTAGTGGAGCAATAATAAAGAGCTACTGTGGGAGCACAAAGAAAATATCAGGCTTCAGTAAAATAGGCAAAATAAACAGAGAGAAGTCCGAAAGGTGTACCTGCACCTCTGCTGGCATTGTGGTTATACGTGACTGACAGACGACTGGCAGCCGTGTTTGCTTTCAGACGTCATCTTGTGTTTTTATGGTTGGAGAGGCCCGGTGCAGATGAGCAGGATAAGAGAGTCACGTCGTGTGGCTGCAGAGGGGAGACAGAGATGCTCTGCAGACCAAAGTGTCCTTGCATCTCTGTCTCTTTCTTCTAAATACATTTCATCATCTCCTCCAGGCAACAGCCACTCACATCCTAATGTGTGCTTATAGGAACACTGTGCACTGCTGTAATGAGATTTTTTTTTTTTACCTTCAGTCCAAGTTGCACAGACAGAATGGTCTCATTTACACAGCTGTGGTCAGAAATTGTCATCTTTGTCTGTATTTAAAGTGATAAGAACTCCAGTGAGAAATGACAGTGAATCTTGGGATAACTGCACCCTGTCAGATGAAAATCACTGGGAATTCCCCCTCTGTGGCTTCTCTAGAAAGAAACATGAGTGGTGGAGCAGTTGTAATCTGTGGTGGCTTCTGTGCAGTTTATCTTGGAGAAAGTGGTCAGCCAGTTACACAGGATGAGCACGAAGAACTGAACATGAGAAGGCGTCGACCTGCAGCTCTTCTGCCTTACACTTAAATGAAGGTGAAACGAGAGCTGAAGTGTTAAGTCACGCCGAAAACACACCGAGCAGCAAAGAAGTGCTGCTCGCCACAATGATTACATTTTTCTGTGGCCGGGCGGCGTGTTCATGTGTCTCAGGCAGGAAGAAATACTTTGTACCATATGTCACCATGTCACTGGAGTCGCAGAACTGTTTACCGATTGACTGTGGATATTTTCTGGCTGCAATTCGCCATCAAAGTTAAACTATCAACAACTTTGAGTTTGGCCGCACTTTGCTACAGAATCAACTTGGAGTGGCTACCACAGCTTTCTATAGACATGCTGCAGGTTTTACTTTGCACCTGCTTGGTGTCTTTTTGGCATGAATCCGGTCAATCATCCAAAACTTTTTACGACAACTATCTTACTATATAATGACGAAAACTCTGTGTGTGTGTGTGTGTGTGTGTGTTCCACGTTTTTCTCCTCACTGACTTGGTCAATCCATGTGAAATTTGGCACAGTGGTAGAGGGTCATGGGAGGATGCCAATGAAGCAATATTACATCAATTGGCCAAAGGGGGGCGCTATAGCAACCCATTGAAATGTCAAACTTTGAATGGGCATATCTCATGCCCCGTATGTCGTAGAGACATGAAACTTTGCACAGAGATGCCTCTCCTCATGAGGAACACATTTGCCTCAAGAACCCATAACTTCCGCTTATATAGATTTTCCGCCATTTTGAATTTTTTGAAAAACACTTCAAATGGATCTCTTCCTAGGAAGTTTGAGCGATCTGCATGAAACTGGGTGAACATAATCTAGGGACCAATATCTAAAGTTCCCTCTTGGCAAAAGTTGGAAAACTTATCTAGGCCTAACCACCATATGGATTTTTACTAAACTTGGTAGATATGTAGAACAGGACGCCTCAAGGTGACTGGAGAAATTTAACTCTAATTGGCAACTGGGTGGCGCTGTAACAACAGAAAAATGCTTCAAAATGGCTAAAATGCGGCCGATCGCTGTGGCTCCCCCTGTGGACCAATGTTGGTGTTTTCTAATGTTTGGTATGACTAAGTCATGGTATGGTATGCTGTACATAATCACAGAAACTGTCAGTGTGTCATTCTGTCAGTCAGTCATTCTGTCTGTCCCACGTTTTTCTACTCACTGACGTGGTCAATCTATGTGAAACTGCACATAAGCATTGAGGATTGGCATAGGTAGAAGAGGACAAAGCTACCAATGGGTATGGACTAGTTTTCATGATTGATCAAACATTCGCTGGTTCCACGTCTCTCTGTCAGATCATCATTAGATTAATATGAAGCAGCAGCTTTTTTATGGGCAGGAAGGGGAGGTTTGCTACCTTATTTAGGAACCGGGTGGGCCTACAGTTTATCTACAGTATGCAGTATGTGTTAACTAACTAGCTTGTTTGCTAATCCATCCACGGGTTCAAAGACTGCATTTTGGCTAATTCATTCCACCTCTACACATAAACTATTTACTTGCTGCTCAAATGTGAATGGTCAGTACAACTTGCACTACATTCGGAAACCAAAATGATTCTGATATTAAAGTCTTATCCAGTTGCCTAGAGATTCTGCGTACATATGCAGATATCAGTTTATAGAGATTAGAGTATTCCTGGATTGGTCCAACCCTGGAGCCAGTGTAATTAAATGGCTGCTTCTCTTTGTCTGTGTGTCAGTGTTAGGAAATAGGACAGTGTGTTGGCTTACGTCCGACCTCTTCTAAATGTTGTCTTTTTCATTTTAAGTTCCAAAGTGTTACCTTTCATAGCAGACCAGGATCATGACTGTAATCCAAAGGGTTTAGGAGCAGTGTTCATTATGCCTCCGCGCTGGTGATAACCATAGCCTGAGGCATTATGTTTTCAGGTTGTCCGTCTGTCCATCCCATCCTTGTGAACGTGAGATCTCAAGAACGTCTTAAGGGAAGTTCTTCAAATTTGGTGCAAACATTTACTTGGACTCAACAATGAACTGATTAGATTTTGGTTGTCAAAGGTCAAGATCACTGTGACCTTGCATCAGTCTCATTTTCTTGAACGCGATGTCTTCAGGACTCCTTGAGGGAAGTTCTTCAAATTTGACACAAACGTCCACTTGGACTGAAAAATAAACTAGTCAAAGGTCATTGTGACCTCACAAAACATGTTTTTGGCCATAACTCAAGAATTATTGCACTAATTATGACAAAACTTCACACGTATGTCTAACAGGATAAAAATGATAAAGTAATGACATTTTATGTCCAAAAGGTCAAAGGTCAGCTTCACTGTGACATCATCATGTTCTGCATAAAACACTTTTCCGGCCATTACTCAGCGTCATACCTCAGGAACAGAAGGGGAGACATTTGGTCAGATACTTTTTGGCGTCCACCTTGAAACTGTGCTAAATGTATAGATCTTTTGTGCTGTCGGGTTGAGGATGTGTTTGAAGCATTTATGTTTTCACAGACATGGTTGTAAACCTTAAGAGAAACTTGACTGGTGCACGGAGGCATACAACCGCAGGGCAGTAATTTTACTTTTAGTTTGGACATGTCATTTTGGGGTTTGTGCAACAGGAAGAAAACCAAGTTGAAAGTTTTCATTAATAACATTTCCAAACTGTGGATCAGTTTTACTCTTCCTATGGGTTTTTATGTTAAAGGAACAGCCAATTTAAGATTTGTTTTCTTGGAGTCTAAGAGGTGGAAAACTTCTCTCAGCCTGTTTACTGCTCCTTAGCATTTACCGCTTTTGACAGCATCACTGTTTTTATGCTCAAGTGGATGTTTAAGAAAAAACAGCTTAATGCTTCTCTAACCTTTCCAACTGCTCGAACCTTCACCACTGACGATGACAAGAAGCGTTTCTGACAGCGTCACCTTTTTTTTTTTGCACAACCTGAGTGACTCTGAGAGCCCCAGTGATGCTGCTTTAACCTTTACAACTTCTCACACCGAGGCCAGCAGTAGAAATACCGACTTCTTTTCTCACAGATACATGCTGATGTTCTGCCTTTTTCCAAGCCTGCCTATTTATCCATTAGTCACCACCGCAGCACTGAAGCTGCTGCCAGCACTTATTCTGGCTTCACAAGCTTCTATTTCAGCAGTTTGGTTTGTTTTGCTTTGAACTTTGAAATATGACGCTGGTTTGGAAAATGTGCAGTTTGAGGGGAGGTGGTGAAAAGCAAAGCAAAAGGTCAAACGTGTTGAACATTGTGAGCTTTCCGTCAGGCCGAGTGGAACTGGTGAAGGAGATTTTGTGTAGTACTAGGGTCACGTGTTCCGCTGCTTGTTATGTTTGCTGTTGGTCACCTTCCATGGAGTCTAATAAGGGTTTTATGACTCTGTGCTTTTGTCCAAGAAATTGGATTATGTGTAGCCTTTGGCCCATCTGTGCTTCCACCTGAGCAATGACAGGCAGCAGAGATGTTTAACTCTGATCAGGGCTTATCAAATGACAAGTAATGATGTATGGGCTCAGAGTTGAGTTACTGCACTTTTCATCACAGGGGTTTTCAGAAACTGTTGCTGCTGTAAAATGCACACTTTCTGTGTTTTACGGAAGCCCTGACAGGCATATGAAAAATACATTTTGGGGATCAGTTTTCTAAGTCTGATGTAAATCGTTTAATCTCCTGTGTTAATGATTTGAGAACAGGTGATAAAAAAGGTTTTGCTTCTAAATTACTTCTCGTTTTATCTGCGCTAATCTCCCGTTAGCTTTACCAATACTGGCTATGCAAATTAGCAAATACATTTCTAGCCAAAAGAAACATGACAATAATGCAGGTTTTTTTTTAAATGTAGGAATAACCCATTAGAAATAGGTGATAAACTGCTTTCTTAAAACCAGTAGACCAGAGCCGTGTACACATCTCAGCATGCGAGTATGCCTTACGTAATTAACAAAAACTTACGTAATTAAGGTAAAGTTACAGAGATTAGGTTTAGGAGAAGAAACATGGTGAGGACGCACCAGTGTCTACACGGTTCTGAACACCCATCTCCTGGGGAAAGTCTTGTGTTTTATGACCCATCCACTCCTCCAACCTGTGTCCTTAACCGCTCAGGATTTCTCTCTACTCCCGTCAGTGCATTGGTCATGTGATTGCAGCCTTCCAAAATCAATCAATCAATCAATCAATTTTATTTATAAAGCCCAATATCACAAATCACAATTTGCCTCACAGGGCTTTACAGCATACGACATCCCTCTGTCCTTAGGACCCTCACAACTGATCAGGAAAAACTCCCCAAAAAAAACCCTTTAACAGGGAAAAAAAAAAAACGGTAGAAACCTCAGGAAGAGCAACTGAGGAGGGATCCCTCTTCCAGGACAGACAGACGTGCAATAGATGTCGTACAGAACAGATCAACATAATAAATTAACAGTAATCCGCATGACACAATGAGACAGAAAGAGAGACAGAAAGAGAGACAGAGAGAGAGAGAGAGAGAGAGATGCAGGTAATGACAGTAGCTTACAACAACATTAATGAAAGTAATAATATTATAGTTATAGTTCTGGCTACTGTGGTACAATATGTTGAAAGTATGTATTAATATCTGGCAGTATACATGTGTGACAATAGTCATATGTGTATAATAACAGTAGAAGTATGACTAATGACTAATGATGGCAGCAGCAGCAGGAGGCATCTGGCAGGACCACGGCAGCAGCACAACCACACGTCACGCTGTCCAGGCACCGCTGTGATAGAAGTTAACCTGAGAGACAGTGGAGCACAAAGGCTCCGGAGAAGAAGCCGAGTGTATATATATTGTGTATACAATACAGTATATGGACCTTGTGTTAAAGGGATAGTGCACCCAAAAACGATAATGAAAATATGAATGCTTTTAGCCCTGTTTAGAAAATGGGGTGGTGGTGGTGCACGTCAGCCTCTTGTGGCTGAAATTAGTATTACAACAACACTTAACAACACTTTTTTCTTAAGCAGAAATGTTTTACGTCTTCATTCCTTTTCTCAAGCAGTACCATGATGTTTAAATTTAATCTGTAAATTATACTCACAGAACAATTCTCACCTGTTTCACTTAGTTTTTTGAGTTTGCCTGCTTACAGTACACGTTGGTTTCAGAAAGACGTGCTAACAAGGCTAAAAAGCTTCAAAAAGCACTGATACACTCCTATTTCACATCATCGTAGCAGTGAAAATGAATATGTATCATACCTCTGCTCATTCATACTTCACACATTGCTTCATTTCTCCTGATCCTCAGACGTACATTGGCTCCATCCTGGCGGCGGTGAACCCTTACCAGTCACTCCCTGACCTGTACGACCGGCCGGCTGTGGAGCTGTACAGCCGACACCACCTCGGTGAAATCTCCCCGCACATCTTCGCTGTCGCCAATGAGTGCTACCGCTCACTGTGGAAGAGACTGCAGAACCAGTGTGTCCTGATCAGGTAGGTGATCTTAACAGGATCTTCATAATTGAAGTGGTGTTTCAGTCAGTTGGTCTTTTTTTAAATTGATTTAAAGCTGTAGCAATTGATTTTTTGCCACTAGGGGGCAGAAAAACTCAGAAGCACAAGCTGACAGACAGAAATTGAATCAGATGTTGGCTGAGAATTGTAAAAATGGTGCCATTGCGGGAACTAATATTTCCCCAACTTTTGCTGATCAACTGGCAGCGAATGGCCAGTCAGGATATCCGTATCTTTCTTGTCAGAGGTTATATCGAACCCTCTAATTGGCCGTTTGAATAAATTGCTGTCTCAAGCTCACTTAATCGCTCTCCCCTCAGTGTGCCAAACACTTTGATCAAGTTTCAGGTCCCCTGGGCAGTTTGGCTGCAGCTCTGAGGATCTGAGCGCTACACCCCACCACACACACACACACACACACACACACACACACACACACTGTTACTATCTCCATCCTCTGTCCGCTGCTTTCCTTCCTCACATCCTTCCTCTTTGATTTCAGCTGGACGACTTTCACATCCTCCGTCGCTCCATTGTTTTACCAGACAAACGAAGACATTCTCTTCCCCCTGACTTCAAAAAAGTTATTTTTACATTTCAGAAATGATAATATTTGACCCCTGATTTAGTTGTCAGCGGATACAGGAGACATCACAGCGTTTGACTCTGTGGGAACTGTTGTGTTTGTGGTCATCGAGGTATCCTGAATACGTGGCCAATGGGGACATTGGGCCAAAATAATCAAGAAGTAAAGTAATTATATAAGAACAAAGGAAATCTAATGAAAGACCTGTCACCCAAGCAAATGTTGGCATTGTACATTTCTGCAAACCATGGATATGTTACATTTGTACGTCATTATGTAGCGCATACATTTTCTTAAGAATTTAACAATGCAGTGGTTAATGTTAAGGCACAAATACCACTTGGTTATGGTTTGGAAAAGATCATGTTTTGGCTTAAAGGTCCGCTGTGCTGGATTTAGGGCTTTTGGCATTTTTTGCGTCTGGTCTGTTTGTTTTGGAGAGGAAGAGTCCTCTGTGGATAATTTGGCTCCTGGTATGAACATCCTGAACAATGAACACTGAAGGAATTCTAACCTGGAGAAGTTGCAGCTGGTTGTCATCTGCAGTCCTCTCTGCCAGACGTCACTAAATCTCCTCAAATCTTTCACGCTGTTCCTTTAACTAAGTGCTTTAAAAGTCAAAATTTTTAACAACAAGAATTATGCAGGACATAAATGCCATGCTTTGGCATCAACGTCCAACCTCTGTAAGCTCAAACACCGACTGTCCCCCTTTCCAGTTTATCCCAAAGATGTCAGATGGGGTTGAGATCAAAATACATGCTTTTGGTGGCACAGTTGCCACTGGAATCACAGTGAGTTTTTGGTAAACATAACAGCTTGTCATGTCACTATCCTGGCAGGAGAGCAGGGGTGTCTTGATAAAAAACAGCTGCTTATTGTAGCACTATCCCTGGTGAAAACACAGTGACTTGTCGCTAAAAGACCCATGTTTGGTGGCTAAAAAGCCACTAGAAATGCGGCAATGAGTTGCTAAAAAACAGACAGTTGTTTGTTTGATCTTCTCCACCTCCCAGTGACAACATCAGCTCATATGTTATATCATGCTAGAAATGTTGATGTGATATACAGTACAGGCCAAAAGTTTGGACACACCTTCTCATTCAATGCGTTTTCTTTATTTTCATGACTATTTACATTGTAGATTCTCACTGAAGGCATCAAAACTATGAATGAACACATGTGGAGTTATGTACTTAACAAAAAAAGGTGAAATAACTGAAAACATGTTTTATATTCTAGTTTCTTCAAAATAGCCACCCTTTGCTCTGATTACTGCTTTGCACACTCTTGGCATTCTCTCCATGAGCTTCAAGAGGTAGTCACCTGAAATGCTTTTCCAGCAGTTTTGAAGGAGTTCCCAGAGGTGTTTAGCACTTGTTGGCCCCTTTGCCTTCACTCTGCGGTCCAGCTCACCCCAAACCATCTCGATTGGGTTCAGGTCCAGTGACTGTGGAGGCCAGGTCATCTGCCGCAGCACTCCATCACTCTCCTTCTTGGTCAAATAGCCCTTACACAGCCTGGAGGTGTGTTTGGGGTCATTGTCCTGTTGAAAAATAAATGATCGTCCAACTAAACGCAAACCGGATGGGATGGCGTGTCGCTGCAGGATGCTGTGGTAGCCATGCTGGTTCAGTGTGCCTTCAATTTTGAATAAATCCCCAACAGTGTCACCAGCAAAACACCCCCACACCATCACACCTCCTCCTCCATGCTTCACAGTGGGAACCAGGCATGTGGAATCCATCCGTTCACCTTTTCTGCGTCTCACAAAGACACGGTGGTTGGAACCAAAGATCTCAAATTTGGACTCATCAGACCAAAGCACAGATTTCCACTGGTCTAATGTCCATTCCTTGTGTTTCTTGGCCCAAACAACTCTCTTCTGCTTGTTGCCTCTCCTTAGCAGTGGTTTCCTAGCAGCTATTTGACCATGAAGGCCTGATTGGCGCAGTCTCCTCTTAACAGTTGTTCTAGAGATGGGTCTGCTGCTAGAACTCTGTGTGGCATTCATCTGGTCTCTGATCTGAGCTGCTGTTAACTTGCCATTTCTGAGGCTGGTGACTCGGATGAACTTATCCTCAGAAGCAGAGGTGACTCTTGGTCTTCCTTTCCTGGGTCGGTCCTCATGTGTGCCAGTTTCATTGTAGCGCTTGATGGTTTTTGCGACTCCACTTGGGGACACATTTAAAGTTTTTGCAATTTTCCGGACTGACTGACCTTCATTTCTTAAAGTAATGATGGCCACTTGTTTTTCTTTAGTTAGCTGATTGGTTCTTGCCATAATATGAATTTTAACAGTTGTCCAATAGGGCTGTCGGCTGTGTATTAACCTGACTTCTGCACAACACAACTGATGGTCCCAACCCCATTGATAAAGCAAGAAATTCCACTAATTAACCCTGATAAGGCACACCTGTGAAGTGGAAACCATTTCAGGTGACTACCTCTTGAAGCTCATGGAGAGAATGCCAAGAGTGTGCAAAGCAGTAATCAGAGCAAAGGGTGGCTATTTTGAAGAAACTAGAATATAAAACATGTTTTCAGTTATTTCACCTTTTTTTGTTAAGTACATAACTCCACATGTGTTCATTCATAGTTTTGATGCCTTCAGTGAGAATCTACAATGTAAATAGTCATGAAAATAAAGAAAACGCATTGAATGAGAAGGTGTGTCCAAACTTTTGGCCTGTACTGTATATGAAACATGCAAATGTAACCTGTGCTTGGTTTGCAGAAACATACAATGCCAACATTCTTTTCTGGAGATTGGACTCTATTATTTCCAAAATTCGGAAATATTATTATTGCACTGCCACAAGATTCATAAGTCAAAGCTGCGCAAGATCGAATGATTCTGTGAAAATGTGTCTGACTCATCAGCTTGAATCACAAATTGAGATTGCAAAACAATGGATTGTTTCATCTCTACAGTTTCAGATACCAACGTCAGCCAAGAAGTAACACATTCACATGTGTCTGACTTTTGGAAACTTCCTTTCTAAACCACCTTTGTTCAAAGAAAACTGATCTCACCAATGTTAGATCTTTACATGTCTTGTCTCTGGTGGTGGAAAGCATCACAAGCTCAAATATTCCAGTGAACATGGAGAACTTGTAAGCAGAATGGAGACGGTTAAGAGGTGTAGGGGGAGGTGGTGAGTCTCAGTCTGCTGCTTCATCCAGTGTTGCAGTTTTCTGACAGTTAGTTGGCATTAGTTTACAGCCCTGTTTGGCCTGGTTTCATTAGCGTCGTGGGTAATGAGACACACATGTCCCCTTTTAAACGTAAGCTGGTTTGAATTTGTCAAGAAAGCAGAAAGTGAAGTGTGGCTTTGCTTTCATTGTTAATGACATAATTAAAGCCCCTACAAGGAACTTTCATTTTGAGTTGATTTTGGCGACCCTGTAGACAAAAGCGGTAGTGTTTTGCCGGAATGAAGCCTACATTTCCCATGAGCTCTAGCGCGTATTGTCGTAAAGACGCTTACCTGGCTCGCGCATGTGTTTGTTTTGGGGATGAATGAAACAACAAGACAGGAAAACTTTGCCCCTGCTGCTATCAGGGATCCCAGCTCAGCTCTGCCGCGCCCCAGCTCCACCTCTCCGGCGTAAGCGCCACCGCCGCCGGGGTAAACGCAGTGGTTGGCTGGTAAGGCTGAAAGCCTGTTTGGCGAGCACTTCCACAGCTTCTTGGACTGAGTATGGAGCGGTGCCTCGCCTCTTTATTTCTCGGCACTTGCTGGACCCTGTCGACGCCTGGCTGGTACCTGTCGTCGGCCCGGATGAGGTGTTCCAGCCCCGCGGCCCCTGCTCTCCTCGTCCCCGCTGGCGCAGGGTGAATCTGTGCAACCTGCGGCCTCTGTGTGTGGCTCCCCGGACAGCTAACGCTGTGGACCCGCCAGCTCCTGCCAGGATTGGGCTGGTAAATGCTACATCGCTAGCGAACAAAACGTTTATCTTGAAGGATTTCCTGACTTCCCGAGGATTGGATTTTCTCTGTGTGACTGAGACGTGGCTGACTGTTGGTGAGTCCAGTGCTTTCACAGAACTTTTACCCGATGATTGCTGCTATTTTAACTCCCCGTGGACGTCAGGTCGAGGAGGAGGAATAGCAACTATTTATAAGAGTCACTATAAATGTAAGCAGCTAGGTAAGATGACGTGTGCCGTCTGAGTGCCGTAAATCGTTTCGTCCTGGAAGTGACCTGGGGCGGACCCGGAGACAGTTTCCTAAAGGTATGGATGTACACTATATAGAAATAGCTTATCTTCACACCAATGGTCTCATTTGATGTTGTAGGTCACGCACAGACATCAGCAGAAAAGAGAGACTTTTGCATATCCAGTTAAAAGTTCCTTGTAGCGGCTTTAACCACATTCTCATCCTGAGAATTCTTAGTTTACTTCAATCATTGCTGCCATTGCTTTTATTTGCAGTTCTGTGGCCGTAAGCATCGACTGGACGACGTGTAGAGCTTGTCCACAAGAGACTTCCCTGTATCACTGACAGGTTACTGTCTGCTCTCTGCAGTAACATGATTTCTTACTCAACATTTGAAGTAGAAACGGAATTCAGACAAACCTGGTTTCTCCCAGGCTGCAACTTGACAAATGAAGCCAATGCCAAAATGCCAAAAAGTGCAGTTCCTTGAATGTCCACTTGAGGCTGGTTCCAAGAGTGAGTCAGTCCCTATTGACCCCATGTTAAAATGCCCAACTTCACAGGAGAAATAAACATGTTTACAGCCTGGTGATAAGAGATTTGGACTTAATAGCTAATTTCAACATTCATGACAACTGAACGGGGAGCAATTTTTATACAAGTCACCAGTTTAAATGTTATTAAGGCTTACAGTTACACATAATTAAGGGCTGGTGGCTTTGAGTGACATCTGCTGAAAGTGTCCTCAGCCTCTCAGTCAGATGCATCCCTAGCTCTTCCACAGCACTAGTCTAGCATCTAAATATGGTCACTTCTGGCTCCAAAAAACCAAGATGGTGACAGCCAAAATGCTGAACGGGAGTCCACAAACTAATGGCTGATGTCATGGTAGCTACGTCCATTATGTCGTAAATCTCTACAGTGAGGGCCCGTCCATTATTTATACAGTTTATGGTTTCTCCTTGTGACGGAGCGGCCCCGTCACTGAGTGCGGGCAGTGCACACATACACATACACACACAGACACACATGCTACACGCTATGCGCTACACGTTACACACCACTCATCAAACATTTCCGAGCCCCGTTCTGGTCCACTACATTGGTTGCAATTATCGCCATAATTCACCGCCCCACAGTTCTGTAGTTCGCACGAGGGTGCACACTCGCCGTTCTGCACACCTGTTCATACCCATCCATATCACATAGACACTCACCACAGACGCCAGGTTGTCCTCCCCGCTGCCTTCTGTCAGACGCCGAATCCACCAAACAGGGGCGTATTGAGTTCCTGGGGTTTAAAGGGGACGTAGCAGGAAAATGGTCACCTGATTAATTTAATTGTGTGTTTGCGCTAATTATGTTTATTTTGCAGTATTGGAGACTGTATGTTGACATGTTGAACAGTGAATATTTAAAGGAGGTATTTCTCTGTATTTAACTATTTGTCAATACAGAAGAAAGCGTTCATTTTAGTTTGAAACTGCTAGCTCATCTGAGCAATGTAACAGCTCAGTGGAGGAGGACTCCATTAATGTTACATCTCAGGCTGTCCCCAGTATGAGCCTCTTGTCCACGAGCAGATGCTTGCTTCTGCGTGGTGATACAGTTGGTTGCCGTAGTTTGGTAGAGAGAAAATAGTTCTAACATGAAAATGCTCACAACCACAGACTGTATAACAATAATGGAGACATTGACTTTTTGTACCAGGCTGTAAACATGTTTATTTCTGCTGTTAAGTTGGGCATTTTATCATGGGGGTCTTTGGGGATTGACTCACTTTTGGAGCCAGCCTCAAGTGGCCATTAGAGGAACTGCAGTTTTTGGCACTTTTGCATAGGCTTCATTTTTCAGCCCTGGAGCCTGCCGCCTTCTCACAACAAGGTCTGTGGATTATCTTGAGAAACTGGGTCATGATTTCTGGAAAGAGACATTGATGTTGAGTTTTTCAAATGCATTTTTTTGGTGCTTTGAGCACCACAAAAGGAGTGCCTTCTGGTTCCATTATATTGGAGAGAAGGCAGACATCTCCAACACTCGGCAACTCACAGCAAAGCAATCTAGATTGAGGAAAAATATCTGTTTTGAAAGAGAGATGAGCTGCTCCTTTTAATTGTCTAAATCCTTGTTTAAAGATATGATCAGAGCCTAAATATTGTAAACACATGGTTAAGTTTTGACCTGATTGCTCCAGCTGAAGAGAAGAATCCCTTGTGTTGCTGCTGAAATGTGAAAGACCAGCAGCTCTGTGTGTGCAGTCTCTCCTGTCATGTTCCCTGAGTCATCCTCTGGCCTGAGTTGCCTCCGTCCTTCTGTTCAGGATACAGAAAGTCTTTTGTCTGGCAGGATGTTGGTCAGTGGGAAGAATATGCACCAGGGTGCACACAACGAGGCGTAAACACAAACATGTCATATTGTCGCTGGAGAAAACCCTGAGCTTCACAATGCTGCCATTCAGCTCTCAGAGACGTATCACTGCTATAGATCTGCTTTGTGTTTGTCCTTATCCCACTAATTCCTGCTACTTTTCCTGCTGCAACAAGCAAATATCCCTTGAGGGTTCAACAGTCTCATCTCCTCTATCTTAAAAAAAAAAATGACTTTGCACTTCCTCCTTGAACTCACACCATGACCCAGACTCTTCAACGAGTTCTAGAGTTTATGAAAACACCTAATATGCCGCAACATCTGCAGCTTAAAGACAAAGAAAAACAGTTTGGTTGCGCAGTTTTTCCATGACAGCAGCACACGAAGCCATGCAGGCCTGAGAGGACAAACCACAGCCCACAGTCGTGACCTTTAACTGTAGTCTCAGCTAAAACTCAACCTGATGGTTTACTGTGTGTTAGAATAGAGTAAATGACACACTGAGCCTCCCAAGACACACACACTCCTCATCTAAATCTGATTACTTGCATCTTTGAGAGTATTTTGGGGTTGGAACTGTCATCTCTTGATTGTAGTGTGAAAGTCAAACAGGATGGTCAGACGGTTAGAAAGTTGCAAGTAGGAAAATAAAGGTTATTATAGAGATAAAACAGGACATCAAATGGCTTCTTGTCAAGGCGTAGCCAGGGCAAAAATATCCCCTTTAAATTTTTAAGTTTAGTGCAGCTACACTGTGTGATATGGCTATCTATCTATCTATCTATCTATCTATCTATGTCAATTTGCAACGAGAGCTTGAAGTCTATTTATTAGCATCTACTAGCATTTAGCATTGTCGTGCTAATCATTGTGCCATCTCATGCTGCATTTCTATTGGCTGGTTAATAGACACAGGTGGTCACACAGTGAGATGGTCATCCCAAATTTCTGTCACTGTCAGAATTTTTTTTCGTCTACGGAGATCAAGTGGACCAACTAAACACTGAGCACACAATAGCAGGCGATGAGCTCATTTCTCATCTCAGACATGCCAAACAGCATAGGAGAAACACTAATTTGTAATGTGAAACTGCTTTATTCAGTGTTTTTACCAGTTTTAATCACCTGGTTCGTTTGTTTTTGAGACAAAGAGACCTCTGTGGATAATTCGGCTCCTGGTAGAAACTTCCTGAACAATGAACACTTCTCACTTCGAATTCTAACCTGGAGAAGTTTCAGCTGGTTGTAATCTGCAATCCTCACTGCTAGACACTAAATCCACCTTAATCTCACACACTGTTCCTTTAGGTAATGAAGGAGTATTTTCTCACATAAATTGATGCAAGTGTTGCAGTTTATTCTGGGCTTTTTTTCAATATGGTAAATAAAAGTTGTCTTAACTGCACTGTCAGTGCCTTGAGATACAAACGCCAGCAACAGATGGAGCACTCAACTGAACTAGTGAGAGTGTCACTGTTAAACCTTAGTCTTACTTTTACAACCTCTGGATTTTTTATCAGCTGTTAATTGTTGCCCTCGAGCAAGGCACTAAACTCCCAGCTGCGCCAGTGGAGCTGCAGCTGAGTGAAGGAGGAGGAGGAGCAGGAGGTGAAAAAAACATCCAGATCTGCTCTTTCAAGTCAGGAAAATCAGCGAAGATCTGCAAACTGGAAACAACTGGCTTCTTAATCGGATAATTGTCCTAATAAGTGAATTCTCTATATGACCATTTATCACACGATAAAAACTGTTTAACAGCAAACTTCAGTGGAGTTGATTTCCCTCTAAAACCAGAGAGAACATGACGTTTTCTCAGTTTAATATTTTAGAAAGATTTTGTGTTGGATCTTTTGAGCTGGAGTCTCACTGATCATCTCTGCGTTGATACATAGACTGAAAGCAGAAGCTGGAGCTCCCTGTGCTCCGCTGCTGCGGGTGATGGATGTGTGAGGCTGTGAATAATTGCAGGGCGGAGCAGTGACACTCAGTTTCTTTTTACTGCCAAGTGTTTTTCCTGAGGGCTGCTGCCCGGCTGTGTGGGCTGGCTGCTGAGTGAACGTCAGGATGGAGGCTGTTCAGGGTTCGGGAGGCAACATGGAACCCTGATCTTACTGTAGACTCATTGTTTTTGGTTGTTTGCAACAAGACAAACATGTTAACCACAGTAAACAAAGTCCTCTTGCAACAATAGTGGTGCAAACAAAAACCCTTTTGCTTATGAAAAGGTGAAGAGAAAAATGAGGAGAAAACTGAACAAGCTGCTGTTATGCACCAGACCAAGACCAAGTACAGAAAACAATAATGGGCTAAATTGCAGAGTGTTTGTGCTTCAACATGAACTAAAAATCGCAGCTCAAAGATCCAATCACCTGCTTTTTTTTAAAGCTTTCAAACACGTCTGGCTAAGACTGCAACTAACAGTTATTTTCATCATTGATGATCCCTGATTAATTGACTCATTGTTTTGTCCATTAAATGTCTAAAAATGTTGAAAAATGCCCGTTATAATTTCCAGCAACCTAAAAGTGATGCATACTCAACTTCTTTTACTCGACTAATGCTCGAATACCCAAAGGGGTTAATTTTACTGTTATATATGACTAATAACTGGATCATTTCTGCACATTTCACGCTGATTAGTTAATTAATTGTTGCAGCTTTACATTTCACAGTCATCATCACCAAATGGAACTGGATCATGTGACCTAATGGCTGGGTTGAATCGAAATTTGAATCGACTGACTCGTCTTGCGTGGTGACCTGAAACAGCAATCTCTTGGTTAAAATGAAAAACAACCAATGAGCACTGCAATGTTGTGTTCACAAGCGGTGCGCCATAGCCAATGACGAGTAATTACAACGCATCAGTGTGGACTTAAAATGACATTGCATTGGGTTCATGACGTTTGGTGCGACAGCGAAGACTTGGAGAAATGGGTCAGTCAGCGGTAATCACGCGCTGCATGGACAGTGATGTTCAGTGGTGTTACGTTTAAGCCTGAATGACAATCAGTTCTCTGCCTTATATTCATTAAATCATTGAATTAAAGCCTAAGTGTGCGGGTTCATACCACTGTAGCAAACCAGGTTTATTAAGTGTACGACTACAGTGAATATTTATTGATCTACTCACTGGAGACAGATGAACGCTCCACAGCTGGGATAGTATCCTGGAAGGATATATTCTGGCACTGATCCTCTCCAAAAGGTCACCAAACTGGGTCCGGGTCAGTCTGAAGTAGCGCTGGAATCTGCTGTCATCCAGGCACAGCTCCAAAAGGTGGTGTAATTCCCCAAGCTGTGTGCACCTCTGGAGAATCAGACGGACCCAGACATGGCGGCATCTGGATCTGTTACGGTTTTGGGCCTTCTTCAGCAGGAACAAAGCAGCAACCCTCGCAATGCAGACGACAGACTGAAAAATGGTGGTTGGAGGAAGTCCCTTCTCGCGTACACACAAATTCACGTGCGTATGAAGTGAATCAACACCAAATATTCTGGCGCTCAAACTCACTTGAGTAACGCAACACAAAAATTCACATCATATTCGGTATGAACACATTATTCAACTGTCTTGAGTTGTTTGTGTTTATATGAGACATATCGTCGTGGTGACGTAAACCCCAATCTCACCACTGAAATTTAGCGGTAGAGCCAGCATATCTGCCGGCTACAACAACTGTTAAATGGTCTGCAGACTTGGCCTATCTGGCGCACCACAGGCATACACCAGCATGCCAGTGGTGCGGAACCATTCAGACGGAAGATGGAAATGGAGTAAAACAAGTTGACAGTTCCGTTCAATATCAGGCAAATGACCTAAGTGTGGAAGCTCTGAAAAAACTAGTTCAGTGGACTTTTGATTGGAACCTATTTGTCATGAAAATGCAGCCTGCAGGTCTAATGTGGCCTGATCTACTGTAACTGCCTTTACTCTTTATGGGAGTAAAAGTAAGTACGTTTTTGGAAATGAGGGGAGCAGCAACACGTACTAACATTTTTGTAATTTCAGTTTCTGTGATAGAAGTGAAACAGATTGTGTCAAGGAGAGACTGAACACTGGGTTTATTTTCAAGTTAACATCCGCAAACCAGCGCTCGTGCTTCAAACTCAACAAACTACAAACTTTTTACAGCCAGGATTTAAGCTCGTAAACTTTGTGTGTTTGATACCTAAAGTTAGGTCCTGGTTGGAGGATCGCTTTAACACTGAGTCAAAGTCCAGCTGCCACAGTACGTGGTCTGCTTCATAATGATGACACACACACACATTTCCCCCCAAAAAACACCAAAGCCATCTCAGAGCGGACCCTCATAAAACATGTAACATGGCAGCACCCCCTCACATACAGAGAAACGATCACTTTGTGTAAGTGTGTGTGTGTGTGTGTTTGTGTGTGTGTGTGTGTGTGTGTGAGGAAGAGGAGCTATAAATTGCAAGCTGGCACTTTCAGGCGAGGCAGGAAGCTTTCTCGTCAGATTTAGGGATTGTGGGTAATCAGATCCAGGCAGAGGGAGGTGAATGAAACAGGAGCTGGTGTAAAAGAAGACGAGGAGAAGGAGGAGGAGGAGGAGGAGGAGGAAGAAACCAGCTCTAACACAAGGCATCTGCTCATTAATGCTCATGAATGCCACTTTGCCTTTTCACTGATGCAGATACCTGCCTGCATCAAGCCACATGATTTTAATGGGAGCCCCCCCCCCCCCCCCTGGTGTGTTTTTGCTGCACATTTCAGCAAGAAGTTGTTCTGAACCGCCAACGAAGTAGCTGGAAAACCTCCAAACCTTCATTGCACACAGCTCATGCCACCATGGCAGGTTTTCTTCTGGATAATAAAGCAATAAACAGGAGATTCAGACAGAATTTGCATGTTTTTATGACCTAATACCCTGCGTTTGGTCTGAGGCGGTTTTTCCCTTTATTGGGCCTCTTAAAGCTGCATTATACGATGGTAATTTACACAACAGTGTTTTCCTAACTTTGTGGCAACAGTTTGTGTTTGTCCCTTTACTGTTTCAACATGAAATCGTAGCTCTCAGTATCATAGGAACATTTTGTTGTACCAAAAAAGTTTTGGGGTTTGACACTCAAGTTTCGTTTTCGTTTTAAAATGCTGCTACTTGTCTCTAGAAGAAGAAGAAGAAGCCTAAAGGTCTAAAGGAAGAAGTCTAAAGGACATTGCTCATTATATAAAACACTGCAAGACTCTTTCATTTACCAAAATTAAGATTTTAGGGTTGATATTGTTTTGACTGGCCGGCTCTGTTTCCAAAACAGCCCAGATTCGATTAAATGACAAAGCTCTGAGGGTGTTAACCTGTACAGCCAACAGCCCCCGACCCAGCAGTTCGTCCCTGACCTCCTGACCCCAGAGGTGGGTGTGAGGTCAAACTCAAGACTCTCCAATCTCGTTAATTACTCAGGCATCTGGGGTCGCAAAAGCCCCGCAGCAAAGCCCTGCAAAAACATACCTGAGAGGTTTTCTCTTGGCATGATTTATCTGCACTGTGAGTCAGATTAATAATTTGACTGTGACCAAAGGAAGGAATGCATCACAGCAGAGGAGGAGATCATGATGGGAAGGAAACACACAGTATCCGGGGTGTTTGTTTTCAGTGCAACATGAGACGAGCGGTAATTTAAACCTGAACTTTTCTTGGTTGGTGACTAACATCGGTATTTGTTTTTGTGTCTTTTATTGCCTCGCATAAATTAGAAGCGTTCATGAGAAAGTGAGGATGAATCTGAGTACTTTAAAGTAAAATAGTTTGGAGTTTTCATAAGGTCACTTTGGATTCTTGTGGTTTGTTAGACTTAACAAACAAAGTCAGTGCTTTGTTTTAGGCTGCAGTCTGAAAACACACTCTTAAAGTCAACCCTTTTCCCAATGACCAAAAACAATACGCTAAGTTGTTTCTGTCAGCAGACTTACAACCTCCGACTGTTGTTCACATCCTTGCTTGGATGTGTTGGTTTTGCAAGCATTGACCTAAAACTAGCCTACAGCTGAGACCGGCAGGAAGTTTGTCATTAGCTGTAGAGGCTTTGTGTCGTGAATGTAAGTGCTGGACAAGTTGGACCAGTTGTTAACCCAATTCAGTTTTGGATTCTTGCAGCCTGAAGTGCCTGATTTCACAGCAACTTTTCTAAAGAATTGCAATGCGTGTTCAGATGTATTTTGCATATTTATGCCTCTGTGCTGCAATGGCCATGGCTGGAGGCCTTAGGTTTTCATCCCTCCATCCATCCATCCATCCCATTCTTGTGGATGCACAACACATTGTCATATCGCCACTTGGTCATGGACTTTCCACTTCGATAATGACGTGCAAGATACCCTGAGTGCATCTGTTGATAAGACGTTCTGGGACTCAGTGTCAACTTAGGCCATGTCCACACGGAGACGAGAGTAGGTGTGTCCGCAAAGGTTTTTTATCGTATAGACCTTTCGTTTTAGGAGCCCAAATACGCCAACTTTTGAAACTGGGTCCCAGAGTGAAAAAATCTGAAGACGCCACCTTCATGTTTCCATATTTACAACACAGTACGCCTTTTTTCTGAAGCGATGACACCATCACCCCACCTCTCCCTTAACCCGCATGCACTAGTCAACATTCTCCTGCAGTTTTGTAGTTTTGTAATCAAGTGTGACCCTAAGTAGCAGCTCTACCTCGTCGTCAGTCCATACGAAGTGGGCTCCTCTGGCATTTGTATTTTCCACCATCTTCTTCTTCGTCTTTGCTAACATCGCACAAGTTTTATGCGCATGCTCCATTTCTTATTCTCTGTTTTTGGTGTACGTAGTGGCAGCGTTGCAGCGCCACTTTCAGGCCTTGCATATATACTACAGCGCTTTCAGTGGCTTCATGTTTACATTCACATATCTTGAGACGATTCCGTGTTCATGGAAAACTTTTAAAAAACGAAATCGGTTCTGTCTTCGTGTGGATATGGTCTTCAGCCTGTTACGTGCATTGTGTCTTTTCAAAATACACGTTTTCACAGGAAATCTGCATACAGTCTCTTTCAAAATAAAATGTACTACATTGGTACAACACCACGAATCCTCAAGAAACAACGCTCAAGGTTACGTTTAGCCAACACATGTACGTGGTTAGGTTTAGAAAACATAACTGGGTTTAGCTTTACAATTATACAGGAAGCAAACACCAAAGTCGGGGATTATTGGACCCATTCACCACTTCACCCACCTACCTTACTCGGACTTGTCGCCCCCTTAACTGACGTTGCTGTCTGGCCGCGTTTCCCCCTGTAGCTGTTGGGCACTATTACACACTGCTGGCACCAGGCCATGTATCATGCCAATGTGAAAGGACAGCTTTTTTCATCTGTGTCTGACATGGAAGTCATTGCCAAAGTGTCGGTATTCGACGACTTCAGAATGAAACCGGGTTGGAACGTAATATTTCAAGGAAGCCTTGAAGGAATCAGTGAACTGCCTTGCATGATCCTTGGCAGTCTTTTTTGTTGGTGAATGTGAGACGTTCAAAACCTCAAGCAGTGAGATAAGTTTGGTGACATTATGCAGTGGACTGATATGATTGGTGAAACTCACAGAAAACAACGATCGCTGGTCAAAGAAGTCGTGGTGATGGGACAGAGGGTTCTGGGATCAAACCCTCAGGCTGGCTTGGGCCCCTCTGCGTGGAGTTTGCATGTTCTCCTTGTATCAGTGTGGGTTTTCACTCACTCAGCTTCCGTTCACAGTCCAAAGCGGTGTGAATGTGATGTGTCAGCCCATGACCCTGATGAATTTTATTCAGTAGTTGTGGAACTGTTCACTCTGGACCAAAGTGTTTCACCAACAGACCCACTGCTGAGAGTGTTTGAGTGTGTGACTAATTGACTTGTGAAGTTTTAATATTTCTGGCAGTGTAACACAACTCCTGCAGAGCAGCCTGGCAGAAGTCAGACTCACATTCCAGTCCATCTTAACAAGTAATTTAATCTCAATGTAAAATAAATTTGCTTTAAACAAGCAGGTAGTCGGATGAGATCATTCCAGTTTTCTCTAGTGAAAAAGTTCTGAGTTCTTCAGACTCAACACCAAATTAAATGACGTGTGGAGGGATTGTTTTTTTTTTGTGTCATTGCGTTTCACTTTTCGTCTCAGTTTCTCCTTCCTGCTCACAAACTCTTTTACTCTCTAACAGAGTCTGCCGCTCAGCTCCTCGGTACAAAAGGCCTGGGTGAGGTCCAGAGCTGTGAGGGCAGTTTGTCCAACACGCTCAGTTGCTCCGCTGAAGACTCCCTCCTTCCTGCCTGTGGGGGGTTTTACCTTGGGTGGCAACAGCATGTAGAGAGCCAGGGATTAGTACAAAGGCAGGGTGCTGTTTAGTTGTACGTGTGTGTGTGTGTGTGTGTGTGTGTGTGTGTGTGTGTGTGTGTGTGTGTCCTACTTTGGATACGTTGGCATGCTGCCAGAGGTCTTTTAAGTGAGTTACATTTAGCCAGCCCTTTCACATTTGGCCATCACTGTAGTCTAAGCTATTTAAATGAGTTACACACACCAAGCCCTTTAAAGTAAGATCCAATCTCTTTAAGAAAGTTTGACCCGCTGTTGGAGAGAGCCACTGGTGAGATCTGGAGTTGTGTTTGGATTTACTGTCTCTATTCAGCTGTAATGAAGACCCCCAAAACACAAACCCAAGATTCACGACTATATAACTGGTCTGTCTTACTTTGAAAAGTTCTGCAAGCAGAGATAGTCAGCCACCGTGAAGTCAGTCGCTGAAATGGAACTAGTGCATAATTTTGGAGCAGGGGAAAGACATCAGGAGAAGTTTAGAGACTTAACAGCTTTTTAAGACTATCGTGTCATATTGAAGATAAGATACAAAAGACATAAAAACATGAGTGAAAAAAATAATGAAAATATGCTATGAGTCAAAACATATCTTTAAAGTTTGTAGTATTGTTACGAACTTTAAAGCTAGATCCATCAAGTTTTGGCCACTAGGGGGCAGAAAAACGTTGACGGACACAAAAACATAGATCACAGATCGTCGAGGACAAATGCAGTCAGAGTTTTCTGATATTTTGTGGATGGCAGATAGTGAAAGGATTGAAAGCAGGTGGAAAAAATTACTTCAGAGAGGGGGAGGAAAGAAAGCAACGATATGTGGTCTCAGTTTAGAGTCTACAAGCTACCAATAGCCTTGGTTCTTTATCCCAAGGTGTCTTAATCAAAATTATAATGCCGTATTGATGTTTAAAATGCTACAAACAGAAGCTTTCAAAGACACTAATGACCCAAACCATCTCTGTGTTTATTTTCCCATGTGGAGTGTGTAAGCCGAAGCCTGTCCTGTCATAACATCTGTCCACATGTGCAGCGTGGTCAAGTCTCAAGCTACAGCCAGACACCTTGAGTTTACATTATCTGCAGTCCTGTTTTCTGTCCATCAGGAATGTGTCACTGACTCTGGGCACATGACCGGTCATGTTCCACAGCTGATGAATAACATTCAAGTTTAACTATATTTATAAAACACAGCTAAAAGAGTTCAGTGCTGTCCAAGAGACAAATGATGGGGATAAATGAGTTTTGGCTGTACGTTTAAAGCTACACCACCTCGACTGTATGTATGCATTTTCCCACTTTTAGATATTGTTTACATTTCTCCCACCACCTCCACATATATCAATTTTAAACCTACCGGGTTCATTTCTAGTGGCACTCTCCATAATTTAAGTTCTGAATCTAGAAGACACCAAAAACACAGAGCACAAACTCCTGCAACACTAAATAGGCCCCCTGCTTCTCAAAAATACATAACTATCAGATTTTAGGTAAATTGATTCTCTAAACAAACTTCCCAGTGTTCAGTTTTGTCTGTTTTAGCACCTTTAGAGATCCAGTGTGTAGGATTTAGGATTTATATGCAGAAATGGCATATGATATTCATAGTTATGTTTTCATTAAGGCCCTGACACACCAAGCCGACAGTCTGCCGTCGACCGAAGTCGAGCTGTCGGTGAGCGTCTGTTGCCCTAGTTTTTGCGGTGTGTCCCGCACCGTCGGCACTTTGGCATCGGCGGCTTTTCGGCCGATTGAGCATATTGAATCGCCGGTGGAGCTTGTCGGTGAGAGAGATAATAAAAATCTCTTTATTTGGATAGGGACAGTGCACATTAATGAACATCGATCATACATCTCTGTAAACATGCCGGATTGTAGCAAAGCTGCTAATTTGCATCCGTAGTCCAGGCGGACTGCTGCCATGAACTCATCCCGATTAGCCTGAGCAGTGGGTAGACTACGGGTTCAGGTTTTATTTCCTCGCCCCTGTAGCGAGTGAATCTGCCTGTAGTGAAATCGGGGCTAACCGGTGCTTCCTCCTCAGGCTCCACTTCACTCAGCTGCCCCACAGACCCGCTGCTTCTTCACACTTTAACCTAAATAACAAACCTGGGCTAGCTGGGAGCGGCTAGCAGAGTGTTAGCCGCAGCATGACCGGAGGGAAGCACAGCCAGTTAGCCTCTGCTAGCCTCCCAGCTAGCCCCAGCTCTCCGTTTGGATCCAACCGGAGCACCGAGCCCTGGTTTGTTATTCAGGTTAAAGTGGGAAGAAGCAGCGGGTTTATCGGGCAGCTGAGTGAAGTGGAGCCTGAGGAGGAAACACCGGGACCGTCTGGATGTAATAGTCCGTGGAGGTGCTGCGGTGCTCGGCTGCACAGATAGGAAACCCCTCGGCTGACAGGATGTACCACTCTCTCACTCCGCTCTCTCTCACGCAGGCGCAGAACGTACGTGCTACTTGGCCGTGGGATGTAGTCCGTGTAGTGTGTTCAAATGCAACTGACACAGGGCGACGTGAGGCGACGTAGACGACGCAACAGTTGGCTTTCTAGTTCTTTGATGTCGGTTTGGTGTAATGAGTCGTTTATGTCTCAATACAGTCCTATCCCTCCGCCATGTTTCTACAGTAGCCTAGAAGAGACAAACCAAACACTGGCTCTAGATAGGGACATTAGAGTTTTCACAGTGTAGTTGTCCTACACACTTGGCAGAGAAGCTTCAGTTGGTTGCAATCTGCAACCTCACCACTAGATGCCACTAAATCCTACACATTAGCCCTGTAAACTGTCCTTACCCCATCCGTGTTATCTAAAGCTCCACCAAACACTTTCGGTGCGGTACCTTTGGAACCAAAAGTAACCCTTTAGACATGGAACCTAGACCCTAGGTGTGTTAAGAGTTTTCACCGCAAACAGTGCTCTTAAATGTGGGCGGGGTTGTTGTCACTCACACCTCAACACAGTATGTTAGATTTTACCTGCTTCTCTGTCCCTTTTTTTTTGTAGAGAACTTTGGTTCAGGAAGAGCTCCATTCAATATTTTGTTTGTTCAATGGAGTTTAATAATCTCCAGCTTCTACTTTCTGCTTTAGGACATAACTGAAAAGGAAACATTTCTGCTTTACTCGATTAGTTTCCAGTGGTTAGAGTCAGGAGCAGTAGGGGGAGGAGAGTGGATGTTTTTCACAGTGCCGTGACTATACGGTATGTACCTCAGGCCTCTGAACGCCCCAGGAGGAGGATATGTTGTTAAGTAGTCTGTCCATATGTTCCTCACTGCCTCTCTCCTGCTGTCAATTCATATAATATGCACGTTGAATATATAAAACAAGCTTCGAACTTGTTTTCAAGGTGCTCTTATGTATTAGTAATCTGTGCTTAGATTGTGGGGTCGTTGATGGAAGACAGTGGAGCTACCTTTAATTTTAAGAGGTGTTTTTAAGGTCTTAATGAGCCTATTTGGACAGATAGAAGGGATTCTTCAATGATGGCAGTTGACAAAACACCAGGTGGTGATAATATGTAATACTAAGCTGATGTGAGAGGCAGGAAAACATCCTTTCATTTTATAGTTACAGTTTACTAATAAAACTATTATTGCTGGCTGCTCTGTCCCTATCTGTTCAGCTGCTGTGGCTTCTGCTCGCTGTCACTGTGTCTGTTACATTTTCTTTAACTTTACTGCAAGCAAACTGGATATAAAAAATCCCTCTCTGTGCAGCAGCCTCAATATTCTGTAGGCATTTTCTTACAGTCTGCTTCAGCAGTGTTAAGCCCTCACAGTGATTGCCCTATGGGGAGCCACCCAGCCATTATCCAAATGAAGAGTTTTGTTCCTAAAATGAATCACACCTACTGTTATAAAATGTTTACAGACGTGTAAAGCAGCACTCATTTAACATTTAAGACGCCATAGAGAGGATTTTTAAAACAAAGGCCTGCGCTCTTCTCGAACCTCACATCACTCCACCTACATGTTGTAGTGTTTTAGAGTTTTGATGTTTTGTACTGACTTTCACTTCAGTTCATGACAATCAGAAAACCAACCTGCAGACGCTATAGTCTGGTGTTTTTCATGTCAGTGTTACATTATCTGCAGGCTGCACTGAAATACGGTCAGAAATAGAAGCAGAATAAAGCATGAAACAAACAATGTTAGCTCCTTCCTTTGTGCAAACAAAGTCGAGCTGTAGCTGTAATTATTGTTAATGTCAAATTTGGCACAAATGTCCACATAAACTCAACAATGAACTGATTCAGTTTTGGTGGTCAAAGGTCATGATCACTGTGACCTTATCCGTCTCATTCTTGTGAATGTGATATCTCAGGATGCCTTGAGAAAACTTCTTCAAATTTGGCACAAACGTCCACTTGGACTCAATGATGAACAAATTAGAATTTGATGGTCATGGGTCAAAGGCCAAGGTCACTGTGACCTCATCTGTCTCATGCTTGTGAACGCAATATCTCAAGCATGCTTTGAGAGAACTTCAAATTTGGCACAAACCTCCTCTTGTACTTAACAATGAACTGAATAGATTTTGGTGGTCAGAGATCAAGGTCACTATAACCTTGCACCTGTGTCATTTTCATAAATGCGATATCTCAAGAACACCTCAAAGGAATTTCTTTAAATTTGCCACAAACGTTCACTTGAATGAATTGATAACAATTTGTTGGTCAAAGGCCAAGGAGACTGTAGCCTCAAAAAATGTTTTTGGACATAATTTAAGACTTTATGTGCTAATTATAGCAAAACTTTACAGAAAATATCTCTTCGTAATTCAGGAACAGAAGGGGAGACATTTGCTTGGATACTGAATTGGTGACTCTAATCTTTGGTCTCCATCTTGAAACTGATTGTGCTGATTGTATAGATGTTCTGTGTGGTCTGGGGGACATTTGTGGGAAGCATCCATGTTTTGACAGACATGGATGTAAAACTGTGAGTTCAACTTGTAGTAATTCTAGATCATTAATTTTTATGGACATTTATGCCTTTACTTTACTTGATAGTGATGGTGCAGAGAGGGTTGGGGATGCACCCTAACCACTCGGCTGTCGGGTCACCCTGTAAAGGATACCTCTGCTGTGAACTGTCTTGTTTGTGTTGAATAATGTTTTTTATTATGTGGGGTCTAATGTGCTGCTGTGTAGTAGCTTTCAGTGTCATGTGTAATTGGTTTCTAGGTTAATAATTAACGTGGCCAGCCTGAACCTCACACTGTGTGGCTGGGGGTTGCCAGGTTCATTGCTAATGTCACCAGAGGAGTGTGAGAGGTTTCCACAGACATCACGCTGTGTTCAACAGTAGCGTAAGCTTTATTAATGCAGTGGAAGTATATCATGTAGCTGCAGTTTTGGTGGGTGATTTTTTTTATTTATTGTGTTGTGTTTAATGGCGGTCAGGTGCTTTACAGTTGTGAAAACTCTTAAATACAAAGTTGTTCCAGGAGAAATCATAATGTATTAGCCTCTGAAATTCTAATATTTGGTAATTATTCATTTGCTTTGCATATAACTAAACAGCTTGCTCAGATACATTAGCGATGTTTAACTCTGGACATTTTCCATTTTCTACTAGGAACCTTATTTGACTGCAGTAACTGATTCTGATGCCCTGTTGCATTGTGTTAATTAGGTTTTAAGTGGTTTAATCTCTCAAAACATGTCCTCAAACTACCTGTCTTGTAGACAGAAAACAAGAAAGATGCACAGAAAGTTCACAGTGCGTCATAGCTCAAACTACAAACTTGTCTTAATCTAAGAGTCAACAAAAACATAACAAAGTTAAACAAAGTCTTTTGAAACCCAGAATCCATGTCGGTCCTCTGCCAGGTCCTGTATGAGACGCTCAGATAATAATGAATGGAAAAATGTCTCTAATCCAGCCAGTTGGAGTATAAACAAAGCCTGCAGCTGGACAAGAGTGACGCGGGACACCAGTGATTACAGGCTGATGAAGCTTGTCAGGTGGTTTGACATGCAGAATCATAGTGATCACTGCAGTGAATGGAGAGGAGCTGTATTAAAGTGTAGAGCTTAAAGTGCACACAGCCAAACGAACGATACCATCACTGTCAGTACAGTGACGTGTCGTGTGTAACTACACGGACTGTAGCCAGTGATTCTGATGGTTCCACCCCATCAGAGATAAAGTTTTGATTCCATTGCCTAATCACCAGCCTGTTTTTATTACGGCTAATGTGTTAGCAAAAAGCGTCCTATCTACACACTGCACGGTAGCACAGACTCAGATTTACATTACCATCCTGTTAGAGTTGTGTTTTGCCTCATTTGCACTGCAGAGTTCAGCTTGACTCGGCCTGACTCAATTCACTTTTGGTACCAGAGACCAGCTGCACAAAACACCTTAAAGGGATAGTGCACCCAAAAATGAAAATTCAGCCATTATCTACTCACCCACATGCCGAGGGAGGCTCAGGTGAAGTTTTAGAGTCCTCACATCACTTACGGAGATCCAAGGGGAGAGGAGGTAGCAACACAACTCCACCTAATGGAGGCTGACGGTGCCCCAGATTCAAACGTCCAAAAACACATAATTGAAACCACAAAATATCTCCATACTGCTCGTCCGTAGTGATCCAAGTGTCCTGAAGCCCCGACATAAAAAGTTGTCGCACACACGTGAGCGCGGTGCACAGAGAGGCAGTTAGAGCTACAGGCTACAATGAGGCTAAAAACGGAGTTCAAATGACGTTTTTGGACGTTTGAATCTGGATCGCCGTCAGCCTCCATTAGGTGTGCAGTTGTGTTGCTACCCCCTTCCCCCTCGGATCTCCATAAGTGTTGTGAGGACTCTAAAACTTCACCAGAGCCTCCCTCAGCATATGGGTGAGTAGATAATGGCTGAATTTACATTTTTGGGTGCACTATTCTACTAGTTTTCTCCTCAAGTATGAGACTTAAGACTTGATTTCCTCTGAGCTGAGGAACTTACACAGCCACACAGAATCCCTTGAAAGGTTTCCTTAGTTAAGGAAAAACATTAACTCATTTACTGCATTGTCAGAACTTTTACAGCTTGTTATCGTCCCACAAAGTTGGCTTATAGTTAGATAGTGAAAAAATGGCAGAAGAAAAGAAGACAAGAAAACCATATTGGTCAGAGGAGGAAAAGATCATAGTTCTGGAGGAATACAATCATAGAGAGCACAAACTACAAAGTAAATTTGATCGCAGATACCAGGAAACAGAAAACAGTTGTTGAAAGTAAACAGTAATTCAGTCAGAATCATAAGTGTAAAATCAAAAGCGTATCCAATCGAGTTCTCCTGGTCGCGAAACACTTTTCTTGGGATGTATTCGTTTTTTTAATTTATCACCATAAACTCACTCATGTTGCACTTAAGATAGAGTCAGGGGTACCTTAAGTTTATTTTATTACCTTGCTTTGGTTGCTAAGGTCTTTTGTGCAATGGTCTCTGAATTCCTAAAGTATGAAACCACCACGAGGAGAAAACCACAAATACTTAAGTGAACATTTTAAGGAAATATTAAGGAGAAGACTTAAGGGTGTTTTGTGCAACCAATTTTATTATGAGGCAACCTTAACTATGACTTTAAGGAAATTCTTAACTTAAGGTGTTTGGTCCTTTACTCTATTTTGTTTTCCATTGCAAACAGTACCCCTCAGTGTAGGCGGGACTCTCAGCTGTGTAAAACTACGGTGACATCTTCAGTGCGACACATGCTCTTTTTACTGGCAACCAAACAGAGGAACATCTGCACTTTGTCATTTGGCCTACGGCATAGTTTTGCTGGTAGCTAGGCTATTTAAAAATGGCGGGTTTGTGCAGGATGTCCTGATGATTCTTTCTGACCAATCAGTGGTCTTCAGTGTTTCAGCTCCTCTGTCTAGTGTCGGCTCGCTACCAAAAGATTCCATTTACAACTTTTGCTGATAGAAAACGTAAAAAAAAAGGCGAGTAGAGCTGAATGGTGGCGTGCCATACCATGCAGCAGAAATGTGTCCAATGTTTACTCTCTTTTAGCTCTGTTTTTGGTCTCCACCAACTTCTGAGGGAATGATTTGTCTCTCTAAATGCTAAATACTTTCTCCACCACCTAGTCTTTAACTGTGTCTCTGCTGCTGAGCCGGTTTTGCACTGTGAGTTTATCAGAGCGTGTTTGATGCAAATAGGTTTGATAAGAGCGGGTAGACTGAACCAAACAATTAAGTTATCACTCTAAAACCAAAACATTGAACTAAAAGACTGCAAAATGCTCAGTAGAGCCGAGGGCAGTCAAGTAAAACATTAAACATTAACACATTAAATTCATTGGATCCATTTTTATTGTAAGAATATTGTTTAGTGCAGCTTTAAAGTTTGCCCAAAAACAGTAACAGTGTTTCCTAATATGTTTGGTCATATGCAGATTTTGACTAAGGCATTTACTTGATGCCTGTCATGTTACTGTTTCCTCTCAGTCAAAACGCTGTTATGTGATCAGTCTGTTTTGTTTGCTGCTCAGATTCAACTTTAGCTCCACTACATATTTTATCTTCTGTCATGCGTCATCACTGCACTTTGTTGCAGTCTTCAGTCTTGGCGAATAAGATGATGCTGTTCCTGTCATATTGATCTTCATGTGTGATTTGAAGGCATGTTGGTGTGTTTCTGATTTCTAATCAGCAGTGTCCAGTGTGCCATCTAGTGGCTGAGGGCTGTAACATTTACCTGTCAGCTGCGTGTGTGAAAATGACATGTGTGTGCTTCAGCCATGAGTCAGCCATCAAGACCGAATTTACGTTTCACCCAGTTTGTTTGGACTGATCGTGAGTTTAAACCTGCAGCACAAACAACCTGCAGGAAAAGACACACAGTCTCCCCTTAAATTAAAAAAAGACTCACTCTGCTCACACACAGCGTTCAGATGTTTGGACAAACTGAGATCAGACTCATGTCACACTTTCTCTGCTCCGATCTAAAATCTGAAAAGATACTGATACTGATTTTTTATGGTGGAACTTTTTTTATGTGTGTAAAATATGTTTGTTTTTTTTGCAGACCCCTCCACATGGTAGATTGCTAAGCTTCTGTGTGTGACTCCCACTACTTCTGCTTCTATAGTTATCACTACCAATAATATTACTTCTGTTCTGGCTGCTGCTACAACATCTGCTAGCACAGAAAATGCTACTTCATCAAAAATAAGAAGAATATTCACGCCTCTATGTTTGATAACAAGGACAACAAATAAAGGGAAAAGAAATTATTATATTGCGATTTCCCACTACCTTTGTTGGGAACTAATTTCCTCTTCTCTACAGGGAGGCCAGTGCCTTGCTTAAGGGCACTTAAGAAGATCAATAGTCTAACCACTTGTGTGTCTTATTCCCCCTCAGTGGAGAGAGCGGCGCCGGGAAAACAGAAAGCACCAAGCTGATCCTGAAGTTCCTGTCGGCCATGAGCCAGCACTCCCTGGAGGTATCGTCCAGAGACCGGACGTCACATGTGGAGGAGGCGCTGCTGGAGAGCAGGTAATTAGTCATCTTATTTAGAGTTAACTATTTTAGCTAGATAAGAGTTTAATTTCCAGCAAAGCCTCGTTTGTCATCTCGTTAACGCTCCCGCTCCCTCTCCACTCCACAGTCCCATCATGGAGGCATTTGGAAACGCCAAGACCGTCTACAACAACAACTCCAGCCGCTTTGGGAAGTTTGTCCAGCTGCATTTCAGCCAGAAGGGCAACATCCAGGGAGGCCGAATCATTGACTGTATCCTTTAAAACCCACTCAGTGTTAAGTGGCTGCCACTTCCTGTCCTCCATCTTCCATCATTTCCTACCCAGGCGTAATATACAGGAAGGAAGTACTTGAAAGGGTTGGCAGAGCTGCTTTAAAGGGTAAAGACATGGAGGAGCCGCTGCCTCTCAGACATTTTCAGTGAGAACTGTGAGTCCTTTATGAGGAGCATGAGGACCACAGGTGGTGACGGACATCTTGTCAGTGTAGAGAACATGAACAATAATTACTGTATTTTGCTGCTTTTTTTTAATCTATAACAAACAACCTGTTACTTGTGTGCTCAAGTATATGGCCATTACTAATCATTCTTTATCATGCATAACTGTGGTGTTCGCCTAGAGCTAACTAGCTTGCAAACTCCACCTGCTATGTGCCTTGACTGACACTTTCCGAACCTCAGACCTCTTAGAAAAGGTGAGTGTCCTTCCTCCTACCAAATCTGTAATTGCATTTACCTTTAAAGTGACGCTCCATCAAAATCTACTGTCAAAGCTCCTGTAGGCTTCAACGGTTGCTGTGCAAAAACTGCACCCTCCACAAACAGCAGCGCTCATGTTGTAGAAGTTAAAACGTATAGTCCAAACACTCATCACTTTGAAAAAATAAGATTTAAGACAGAGATTCTGAAGCTTAAAAACGGTGATTAAGACGTGGATAATGCTGCCCCAAGTGGTTTGAATGACCACAGAGTTCATTCTCTGTTTAGCATGACACTAGAAATATTTTAGTATTAGTGCCTGATGCTCAGATTGTATATTTTGATTGGAGTGCCACCGTAAGAACGTGTGTGTGTTTGTTTTGATGAATAAGAGTACTTAATAGCAGTGCTTCTCTTTTCATGCAGAACCGAGTGGTCCGGCAGAACCCAGGGGAGAGAAACTACCACATTTTCTACGCCCTGTTAGCAGGAACCAACAGCCAGCAGAGAGGTTAGTCCCACTCAGTTACATGACTGAATTCCATGTGTCTATTTACAGACCGTACAACTGCAAGATGGTGCATACTAGAGCAAAAAATACTCAGTCCTGACCCTGCATGATCCTGCATAGTTTTTGTGTAGCCAACATTTGTATGTAGGGCTCGTGTGGTTAGTAAATGGGCTAAAAAAAAAGGTCCCTATTTGGGATTGTCTGTGGTTTTCATATTTGCGCCATGCCAATTTCCCACATGGGTGGGTTTACTTACAAATAAAATACCCATTCTGAGCACCTATACCCGTTTGATTTCCAGGTAGCTCTAGCATAACCCCTGTTGGACCCCCTTTAGGTGAACCCACCCATGTGGGCAATTGGCATGGGGCTAATATGGAACCAATGGACAATCCCATATAGGGCCCATTTTTCAGCCCATTTACTACCCACATTGGCCCCACATTGAAATGTTGGCTGCAGAGCTTTAACCAGAGCAGCAGTTTTGGGCCCAAGCCTGATTGAAAACTTGAAAAAAAATTCGTATAAGACATTTATTACAAGCTGAAGTCAACGTTGGTCTTGTCAGTGCAGTAACAGACACTGACACAATGTCCAACATGCACATTCTCCTACCAAATGTTCAGGACAGCCATATTTCTCCTATTTAATGAGAGGCACAAGTGGGGTTGGTTTGATGGCATTACAACCCATTCATAATTCATGACATTACTCACCACAAAATAACCGCAAATTTGAAATGAACCTGACCTGATTCTAGCCTGCAGGAATTTTGAGAGGCCCGAACCTGATGCACTAGGTCAGGGCCAATCAGGTTCAAGCAGATAATCAAAGCTCTAGTGCATCCAGGAGAGAAGGGCAATGTAAACACAATAAAACAGTACTATGAATAGTGATATATTATTTGGCATTAAAATCACAGTGTGTATTTGTAATTGTGCTTGTTTGTGTTGTTGCAGAGGCATTCGGGTTGACCCAGCCTGAGAGCTACCACTACCTGAGACAGTCCCACTGCCTCACCGACAAGACAATCAACGACAGTGGCACTTTCCAGGATGTTCTGGTACGCAGGACCCAACCAGCTTTATCACTAAAACATTTACCTGTACATTCACACATCGGCTCTGCTCATTCATTTAAGGCTGAAGGCCACAATTATCATATGGTCATTTGCACATTATATGTTGTATTCCAAGAACATTTGACTTGATTTCCCACATATATTTGCATACATTATATTTCTCAGTGGAACACATTTATTCATTTACTTGTTACCATAAATCAGAGTCAGAATCAGTCCCTGAATATTTGATCCTGGTGAGACTGAAAAGTCAAACCGCTGCTTCTAAACCCAAACCAACAGACGCGTAACTGTAAGTCAGTCCAAACCTCCAAAAAACCCCAAAAGACTAATCAGCTGCTGAAGACAGATTGTAACTAACAGCAGCTCTCGGAGACATTTTCAGTCTGGACCCAAAAGAAACAAAATCATCTGCTGAGGAATTTAACATGAGATCCATCAGAGGCCGCCCGGCGCCCGCCTGCAGCGAGAACATGAAGCTGCGCCCTGAAGTTTTCATCAGCTTCTTCTTTGTGTGTTTGTGGTTCCCAGTATGCCATGCGAACGATGCAGTTCACGGAGGAGAACATCGGGGAGATCCTGCGCCTCCTGGCCGGGGTCCTTCACACAGGGAACATCGAGTTCATGACGGCCGGAGGAGCACAGGTCTCCTCCAAATCAGGTCAGAGAGTTTCTCCTCATGTACCACACCTTCCTCTGCTCACACCTCCTCTCACCTCAGTCTCCTTCACTGTCACTTTCAGTGTTTTTCAGCTTCCTATTTGCTTTCCTGCCAGGTTGGGACTTTCCTCACAGGAATAAAGACAGCATTTGTTATTATATGTCTGCCCTATGTTTATATTAACCTGAGAAGGACCTCTAGTGGTCATGTGAATTGTTGTTGATCAGGTATAAAGGTGTAAGAAGGGTGGCTTTGTTAGTTGCAGTGCAAAACCTCATAGGGAGAAATTCAAGTATTGTTAAATATATTGTGCAAAAAATGCGTTTAAAGTATGGTCATAAAAACTATGGTTGCTGTTATCAGTTGTTATTACCATTATTATAATTCAGACAGGGCAAACTGCACCTACCAGACTGCCAGAAAGTGCATACCCAGCACTTCCCCAGATGTTTTAAACACATGGCTGATGTTGGGTAACGGTAGCAGTTTGGTCAGCTTTAGGCACCAAAACTACTTGCTTAGGTTTAGGAAAACATCAGGGTTTGGGTTAAAAAATAAGTGCATTAAGTAACTTTGTCAACATTGACTTTTGGTCGCACACGGGACACAAACGGCGGATTCCTGGGTGAAAGTCCTGTGTTTGTTTGACTTATCCATCGATCCACTTGACCTCCCCCTTACCTGGATTGTGTTGCTCTTTCTACTACGTCACCTGACTCCTTCTTTTGCTTCCTTCATAATTACTGTGGCCACCGGGGGTCACAGCCTAAAAATAAATGTAAATATAGGAGGTAGAGTAGGGCTACACAACCTCAAAATTATGCTCCCGATGACAGCTATTAACATTCAAACGGGCTGGTATGGTTGGGTCAAAAAGCATTTGACTTTGACATCAGAGACCTCTGTTTGTTTCCAAGCCAATGTTGGTGTCTTTTAACTATGACCATTATCTTTCCCTGGCTTTACCAACTAGTTTTCGTGCTTACCAAACCCAAACCATAAAGCTGGCTGCTCAGAAAATGTCAGAATAAATGTTGTAACTAAGGAATGATTTTTTTTAAGAAACTGACAAACAATACGCACTTATATGTGTCAATTTGGAAGACAATAAAACATGACCCTCAGTATGTTGTTGTTTAGTTTAGCTTGTTGCAATCATGTTCACTGACTGAGCTGGATGAATTATTTTGCTGTTCAATGTGTGTTGAAATTCTCATTTCTGAAGTCTCTGATGATGAGGTCTGTGTGTCCTTTACAACAGCAGCTCTCACCCGGACGTCTGACCTGCTGGGGCTGAACCCAGATCAGCTGGCTGAGGTCCTGACTCACCGGTCCATGATCCTCAGGGGCGAGGAGATCTGCACACCACTCACTGTGGAACAGGTGAGTAAACTCCAGTCACTACACGGTCCATGTTAATGTGTTTATAGACTCCCAGTGAACACATTTGTGAATTTTCAGGTAAAATCTGAGATTTGGTGAAAGTTTTTAGACAATTATATCTAACCAGGTTATATGTATAAACAGTGGAAAATCCAATATCTTATGATCTCAGAGCTCATGGTGATGGTCCTCAAATGTGTTGTTTTGTCTGACCAGCAGTGAGAAACTGCTATAAAAAATTATATTCAGCTAAAGGAATACTTCATCCCTTAAATGATCATTTGAATATCAATTACTCACTAACTGTTGCAATGAATTCATGAAAAAAACATTTTTCTCATGTGCCTCCACGGTGAATGAAGAATCCAAAAAATGGGTTCACGTTCAACAACAGCAAAACCATATCAAAACTGCTTATCTCGGATACACCAAAGTTACACAATAACAAAAACAAACTACCAATCGAGGCGGAGGTAGACCAGCAGCTCCCGTGTTCGGCAAGGTAAAATATAATTATGCTGTTGTTAAACTCAGACTCTTACAACTTTAATTCATCAACAATTTTCTCAGTTTTTGGATTTTTCGTTCACCGTGGAGGAATTTGAGAAAAGTGAAGTTTTCTTAACAAATGCAAGATAACACTGGATGAGTAGTTGAAATACAAATGGTCATTTAAGGGGTGAAGTATTCCTTTATCAATGATCTAAAACAGAGAAGGGCAGCAAATTTGAGGAGATAAAATAAGGGAGTGTTTGGCGTTTTACTTGAAAAACAGATTCTTTTATTTTCAGCCGTTTGTCGTAAAATTATTTGACAGCAAGTTGAATTGTTTCAGCTGTAAGTCAGAGTGAGAGTTTCCTTACAATAGATGTAGATATATCCATAAACCTAAAGCCCACTTATCAGCACTATAACATTTAGAGCCTCAGCAGCTCATAGTCACAAAGTCAACAAACATCAGTGAGAACAATGAATCTAATTTTAGCATGAGCAGGTTTAGTTTGTGTGCTATGTAGGTTGGACAAAACAAACACAGAGCAAACAATTGTTTTAACTTTCCGGATATTCTCTTGTTGTTGCTGTTGCGTGACGACCGCAACCTCTGAGAGCCTGCAGGAGCTGTGAGTTCAGCTCTGAACTGTTTATCATGAGTCTGTAGGTAACTGGGTTCATGTTAAAACACCAACAGGCGGTTCACGTGTTGTCGCTGATTCAGCAGTGGCTCTCAGGAGGTAAACACAACAGACAGGTTTCTGTGGAGGGGATACACTCATCATCCTTTGTTTTTGCTTTCTTTTGTTTCTGTTGCTCAATGAGCATTGTCTTTGGTAATTAAGCTGATAATATAACATAAATTTACACAGACTTACTTATGTATTTTTAGGAAAATTCTGCATTGTATATCTTAAACGTTGCATTTAAAAGTATAATCCAACAAGAGCCGTAAGTTTTGAATACACAAAAAAAGGAGTATTTACATGCACTTTATTTAAGTTTATCTTGCAAGTAATTTTCTGTACATGTAACATTTCATTTTTATTTATTTATTTTTTTTCTTAAGATTATTTTTTGGGGCTTTCTGCCTTTAATCGACAGGACAAATTGAAATGGGGTGAGAGAGAGAGAGTGGGGGTTGACATGCAGCAAAGGGTTGCAAGCCAGAGTCGAACCTGCGACCATACGTGGGGCGCCGGCAAGTGATAGGCACTATAAAACATTGTGAAACTGTCTCACTTTGGTTAGGTTTAGGCAACAAACTGCTTGGTTAGGTTAAAATAAAGATTATAGTTTGGGTTAAAATAAGTACATTTATTACATATGTAAGTTCGTAATGTAATGTGGTACCTAACCACCTCACGTACATGATGCAACATCATCATCCTTTTCCACTGCACAAAACACCCACTAACTCCAGCTAACACCTGTCTTTTTAATGTAAGGAAAAGGTTACAATTGGTATTCACACCCAGGTTATATGACTCTGCAGTAGTCAACAGTTTTTATCAGCTCCAGCTCTGATTGGCATTGATGGAAACACCCGGGTGAACATGCTAATGTTAGCCCCTTAATCAGCGAGATGTAATGACATGCCATGAGAGAGAGTGCATAAGTAAGAAATATATAAAAAGAAACCACTGTAACATTCTCACTGGCTTGCATGCTGCTTTCTACTGTTTATTTACCTGGCAACAAAAAGAAAACAAAAAACCCAAACACAGAAAGGTATGCTCATCTGTTGCAGAGCCGTGTACAAAGCTCTGATCTACTGGCAATAGGAAAGGAAAGGAAAGGTTATAAAACCCACATACATACGCTAGTTTTAATGGAAAAGAGGAACTGGTTTCACACAAGACACAAACAGCAGTTTCTTGTGTCAGAGTCCTGTGTTTGTTTGAGTCCCATCCATCCACCCAGACCACCTCCCTATGCAGACTTTGTTGCTCTTTATACTGCCTCACCTGACTTCCTCATTTACTGCTGTCATAATTATTATGGCCACTAGAGGTCGCTTCCTAAGAATAAACTTAAATATGGGTCATATTAAGGTGCTTGCACAGACGACCTCTAAGGCCATTTTTGGGGGAGTAATACAGTAGTATAATATGATAATGTAAAACAAGTAATGCATGACTGAACTCTTTTTTGTAAACATAATAACTGTGCATTGTTTGAGTGATATGTCTTTCTTCTGCAGGCGGTGGACTCCAGAGACTCCATGGCCATGGCACTTTATTCTCAGTGTTTCAACTGGATCATTCGCAAACTCAACAACCGCATCAGGGGCAGAGAAGACTTCAAATCCATCAGCATCCTGGACATCTTTGGGTTTGAGAACTTCGAGGTGTGTTTGAACTGCGTAGAAGAAATTCACAGTAAACACTTTTAACACTTAGTAATGAAACAATTTACCCTACAAACAAAACCAATTAAACCAACAACTCAGGGATCCCAGTATTTTCTTTGTGTGTCTGATATGAACCTTGAATGTTAATATTCTCTCAGGGATAAATAAAGTTTATTAAATTCAACTGAAGTAAATTAAATTTGAAACCCTCACACGAGCACTTTCAATTAAACTCAACAGCATGACCTTTAATTCTCCCTTTCTGGAGTATTTTAATCATATTTTAATTGTTAATCAGGGAAATCAGTAAATACACCTCAGGGTTTTCTTGTTCTTTGCTTCATTAACTCTCTGTCTGTGTTTTCTGTGTCTAATATCTGCCTAATTCTGTTCCCCACAGGTCAACCGCTTTGAGCAGTTCAACATCAACTATGCAAATGAGAAGCTTCAGGAATATTTTAACAAGCACATTTTCTCCCTGGAGCAACTTGAGTACAACAAGTAGGTGGAGGCTGTTTACTCGAGATGAATCGTTCTGTTTTTCACTCCAAAAGTCGGCTGATGTTGCTCTGCGTTTCCAAATGCAGTTCATTACTTTGGCCAAAATGTTGTTTTATAACAAGACTTTAAAGTCTAATTTAACATTTTTATGCTGTTAGCTGTTGGATGACGTTGCCTATAAAGGCAGAGAACATCAGTACGGTTTATTTTAAAAGGGGTTTCAAGTTTTCAGTAAAACTGTGTAACAAATAAGTTGAAATACCTTTGTTTTAATAAGGCAATATAATCCTTTGTTGGCTTATTAGTTCAACATTACCTCAAAAATAGTTGGCCTAACTCATACATAATACCTACAATATATGGACACGGGCTACACTCTGTTGGACAGTTTAAAGGAACCGTGTTAGTTTGAGCTAGTTCACTTACTTCAGGGATAACTCTTCCTTCTATGTGTCGAAATCAATATAATAAATTTTCTGTAACTTGTTAAATTCAAAAATGTGATTTAAAGGGAAAGTTAGGATGTTTTGAAGCAGTTTTGTATGAGGCCATTGAAAAAAACAGTAATTAAACATTGCTGAACACAGGAGCTGCCGGTCTACCACTGCCTCGATCGCTTAGTTTGTTTGTGTTATTGTGTAACTTCAACATTTCAAAGTGTTATTTGGGATTTACCAAAGTCACACAACAAAGCAAACTAACTGATTGAAGCAGCAATAGACCAGCAAATCCCGTGTTCTGCAAAGTAAAGTTACTGTTTTTTTCAATGGAGTTTGGTGGCTTTAAAGAGAGCGGAGACAGGGAAAGGAAGCCATTAACATGCATCAAGATAAAGCCTTAAAATTCTCAATATAGTGTACACTTAAACTGATATTTAGTCAGGACCACTTTTGTCAAACAAAACATTTCCATTGCAGTATTATATTTGGAGATATGGCTTTGTTCTGGGGCCTCTCAGCCTTTCCTTGGGCCTACACATAAAGCCCTTCTGCATGTCTACGCAGAAAGCCTAAGGCGGAGAGAGCAAACCTCTCTGCCCTTCCACATGCAAACAAGGAAAGCCTGAGGCAGAGAGAGCAAACCTCCCTGCCCTTCTGCGTGCCTGCATGGAAAGCCTAAGGCAGGGAGAGTAGCAGTAAAGACCCCCCAGGAACAGAACAGAGCAGCATCAATGACAAACAGAAATGACACTGATAAGTCAGGCACAACATGAAAAGGAGGAGCTGGGGTGGAAGCTATGCTAAATCTGACTTTGTAGGTGGTTAAGATATGTTTTGCTGCTGACTCCATCCACTTGAGCTTAGTTTTTGTGTCAGTACTCCAGCCTGCTTCTCCAAACTGGGGGCTTGCTGACTGAAATCTCCTGTATGTCATACACTGACTATGGATAAGTACCTCATACAACCCTACTGCAAAAGATATAAACTATCCCTTTAAAGTATCTTAACCAAATCATGCTGACTCTAGAGTGCTAATGTTTGAGTTAGAGGCTGAAATGGCAATTAAGCTACTGCCATGCTGCTTTGAGAAAGACTAGTTTAGTGGGTATTACTTGTGCATTGATGAAGGTTGATCAACCTTTAAATGTTTTTAATCCTGAATAAAATCACTCTTTCAAAACTGGAGCATGTTCAGAATGAATACGAGAAAGATGTAAGTAAGTAAGTAAGTAAATTTTATTTATATAGCACTTCTCACAGAGAGGATTCACAAAGTGCTTCACAAGATAAAATACAAAAAATACAATAACAGAAACAATGCAAAATACACAAAAACAAATAAAAAGTAAAGTGCAGCGAAATACAGAGATGATACAATGGACAATTAATGGAACGCAAGCCTAAACAGATGTGTTTTTAACTGCTTTTTAAAAAGCAGCTTTTTAAAGGCTCTATCACCTTTCGTCTTTAATCTTGTGTGAGGGACAGTAAGTAGGTGGCCTTCAGCAGACTGCAGTGACCTGACAGGACAGTGAAAGGACACCAGATCTGTCAAGTATGCAGGTGCTTGACCATGGAGGGCTCTGTAAGTGATGGTTAGAATCTTGTGCTGGATCCTGAAATTAACAGGGAGCCAGTGCAGGGATGCCAGGACTGGAGTGATGTGAGTGAACTTATGAGATCTGGACAGAAGACTGGCGGCAGCGTTCTGGACCAGCTGGAGGCGGTCTAATGAAGTTTTATTGAGACAGGTGAAAAGAGAATTACAGTAATCTAGACGTGAGGAAATAAAAGCATGGATGATCATTTCTAGCTCTGAATAAGTTAACATGGATCTGAGTTTGGAAGTGTTTTTGAGGTGGAAAAAGCAGGAGCGAGTGACAGTTTTGATGTGGTCATTGAAGAGCATGGCCTGATCAAATGTGACCCCAAGGTTTCTCAACTCGGGGCGCACATTTGCACTGAGGGACCCTAAGCAGCTGGCCACTTTAGATGCTGAGGCATCAGGTGCAATAATTAAAATCTCAGTTTTAGCTGCGTTAAACTGAAGGGAGTTAGTAGCCATCCAGTCCTTAATTACATTCATACAATCGTACAGTGAGTCAATTCCATCGGTCCTATCACGGTTAAAAGAAAAATATAACTGGAGGTCATCTGCATACATATGGTATGAGATACCTTCAAAATTGCTGATGACATCTCTGAGAGGGAGCATGTATAGCGTAAAGAGGATAGGCCCAAGCACTGAACCTTGGGGCACCCCACAAGAAAGGGGGGCAAACTCTGATTTATGAGGGCCAACAGCCACAGAAAAGGATCGATCAGACAGATAGGCTTTAAACCAATGAAGGGCGGTCCCTAAGATGCCTACCCTGTCCCTCAGCCTGTCTAAAAGGATGTGGTGATCAACAGTGTCAAAGGCTGCACTGAGATCAAGCAGAACCAAGATAGTGGATTTACCGGCATCGGAGGCCATCATGATGTCATTGGAGACCCTGAGAAGAGCAGTTTCTGTGGAACGTAACTGACGATAACTGGACTGAAATTTATCTAAGATATTGTAACTGTTCAACGCTGTCACTAACTGGTTTGCAACTGCTTTTTCTAGAATCTTAGATACAAAGGGCAACTTGGAAATGGGCCGGTAGTTACTAAGAACAGCGGGGTCCAGATTGGGCTTTTTGAGAAGCGGCTGAACAAGATGTCACAAGGCTGAACAAGATGTCATTGAAGGTCGTTGACCCTTCAGTCTCACTCTTCAACACTGCCTTGCTTTGCCTAAGCTAACATGGAAAATCCGAGCCCTGCACAGTGTAGCCTGCCAAATATTGTGATTTCACATATACACAAAACATCATGTCTCATCCACTCTCACCAAATTGTTACCTGATGTTTCTCAGTATTTAGAAAACACAGCTGATGAGGTCAGCGGCCTGAAGGCAGTCGGTCCGCTGCTCCACCAACATCTCAACAACTTTGTAATTTGCAGAGCTGCAGCCTCTGAAAGTGTTTGGCTGTGTTTGTCTTCTGGGTTGGATGTTTTTGTATTAAACAGAACAAGAATGCTGTTTGCTGCCAACCTGGAAGTCCTGATTGTAGGATGTAGCTACCTGCACACGAACACAGCATCTGTTCACCACAATCGTTTCATTGCTATTTGAAAAATTGCAAAAAGTAGTAGTCAGGGGTGCAAATGTATTGCTGATGGAGGTTAAAAGTCACTGAAAGACTCGAAGAAGGCCTAATAGTGGGTTTACTTTCATGCTGTCCATTTATTCATTTGCTTTTGTAAAATGTCTCTGACACCTGGTGTTTTTGGCTGCTTCCTGTAGGGAAGGCTTGATTTGGGTCGATATCAACTGGATGGACAACGGAGAGTGTCTGGATCTGATTGAGAAGGTATGAGGGGTGTGACAAAAGTCTTGCTTGACTTGGAACTGAAGTTATGCACAGAAGGACACAGGATGATGCTGTTGGTGATAAAGATTGTGTCTATGATACCTGCTCTTTATTATATGATTAAAAAATAACAATAGAAGCGGTGAGGATAAGGACAACCAAGGTGATGATGATATCAATCATAATGATGACGATCTCTCCATGTTTCCATAGAAACTGGGTCTCCTGGCTCTGTTGAACGAGGAGAGTCACTTCCCCAAAGCCACAGATGACACCTTGCTGGAGAAACTCCACAGCCAGCACTCGGTACGTCTCCGTCTGACACATCTCAGTCGACCATTTCACCTTTCAGCATGTTTTTAACTGCGAGATTCTACTTCTTATTCACAACTCAAAAGCATCTCGTCAATGGCTGAAATGTAGTACGACACTTAGTTCTCTAATGGCAGAGTGACAGTGGATACAGACACAAGCCCTTTTTAGACAGGAACTGTGCAAATTTGCAGGAAAGCCCAATCAGTCTTTTTTCAGCATTGGCAGTATAAGCGTGTGACGTAAACAGTGACGTGGGAGGGAAGCCACAGCTGGTCAGTCCTTCGGCGATTCTCTCGTAAGTCAGCCTGTTCTTCACCGTCCCCGTCATCTGACGGTTAATGGCCTCTTCGTTTGCGAGGACAAGGAGGGCGCGCAATTCCTTGTCTCCCCAGTTGCTCATCTTTACAGTGTCTGTCAGGTTTGTGTTTCCCTCTTGCTACTAGCTGCTCGCTAATTCCTGCTATCAGCTGTTTCCTGTTTATCCATCGTCAGTGACTCGCACGTGCGGCGTCATCAACAGCTCCTCCCACAAGTCTTCAACAGCCCCTCCCGTTGCCGAAGGCCGTCTCCATCTGTTTAAACTAAAAAGGTTCCGCCATTATGTCTACCCTACAAGGCAGAAAATTGGGCACCTCAGATCAACTCGCCAATCCGGCTCTGTGTGTCTAAACGCTCGCAGCTTGCCAGCAAAACGGCCCAACGTTCGCCAAAAATCTGGCAGTGTAAAAGGGGCTATAATGTCACTGTTTGAGATAATTCTCTGAGCTGCAGAGACTTCAGACAGAAGTGAGAAAAGCAGTGAAAAAGTTCAGATTTAAGAGAGGAAGGTAGTGGTAGAGGAAGGTAATGCCATGAAGCCTGGACTTCTACCAATTTAAAAAACATGAATCAGTGCATCAAAGATTTCAAGTCATCATCTCAAGTGAGCTGATCTCTCGCAGTGGCATGAAGACTGTAACCACTGCATTCATCTCCTCAAGGCTTGACTATTGCAACTCTACAACTCTGTACCTGAGTGTTGGCCAACCTGCAGCTAACTGCAGCGAGGCTCCTCACTGATGCCAGCAAAAGAGACAGCATTACACCAGTGCTAGCATCCCTGCACTGGCTACCTATCAGATACAGGATTGATTTTAAGGTACATGGGCTCGCACCCCAGTCCATTGCCGAACTTCTCTACCCGTACTCCAACTCTCGACCTTGAACTTAGAACAATGTCTTTTAACTTTTCACCTTCTTGCCTGGTACGGTCACCTAAACTGTAGCTCTATAGTTGGGGTTTGCTATCGTTGGCAAACCCCCAAAACCTAAAACCTTTTTATAGAAAGGACGAGGAGGAAAGCTGTTTGTTTTATTAACTACTTGTCTCTTTGTTTGTTTGTTGAGCCGAGGACAGATTTTTATCTTGGTGGACAATAAAGATATATTCTGTTCTATCAGACTTTATGAGTTCATATTATCCCTAAAAGCTCAGTCAGTCATCACAAATGAGCATTCATTCAGAATTATTTTGACAGACTTCATGAATGAAAAAATATAACATAAAATATCAGATCTAATTTACGTTACTCATGCAGTCAGAGTTTATGTTTAGTTGAGTCACTGCGGTCAGTGAGGTTCAATGCAACCTTAAAGCTATGGCGTCTCCATGGGGGCAGATGTTTGAATATTAAACTGCCGCGTCCACACTTTATCACAGGAAAAAACAGCAGCATGACAAAGGTCACCGCTTTGTTTTGTCTGGAAATAACATGACAAACAATCTGAACCACGGCCTCAGAATTTCATCAGGGGATCATCAAACCATTTACTAATGAAATCAGGAACCTGACAGTTTATATTTCAGCGTTCTGTGGTAAAAGTCACAGCTGCAGGTACATCTTTAATGTTGTTTGCATCTGTCACAAACAGGATGCTGATCCCAGTCAAGCTCTTGGCTTTTGAATGTGGGCCAAACAGCTTGACTTGATTGAAACACTGATGTGACTGCAAGTAGTAAAGATGTAGAAGTCTTTAATTTGAATAAATTTGAGCGCTCGTAAATATTTGAGTGAATATTTTCTTGGCTGCGATCCGAGCGGAGCTTTACAGCCTCGTTAAACTGGATCACGATCGAATAAAGGACTATTTGTTATTTCCAGAGACATGAAGATTGTTAAAAGGGGCTTTAAAGGGCAATCACAGTGGGCGTCAATCACAGAATAACTTGACAGTTTTTGTCTCGGAGCGACTGATTTTCTTATTTTACAACAGTGGTAAGAACAAAGTTTCGTGCAGGTATGATTTGAATGGACAGTTGATCAGCTCAGCTGTCAGGAACCAGCTGTTGAAAAGTTTACAGATGTGATTTTAAGGACTGTTTGTCAAAAGTAATTAATGTTTCCTTTCTATTGCTGCAGAAAAACTCTTTCTATGTGAAACCACGTGTTGCTGTGCACTACTTCGGAGTCAAGCACTATGCAGGAGAGGTAAGATACTCTCGGTACTTTTTTTTATTTTAGTATAGCTGTGTAAAGAACATAGTTTTCATATTAAAGAAGAACTTAAAGCTGATGACTTTAAACTGAATATCTGTAGGAAAACACACGTCCATGGGCTGCTCCTCTTTTCTTTGTTCCTGTGAAACTCTCTGACGCCCCCTTGTGGTCTTTTGCAGGTGGTGTACGATGTGAGGGGGATGTTGGAGAAGAACAGAGACACTTTCAGAGATGACATCCTCAACCTGCTGAGGGAGAGCAGGTAGATTTTTGTATTTCTTACATTTCTTTATCAAGGTAGAAGCTTGTGGAGGCTTCATCCTACCGACTGTTATAATTTACATTAAAATTATCCTGCTCTTCTGTGCACGACTCTGCAGCTTGACCTGGTAGAATCTGTTGAAACTTTGCAGACTGCACCTTTTTTTTTTTAGCTGCGACCAGCTGCTCTGTAGCTCGTCCTGTCAGTCAGCTGAGAAAAGTCTCCCCACCCTTTGACAGCCACAGTTTTTGCTAAAGCAACAACCAGACAGGACATCTGCACACTGTATTAAAAGCTCCCAGTAGTTTAGTGGTAGTTTAGTTCCCCCAGTAATAATGCCTGATGAAGATCTGTGATAGACTGAAGCGTTGCACAATTAAAACAACTGGGAGCTTTTGATACAGTGTGCCGATCTCCAGCCTGGTTCCTGCTTTTGTTTGATTTTTTTGATCCAGCACCTGTAGGAGTTTTCTGCATGTGCGTGCCCTCCACCCAGCTTGTTCATGGTGCCCACACTCCCAGTGGGTGGCAGCTTCCTAATGGGTTCACAGACTCACCAAAGATTTTGATTTTACGCAAAGATGATCATGAGCCAAAGGAAAACTCATTAGCTGTTCATGTCAGTTGGCAAAAAGGGGCAACGCATGGATGAATGCATGCATATGTGGTCCCAACTATGAGCTTGTTTTACAGCTATTGTTGTCAAGTAATAATCAAAACTGAAAAATTAGAAGTTTTTATTCCTTTGTGGGATTTAAATATCATAATTGAATTGTTTTTTGACTTTATTTTGTGTTGACTAGTATTAGACTAGACTTCTTCAAGAAGGAATGATGACATTAACTTTGAATAATATTAAATTAACAATTCTGTAAATGGACTTCATCATTGGTACATCATCAGTCACATTTGGGTAAAACCATTTTAACTGCAGTTACTGTGAGTATGCAGCTCTTGTCCTGTCCTGTCCACATATGTGTTTGTTAATGTTTATACATATCCCACAGCATGTGTATGTAGTCTGAGTATTTCCTTTTGTCGTGTCAGGTTGGATTTTGTCTACGACCTGTTTGAACACGTATTGAGCCGAAACAAACAGGACACTCTGAAGAGCACCTCCAAACACCGACGGCCCACCGTCAGCTCCCAGTTTAAGGTGAGTCACACGTTAACAACATGTTTACTGCTGAGTCTTCATCAAGAACTTTCAGCGCTAAATAACATGACTGAGTACTGAAACACAGCACAGCTCTCTGATCGTGCATCTTATTTTTAGTCAGTCAGTTCTGATGCTGGTAGTAGTCCAAATCATATTAGTGTTAGCAGCAGTGGTACTATAGTAGTGGAGGTAACAGTGGCAGTGGCAGAGGCAATAAAACCAGTGGTAGTAGTACTTACTTTTGTGTTGTTAGTGGTAATAGCAGTAATATTTGCAAAAGCAGAAGTAGCAGTCTTAATATTGTTACTTATTAAATTGCTGTTCTGCAGTAATAAGCAATAACTGGTAGTTATGGTGGAAGTAAGAGTTGTTGCAATGGTAGTTGTAGTAGTAATAGGAGCCATTTGTTATAGTAGAAGTAGAAGTGGTAATTACTAATCAACCATTGCCTCTCTAATGTAATTGAACCCCCTTTTACCAGCCCCGCCCCCTTTTTCTTTCATCCTGACCACTGTAAAGACTTGTAGGCAATGTGTTCATCAGGCAGAAGTATTTAAAATGTAATTTATTATTATTCATTAATATGCTTGGACGTTACCTGGCTAACTGAGTAATCCTGCTTGGTGCAATATCCCCACCTGGAGTTTCTGAAGGCAGCTGTCTGACTGGTGGACAATGAATACAACACCAAATCTGACATACCTGCATTTTCCCATAAATTGTTGGCAGAGATGGGCAAAAATACATCAAAATGTATTTTGATACAAAATACAAAATACCCCTCAAATAAATGTATCAAAATAAAATACAAAATACTGGTGCCAGAAAATGTGTCAAAATAAAATACATGTATTTTGTATTTTCAAATACAGAAAATACTTTTTTCTTTTTCTTTTTAGCAGCGACCCACAGCTCTATAAGTCACTCTGTTGGTCGGTTGGTCGTTCCACAAAGCTTTTCGTGAATAACTCAAAAAGTCCTTGACCAAAAATGCTCAAAATTTACATACGGCAACTGGAGACCATAACTATACCAGAAAGAATGCCCACGATTCGTCCATAGGTGGCGCCATACTAACCGATTCAAATCTTTTTGTGAGTAACTCAAAAAGTCCTTGACCAAAAATGCTCAAAAGGTACATGCTGCAATTCAAGACCACAAGTAACTATGCCAGAAAGAACAACCATGATTCAGCCATTAATGGCGTGATAGTAGCAAATTTGGTCGCAGCTATTGCAAATTTGCGCTTGTTTTTTCACAATTTGGTGTAGCAGAGTATTCAGATATACAAAAAGCTCTGGTGAACCCCACAAAAAGGCAGAACAGTCACAGAACTAACTAAGTGTAACTAAGCAAAGCCATTAAAAGACAACAACTTGATTATGTATATATATATTTATTAACCAGACTTAACAGCCCATAAAAATGTGAAGCCTATTATTTTTGTTTTTTGATTCGTGGAGAAAGTATTTTGAGTATTTTAAATACAAAATTACTCCACTCAAAATATTTTGTTACAAATTACATTTGCTTTTTATCGGCCTTATCAAATACAAATTACAAAATACTCAAATGTAATTGAAATACATACAGTACAGGCCAAAAGTTTGGACACACCTTCTCATTCAATGCGTTTTCTTTATTTTCATGACTATTTACATTGTAGATTCTCACTGAAGGCATCAAAACTATGAATGAACACATGTGGAGTTATGTACTTAACAAAAAAAGGTGAAATAACTGAAAACATGTTTTATATTCTAGTTTCTTCAAAATAGCCACCCTTCGCTCAGATTACTGCTTTGCACACTCTTGGCATTCTCTCCATGAGCTTCAACAGGTAGTCACCTGAAATGGTTTCCACTTCACAGGTGTGCCTTATCAGGGTTAATTAGTGGAATTTCTTGCTTTATCAATGGGGTTGGGACCATCAGTTGTGTTGTGCAGAAGTCAGGTTAATACACAGCCGACAGCCCTATTGGACAACTGTTAAAATTCATATTATGGCAAGAACCAATCAGCTAACTAAAGAAAAACGAGTGGCCATCATTACTTTAAGAAATGAAGGTCAGTCAGTCCGGAAAATTGCAAAAACTTTAAATGTGTCCCCAAGTGGAGTCGCAAAAACCATCAAGCGCTACAACGAAACTGGCACACATGAGGACCGACCCAGGAAAGGAAGACCAAGAGTCACCTCTGCTTCTGAGGATAAGTTCATCCGAGTCACCAGCCTCAGAAATGGCAAGTTAACAGCAGCTCAGATCAGAGACCAGATGAATGCCACACAGAGTTCTAGCAGCAGACCCATCTCTAGAACAACTGTTAAGAGGAGACTGCGCGAATCAGGCCTTCATGGTCAAATAGCTGCTAGGAAACCACTGCTAAGGAGAGGCAACAAGCAGAAGAGATTTGTTTGGGCCAAGAAACACAAGGAATGGACATTAGACCAGTGGAAATCTGTGCTTTGGTCTGATGAGTCCAAATTTGAGATCTTTGGTTCCAACCGCCGTGTCTTTGTGAGACGCAGAAAAGGTGAACGGATGGATTCCACATGCCTGGTTCCCACTGTGAAGCATGGAGGAGGAGGTGTGATGGTGTGGGGGTGTTTTGCTGGTGACACTGTTGGGGATTTATTCAAAATTGAAGGCACACTGAACCAGCATGGCTACCACAGCATCCTGCAGCGACATGCCATCCCATCCGGTTTGCGTTTAGTTGGACGATCATTTATTTTTCAACAGGACAATGACCCCAAACACACCTCCAGGCTGTGTAAGGGCTATTTGACCAAGAAGGAGAGTGATGGAGTGCTGCGGCAGATGACCTGGCCTCCACAGTCACCGGACCTGAACCCAATCGAGATGGTTTGGGGTGAGCTGGACCGCAGAGTGAAGGCAAAGGGGCCAACAAGTGCTAAACACCTCTGGGAACTCCTTCAAGACTGTTGGAAAACCATTTCAGGTGACTACCTGTTGAAGCTCATGGAGAGAATGCCAAGAGTGTGCAAAGCAGTAATCAGAGCAAAGGGTGGCTATTTTGAAGAAACTAGAATATAAAACATGTTTTCAGTTATTTCACCTTTTTTTGTTAAGTACATAACTCCACATGTGTTCATTCATAGTTTTGATGCCTTCAGTGAGAATCTACAATGTAAATAGTCATGAAAATAAAGAAAACGCATTGAATGAGAAGGTGTGTCCAAACTTTTGGCCTGTACTGTATTTTAAATACAAGTGATAGAAATACTGCCCATCCCTGATTGTTGGGAAATTTCTTTTTTGGTTTATGACCAGTGAACACTGAGGTAGAAACACTGGTAGTATCAGTTGTACCATTGTATCAGTGGTAGTATAATTATTAGAGTAGAAGTATTGGTGATGGTAATGCTCGTGGAGTATTTAAGATCAAGTTATTACAGTTTCAGTAATAGTTATCTTATTCCAAAGCAATAAGTAGTAGTAGAAAACAGTTATGATGGTAATACAACCTCTGCTATGAACAGACAGTAGCAATAATAGCAGCACCAGTAGTAACACAAGTGTGTGTTTTGTTGCAGGATTCTTTGCACTCCTTGATGGCCACACTCAGCACTTCTAACCCGTACTTCATCCGATGCATCAAACCAAATAGAAACAAGGTGAGCGCTGATATTCACACACACACACACACACACACACACACACACCATTTTGCACACCAGTACCACAATGTGTGTGTGTGTGTGTGTGTGTGTGTGTGTGTGTGTGTGTGGATAGTTTGTCATTTTAATAATCAAGCAGTCCTCCCCCACCAACCAGCCGCAGACAGGAATGAGAAGCGTCTGGCCCCTTTGGCGCCCTTTGACCCCGCGTTGCTTAGCAACAGGCTGGAGTAGCGGAGAATGCGGGGATAATGTACACAAATGATATACAGGCAGGAGTGATGGGATTCACCGTGCGCACTGTGACTCCATACTCACAGAATATTGCATTTTATTTATGTTCACCGAGTGATGTGGAGTTTAACCATCTGATAGATACGTGTTTAGTCCAGAATATGAACAGAGGATCCAGGTGGTGTGAAACAGAAATGAGTAGAAACCCTCTGTGAATTGAAACTGAGGCAAGTAGAGCATGACATTAGATTGTGTGTTTGCTTGATTGACAGCTGTCTCTGCTTATCACACTCAGTCGTGGTTGTTTCTGCTTCCTCGCCCCACCGCAGCACCAACCAGGCTCCACTATCTTTGTTCTACATATTATTTCTGGCTTGTAATTGGAGAGATGACGTGAAAGCATCCCCTCAGGGTGACGTCACATGTCTGCGGTTTGAAATCCTCCAGGCTGCCAGAGGACTGACTGACTCATTGGCAGGACTATACTTAGATCTTATCGATATCTGTCTGGGTGCCTCGTTGGCTCATTAGCAACATCACTGCAAACGTCAGATGTGTCAAGTTTAATCCGGTTGACATGGAAACACTCGTATTGATTGCTGATGTCAGTTAATATTGATAGTTCCCATGTCTGGTCGTCAGTGAGGGTCTGCTTCCAGAGAAGTGCTACCTGCTAATCAGCTATCTGTGAGAAAAGAGATATGTTCAGCAGCTGATTGTAAATGTTTTTGCAGATATTTCTATAACCATGTGGTTTCTGGCGTAATTCAAAGGAGGGCCATCACTGTGAAGGCACTCGCTGATATATTTTACGTTTTTTTTTAAATGAAATTAAGATGTTTAAAATCATTTTTAGCAGATTTACACTTCTAGTAAAGTCATTTTTCTGCAGAATTTTCTCATCTTATTTTTATAATTTATGAAAGACTGTCAAACCAAGGAGCTCAAACTAGAAGAAGTTTGTAAAAAAACAACAACACCAACAGTACAGTTGGAAATACATGGAAAGTTTTCAGGTGGTGTCAGTCACTCAGGCATGCATATTGGAATTCCTGAGTTCTTGGACAACAGTGGGTATTAACAACCTGTCCATATCAATAGAAATTAATAGAATCCATTCTTTTCCATGTGTTTTGGACGGAGACTTTCAGTGGCAAATCTGAGCTATATCGATTCAGAGAATTAAGGCAGGGTTGTGGTATTGGATTGCATCATATTTTCAGGTGTTCTTGTTATTTTGTCCACCTCCTGTGTGTTCACACCGCTCTGATGTGGACACTTGGAAGTTTGTGACGCAGATGTAGCGCATCTGTAGCGTCACTGTGAGGAGTTTTTGTGATTGGGGCCGTCATCTGTGGAGAGCTTTGATTCACATGGATACAGAGGCTCCCTCTGTCCGTCACTCTGTGTGTGTGTGTGTGTGTGTGTGTGTGTGTGTGTGTGTGTGTGTGTGTGTAGGGGGTGTGGTTTCTGATCTTTGTGCATCAGCAGTGTGTGTGAGATGATGTGAGCACAACCTCTTTACTTTTTGAGAACCGACTAAGTTGTGTCCAAACTGTCAAAAACCAAAAGATATACAAAACACATGTTCACCACTTCCTCCTTTTTCCCATTTTACCACCCATTAACATTTCAGACATTTTCCTTTCTTTATAAATGTAAAAGGGGTTTCAGTTGAAGAAGGATTTAGTTTCTATTTAATCTGTATTTAACCATTATCTCCGGCCAAAATGACAGCGTGGAGTCCTCAGCAAAGACATATTAGAAAGACGAAATACTTTATCAATCCCCGAGTGGGAAATTTTATTTTTTTCTCTCTGTTGTCATATACACACACATGCACAAACAGGATCTATACATGCATTAAATGAAGAGACATGCTCAAGTGCACTCTTGATGCTGTTAAGGTGCCAGTTCACCACACTCCATATTTGGTTCATACGGGGACTTGAGCTGGCAAACCTCCAGTTCCCAACCCAAGTCCCTATGGACTGAGCTACTGCCGCCAAATTACATTGCATACTGCACTGTGTTTGTCATTACTTCTCAAAATATCTTTTGATTTGTTTGTAAAAGTCCTGAGTAAAAGCTGAAAATCTTTTACATAATATTTTAATATGATACATTGCCTCGCAATTAGCCATACTCGTTGTAAATAGGGGGCGTGGCTCTACTACAGTCCACTTTAGATGATGTGGAACACTGTGATTGGCTTATAGACATCCCATCATATACGTCTGTGCATTTGGGTGGAGTCAGATGACAGTTATCATAGATCTTGACATTCTAGAAAAGTTATGTCCATTGCACTGGGCGAGGGATCTTAGCAGCTTAAAGAGGAAGATGGAAGATTGAATCATTTTTATACAAATTCACAGGATTTATAGACTTCTATGAAATGAAGGACACCCCTACAACATTCTCGGAACCCATCGGCCTTATTCAGCGTCTGACTTCCAGCAGACGGCGATAAAGCCTCTGGGGGCAGACCCCCGATTTTCTGGCATTCCGGTTTGATTTGGGCAGAGGAGGCGAATTTCCGTTTCCGACTTTCGTTTACATATATGTAAATATGCTGAACCATTGCGATGGATTAAGAGTTTGCAGTGACACCAATTGACCCTTCGCTAAGCCTCTCCCTTAATCAGTTACTGTCCAATCCTACGTTACCAACCGTGTGTAGCAACCGAGAGGTCCGTCAAGCTTTCAGCAGAAGCTAATATGCCGAAGCGGCGTGCATACAGTAACGTTAACTTCAAGTCCGACGCCTGATACCCAAAAAGTGTCGAAGGCGGTGTTGAATTTTTCCCCTTCCCCAAGCCCAAGACCCAAGGAACATATGGCTAAAACAGTGTGGAAGACCACACGAACAGCTGAATCCAGCAAAGATCAATAAAAACACCTATGTCTGTTCCAAGTTAAGATGCTAACTAACATTAGCTAACGCTAGCTTTGTGTGCTAGCTGCTCTCCCTTTGTCTGCCCCAAGGAGGGAACACAACTCAACATTAACTTAAATTTAAACCATATATTGACTTACCCTGCTGTACAAGAACATTCTTTGTCCTTCACGTGACGTGTCAAGACGTGGGGTGCCTGACGCTTGCATTGCAACTGGTGAGCTTTTCCCTCTATTTTAATGTTCTCATGATTTATACTCCGCCAGCAGATGATATTGTGAATGCAGCTCTCACATGCATATTGAAGACCTTTCTGTCAGCTTCTTTCTGATACCTCCGAACAGTTTTTCCATAAATTTGATGTTATTTCCTTTGGGATACCTCTCACTGATATCGCTGAAAACTCCATATTTCTTATGCTAGGAGCGAAAGCTTGACGGACGTGGCAACAGTAACTAAGGGGGGCGGGGCTTAGCGAAGGGTCAATTATGTTCCGCCTCGTTAGTTCACCGCACGGACCGTTTAACCTGGCAACAACTGCAACCGACTCAAACGTGACTGGTCAGTATCATGCGGACTACAAACAGCCTACAACCGAAAACCAGGGTTCTTCCGCTCTTCTTCCGGAGGCAAGATCTCCGGGGTTTGCCTACAGACTCACTGAATGTAGAGTCTGTAGACTACCCCTACAAACACACACACAAAATACTGTATATGGAGTGAACACTGTAATTGCTGGTTGGTTAGTTTTGAGTCTGTGTGATTCAGGTTGTTATTTTTGTGTCTTAAGACAAGTTGCTTTGCTTAATTTCTTATGAATAGATAGATGAACAGATAGACAGATACACAGATGCACAGATAAGACACACACTCTTGGGTATCTGTCGTGTCCTCTGGGAGACCAGCTGGACAGCCGGCATGTTTTTACGAGGCGAAACCCGACCGTCTGGACTCCTCTTCTGATCGAATGTTAAACAAGGCCTGATGATGACTTTTCAATGGGGCTTAATGTAGTGAGAGAAGGAGGTGTGGGGGGGTGTTTGGGCTTCCCCAGGGGAAACAAGGGTCAGGGCGACACGGCACGTGGCCCCTAAAAGCCCCCGAGAGGCGTCCCTGTCATCTGCCTGTTTGACTGAGCAGGTGTCAGAGGGGAGGAGGGCACGGAGATGGAGGGAGAGAAAAGGATGAGGATGTGGAGGCAAAGTCAAAAACGTGCATCAGACACCTTCAGTTTTAACTTCCAGCTCTTCTTTCTTTCAACATATTTGGAAAGTAAAGACATTTTGGGAAGTGAGGAGAGGTTCATTTACTGAGTAACAGACCAACAGCTATTTTGGGTGCAGCGATGTTGAAAAAGCTGCAGGGTCATGGGACTCCTGCAGATGGTCAGTGGAGTCTCTGGAAATATCAATATATTGATCGAATGTGTAATAGTGCTGACAAACTGTTGGCTCTAAATACAACCAGAACACACAGACAAGCAGGTTTGTGCATTTACTGTACACTCAAATAGTCACACACCAAAGACACAGGAGTCTTAACAGGAAGTTACTTCACCTGTCAGTGGTTTGAATGTTTTGGCTGATCGGTGTGTATGATAAATAAAATGTAAGAATAATGAAATAATAAGAAATAAAACAAAAGCACAAAAATTCTTATTTTGACAAACAAACAAAGACATTACAGTATCACATCTCTGCATGTTAAAATAATACTCCAAATACCTCAAATCAACCTTGTTTTTTTCTGTATTTGTTTACCTTTTAACTTTGTATTCATGTATTTGAATACTTTGTGTGTGTCTGCTCATAAGCCGACAGTCACAAGTAGAAATCGGTTTGGATAAAGGATGCTCAGCAGGCAGATGTCGGCATTTACAGACATTTTCCTTTGTGTCTGTGTCACCACAACAACTCCAGCACACACACACATACACACACACACATAAAAAGCTGTCATCCTCAACATCTACGCTCATCAAATGCAGTCGCCTGTCACCACAGAAATTCCATCCTTTCTGCAGGCATTACATTGTTTGTGTGTGTGTGTGTGTGTGTGTGTGTGTGAGAGAGAGTGTGTTTTGACAGTAATTACAACCGATGATGGAGACTGATCAGAGTCTATTGATTTTGACTGAACCTGTGTTGACAGCATTATGGGTTTTTGTGTCCGTAGAACAAACTGCATACCATACAGACACACACACGTCACGTAATCAGTCCACATCTCAGCAATAATTCAACCTTCATCCAGTTTTTGAAACTCACACTGAAGATGAAATCAGCCTGCTGTGTTCCTTCCTGCCACACAGGAAGTGATGCATTTGTGTTTGTGCTTTCTTTGAGATAAATCGAGCTCAGGAACTGCGCCCCACTTTGACGTCACTTTGACATAGTGACAAAAGCGTGGACTTCCAGATCCATCAGGTGATGCCACTGAGCCCAATAAAACTTGTTCCCATAGACTTACATTGTGAAAGAGTCGCTGTAAATCAGTGGGAAAAAGTGTGTCAACCCCTCAAAATGACTCATTTCACTATCAGGACTTGAGCCATCTGGTCTGATTACATTTCGAAAGTCTACAAGAGATGGAAGATTGAATAATGGTATCCCCAACAAAGTTAGCAGAGGCCTGAACCAGAAGTTACCCACTCAGCTAGCGAAAGTCTGTAGTGCACCTGCACTTTGGACCCTTACTGTGCAGAAGTAGTGCCAATCATCCAGGTAATCTTATAAGCGGCAACTGAACCATTTTTGGCCTCATGCACCACTGAGGCTCTTTCATGGGAATGAATGGGGCTCTGCCTCAGACGCTTTATCCAGCTCTCTTCATACATCCATGGGATAAACACAAGAAAAAGAACTGAGATCAAGGACTTTGAGGTCAACAGTCTCCCTTTAGGGCCATGGTGAAAATCACCACAATCGCATGGATGTATGAGGAGACCTGGACACAGTGTTGAAGGCAAGGCTCCGTCTATTACTATGCTATTACTTGCTCAGTGGCGCATAACGGCAAAATGGTGCCACGGCCAGGGGCGTCGTTTCAGCAAAAGCTAAGGTATGGCAATATGACATGACGTCACAGAGCTACTGATGATGGAGTTTCAAAAATATGAACTTATATAAAACTTCACTTTGGTCTTTGACCTGTCAGAAGTACATACTATGCTATTGAAAACTGTTTCAAAGGACATGAAGCTGTTTCTCACATTCATAATACCTCATGTCTGCATGTAATGCACGACTTGGTGAGAGCAGTGAAAACATCGGACCTATTTCAGCGCATATTTCAGCACCACGGACAGCGAGCAGACGTTTAATTATCATCAGTCATGTGTTTAACTTCACAGAAAATAAAGAAAATAAATTAATTACAAGCTCATTTCTAGACGATAACCAAGGGGTCCGGTGTATGAAACACAGTAAAACAAAGGCCAATTTGGAACAATACTGTATAGGCGAATTTATTGGAGTGTCTCCAGAGACCGAAAATACAAGCTTAACATGCCGACATGAAGAAAAAAACCCCACATACAATCAGACAGGCTTCAAGACATCATTTAGACAGGCTGTCTACAGCAGCAGAGCAAAATGCTTTTACAACACATGGCAGCTTATGGCAGCTGCCATGCCTCGCCATACCTAAACGATGCCTATGGCCTTGGCTGCCTATAAGATTACCTGGATGATCGGCACTACTTCCGCATCTTGAGGACCATAGAGCAGGTGTACTAGAGGCTTACAGCAGCCAAGCACGACCGAGTGCAGCTGAGCGGCTACCTTCCAGTTTAGTGCTCTGCTTACTTGAATGGGGATAAAATGATTTAATCACGCGGTCCTTCTAGACTTTCTGACCAAATGGATCAAGTCATGATAGTGAAATGAGTCTTTTCAGGGGGGTTGTGACGCTCAAAAAGATATCATCCACTGATTTACAGACATCTCTTTCGCCATGTAAGTCAATGGGAAAAAGTCTTTTTGGGCCCAGTGGCATCATGTGACAGACCCTGGAAATTGCAGTACTACTGTTTGGCCACTACTAAAATTAGCCGGCACACTTCCTGACGGCCTGCACGGTATTAATGAGAATACTTTTCAAATCTTGATACTTCAAGCAAATGTGTGTAAACTCATACTTTGTCAGTTTTAATGCATTTTGCTTGAAACCACTCACCTGGTAAACACAGTTATATAAATAAGATGAGATAATTTAACTTCCTTCATCCAACTTGACTCATTTCCAATTTAGAAGATGCTCATAAAATTAAACATTGTGTAAAAATATGATATATATCTATACAGTTAAGTTAAAATGGGAAAGTGGAGAAATTTTTAAATAAATGGAGGTGCAATAGGTGTGAAGCATCTCATTATAAGATTAGAAGAATGATAAGATCACACATGATGTGGTTTGACAGGAAGCTGACTGATGATAGGCTCACGTTCAGCCCAGCTCAGCCAGTCTGAGGCAGCGTCACACCAGTTCATGAGACCAGTTAGCTTCAGTGAGTGGACACAAAAATCACCACACCACGTTTGAATGTAAACAGCTTGCTCTCTCCTTCACAGACACACACACACACACACACACACACTGGCCCTACAAGTGGCCCGCACAAATTAGCCTCAGCAGGAGACGCATTGCCATGGCAACCACGGCCCTCCCTCTCCACACAAAAAGGGGAGTGGAGTTCTGGGTTTGAAAGCCTTTGTTTGACTCAGTGGTGGCAGAGTGTGTGTCTGTATGTGTGTGTCTGAGCCGGTCAGTGTGTCGCGGAGAGAGACACGCAGACAGACAGACAGACAGCAGCTTTGGGAAGTTTTCTGTCATTTTCCTGTTTGTCTCTGATCTGGCAAAACCTGAGGGAAGCGAAGTTCAGAGGGACGATGCACGGTGAGACCTGATGCATGCTTTTAAATGGGAAGCGGTGCGTTCAAGTGCGTGCTTGTTGTATGAGGTTTAAAGCGTCCAGAGGAGGGTTTTGGTGCTGTGGAATGAGGTGAGATGCAGCCGGTTGTGTTCAGCTACATGACAGATGCATAAAGCGAGTTTTGCATCTTTCCAGGCTTTTCAGACAGTTTGATTTTCTGTCTTCTGCACGCAAAACTCCAGTTTCTTTTAACTGAAGGAGGTGACATCTCAAAGATGGGAAAGCTGGGGTTTTTTTGCATTTTTTTACATCAGGTCGCACATTAGAAGAAAACCCAGCTCTGACCATAACATGTCATCTTTCTACTGAGCCAAAGAACCAGGAGAAGATGCAACATCTCGTCCCTTTATTACTTTAACTGCAAGAAAATCCCATCAGTGTCATCTCTGCTGTGTAGTTTTATAATGTCATGTCCTGAACGAACAGACAGTCCCTCTGTTTCCTGTTTGTTGTCTCGTTAATTGGACCCGAAGGCTTTCAGAACCAAAATGATCCACATCGAATTTCAAGAAGGAAAAACAAGACATCTGACTTGCGATGGAGCCTGCAGGTCCTTAAGCTTTGTAAGTGCATGATTGTTATTATAATTGAGCTTGGAAGGCAAAACGTGATTGAGTTTGGATACATAATGAGGAAGTTAATGACATGATAATGAGGAGAAAGTCGTTTCTCTGATCATTGCTTTTTAAGGAAAGCTCAGTTGTCTTGAGAATGGGATTTCGTTTTGAGTCAAAGATTACAAGATGTCACTGCTGTGGATCCTTCAGTATGTCTGAAATTAATCTTTTGTGATGCTAAGATGAGACAAAACGTCAGTTATTTTCCTCACTGAAGTACTCTTCAGTGTCAGATGTATCTTAATGTATCTTTTCTTTTGTGTTTAAGTCCGTTTTTGTGCATAAATGCCAAATATTTGTTTGGGTCCAGCATTTCAAATATGAGACTTTACAGCTTTTCTTTGACTTATAGCTTTGTGAACATGGAAAAACGTTTGGGTTTGGGACTGCTGGTCAGTGAAAACAAGCAGTCTGAAGATGTCACCTTGGGCTGTGGGAAATTGTGATGGCCATTTTTCACTACTTTTGGACATTTTATAGACTGAAACACGAGTCGAGTCACTGAAGGAATAATTGACAGATCAGTCAATAATGGAAAAAAACAATAGTTGTATCTCCAAGCCAAAGCTGCTCTTCGTGAAGCCTGTTGATAGTGGTGAACGACCTGCACAAAAATCCTGTTCTTTTTTATTACAACTTGCACAAAGAAAGGAGGTCATTTTCTACGCAACTAATGTTCGGCTTCATTGTTTTACGATATCTCTGTCTGTCTTAGTATTTATTGGTTTCACCACAGCATCACTACCCTTGCAGGTTGCCTTTGTGTCAATGATGTTTTTGAGAAATTCAAACCCATAGAATCCTCCACCAAACTGGGTCAGTCTTAAATCCAGCAGGGTCAGGGATTAAGGTTGGATTTATGTCCCTCTATGAACGGAAAACATTGTTCCAGGGATTCCCCAAAACGCAGTGAAGGAGCGCCTACAGAGCAGTGAGAGATAATCCCTGCTGGCTCCCACATTCAGACCTGGACGCCAAGAAGCAAACAAGACTTCTGACAAAGAAACTCAGAGGTCTTTGAGATGTGAATGCTCTGTTAGATGTTCTTAGTCCTGTTTAGAGCAAGAATGTTGATCCTTTCAGAGAGCAAAGGTCTTCCAACGCTTCCAAATTTGAAGGTAGAAAAATGCATTTTATGTAAAATGGTTATCAGGCAAAAATGCCAAATATTCTCTGTTCCAGCGTCTCAAATGTTGGATCTGTTTTGGACAACTGGTTAGACAAATCAAGCAGTTAGAAAGTGTCACCTTGGATTTTTATGACATTGTGATCGGACGACTGACTCAGATTAATCTGAAAAAAAAAGATAAATTCATCCACATTCAACTCCTCAAATTTGACATTTTCAGTACAGGTAGTGGCAGAAAATCATTTTGGTGCAAAAGAACGTATAAACTCTGAAGGGAAATTTGATATTTTACCAATTCTTTCCTGAAGAGAATCAAAGGTCGCCTGCGGAAATGAGAAAATCTTATTCAGTATTTTCTGGGTAATGACATCCATTTGAAATTGGATTGATTGATGTAAACTACATGTCATATTGTTTTATAAAGTCAAGAAAGAAAATGTTCCTCTTCTCCACAAGCTTGAAAGCAACTCAATTGATGAGCTTCACAGGGCAAACCCGCACACCAAGACTTGTTTAAGAATTTCAAATGGGAGTCAGTGACTCAGCTGACATTCTGATCAGCCTGTAAGATAAATCTTTCATGCTGGAGCATATCTCATCCTCATTTTCCTTACGTCCTCAGTTGCACAGACCTACAGAATTGGATGAATTCATGCAAAGTCTTCAGAATGTGGGAATATTTACTGAAAATGACACAGAATTTAAAAAAAACAAATAAATGCGGAAGATTCAGGATCATGAAGCATTCAGGCTTTGGGTACCTTCGTACTGGTGGTGAATGATGGACGGCTCATCCTGAGTTCACTTGTCTTCCGTGTCTTCCCCTGTTGGTTCCCAACCCCCTCGGGAGCGAACTACCACGCCCCCTTTTGTCCTGTTGAATGCGCGAGCTCTGAGTCTTTTAGCAGGGAAGTTGGGCTGAGAAAGACACTGGGTTTACCCCTCAGGCTATTGTTGTAACGCCCCCGTAGAGGCCTGAGATGGTCTGGATGCTGATTTACATCAGCGCTGTTGTTCTGAGCTGATGGATTGTCAGAGCGTAGCTTACTTAGTCCACAACAGTTATACTCAGCATTTTACCCAAATGTACAAATTTATAATGAATACAATTCTGAAACTGAGTGAGAGCTTCCATTTCTTACTGGATCAAAGGACATGGCTTGAGGAGCTTAGCTTCCAAACAATCCTAACAGTTTGTAAAAACCTTGAATTCTACACTACATGATTAGGAATAGCGGCACAACTGAACATTTCTGTCACGTGTGACAATTAAACAGGTACATTAATCTGCTGCTCCAACACCTTCCACTTGTCTGGTTTCAGTATTTTCTCCAGATGTTGAACCTGCTGCAGGGATTTGTTCCCATTTAAGCATTTGGGGTGATCAGGTCTGGCTCACAGTTGGTGGCCCAGTTCATCCAGAGGTGTTGGATGGGGTTGAAGTCAGGGCTGTGTGTAGGCCAGTCAAGAGCCTGGTTTGTGCACTGAGGCGTTGTCATGTTGAAATAGAGTTGGAAGATCACTGTCGTCTAAAATCCCATTGTATGTCATAGGAATAATATTTCTCTTCACTGGAACTAAGAGGCCTAAACCATGAAAAACACATATTCCTATGGTCTTAGACAGTCCAGATTTATTAGTAAACATGAACAACTCTCTCCCAAATCCAAAACGTAGAGTCCTAAAACTGAAATTAGTGATGTCATCAAGTATAAAGTCTGAAGCTAATACCCCTTTTCCACCAACATGGAGCTAGTTCCATTCCAGTTCCCACACCTAATGCTGAACTTTTCAGAGCATCTTGACCAAAAATAAATTGGTTCAGAACCAAAAAAAGTCAGTTCTCAGCTGGAACCGAAAAATAGCGGGTGATAAACTTTTTGTAAAATATTCAAACCTTGAAACTAATTTCTGAAGTACAAAGGCTGTATTCATGTCACTTTGAGCTATTCATCCTCACGTCAGGCAGCTTTAGTTTCTCCGTTATTAAGAACCCTGAATAAAAAGGATAAAATGGACTTTTCTAAATTAGAAAATGTCATAGCTGAAGTGAGAGAGCAGAGTCTCTTGGGCTGCAGACCTTTTTTTATCTTTTAAATTGACACAGAGGCAGCGCTTTGACACAGCATGAAACTTCTCCAGATTGTGTTCCAAGGACTGAAGTAAAGATGGAAAAGAAGAAAGAAGGAAAAATTTAATTCACAAGTCAGGCGACTGTATTGACTCCCAAAAAGAGTGGTTGTTGACATCCCAGGAGGAGTGGTTGCCAGAAAGAGGAAACGATAGAGATAGAAAACAGGAGTCAAAGAAAGGCAGGAGGCAGAGGGCAGCTTCCTGACACCGCTCGGCTTTGTACGCTGCGGCCCAGCCGTATGCAAATGTCAGTTATGCTAATGAGGTCCTCTCTGCGGCCGGTGGCAGTTAAAGGGCGCCATTCAATCACCCAGTCAAGATCTGGTGGTGAATTGGCCTCTCTTCATCTCAGCAGCTCAAATGGCCCATCAACGGGCTATCAGGGGAGATGGGCGCTGAATAAAGGGGGCATTACGAGCGGGTATGAAAGTCCCCTCTTATTCTGAGCCCCCCTACGCCCACTGAGGTTACAGGGCGAGAAGGGTCCCCGGGAAAATGCTTTTCACTGAATGCACTTCTGTAAGTAATAATGGTATCTCAATGCCAAGTGTGTCTTTTGGAGGGTTTTGATTTGTTGCTGGCTGTTGCTGTCGTACACACTCCTCTCTTTGAGATCAAAGTCGTGACTGAGTGGTATGCAGTGTTATGTATGTGACGGTCTGGACATGCGTTTAAAGGGATGAAAGTGGGGTGTGGTTTAGCTCTAGACATCATATGACATAGTTTGACTGATTCAGCACTCAAAGGAATTTAAGGACATTTTTATGCAGCTATTGAGCCTCTTTTGGCTCATAGTTTTGGTTTAAAACATACAAACTGTTTCAGCCTCGGTGTTTCCAGCTGCACCAGGCAGCTGTTTTCATCGGACAAGCTTAGATAAACCCACCGTACACTACCTGCTTAGCACTAGAAAAAGATTTAGTTTTGTTTTTTGGTTGAAATAACCACGTCAGTGCCGATTCAATATGCTGGATTGGCTAAAAATATGCCAACAGGGACGACTCTGGCGACAGGTGTTCACCGACAGCCTGACATTGACCGACAGTCAGTCGTCGGCTTAATGTGTGTCAGAGCCCTTAGTCAAAAGAAGTCCATGTTAGCATATACAACAGTTTTCCTGGTGACAGTCCTGTGTTTGTTTGACCCATTCATTCACACTGACCTCCCAATGAGGACTTCCTAGCTTTTTATGCTACCTACGAGGTCATAACTTTAACCACCACCCACTGTGTGATGTTTTTGAACTAGGGAATTCCTGGATGCACCATGAGAAAGAATCCTGATTTACTTTACATTGGGATTTGTTATGTAGTGCGGCCATGTAATGCTGGCACATTTTGACCCATGTGGTCATTTCACATATTTCTGTGAGACCAGGTTGGCGACATTACATTTATCGCGTGGCCACCAACACGACTCCAATGGGATGATCATGTTGCTCTGTATCTGCTGGATGTGGAAATAGATAACTGTTTCCTAGAATGTTTGACACAACAGCTTTATAAAGTGACATGTCAGATGTTGTGTTTTCAGTTTGTTTCACTTGTACCCCTGATGGCCAAAAAAGAAAGAACTCACCACAAACCATATTAGCGTTTTGTTTTGTTTATACTTTTCGACCCAGAATGCAAACATCAATACAGAACTGCTCACACTTAACTCTTTAACCCCAGTAAAGTACCCTGCATAGTAACACTGCCAGTGCTCTAAACCTGCTCTCAAACAGTAATGGAGTCAGAATATAAAAATCAATCATTACAGCTGTGAAAAAAATGACTTCTACGTCAAACACTGCTGCACGATAGGATCACATTGTGTATGGCATCCTGCATTGACTGGACTAAACAGCAGAAGAACATCAATTAAAGTGTCCTGTGGTGTTAAAGTGTCCTGTTGTTACTGAATGAAAACCATCAGTTGATGCTGCAGGATGCTGTTGAGGGTTGATTTTTTGTGTTTTAGGGTTTGTTTTTTTCTATTTATATTTACTATATTTTGTTTTTATTATTCATGACATTTTTGTCCCATGAAACCAGCAGACCCATGATAAGAAACAAGATGTCCTTCAGTGATAACATGTATAAAACATATATTGTCATGTATTAAATGTGAAAATATACATTATGTGCAATGAGTAAGTGTAGAATTGAAGTGGATTTACACTCAACTCCTGAAGTGCTAACAAAGAGCTTTGAGTATGTTCTTATTTACAGACAACATTGTTCATGTCCATAATTACTTGACATATGTTCCCATTATTTAAATGTTGTATAGGGCCTAGAAGTGGCCATTTCAGATCTGAATGAATTTGATGGTCTTCTGCCAGATGGTAGTTATGTTTATCCTAACTTTCCACTATAATTGTCTGCTTCTAGATGCCTGACCAGTTTGACCAAACGTTGGTTCTGAACCAGCTCAGATATTCCGGCATGTTGGAGACAGTTAAGATCCGACGCACCGGCTTCCCCATCCGGAGACCTTTCCAGGACTTCTGCTCCAGGTTTGTCTCTGCACCAACGCAGATATAGGATTTTTTTTTTCTTCCTTTACCTCTGGAGGCAGTGCCCGTAGTTTTTCGACTAACGGAAGTGCAGGGGCCGGCAGTGCCCCCAGGGAATTGCCTTGTTGTTTACAAATACTTCCAGGTAGAAAACCGGCAGAGTTTAGCTATATATATATATATATATATATATGTATATATATCACATTTTTCACGTCACTATATTACCGCGTAAACTAATCTGATGTTTGTAAAGTCTATAAACACAATGACTGAACAAACATTACTATCTCTGTGTGCACGTTTTGTAATTAATAACATGGTTATCGTAGATTAGCTGGGCTAACCATTAGCTGTTAGCCCCGTTAGCTGTGTCTGTAGTAACTCAGTAACTCAATAAACAGTCCGTGAAAAAAATATTTTTTCCAGCGGATATCTTAGTTACAACATGATTGAGCTAGCAAAGCAGTTTTGTGTTGCTATGTGTGGTATTTATTCAGTTTTGGGAAATCACGATGTCTAGAAAGCATCAGTGGCTGCAGCTGACAGGGACAGTTAGCAAAGCTAACATCAGGACGTCAACTGTTAAAAGCTTCCTGTTGTCGGATACGACATGAAACCATTCCAGTTAGCTCAATCATGTTGTAACTAAGACATCCGCTGGAATAAATATTTTTTTCACGTTGATGAGACTGCGTTTTGGGTGGAGCAGTCGCCATGGACGCAGAGCTTGCTGTTTCTATAGGTACACATTTCCTGGGGACACCTGCACATCTCAACCATATTACCCATTTTAAATAGTCAAATTTGCTGTACACTTGGCGGTGATTGGAAGGTTCACGCAGAATTCCTGGAGGAACTGTCTTTTTTTAATAAAATTAAGATGCACACAAGATTCCTGATTCTTACCTAAATCACACCAGGACATCTGGAGTCTAACCTTCCACCTAACCTCACCACTTCTCCAGGTACAAGGTGTTGATGCGTGGCGCCATGATGCCGGATGATCCCAGGGGGAGCTGCATCCAGCTGCTGCACCTCTATGACAGCAGCAGCGCAGAGTGGCAGCTGGGAAAGACCAAGGTGAGGGACAGATGCGCTTTGCTTAAACCCATACTCACATCAAGGTCGTGTCCTGTTTTTGATTTTTTATTGAGATATACTTTATTAATCCCCGAGTGGAAATTCGATTTTTTTTCACTCTGTTGTCATATACACACACAGACCCAAAATACACACACATGTACAAACAGGAGCTAGATATGCATTAAATGGAGAGATGTCAGAGCGAGGGGGGCTGCTCATGGATAGGTGTTGGAAGTTTGGCAGTGCCCACGAAGCAGACTACCATTCCACGCTCCATATTTGGTCTGGACGGGAACTTGAGCCGCAACCCTCCGGTTCCCAATCCAAGTCCCTATGGACTGAGCTACTGCCGCCCCAGTCTGGAGGGGTCTTGTTGTATTGCCACAGGTCTCTAGTCTGCATGTCAATATTACATTTGACTGCATAAATTCCCCCTTTGAGAAATAAGAGGTAGAGGTCTTCAGGGTTCATCTTGGTTGCTAGAGACTAAGATCCCTCAGAGAGCTTTTCCATTGGCACATTTGGCTGCACCGATACAAACAACACCACTTCAGTTTGCTTTTTTCATTGTTAGTTTAAAAGCACTGCATCTTGCCAAGCCACACTCGAAAAGGACCATCTCCGGATTCAGACCAAAAGCGTGCCCAACTGCCTCCCAGCAGCCAGGCTTGGACCAATTTATATTCAGTCAGTCCAGGTTTGGAAGGGTCTTGTTGTATTGCCACAGGTCTCTTGGATCCAATCTGTCTGTCACACGGAGTTTGACTCTGTAACATTCTTGTAACTGTCTAGTTTGACTTGAACAGAAAGACAAAGGAGAAAGAACAAAGTGTTCTGAGAAACTACACACAAACAAACATCCTGCACAGAAATTTGGTTTATTTTCTATTTCCAGAACTGGTCTAATTTATTTTTGAAAACCAGTGAAGGCTCCTTCGGCCAATTCAAAAATGTGTCGACAACAGAAAAATTATTTTCCTCAGAATCTGTTCTTCCTACTGATTTGCATTTCCTGTCTATCAGCGGTGAAATGTTTTCCTTCTGCTCAGTTCTCTACAGTATAATTGACTTTTTCCTATCAGACCCTGAGCTCCTGAATGTCCTGCCGTTCATGCCGCCTCTGGCTCACAATGGCTGATCCCTGTTCTCCTACCTAATATGAATATGACTAGATGCAGACTTTTTTCGCCAGTCCGTGTTGGCTGCACTCAGCTACCCTCAAGGCTTAATTTGGCCTCATGCGTCTTACAAATCCAGCTCAATGAAACAGAGCTCAGGTACCTGTGTGGCTGCCGGCTCTGTGTGTGTGTGTGTGTGTGTGTGTGTGTGTGTGTGTGTGAGTGTGAGAGAGAGAGAGAGAGAGAGAGCATGAATAATTGAAGTCCAGAGCACCTGAAGCGAAGAATCCAACAGTTATTGGATCCAGTCTTCATCCCCTCGGTCTGCTGCCCTCTGCTTCCACTACACCGGATCAGAAAGAATATGCCTACAGTCAGTGTGTGTGTGTGTGTGTGTGTGTTTGAATGCTGGGGGAAATGACAGATGGGGTACACAGATCCCTAATCACAGCACGACTGTGTGAAGCTGCAAGAGGTGGCAGCAGTGGAAAGTGTATGTATGAGGGGGTGGACGGATGAATGGTCATAAGTGTGTGTGTGTGTGTGTGTGTGTTTGTCCAGGTCCAACAAAACCACAAGAAACTGAATTAAGAGTCAGCACCGCAGCACTCAGGTGTCAGTTTTAACGTGCATTTGTATGTGCACATTAAAACAAATCTGAACGTCTTACCAAGGACACAAAAAAGCCCCGTTTCCACCAAACACTTTCGGTATGGTACCTTTGGAACCAACAGTAACACTTCAGACATGGTACCCTAGTGTTTCCACCGCAAACAGTCCTCTTAAATGTGGGCAGGTTGTTGTCACTCACTGCTCCGTCCAGCACTTGCTGTATTTCCTCATCACCGTTGACACAGACAGAAGTCTACGCCTTGTTTATCGTCCACAGAACAAGGCTGCTTGTTGACATTTTCAGAACAAAACAGAACAGACTGCAGTGTTCACAGCTCCCCTCCTCTCCTGATGTCAGCTCTTATGTTATGTCACTTTAGAAACATTGCTATGATGCATATGCAACGTACAAATGTAACACATCCATGGTTTGCAGTAATGTACAGTGCCAATGTTTTCTTCTGTGCTGATTCAGGAGCATGTCAGGTATGTTGCGCCTGTCTAAAGGTTGGTCACAAGGCAGCAGTGAAATGCCACCATTTACCAGATTTACAAAAGATTAAGTGGCCCTCATTTTTTAATCATGTCTTTATTCATGTCTTCACTTTTTGATGAAAACACACATTGGGTTTGCATTTTAGTTTGCAGACTTTGCTTTAGATGTGGTTACCAGGGTGGGTGTCACACCACCTGACAGCCCTCTGCAGAGCCTCTCTCAGCGCTGAATCACAAAGCCGTTCCTGCTGCTGCGACTGCCTGTAAACCGTTAAATCAATTCTATCTCTCTCAGAGGGATTCGTCTACTTTGTCCCACTGCCTCGTGCAGTGAGATTTACATCGAGCCGGCCTCCAGTTCCTTTCAGTCGGCACATGTCCTGACTATTGTCTGGAAGATGTTTTTTGTTTTTTTTTACAACCTCAAACTTAATTTCCTGGAAGTGATGCGGCTCCTCTTGCTTCTCCCGTGGTTCTGTTCTCTCCACGGGCCTGACCTGTCACGGCGAGCAGCGCTCCCCAAAGGCCCCAAAAGCAAGAATCAAAAGTGCACCAAGGCTTAGCGCAGCCTTTGTTGTGCTAATTAGCATAGTAATGATTAAAAAGGATTAGTTATTCAATTCATTGGGATGCAAATGTGTGCCCGTACACGAGGCCACATGTTCTGAGCATGTGTGATTCATGTTGGAAGTTGTTTAATAAAGTGAGGGTGTGTTTGAGGTGTGTATGTTTATGTATGTTTCACTCTGTGTGTTTGTGTTTACCTGTGTGGGTTACATTATGGGGACATAAACCTGATCACACATTGTGGGGACATAAACCTGATCACACATTGTGGGGACTTACAAAGTCATCATCCACTGATTTGTGGACTCCCATTTTGAAGCCTCTAGTTTGGCATTTCAGCTGTTGCCATCTTGGATTTTTGAAGCCAAAACTGACCGTATTTGAATGAGATGGTGTAGCTGTGGACGAGTAAGGGGTGGATCTGACTCATATGTGGTGAAGCCTCATAGACAGCCTGTCACTCAAAGTAGCCATGCCCTTAATTATGCGTAACTTTAAGCCTTAATAAAATGGAAATGGTTGAGTTATATAATAATTCGTCCCCTGTACAGTTGTCATGAATTTGAAATTAACTACAAAGACCAAAAACACTTTACCAGGCTGTAGACATGTTTCTTTCTGCTGTAATGCTGGGCATTTTAACATGGCGATCTATAACGATTGACTCGCTTTTGGATCCAGCCTCAAGTGGCCATTTGAGGAACTGCAAGTGTAGCATAAGTGTGACATCTGACACAAGCTGACAGATGATATGTATGATATTACCAGACAGTGTGAAAAAAGGTGAAATGGTCTTAAATTGTCTTGAGTTCAGATTTTATGACTTAATATTTTCGGTCACATCACCATGAAAATTTCTCCAGCCTGACAGACCCAATGACAGTTTACAATTATTGGACAGACCTAAGAATTGCAGTAATAAATAGCATTTATGACAGCCATGACATTTTGTTTTTAGTGTGTTATTTTGAAAATGGTACTTAGACATGTCCATAATGTGTCTTTCCATTGCAGATTTGGTCTTAAATTTGAAATAAGGCGGTTTTAAAAAGGTCTTAAAAAGTCTTAAATTGAACTTGGTTAACTTGGAGAAAGTGAAATTAGGTCCAGAGTAATGATTTGTTTTGCTGTGTTGGACATTTTTAATCAAATTTGTATACATGGTGGTATGTTTCTCTTGCTCTGAATACCTCTACCACTACTGTAGTTCTTTCCTTTTTACCTCTGAATAGAGTAATTATCCAGCTGCACAATGAGTTTTTATCTGCTGCGAGGCTTTAACTGCTGTAAAGTCTTTCCCAACTTGACCCAACATCTGAATTCAGAGGGAGATGCTGGTGTATTTGTGCGTGTGCGCACATGCTGGGGCATGTACTGCATGTTTCCCCGTTAATCAATGTGCTCGTCAGTGACGTCCAAATCACCCCGACAAGTTTGCATTTCCTCCTGAAAATCTCATTAGTGCTTTACCGCTGAGGTATCAACTCTTCTCTTGTCACTCTGCCAACAACACACACACACACACACGGTACATCATTCAACAGGAGAAAGGCAATCTGTACTTCTGTACCCCCGTAGCACCATGACATTTCCCCACCGTCTCTGTCGCCCGAGACCACATCCCATATCTCATTTTCCTCCTCCCTAATCGGATTAACCCCCGGCATCCCTCGGTGGGCCCAGTTTCTCTATCAATGGACGACAGCTTGGCTCCTATAGCGGGCAGCTGCACTAAGTGCTTGTAAGATCTGTCTTTTCACAGAGAGATGTAGCCGAAATCACTGGCTGCAGTAATCTGCAGTCTTTAGCAGCGGGAACAAAAGGAGAGGAGGATCTGAATTTGATTCATGTCGGCTGCTTTGCTCTCTTCGATTGTTCCTCTGGAAGGGGGTGTCTGTTAAATGGTGATGTTCTAGAAAAAGGAGGAACTGTCTCTTTTTAATTCTGTTCACTTGTAAATTCATAATATGTGTGTAATAGAGCGAATGTAATGCGTGAACTGTGTTAAGGAGAGGCTTGGAGTATTATATGAGTGGAGATTATGTGTTAATATTCTACTCATTACTGTTTTAATACCAAACAACAGTCTCCATTTTCATTGTGACTGTTAAAGCATATGGAAAAAACACACATTGTACACACATGTATATACTGGAAGAATTTAATATACATACTTTGTATAATTCATATCTTCACTTATTCAAATATAAAATGATAGCATGACTACTTGATTAAGATATATATGTAATATTAATATTTTTTGTAGGCAAAGATAATTGGTAATTACACTGACAAGTGCTTTTACATTATGCTTTTCATTATTTGTAAATATTATTTTGTCTTTGTCCGCTTGTTTCTATGTTCATGCCTTTTTTTTACAGATGATACTACTACTGATTTTTTTTCGAAATCAGTAGTAAGTATCTACAAATATATATTAGCTTGACACTCGTAAATTGTGTATTATGCGGATGTGTTTGAGATGTTGTTTAACCCATGAATGTCATGTAAATTTTCATTTAAGCTTCAAACAAACACATAAAAAACTGCTGTTATTGATCTTGAAAGACATCTCCTCATTCTCCCAACTGCTCCCAAAGTCTACAGAGTCGTCAAAGTTGTACTCTGACTTTTCTTTTGTCTGTGCATGCATGCTTTAAACATTAATTTAAACTTTGTTTCAATGGAGAAAAGTGTTCATCTTCAGCACTGGAATCAGGGCTGGCACGATATCAGATTTTCGAGTAATGATTATCATCTCTAGAGGAGATAGAGATAATGAAATTATCACAACAGTTCTAGAAAATTTGAATAATGATAATGCTGTCAGTCGAATTTATCTTAAACTTTGTCATACTGCGTTTTGTCTTTTTTTTGGCAATGAATTACACTCAAAATGTAAGTGTATGGAGGTGGAGAGAGTCTGCAACCATAACTGTACAAAAGTGGACAAAATAAACAATAATACTTCATGGATAGTGAAAAGGTGTTGTGGGAGGGAGACAAAGCAAGAACAGAAAGAAACAGAATAGTATCATACACATATTATCCTATGTATATTATTTATATAACATCGATAGTTTTAAATATCGTGGTTATTGTCAATACCTGTATCATGACACCCCAAACTGGAACGTTTATCTGATAGACAGTGATAGAATAACAATAATTATTCATTCTCCTGCCACTGTGCTTCTTCATCTCGTCACTTTCCTCACTTTCTCTCTCCCTCCGTCCTCCTCCCCTCTCAGGTCTTTCTTCGGGAGTCTCTGGAGCATCGCCTGGAGAAGCAGAGGGAGATGGAGGTGCTGAGAGCAGCCATGATCATCCAGGCTCACGTCATGGGCTACATGGCCAGGTACGACTCAGTATTCCAAAGTCAGCTCAACAATAACATCAAAAACCATTTGTTGATTGATTGTGTTGATTTGTTGTGTTGATTTGTTGTTGATGTCATCCTCCACACAGGAAGCAGTACAGGAAGCTGCTGCAGTGCATTGTGGTCATTCAGAAGAACTACAGGGCCTTCTACTGGAGGAGGAAGTTCCTGGTCCTCCGCTGGGCAGCGCTCACCTTCCAGAAACGTGTGCGAGGCCAGCTGGCCCGCCGGGCCTACAGCCAGCTGCTGGAGGAGAGGAGGAGGAGGGAGGAGGAGGAGCGCTGCAGGAGGCTGGAGGAGGAGATGGAGAGGTGGGCTGGTCAAGTCAAAGCAGTAGTTGGTGGAATTATCATACAAATTCTACTAATTGCTGCTCTCATGCAAACCTTTTTAATACCTAATGCTCACTGGTGCATAAGCAGTGATGCAGTTTACATTTTAGGGTTGTGTGTAATTTGCATAATAAGACATTTGTAGTTAGAATAGGCAGCTATAACCACCAGCAGCAAAAAATCCAAGAAGGTATGAGCTGTAGGCAGGATTTTAGAAATGCATGAGTCCAAATTCCACCTCACAATGCCTTTATTGTGTTTACTTCACATTTAAGGCATCTATTCAACTGCTAGAATTTATTATCTGTCAGTGTTTTTGTATTTAGAGTCTAAATGCTGTTTCAAAGCCTACTCTCTAATACCAGGCTGAAAAAAAAATAACTCAGTTTATTCTAATTTCTATTTTCAGCCTAAAATAATGAATAATGAGCCAAAAAATATCAAATTCAGGCGTAAAAAGGTCACCATGTCAGCGAGAAGAGTAACTGTACAATGTAAACTTATTAAAATCCCCAATTCCCAGAAATAATACAGAGGACATGACCTTTGTATCCTCAACGGTATCTACAGCCCCGAAGGAAGGTGACACAGTTCTTCCCGCACTGTCTCACAGAGAAATGAAATGTATTGTAGAAGTCGAAATCATACATTATGCACACTTACTTTGATACTCAGAATATACTTCTTTGTCATTGTGCTGTGGATGGGTGATGCATACTTCCTGTCAGACCTTTACTACCCACAATCTAGATGGGTTTTACGGGACTTTAATGCCACAATGAGACAGGAAATGCAATTATTTTTCTATTTTTTCTTATCTCTTACTGTCTGTTTCAGTCAGCTGATGTCTGTCTGTCTGTTTGTGTCTGTGCAGGGAGCGACAGAGGCTGGAGGCTGAGAGACTCGCCAGAGAGGTACAACGAAACTGATAATTATGGAGTTCATTTGTGTGTAAAAAGTAGACGACATTTTCATTTTAGAGATTTCACTTTTGAATTTTTTATAGAGGAGTCCAGTCTCCTAAAAGCATATTTGAATATTCATTGAATTTGTTTGAATTTCACTCTGTCACACACATTTTTCTTATTGCATTTGGCCATGTTGTTAAGCTAGATCTCCGTCTCTGTCAAGTAACTGTCCTGTAGTTGCTCGCTCTACAGCAGGAAACGGTACTTTAGATTAAATGCTCTGTGCAAGAAATTCTCTGTACTTCTGTATAAAGTGTTCATAGTTGGGAACCACTGCATTATTATATTCTTCAACCAAGACACAGGTCAGTGCTTACTATGAAACCTATTGTTCCATCAGTATTTACAGTCTTCGCGTTATTGTGGCACTGTGCGAGATTGGATCCAAAAAGCATTTGGCGGTTCTTAAGAATGCACCAAAATGTCCATCTTACCCAGTTATTTATGGCGATAATTTGGCCCAAAAAGTCATTTTCCCAGTGTGGTAAGATTCATTTTATCCTATTTCTAGTACAAATCTAATTATTTCAGCAATTCTGGGGACATCGGTATCATGAAAAAAGGTTGTGAGAAGATGAAATGCTGCATTAGAATTCACTCATTCATTTATTTTCCGTAACTGCTTATCCTGATAAGGGTCATGGGGGGGCTGAAGCCTTTCCCAGCTGACACTGGGGCCAGACTATCACAGGGCTGACACATAGAGACAGACAACCATTCACACTCACATTCACAGCTATGGACAATTTAGAGTCACCAGTTAACCTGCATGTTTTTGGACTGTGGGAGGAAGCTGAAGTACCCAGAGAAAACCCATGCTGATATTAAAAGAACATGCAAACTCTACACAGAACAGCTCCCCCACACCAGGGTTTGAGCCCCCCACCCTGGGTTCAAACCAGGAGCCTTCTTGCTGGCAGGCGACAATGCTAACTGCACCACTGTGCTGCGAGAGTTTTAGAACTCGTCTTTATAGGAATAACATTTTAGAGGTATAAGGAAAGCAGTTATTCTGCCTAAAAACTGATGTCCAAAATAGCTTTTAGTGCTACGAGCTCAATCATTTGTTGTGCAGATGACTAGAAAGAGGGAGCACCACACTCTCAAAGCTATTTCCGTCAGACAATGTTAAAGCCTTTGTTATGTTTCCATCCTCAGGCTGAAGAGGCCAGACTAATTGAAGAGCTTCATCGGGAGGAGCTGGCTTCTCTGGCTCTGCCTGCAGTAGCAGCTGCAACATCACCAGACACCTTGGAGGAGCTGGAGTCAGCAGAGACAGTTGAGGAGGCATCTGAAGAGGAGGAGGCGATCCGTCCTCACGAGGCGTCACAGGTAGAGGAGATCCTGCGACTGGAGCGGGAGATCCAGTCGCTGCAGAGGCAGAAGGAGCGTCAGGAGCTCTCCCTGACTGAGGCCTCCCTCAACCGCCTGCAGCTTCTCCGTGACCAGGAGCTCAGGCGACTGGAGGACGAAGCGTGCAAGGCGGCACAGCAGTTCCTTGACTCGCTGAACTTTGACGAGATCGATGAGTGCGTGCGCAACATCGAGAGCTCTTTGGGGGTCGGGGAAGAGGAAGAGAAGGAGAAAGAGGGTGGACGGAGGAGAGGCAATGATGAGGAGGAGGTCGACGAAGGCTTCGGGGCTGATGATGAGGCCTTTAAAGACTCGCCAAACCCGAGCGAGCATGGCCACTCGGACGGCCAGCGGACAAGCGGAATCCGAACAAGTGATGACTCATCTGAAGAAGACCCATACGCCAATGATGGTGTGACACCACCACTGCCGCCAACCACCCTGCTTCACCAGCCGCTGCCTTTACCACCAGTGCCCCCCGCCTGTCACAGTGTCTCATCCAGTGGGGACTCAGCCTACTGTCACCCCCAGGCTTCATCTGAGGCTCAATCTGATGACCTGGTGGAGCTCATACCGCCAGACGAGGATTCAGACTACGACCAGGATGACTACGATGAGGGTGCCATTGTGTCCAGTGGCAGCGTGGCCTTCTCCAACCCTCGCAGCGGCCAGTGGTCTCCTGACTACCGTGGCTCTGTAGGAACATACAACAGCTCAGGGGCTTACCGCTTCAGCTCGGAGGGAGCGCAGTCATCTGTGAGTTGGGTCTCAGTATCTCCAAAGACATTTAGATTGTTTATTATTCAGCCAAAATAAGGGCAACCCTTGCCAATACACGTTGCCATGTCTTTTTGTTACAAAGTGCTCAAAGTATTCCGCTACTAACAATAAATCCATTCAGTAGTGCTAATGTTCCACATCTTGAATGTCTCATTTGTGTTGTTTGTATTCCAGTTTGAGGACAGCGAGGACGACTTCGACAGGTTCGACACCGATGATGAGCTGTCATATCGACGGGATTCCGTCTACAGCTGCGTCACGCTTCCATACTTCCACAGCTTCCTCTTCATCAAAGGTATCTCCTTCATTACAGTACTTACACTTATTTAAGAAGACGATGACCAAAGAGGGTGCAGTAACGTTATGTCAAACCAGGATCAGATAATTGTTTGTTACTGTTTCATCTCATTATTTCCTCCTCAGCGCAAGTGAGAGCTGTGGCCAGAGGCAGTACGTTTTCAGGTTGTCGGTCCATCTGTCCTGTTCTTGTAAATGCGATATCTCAAGAATGCCTTTAGGGAATTTATTCTAATGTGGCACAAACACGATTCGTTTTTGGTGGCCAAAGGTCAAGGTCATTGTGACCTCACTGTTTCATTGTGAACGCAATATCTCAAAAATGCCTAGAGAGAAATCTGGCGTAAATTTTCACTTGGACTCAAGGATGAACTGATTAGATTTTGGTGGTCCAAGGTCAAGGTCACTGAGACCTCGTATGCATCTCATTGTCATGAACAAGTTGATGGACTTTCTTCAAATTTGGCCAATCACTTTGAGGCAATGATGAACTCATTAGAATTTGGTGGATGTAGGTCAAAGATCAAGGTCACCATGAACTCATTCATCACATTCTTGTGAACACGGTATCTCAGGAGCACCTTGAGGGATTTTCTTCAAATTTGGTACAAACATCTACTTGAACTGATTGGAATATGGCAGTGGAAGGTCAAAGGTCAAGGTTCCTGTAGCCCTAATAAAACATGTTTTTGGCCATTACTCAAGAATTCATATGTAATTATGACAAAATTTCACACAGATGTCTAATAGGATGTATTGATGAAGTGATGGTATTTTATATTCAAAAGGTCAAAGGTCACCTTCACTGTGACATCATAATGTTCTGCAAAAACCCTTTTTTTCTGGCCAATATTCAGCGTCATAACTTAGGAACAGAAGTGGAGACAATGTGTCGGATACTAAATTGGTGGTACCAATCCTGGGTGTCCACCTTGAAACTGCTGATTGCATACAGCTTCTGTGTTGTTGGGGAGAAGATGTGTGTAAAACATCCATGTTTTCAGACATTTCAGACATGGACGTAATTAGTATTAAGAAATTATAGTCCAGCCTCATATCAAATTCTTCCCTCCAGGTGGTTTAATGCATCAAATGTCATGTTATATACATAACGTCCCTCTGTCCCCCTGCAGTTACAGATAGGAAGCAGAAGGGTGTGAACACACATGTAAAAATGTCATATTTTCCTCTCCAGGCGGCCTGATGAACACGTGGAAGCGGCGCTGGTGCGTTCTGAAGGACGAGACCTTCCTGTGGTTTCGGGCCAAGCAGGAAGCTCTGAAGCAGGGTTGGCTGCACAAGAAGGGCGGGGGCTCATCTACGCTTTCGCGCCGAAACTGGAAGCGTCGCTGGTTTGTGCTGCGGCAGAGCAAGCTCATGTACTTTGAGAATGACGGCGAAGACAAGATGAAGGGCGTGCTGGATATGCATGATGCCAAGTAAGCATCATGGGGGTGTGGGGGGTTTCATGACATACTAAACTCTGACATTTTTAAAACATACTAAACTATGACATTTTTGAAGCAATTCGTACTATGTCTTTTTAGGATTTTCTTTGCATACTAAACTATGACATTTTTGATGACATGATATTATGACATTTTTCAGGTTTTCTGACATGTACTATATGTATATATACTATGACGTATTTATGACTTTTACTGACTTGTGAGGTACTATGCATTTTTATTACTTTTTTTGACAGACTATGACGTTTTTAGGACTTTTTTGCCTTTTTTTGACAAGCTGCACTATGACTTTTTTTTGTCTTTTTGTCATACCATAACATTTTTATGCCATTTTATGACTTTTATAAGGTACCATAGCGTTTTTATGACTTTTTTTTTTGACATAGTATACTATGACGTTTTTGACTTTTTTTTTGACATATACTATGACATTTTTATGACTTTTTTGACATACTTTACAATGACGTTTTCATACCATTTTTATGACTTACTTGAGGTACCATAGCATTTTTATGACTTTATTTGACATACTATAATGTTTTTATGACTTTTGTTGACATACTATATGATGATGTTTTTATGACTTTTTTGACATACTTTACAATGTTTTCATACCATTTTTATGACTTACTTGAGGTACCATAGCATTATTTCAACTTTTTTTGACATACTATACTATTATGTTTTTACAACTTTTTCTGACATAGTATACTATGACAATTTCATGCCTTTTTTATGACTTTTTTGACATACTGTACTAGGATGTTTTTATGACTTTTTTGACATAGTATACAATGACAGTTTTATACCATTTTTATGACTTTCTTGAGGTACCATAGCATTTTTATGACTTTTTTTGACATACTATAATGTTTTTATGACTTTTTTTACATACTATACGATGATGTTTTTTGGACTTTTTTGACATAGTTTACTATGACGTTTTTATGACTTTTTTGACATAGTTTACAATGACCTTTTTATGCCATTTTTATGACTTACTTGAGGTACCATAGCATTCTTATGACTTTTTTTTGACATACTGTAATGTTTGTATGGCTTTTTTTGACATACTATACTATGATGTTTGTTGGACATTTTTGACATAGTATACTATGACATTTTTATGACATTTTTATGACTTACTTGAGGTACCATAGCATTTTTATGACTTTTAACATACTTTTTTTTTCAACTTTTTTTGACATACTATACTGTTATTACAACTTTTTCTGACATAGTATCCTATGGCAGTTTTATGCCTTTTTTTTTGACATACTATACTAATGTTTTTTTTTTACTTTTTTTTTACATAGTATACTATGACAGTTTTATACCATTTTTATGACTTTCTTGAGGTACCATAGCATTTGTATGACTTTTTTGACATACTATACTATGTTCTTTCAACAGTTTTTGAAATAGTATACTATGATGTTTTTATGCCTTTTCATGATTTTTTTTGAGGTAATACAGCATTTTTATGACTTTGTTGGACATACTATTGTATTGTGTTTTTATGACTTTTTTGACATAATATACTATGGCGTTTTATGACTTTTCTTTGTCATGTAATCTACAGAGAAATCATTGACAACACTGGTAAGGAGAATGGAATCGACATTGTTATGCCAGAGCGGACCTACCACCTGATTGCGGAGTCTGCCGAGGATGCCAGGTAAATTGTGTTCAAATCCTTTTATTTCCGTATCAGCCTTAAACCCACTGTAATTTACATACACTATCAGTCACAGACAGAATAATGAGGAGGAGGAATTGTCGCTGTGGGGTGGGTTTGCTGTTGCTCCTGGCAACACATTGATTTCCTCTCAGAGGGACATTCCATTTCCTTCATATATCTGCAGTGACAGGATGATGAAATGTGTGTGTTCTTTGGCAGCAGGTTTACAGTGCCAACCTCTCTCTCAGTGTGAGCAAACATCAGCTCCATATGTCTCAGACAGAATCAGTCTCAACACAGAATGACCTTCATTCCTGCTTAATTTGTACACACACAAATACACACATATATGCTTTTATTATTCCTGTTGTTTCCTGTACAGTATATTGACACACATAGACAGTAATAGGGAAGCATTAATACATTTTCCAAAAAAGGTAATATGTTGTATTTCTATAATAATATTTCACTGGACAAAAGTTTATTTAATGCAATCAAAATCCTTCAACATCTGAAAAACATAGAAAGTTTCCTCTTTGTGTGTTGATTTCTACGTCGTACATGTGTGATAAGAAAACTGTTGAAACATACACACCTGTTGAAGTTGACAAGAATTAGTCAGGCCTAAAACACAAAATGATGTTGCATGACAATCCATGAGCACGAACCCAAAGACATCTAGACACAATTATGTCCTTTCATGAGAGAACTTGACTAAAATGATTCCAAGATAAACTTTGTAATTTGTAATGATGATGATGATGATGATGTCATCTCCATGGTTACAGCCAGTGGTTCAGCGTGCTGAGTCAGGTCCATGGCTCGACAGAACAGGAGATCAGAGAGATGCACGATGAGCAGGCCAACCCCCAGAATGCTGTGGTGAGTACTGCGGGGAAGGCAAAGCATTGTGGGAAATTGTAGAAAGAGTTATGATGCTGTATGCTGTCACTTTATGTCTTAACAACAGCAGAATGGGATCAAAATAATTTCCCCAACACCATAAACTCCACAACTAATGCATGACTGACTTCATACTGTTTCTACTGGATTCAGCACCTTCACACAGTCAGTTTATCTTTTGTTGTGTGTTTCAAGCCTCAAAACATGGTACCAGTTGTTCCATTTTTTAAGAGTTGCTCACTTTATATGAATCACAAAAACAGTATAGATCAAAACATAATAAGATACAGTATCCAACACCAAACCTGACAAGAGAAAGTGTGTTCAAACTCTGTGTAGTTAAAAATCTAACACCCTAAATATTTTTGTGTTCTTTTCAGAGTCAGCATACGGATAAAATCTCCCATTGTGAAGCTAATTTAAATATTGATGTATGTTGTGATATCATGTGAATGTCAATTATTTGTAGATTTTCTGTCATTTAAACCAGAGACGTAAATACACAATAAGTCACAGGACATCATCATGTGAATACCAAAACCCTGTAAACCGAATGAGCAGTCCTGATCAACACTGTAACATTGACCACTGTGGTCTAATATATGCAGAGGTATTATAAGGATAGAAAGCTCAATAAAAATGGTGTAGAAAAATCTCCCAAACTTGGTCTGTGTTTGTAATCTTCACACTAGATTATTTCCTTTTAAATAGCTTCAGAATAAAAGCAAAGTTTTAGTTAAAAGCGGAACTTAAAAGAACACTTAATCTGCAAAATGACCAGTGAACGAAGAATCCAAAAAATTCTTCATGACTTAGAATAAACGGAGACAACATTTAATAAAAGCAAAACTACATCATTCAAACATTCCTTTGCAAACTCCCACAACTCGTGCAGTATGATGTTAAACGTGGACCCCAATGACCCAATTTTGGATTCTTCGTTCACCGTGGAGACACGTGAGAAAAACAGCTTTCCTTACGAATTCAAAGCAGCGACGGTCGAGTAATTGATATACAAGTGGTCATTTTGCAGGCAAAGTTTCCCTTTAATGCATCTCAACTCGTGTCTGTTGTCAAATCTGCATCTGTTCTTTTTTTTATCATTGGCTTTTTACAACTGTATCAAAACTAGGAGACAATGTGCTGAACTCACAGAAACAAAAAACTAGGTGCTGAATTCCAAATGAAGTGTAAAATTCAAAAAGCTGAAAGTAACAGCACTCCAAGTTTATCAAATTTTATTTTGCCACACAGACGTTTCGGGTCTGGCCCTTCTTCAGTGTGCTTTGGCAAATAATACTACTAGTCAGAGCACACTGAAGAAGGGCCAGACCCGAAACGTCTGTGTGGCAAAATAAAATTTGATAAACTTGGAGCGCTGTTCCTCTCAGCTTTTTACAACTATGCCACCTTTAGAATTCACTTAGTGGTCAATCTGAACACACTTCTAGATGTATTTTATATTCATGGAGCCACACACTTTTAGTTCTTTTGTATTCTGTTGAAGTCGTGTGTGTTGAACTGACAGGACACAAATACCACATCCTATTTTTTGTGTTGTACTTGTGAGTGAATGTGTTGCTGCCTGCTTTTATCCTCGTGTGCAAGAGAGATAATTGGTTTCCACGGGGCAGAGGAAGGTCAAACTCATTATCCAACCCCTGAACACTGTCACTGAATCGTCCTCTCTCCCTCTGTCTCTTCAGGGCACGCTGGATGTGGGGATGATCGATTCGGTTTGTGCGTCAGATAATCCGGAGAGGTGAGCACCTGCATCACACGTCACGTCTCTGGATTTTCTCTGTGCACATCTGCACCGCTTCACACACTGTTTCACACACTATAGCAAAGTGAACAGAGACAGAAAGTGTGTGTTAGATAGAAGCACTCTGACGCTGCTTTAAACGGTGGCATTAGGTTTAATAACCCTCAGCTTTACAACAGCTCAGGTGTGTTTTCTTCTATGGTGTCCTGCTATTCTTGCTGCTGAGTGACTCAATTTACATTTATGGCAAAAATTGTCTACAACATCACAAAGCTCTGCTCAAACTGAGAGGTCTCTCTAAAATGTAAAAGCAGCAAACTCTATGCCATGATACATTTTTGTTTTATTTTTCATTGAGCCACTAGGGGGTGCTGCTCTTCACTCAGGTTTAAAAATTATGTGTCTAAACAAAACCAATTGCTTTGTTACTTCACACTGCTCAGAATATCTTCTTTACCCTAGTTTGAAAATCAGAGTTGTGTTTTATTCCACTGAAGTCAACCAGACAACTGAGACTGTGATTATGGATCTTCTCCCTTCTCATGATTATTCTAACTACATTTCTGAACCGCCACAGGCCCAACTCCTTCGTCATGATCACGGCGAACCGCGTGCTGCACTGCAACGCCGACACACCCGAGGAGATGCACCACTGGATCACTCTACTGCAGCGCTCCAAGGGAGACACCCGCGTCGACGGGCAGGAGTTCATCATCCGAGGTGACCACGCAATCACTTAATGTCCTTTTTAATTTTACAGCAAGTTTGTAAGTTTGATGTGGAAGCTGGTGACTTATTGTGACAGCTTTACTTTATAAACTTTTGTTTTACTTGTTAAGTTTTACTTAGCTTTACTTGAAAATGTGTATATTTCTAGGTTTGCATATGTGACAGCTCAAACCAAACTCCATTAAAGTTTTTTCCATTTTTCTAAATTTAAAAGGCATCAACTACCTCTGGAGAAAAACACAAAATTGACCTAAAATTAAGCTTATTGGACAAAACAAAATGTTAGTGTTTTAGTGGAATAACCTGTACATTCAACCTCTGGGAAACATTTTGCAAGTTGAACTAAAATGAAGTGCTTTCACAGTCTGGGATTTCTGCTGCAGTGTCAGGCTGACTGTGCGTCTTTTGTAATGACTTCTAAAAGTGAAAAGATAGAATCCTAGCAACACAAGTATCTGATTTTTCGTCTTGATTTCCTCCAGGCTGGTTGCACAAAGAGATGAAGAACAGTACCAAAACCTCACTGAAGCTGAAGAAGCGCTGGTTCCTGCTTACCCACAATTCCCTAGACTACTATAAGAGCTCAGAGCGTAACGCCCTGAAGCTGGGAACGCTGGTGCTGAACAGCCTCTGCTCAGTGGTTCAGCCAGACGAAAAGGTCTACAAAGAAACCGGTAAGAAAAAGAAATAGCAATTTGTAATTTAAGACTGAACTGAACCAAAACGCCAAATCCCATCTAACAGCCAGAAACGATCGTACCTTTGCCATGTTGTTTAACGTGACTCATTTCTTCCGGCTCTTTTGGTGTCATCCTCCCGACAGGCTACTGGAACGTGATCGTGTACGGCCGTAAACACTCGTACCGTCTCTACTGTAAGCTGCTGAATGAGGCCACACGTTGGGCCAACTCCATCCAGAACGTCATCGACACCAAAGCTCCAATCGACACGCCGACCCAGCAGCTCATCCAGGACATCAAGGTAGGAGACCTGTGTAGAAGCTCCATGTCGTCGTAGTTCTCACCAGCAGCTAAGGGAGGATGGTACAGATGAATTAATGTAGAGAAGGATCATTGTAAAGTCGGTTTTACTATAACAATTATAAATCCAAAATTCAGGGGCCGGTTACACAAAATACCTTGTGTTAAGATTTTCCTTAAAGGCCTAGTTAAGGTTTCTTCAAAATAAAATCAGTTGCACAAAATACCCTTAAGTCTCCTCAAGGTTTCCTTCAAATTTTCCCTTAAGTATTAATGGTCTTTCCCCTTGTCTTGGTCTTATACGTGAGGAATCTCTAGACTGTTGCTCAAAAGACCTTAGCAACCAAAGCAAGGTAAAAAAAAAAACAACAACAAAAAAAACAACTTAAGGTACCTCTATTGCAACTGCAACATGACCAAGTTTATGGTGATGAAGACGAAACTATTACATCTTAAGAAGAGTGTTGGGCAGCCAGGAGAACCCAGTGGATATGCTTTTGATTTAACTATAGATTTAACTGAATTAATTTTCGTTGCAGTTCGTCCAAGCAAACAGTCTCCATGGAAACTTTTACCACTGTAAAATCTCTTTCCACACAGTAAATGAGTTAATATTTTTTCTCTAACTAAGGAATTGTTTTAAGGGATTCTGTGCAACTGTGTCACTCCCTCAGCTAAGGAGCTTAAGTGTCTTACCTAAGGATAAAACATAGTGTTTAGAGCAACCGGTCTCCAAACCTCAGATCATCAGCAGAGCGTTGTATTAAAGTCAGACCCCTCTGCTCTCTGCAGGAGAACTGTCTGAACTCAGAGGTGGTGGAACAGATCTACAAGAGGAACCCCATCCTTCGCTACAGCCACCATCCGCTGCACTCGCCACTGCTGCCGCTACCCTACGGAGACATCCACCTCACCAGTGAGTCACACAGATACACAGTAAAAACAAAAAACAGGGACAGTCATAGATAAGACTGAAATATTAGTAAATATAAATCCCATTTTTCTTTTTTATTTCAAACTAAGAATGTTATGTAGCATAAAGAATATTCACACTTTACTGTTTTTTTAGGTTGAGTAATCCAATACCCTCGTTGTTTTAAGCTATCAGGCTTCACCTCTTTAAAAATCTCCCTTTTATGCTTTTTAATCTGTAATTTAATTATATGAGAGAAAGTTAAGGTTTAACCTGACTTACTTTGATGCATTAAATGGCTGTTTGTAACATCTGAGCCACAAGTGCTTTAACTACTGCCCTCTAAAAGGCAGTTTACTGAGCGCACAACCAGAACATGTGAATATGAACCGAAAGCTTCCATTCTTCAGCATTTGTTTCAGTTAGCTTGAGAAACTGTCAATATCTGTGTCGTAGCTATTGCCATTATCATGTGGCACAAATTGAATTTTTAAAGATAAAATACAATGGAATTTTTTTAACTTAGTGTATTGAATTTAATTCATAACTTACTGTAGAAATAAAGAGTGAGGTTTTTGTCTCACAAGGTAAATAGTGTTTGCCATTAGCAAGGCAAAATTAAAGGACTACTTCACCCTCAAAATGACCATTTATGTTACGTTACGCCCTTTGCTACAAGTCAAGTCACATTGTTACATAAGCTGTGAACATAGTAATGCACTATAAGGAGCTACATGGTCACAGACCATGAAACACATCACTAACCTCCTCCCTCTGCTCTGCTCAGCTCCGAGAAACAGAAGCTACACAACGCTGCAGGATGAAGCCCTCAAAGTGTTCAGCTCTCTGCAGCACCTGGAGGGCGTGGGCGACCCGGTGCCCATCATCCAGGGCATCCTGCAGACGGGCCAGGAGCTCAAACCGCTGCGGGACGAGCTCTACTGCCAGCTGATCAAGCAGACGACACGGCCGCCGCAGCCGGGCAGCCCCGGGAACCTCTGCAGTTGGAAGATCTTGGCCTGCATGTGCTGCACCTTCATCCCAACCAGGAGCATCCTCAGATACCTCAAGTTCCACCTGAAGAGGTATTAGCATGTTTGCTAATGAATGAAGTTCTTACTTTGGTGTAATCTCTCTTACACTGGCCAATCCAAATCGTTCTCTCCACAGGACTCGAGAGCTCTTCCCTGGTTCGGAGATGGATCGTTACGCCGCCTTCGCCCTTGACTCCCTGAGGAAGACTCGAGCCAGGGAGAACGTCCCGTCGCAGGAGGAGATCCGCTCCATTGTGGCCCGGCAGGACATGAGCACCACAGTTCATTGCCATGGAGGAGGCTCCTGCAAGATCACCATCAACTCACACACAACAGCTGGAGAGGTAGGTGACCGGCATTAAACATCTTCAAACATTACTCAGTTTATTCTAAAAGAACAGTTCATACTTCAATTTTGGCTGACCAGCCTTTTTACCTTCCACCTTTCTTTGAATGGTAGTAATATCATTTGAATTTAAATTGTTTGATTTCATCTGATCTGTACATTTGAAAGAATACAACTGTGGATGATTAGGTTGCGCTTCTAAAAATAGTGTTGTTGTGTACTGTGTGTGTGTCAGGTGGTGGAGAAGCTGATCCGAGGCCTGGCTATGGAGGACAGCAGGAACATGTTTGCTCTGTTTGAACACAACGACACCACAGAGAAAGCCATCGAGAGCCGCACTGTGGTGGCCGACGTGCTCGCCAAGTTTGAAAAGTAAGCGTCATGGCATCTGTGTATGTTTGTTGGAGCATGTTTTTGTGTCTGAAGCAGACGAGTGCTTTCTGCTTCTGGTCTTTATGAACTCTTTCTCTCTGGTCTCCAGGCTTTCAGCCAGCCCAGACGAACACAACACCGGCTGGAAGTTTTACTTCAAGCTCTACTGCTTCTTGGACACAGACAATGTTCCCAAAGACAGCGTGGAGTTTGCCTTCATGTTTGAACAGGTAAGACACAACCAAACAGTCATTTTTCCCTTGTAGAGAGCCATCAGGCTGACGGAGGATCCATCAGAGTTTAACAGATAATCTGCACCCGCAATTAAAAACTAACAAAACTGAAGCTGACTCACTGAGGCAGTTGTTCTGGATGCTGTATTTATCCTACGTTTTCTGTGTGTCATCTCTCTACAGGCTCATGAAGCAGTCATTCGTGGTCAGTATCCAGGCCCTGAGGAGACTCTTCAGTTCCTGGCTGCCCTCAGACTTCAGTACCTCCTGGCCGATCACAACCCCCAGGCCAACATCCCTGAAATGTCCCAGGTGTTCCCCATGGCACGGTTGCGGGCCCGGGTACAGAACTCGGCCAAGACATTCGCTCCAGGCACCGGCTCGGTGGCAGACCGTTCTGGGACATCAGAGAGGAAACGCTCGAGCTTCCTGGAGGGGACGCTGAGGCGGAGCTTCAGGAGCGGCTCGCTGAGTCGGCAGAAACTGGAGGAGGAGAACAGCCTGGAGGTGTGGATGAGGGAAGAGGCGGCGGCGGTGAAAACCAGCGTGATGGACAAGTGGAGGAAGCTGCAGGGGATGAACCAGGAACAGGCCATGGTCAAATACATGACTGTGGTGAAGGAGTGGCAGGGATACGGATCCACACTGTTCAATGTAGAGGTGAGAACAAATGTTTTTTTATTTGTTTGCTCAATTGTTTGAATATTTGCTATTTTGTTACATTCTGTCAAATTTAATGGAATTATATATATATATATTTTTCTTCTTTATTTTTTCTTTATTAATATATTTTTCAAACAAATAACAGACATTTCAAACTCTGACACAAACTGTATTCATAAGAATATGTGTGTTGAAATTAGGGCTGCAACGATTACTCAACTAATTGAAGAAATAATGCACAGATCAGTTGACAATGAAAATAATCGTTAGTTGCAGCCCTAGTTGGAATACTGACACATAGCCTATTTTACATCCAAAAGAATTGATGAGTGGTATTTGATTTTTAAATATCAAGGAATCAAGGAAAATATTTATTTAAATCAAAATTGAGGTACTAATACTTTACTTGACCATCTCCATTTTCATAATTTTACACAATTTACATACTTAATATATTAATTCTATTAAATATTTCACATACTAATGTTAAACATTGTAGCATAATGCACATATCTCTATGCTTTACATCAGAGAGACTGTAATGTATCACAATTGTCCCCTGGGGATCAATAAAGTATGTCTTATCCTGAATATAATTCAATAATAAAATATACATATATTTGTCTGAAATAATGAGTATTTTTTCTTTCGAAAACTTTAAGTATACTTTATTTCAGTCTACACTCTGGTGTTGCTGAATACTTCTTCCACCACTGGAACCTGATCAGAAGCGCATGACAGGCCAGCCCTCATGCATGTTGTTTCTGCTTTTCATTTAGTGTCGTGACGGAGCGTTCCCTACTGAGCTGTGGTTGGGCGTGAGCCGGGAAGCCATATCTGTGTACAAACGAGGGGAGCCGTGGCCTCTGGAGGTTTTCCCGTATGAACAGATTCTCTCCTTCGGAGCTCCGCTGGCCAACGCCTACAAGATTGCCGTGGAGGGCAGAGAGATTGTCTTTGAAACGCAAATGGTACGTACAACGCAACAAACACTACTGTGTTTCCTGATGTTGAAATAAATTTGAGTTTTTGAAGGATGTTCAGTAACATCAGCGCTGTCAGATCATTTTACAATTAGCTATATTCACCTGTCAAAGTTCAACTCACAGAAAAGTGGGCACCGGTTCGTCTTGGTGAGTATATCCACTGATAGCAGTGATTCCATAGCGTGCTTCAGAGATGACGTTTTTCTGTAAGCCGACACAGACAGTACGTTGCCCTGGTTCCATGGTCAAAAAGCCAATGCTGTCTTCCATTTCATTTTGGATTATTGCTGAAAATAAGCTCTGTGTCAAACAAACATACATGATACTTACACATTTTGTTCAGTAAGATAATTTTCACAAATAAACAACACTTTCATGGTTTTTGAAGCGTAAATACTATCACCATTAGTAAAAAGCTAACATCACGACTTTTGTAAGACACACAGAGGCTTCAGAATTCACGAGTGGGCTATTTACTGAAATACTGTAGTTTAGATCTCAGAGCAAAACGTAAAAATCTCTTAGGCTTGTTTTGACCACAGACATCCTGTCAGGCATCTAACCATAAATCCATTCAAAAAACTCATTGATGTTGAAATGAGGTTGCTCTATTGGAATTTATTAGTTTCGAGCCATAAATGGACACAGATAATGAAATAAAACACCAACCTTAAATCTTGAAACATTGTGAGCTGTATTAATACTCCTCTTACGTTCCTCTCCAGGTGATGGACATCGCCAAGCTGATGAAGGCCTACATCAGCATGATCGTCAAGAAGCGCTACAGCAACTGTCAGTCCGTCAGCAGCCATGGCAGTCAGTGTAGTGCCTGGTGAACTCTGCCCCCTTTAACCTTTCACCTTAAGACCACTTGCCGGAGAGCTGCAGAGGGTCGAGCGTGGTCGCTGCTGGCCGTGCATGGACGCCCATCCTGGCGCTCTGAAGAGAGCAGCTCAGACATTTGACACTCAGACTGACTCTGTGAATGCTGGAGACAAACCACAAAGCTCTTAATGTTAATTAGCCCAAATTATTTTTTGGACTGGTTTCATTCCAAAACATGAAACATCCACAACTGACAGACCAGGACTTAAAAAGAAACATTCATCTCAGGCTGGTACAATGGGTCCGCTCTGCTAAATTTCACACACAGAGTATGAACAATTTGAACAGTTTTATCCAGCTCCGTCGCCAGAAGAAAATCTTGGTATTGTACATCTCTGCAAATCACAAATACGTTACAATTGTATATTTCATACATATCAAGCAACGTTTCTAAAGTGACGCAGTATATGAGCTGACTCACCAGGAGGTTGAGGGGATACCAGCCAAGGTGCAGACCACTGTTCAAGGCCACCAAACTAGTTGTTTATTTAGGGACCTGTCGCTGTGTTTTTATCAGCTTTTAGCCACTTGACATGAGTGCTTTGTAGCAACCCGTCACTGTTTTTCAACCGGGGATAGTGCCTTAAAGCTATAGTGCGTAACTTCTACAGGTCCGTAAATGTCCGTTTCACCCAAGCCACTACTAGAGGAGATGACACAATGCTGATTAAGGCGATCGGCTCCTCTAACATCTTGCGGTATTTTTCAATATATATCATTTTTGTATGCGTGTCGCCCGGGGGGGGGAGTGTCATAGCAAGAGGTAGAGCGCAGGTAGAAAGAGAAAGCAGGTCGAGACACGGTTCAGAAGTGGATCCTACCACAAAGGCAAGTGTTACTCTGTGTACATGGTGTGTGGCGACTGGCGAGTGTTACTCTGTGTACATGGAAGTGCCGCCGGCTTATTAGTTGTAATAACGCATTATCCGCTGGGAGGCGACAGAAGTTACGCACTATAGCTTTAAAAAGTGGTTGTTTTTCGAGACATCATTGCGTTTCTTGCCAGACTTGCATCGTGTATTTTGCATCGTTGTGTTTCCAGTAGGGGTTGTGCCACCAAAACCAGGTATGTTAAGCCAAAACATTTTCCCCAACCATATCCAAGCAGTTTCTGTGCTTAAACTTAACTGCGCATCAACCATAGCATCGTCAAAACGTAAAGAAAGAAATTTGAAATGTATCTGTCACATATTCAAGTACAAATGTATAAAAAGGTTTGCAGAAACCTACAATGCCAACATTTGTTGTGGTGACTAGGTCGAGTTATCATGAGGAAAAATTGATAAATCAACCTGAATATCCTAAAGTACCAACACTAAAGCCACGAAAGGCTCGAGAACCTTGAATCTAAGGTTTTATGCGTGATATAGCATCTATAAAATGATCAAAGTTTTCACAAAGTGTATTTAAGGGATGATCTAAGATCAGTGGTTCCCAACTGGTCAAGTTCAAGGTCCACACAGTTTTATATATTCAGCGTCGTACTTGCGTTTGGCCACGTCCTCAAGCTAGTTTGCTTTCACTCAAGTAGCTGTCCATTAGTCATTCACTCTACAGCAGGAAACAGCACTTCAAAATAAAAGGTCTGTGCCGGAAATTCACTGTACTTAAAAAATAAAGAATTATTTTACAAACTTGACACGTTTGCAAGACACTTGCAGTCCATTCAGAATGGACCAACGACCCACCAGTTGGGAACCCCTGGTCTAAGGTAACACAATGTTGTGTTTAACAGCAAAACCCAGAAGAGTATCCAAGTGTCTTAGTCCAATATCAAAATAAAACTGCACTGAAGTGGCTCATAGCATTGACCAGAACAAATAGAATGAAGGTAACTGATCTAGTAATTTGAGGACACAACGAATAGACAAGAACAAAATATGCAACACGAACAATTGATCAAAACCTTTCCTCCTGGGCTCCTACCAGCCAAAAATTAAAACGTAACAAATTCACTGATTCTCAGACCAAAGAAAACCAGCTGAATCTTATTTTCTCATCAGTCCTCATTTAGTCAGTTTACTCTGTTAGTGTGGATGTGTCTTGTTTTGGAATTAAACCGTTCATTTCTCTCTGATGCTAATGTGCTGTGGCACTACAAGGACTGTTGCTGCAGAATGGGGCTATTTGTTACTGAGGTTTTTGTTTGTGTGTGTTAGTGTGTGAGAATGTGAGTTTCAAGAGAGGTGTGTGTCTACATTTCTGAATGTACAAAAAAAAAAAAAAAAAACACAGCAGAGAAGATAAAGAAAATAGTTAAAGCCTACAAGCCTTTTCCTCTGCTTTGAAAAACTCTGGGACTTGACCTTCTATACAGACTTCTCCAGGATGATCTGTTGACTGTAAATAATATGCAACTGTAATCGTCTCAAGCATTTCAAGTTTGTGATTGATTGTGTTAATTGATTTGCCGGTGACTTCGAAGGTCACACAAGTGCCTGTACAAACTAAAGCAGGACGAACTGAACTCGGATCAGCCTTTGTCTTATCGATGCCACTCTTGTTCCAGTGTAACCGCAATCTGGAAGGTGCTCCCATGTTCCCTTTAACTGCCAATGTACTTTTACACTGCAGAGTCCGCCCAGCTACGCAAGTCATTCAAGCTAAACTCCAAATTATTTTCTTCTCACAAGTCTATTAGGTTTTTAACACCAATAAGCGCGCGCCAAAACAACTGCATCACGTTTATTACTGCAAACACCTCTGCATTTCCTTAGCAATGTTGAATTTAGCCAGATTTGAAGTGTAAGTAGTCAAAGTGATACGCCTGCAAGAGACTGGACCTGGTGTGGCTAGATATGTTAGTTTCAAATGTAATAAGTGCATGGTTTTGAGAAGTGTTTCGGATTGGAGCTAGTTCCAAATTTCCAAAGAACTATGGTTGGTTCGTAAAGCAGTCTATTCTTTCTGTGAGATGATAGAAGTTTGTCAACAGAGTTCTGCAGATTAACAAAAATCTAACATTCCTGTCAGATTATTTAATCCAGAAACAGTCTCCCGTTTGGTTCAGTTCAATCAAACGAATCGTTTGCCCCTTATGCGGTTCGTTTGGGAAGGTGTGAACACAGCAATCACACTCGACCTTCTTAAAGAGGTCGTCTCAGTCTAGTTACAAACGAACTCTGGTGCGGTCCTGACCAATCAAGAGCAGTTTTCTCTTGAGTTGGTGATGTTAAAACAGTGGGAAGACAAACTAAGACTGCTTTTCTGAGTTTTATTTGGTCTCTGTTGACTTAAATAAAGTGCGTGTTAAGATGATAAAATTACCAGCTATTGAAAATGGAGTCTGGTGGGTTTGACGATAGCGATTTCAGGGATGTTTCTAGTTAAACAGAAGTGATCCAACTCTTTAACAAAAAGGTCCATCTCTGTAGGGATCCTTTCCATAATGTTGCTTCGCTCTCGCTCAATAATGGACCAATTTTTAAAATTTTCCCAGTAGTCACTCAGACACAAAAACATGGAAAATTAGGAACAAGGCTGGAAAAATACAGAAATTACACTTTATAGGAACCAGAAACTCATTAGAAAATGTTTTTAATCAGCCACTAAAATGACATGTCACAATTGTTATTTTTGAATTGCAGCGACACAAACATTCCCTTTAAACCACAGGAGCTTGCAGCCATCGATCACATCACATTAGATAGTTTTGGGCTTTTTTTTTGTAATGTTTGGAGAGAGATAAGTGATGGTTCTTCTGGTTGAGTACGTTATCCACACCACACCTTTTACAGAACATTTAAGTGCTTTAAAGCGTTACGCACTTCCCCTTAAAGTAACTCAGACTTCAATGATTGAAACACTATAAGAAGTACATGGATGATTTTGATGCGATCAGTCAGATTTTAGTTTGTATGACTTGCTCAGTTGGACCGTTTGCAGTGTAACATTCCTACAACATTTCACTGGAGCTCCGCAGGCGGCAGATCCATCCAAAGACGCGTGTGCAGGTTTCTTCCACAGTGCCTTGTTGTATATTGTGTACACTTATTTTATTTTCCATGTGTGGTTTCTTTGTTTTTTTTGGTATAATGTGCAATGTTATATATATAAATATATATACATATGTTATATAATCACGTGGCTGTACATTTTATACAAGTCTTTGCCCTCTATTTTTCCCCTGAATGACGACCACATGGTGGTTTTCACGAGATAAAAACTTGTTGTATTTTTCTCTACGCAACCATCCGACTGACAGTGGATCTTTGACACAATACTGGTATCTTGTTTTTTATCTGTATTAGCTGTGTTATGTATTGAAAGGATGATTCTGACAATAAATGGTTACATATTTGGTTTGAAGTCGCAGGCAGTGTTTTTGTTTCCTCTTTATTCTACACTATTCTACAGACTGAATCAACAGTTGGAGCTTTATGTTTTGAGTGATTTCTAATTAATTAGTTTGAAATCAGTTTGGTGCTGATATTTTAACTTACCCGGTGATATTATCTGTTCCTTGTTTCATCCATCTGGCCATGGTTGTAATGGCAACACACTCAATCTAGAAAGACTGAGATCATTTCAGTGGTAACATTACATGGTTCAATTATGTCACGATTGTGCCATTTACTGTGTCACAGGAACATCTTCACCAGTCTGACAACAGGTGTTATTGGGAAATGGGAAATTTTTTAGTGTTCCCTGGAAACACTGTTCGTCATCGAACATCATTCCACATCATGGAATGATGTGGCTGTTGCCATGGTGAAATCAGGAATCATTGATTTCAAGGAACTGGCAAGTCTCCTTTTTGTCTGCAAACAGGACAAGTGACATCATCAGCGACATTACGGCCGGAGGGCAAGGGAGAAGAGAGAAGTCACTCACTTCAAAACATTGCAGCCCTTTCAACTGCCACACTTTGTCTCTTCTCCTTTGTCTGTGGCAGTGGAGGATAGCAATGTGACATTCACGAACGATCCAAGTCTTTGAACCGGCTCTTTAGAGTGAACGAGCCAGTTCCTCATTTACGTCACGTTGATGACCCCTGTCGTTTAGAAATGAACGGCAGGAAGCTAACCCACTATCCGCTAGCACTTGCTTGTATTGACAGGCTTGTTGTTCATAAAGGGCGTTGCTATGGCTACACCAAACTTTATATCTGCGGTGTCTATTCTGGGTCTACGTTACAATATCCAGATCACGTGATGTGATAAATCAGCAATGCGATTCGTTGTTGAACCCACTAACAACCCCCCCCCCCCCCCCCCCCCCCCCGAACGAACCGCATCTTTGAACCGGCTCTTCAAAGTGAACGAGAGCAAAAGAACCGGCTCTCACATGTGAACAAGAAATCCCATGACTAGTGGAGGACCTGCGTGGGCTCCTCCATCTGCAAGCAGGGTGAGTGGCCTGTGACATCATCAGTGACATCAGGATAACTTCACAGTTGAACTTGATGTGGAGAGGCAAAGGAACAAGCTTCTCCAAGAAGAAGTGGAGAGGATGAGGGTTTTACACCATGACGTGACCGTAAGGCTCACAACTCCTCACACTGAGGCAACAGGCTGAACTTACTCAGCGTGAGCGTGACAGCGAAATTAAGACTCAGGAGGGCGTCCTGAGCAGGACACCCTCGTGGTAAAAATGGCAGAGATTAGAATCCTCCAACAAAATGCCCTGGCTAATCAGACATCTTTTTGGACACAGACAGGGGAGCTGATGTCACAATTAAATATTCAGATCTCTCTCACCCATGAGCTCTCAATGAAGCTCAAGACTGAGAGAGAGGACAATTCTGATCCATCCAGAAAAAGAGCCCGACAAGAGGAGAGGCCACACCATGAGTCTCTCCCTCATGATCTTACTTTTGAAGACCTGAACAAAGCTGAAGTCTCTGAGGACATACTCCCACCTGAGGATGATCCACACCATTCTTGGAACCCATCAGCTGTATTCGGCGTCTGACTTCCGGCAGACGGCGATACAACCTCTGGGGGCAGACCCCCAATTTTTTGGCATTCCGGTTTGATTTGGGCGGAGGAGGCGAATTTCCAACTTCCGTTAAGTAAATATGCTGAACCATTGCGATGGATTCAGAGTTTGCAGTGACGCCAATTATGTTCCGCCTCGTTAGTTCACCGCACGGAGTGTTTAACCTAGCAACAACTGCAGCCTGCTGAAACGTGATTGGTCAATATCACGCGGACTACAAACAGCCTACAACCGGAAACCAGGGCTCTTCCGCTCTTCTTCCGGAGGCAAGATCTCCGGGGTTTGCCGGAGAGAGACTAGAGAGACTAGATCCACACAAACAGGAGTCTTTCCCTGATGGACCCACAACACCTATGAAGACGGCTGAAGTCTCTGAAATGAATGTCTCCGAGACATAAAAAAGGGCCTTCAATCTGGAAAAAAACGCCACTTACTTGGGTTGAAAAAACCAACACGTGTGTTCAGGCTGTTTGCTACACCAGTCTGGGTCAGTTGGCAGTCTGCAGACAAAATTTGCACAGTGTGCGATATGAAAGGATTCTAATATTAAGTCTATAGATCCAGTCAGTGACTGCTGTTTACATACTTTCAGATTTTTTGAAACCACTTAAATATTTGCTTCTGACACCGGCGGACAATGATGTCACCTGTGTCTTTCCGGAGGGAGACATGCCGGTAAATAAACAGCTTTTCCTGAAGTTATCATAAGCTTATTTTAGCACTTTACTTTTGGTGATAGTACAAGCTAACTGGATTAAAACTGCACAACGGCTTGATGACCAGCAAAACTAAAAGCAGTGAGAAAGCAATAATTTCTACTGGTTCATTTTTAGTGACAGATATGTTTTTAGGAAAGTGAACAGTTCAGACATTATAATATTTTGTACCTTCAACTGAGTGGATTTCCTGCTGAGATGAGAAGTTGTCTCTCCTGAAGCTGGTGTCTTGTTGGGTACAGTGTTATGGTTCCTCCTGTGAACAGGACAAATGTTACAAAAATGTATATATTATCAGATGGCAAATAATCACCAACACTATAACAATACATTTTTATGAAAGGCATTCCACATTTTCCACTCAAACTGAAACCTGAATGTATACTGTATTTGATCTCACTTTACATCACGCTCAGTTCAACTTACTAAATTCAAAAATGAAACAGATGTTTTGTGGTATTCTCCCACCACAGTGTCACTGCATTGAACACCCACACAGGCACAAAGTACAACACAGTTACAGAGTGTGTGTGTGAACATGAAGAAGGCAGTGAATGTGTGTGTGAACATGAAGAAACAAACAAACAAACAAACAGCCACACTAACCCACGACGTGTGAGCGTATCCATTGTGATAAATATATGTTCATAAACCGCGCCAATACTCGAACCACTTCCTGAACCAGCGTGCAACGTCATCAGTAACGTCACTCTCCCAGCGAGCCAAACCAAAGAGCATGGATACCAAGAGGCGAAGCTCAATAGAACGCCCCATAGCAACAGACTCGCCCATGGTTTCGTCCTACCGCCGCCATTTTGGACCGTCAGCAGACCCGCTCGCATACAAAAACACACAGACAAACTGAAGTATATCGCTATTAATTATGCTTACAGTGCTACTCACCTCGTGATAGCTTGGTCACAGCTGCTTTTTCACGTTTTTGTAAAGCAAAATATAGACTTTAAAAAAAACAAAACGAAGAAGATTAGAGAAGATTAACTTAATTACTCCTTCAAAATCACCCCATAAGCCAATCTACCAAAAAATTAAAAAAAATTAAAAAAAACAATATTTTAACCAGAAACACATTAATGGCGACGTCACATAGTCAGGAATAAAGATTTATTTACAGTTTGTACAGTAAGGGGACAGTAATAATAATAATAATAATAATAATAATATCTATTTTAATATGATATATATATATATATATATATATATATATATATACATATATATATATATATATATATATATATATACAGTACTATGTACAACATGTAAAGTATGTAAAGTGTTGATTGTTCTTTCATAGGGGACAGTAATAATAAAATAATAATATATATATTTTAATGATAAACTCTTTTTCATCCGTTGCTTTCTCTTCTACCATTTTATATGAAACAAAAGCATTATAACAAATAAAAGCTCATCCATGTGAATAACAATGTGATTACTATAACTCCCGTTTCAGTGCATTGACAAGTGCAGTTTGGCAAGTGTTATCTTCCCTCCAAAACTGGCATATTAAATTGATATTAAAACACTTTAAAACTTACAGGGAAACGGTGGAAGGCCAGGTGCGAGGTGTTCCACTGATAGTTGTTGCAGTTAATTGCACTACACTGTTTTCTTTCACTTTTTTCATCCTCTCTCCTTGACATCTTGCATGTTGTCTGGGCGCAACAGTCCAAGCTCAACAGTCCAAAATGGCGGCAGCGCCCCTAGTGGCTATTGGCAAAAATTCAACGGAGCTTCGCCTCTTGGTATCCATGCTCCGATTTTTGTCAAGTAGCTGTCAATAACTGCATTGATTTACAATATATGTGTATCACGCCATATGCAGTTACTTCTTTATGTTAAAAGTAAAATTTGCTAATATTTGAGTGTTGGTGTTAACAATAGGTAAGACTTCATTAATCCCACACCTCGGAAATTCACACGTTACAGCAGCTCAGAGCAGAGGCAATAGAAAAAAGCATGAAAGTAATTAAGTGCTAAATAAGGATAAAATATATTAAAATTAAATACAAATGACATATAATGAAAATAATAGAAAATCTATATTCACCTTTCACTGAAACAGATATTGTATGCTCATGATTAATAGCTGCACAGGATGATTGTTATACACATGATGTGTAGTATGTTTACTGTAAAAATACAGAAATGTTCAAATGTTATTCCACAGGAAGTGGCAAAATATTGCACACTGGAATTTGCACAGGAATATTACACAGTATGTACACAGTGTATATATAAGGGATGTGGATAAGGATATGTATTTATATATGTATACAGGCCAATATAAGTATACAACAGCATACTTATATGATAGAAATGTGTTATTACACAGTATTATGTGTAATGTGTATGTGTGTCTTTATCTTGGTGAAACAGCATGTTGCTTTTATTGGTTTAAATGATCTTTTCAGTTCTGTCCTTAGTCTTGTGTGGTTGTCAAGAGCAATCACATCTTAATATGTATTGATAATGTAATGATTGTAATGATTTAATAACTAATGTTATCTTAATTACTTTCAGTGGGACAGAAGGAGACCAACAGGTGACTACCAATGACTGTTAAGTGTCAGCACAATGGGTCACTGGGCTAGCAGCAGCAGCAGCAGCAGCAGCAGTTTATAGACATATATATTTTATGTATCTTTGTCTTTGCACTATGTACTTATTTACTACAATGAAGTGACTTCTAATAAACTCATACACGTGACAAGGATGTCAAGCAGTTTGTCTGTGCCCTTCCTTCTGTGTTGTCCTCTCACATGGTTTCCACCATGGTGCTGTGTGGGGATGTTCCAATCGTTTAGAGAGAGAGGTACACATACACAGTTTCATCACTGACACAGAGATGAGAAAAAGTGTAACCTTAGACTCACTTCAGACTACAGCAACAAAAATATGTGAGGTCATCATTCTCAAATACTGCATTTGCACATTTTCCACAAGCAAAGACCACATCATTGGGAAACTCAGTGTTTGGTTTATTTAAAATAAGGAACTGGAAAAGGCTTGCAAAACCCAGGGAGTTGAGGCTCATGGTAAGAAGGTTGTTTCATTGCGAGGTGAGTTCAGGCTCCATTGCATCTCCCTGTTGTTCTTGTGCTGAAAGAGAGAGAAAGAAAAAAGAAACAGAAGAAGTGGTTAGGCACACCTATAGGCCTGGGTCTGACATTGCCTTGTGAGATAAGGTGTGGTCTTTGTTCCCTAACTTAAGGAACTTCATTAGTTGTGAATGTTCAACAAAGTTTATATAAGTATAACAAGCGGCATCAGTTTGAGTTGAATTTGTTTTAAGTTGTTTATAAAGTGTTCCCTCATACTGTATGCATTCAACCACTATGGGATATGTCTGTGGGTAGACAAAAGTGAGCTGTTGTGTGTGGGAAGTAAACTCACTGCAGGCACAATTTGGTGTAGACCAGTTTGCCAAGACCAAAAACGGCAAGACTAGACTTAGGGCAGATTTAATTCCCACCGTCTTTGTGCATCATGCTGTGAGTCCCCCTGCACCACAATGCACCCCTGGACCTGTAGCATCATTTGCCACTCCTGAACTGTAACATTAATGGTCCTCATCCTCCTCCTGACATGAAGCACGCAGCATCACCACAGTATAATTCCTCAAAATGTTTACTTATATTTCAGTGTTCAGTGTAACTGATCAGCACATGGGAAACCAGCAGGTAGGTCTACCAGCTCTGGTGTATTAATTTTTGCTTGTCATAGTGACTTACTGGCACGCCAGTTTGTTTTTGTTGTGCTAACCTCAGCATTTGCCTACTGTGTTTCATATGACAGGCCCATCTCATAATTTATCAGCCTTTGATCCTGTGTCTGCTCGTCCCTGTGTCCACAGTTATGTTTGTTCGAAAAGGTGTTATTTAATTGTTTTATACCATCACACTATTATTCATATAAGCAGGGGATTTTAATACAAAGTTTGCTGATGTATCAGTAATTATAATTCAATAAAAACAATAAACATTATATACCTTTAAATGAAGGCTTCTCCCTCCAACACTACTAACAAAGCGCACTCAGCCGGCAGTTTATTAGGCTGCATTCAAACTGTTTAGGAGGGCTGTTGATTAAGCTTTAGAGTCACTTTGCAGGCAGAGCTGTTACTAAGAGCTGCACCATTTATATCAGTCAGTGTACATTGTCAAAGCTGATCCCAGTGCTTTGGACAACATGTAAACTGTATTTTGTTCAACCATAACATACGCTGCTCAAAAAATTAAGGGAACACTTAAATCAGAATGCTGACACATACTGTATGTAGAGCTGGATGAGGAGCATTTTGCCACCTTGTACACTCTCTGTATTGCCTACGTGTATGCAGTCTTGTGAGTCCATCTAGTTCTAGAACAAGATGAACTTTGTTTATCATCACACATGCACAAACAGGGCCTACAGATGCATTAAATGGAAGGATGTTGGAGTGAGGGGGCTGCCCATGGACAGGCACCCTGAGCACTTGGGTGTTCAGTTCCTTGCTCGAGGCGAATTCCAGCTACCAGTTCACACTCCATATTTGGTCTGGACACTAACTTGAACCGGTAACCCTCTGGTTCCCAATCCAGGTCCCTATAGATTGAGCTACTGCCACCCCAGTACCTGTACCTGACACTATTAGGGTGACAGTAGCTCAGTCTGTAGGGACTTAGCTTCAGAACTGGGTCTGCAGAGGTGCCCCTGAGCAGGGCACTAAACCTCTAAAGTGCTACAGGGGTGCCGCACTATGACCACTCTGTGCAACCCCCATTAATTGCACGTGTGTGGTGTAAAAACGTATAAAAAGACAGATCTACTCTGCTCTATTCTGCTCTGCTCTCCTCTACTATGCTCTGCCCTACTCTATTATGCTCTACTCTACTCTATTAGGCTCTGCTCCGCTCCACTATACTCTTCTTCACTCTACTCTACTCTACTCTCTCAAAAATTAAATTGTTTTATTGACCACAAAACATTTGTCTTTGTAATATTCCCACCATAAGGCATACATTTGAGGAAATATGATGCAACCTTAAAAACAGTGTAACGGTCACTACCGAAAGACTGGGTGTTTTGTAAAAAATAAAGTATATTGAGTTATCAGCTAAAGTATTATGATGCTAATCGCTAACATTTATGTTCTGTTTCATCAGTTATTAACTCTGAAATCAATCTGATCAGCGTTATGCATTTTACAAAGAAAGACTGCATTTAGATTTTGAAGAATTCTATAATTTGAACTTCGAAATTTGTTAAAATATTAATTTTTATAGATTTAATTGTGAAAACCTTCAGTCAAAATTTGTAAAAATTTACATCTTTAAACAAGGGAAGGAACAAGCATAACAGGTTGATATATATTTTTTTGTATAATATAATACTATATGTTTCGGTAGTGACAAATTTTGGGAGAGGAAAAACATTCCAAAACAGTCTGAAAATACAATCAAAAAATTTACAGTAATTTTACTAGATATGTGACTTTTACATATGTTACAATATAGGTACAAAGTTTTGAAAATAAAACATACAAAATTTCAAAATATTTCCAGCCCAACTTTGCACACATTCGGTAGAATGCCCCATATACAGAAGGTACATTTCAACTGCTAATGTGCCTGAGAATTGTGTGGATTGACATATGAACAACAAAACTTGTTAAAGTAAAATTATTTGGTAAAATAAATAATAAAACAGCAATAGGGCTTCAATCAATAATATATAAAGCAACTATTTTGTATACTGCTGGACAGTTTAATCTTCAAACTGCACCATATTTTACATGTGGCTATCCAATAGATGATAGTATGAAATTGAAATATTCCAGCACAAATTTATAAGTACCTTAAAATCATACTAAAGTACAGTACTATTCTCTTTAAGCATGATAATGTGTTGTGAGAGCCGGCAGCGACACCCAGTGGACGGAGTCGTAACAGCAATTCACCTGTATTAGAAACTTTAAATGAAACTTGAAAACGGTTAAAACGGAACAAAACGAGGAAAGTTGAACAACTGCTTGGTCCGAAATTGTAAGAGACGTTTTTATCTTTATTTTAGGCTTTTGTATCAGACACATAACCACGTGAATCAACTCTTAGTTTGACAGTGACGCTTCTGCTGTGTGTACTTCTCTTCTTCTTCTCGTGTCGACGTAAACCGACTGAATCAGGAAGTCCGGGGATTTCTCGAATCATAAAAAAAGTTGAATGGACAGTAGATGCGCCACCTTTAACGACAAATAATGACAAGCCACGTTTGTTAACGCTTACAGTTTATTTATCCTTGTAGTTTGTTTCATTATCACTGTCGTGTTAACTTATTTTAGTCGTCATTTTTTACCCGGAACACCTGGATTTACACTTTGCGGGTAGGAGGGATGGATGTTCCTCACCTCACTGAAGATGAAATGGCAGAGATTAAAAAAGACGTGAGTATGATATTTAAGGCAAATCTTGTCTCAGAGTGAATATTAACTCTGATAAGGTGGGGTTTGAAGGAACTGTAGTCAGATTTATGGCTCTGCCGACACTTTATTTGTACATTGTTTGGCGTTAAAGGCCTGTTAAAGGAGGAAATACCCCACCACACCTTCTCTGTGCCCACATCAACACTCAGTCCTCTGGGGGATTGGACAACACAATGTTGAATGCACTTTATTCTGTGAATACAGACAGAGTTTGCTCAGTGTGACTTATCAAAAGCAATTCCAGAAGCTTAAACAGGGATAGGCAGCTATAAACCATTGCGAGCTGAACCAGACCAGGTTAGAGAAGTGATTTCAGACCCCCTGCGACAGACTTTTGTGGATGTTCCCCACAGTAGTTGTTGTTTGAGTCAAATCCAGCAGATTCTCAGCCTCCCAGACCCTGTGCAATGACTTACCCCTCCTGTTTAGCTCACTTTGTTCCCATTTTGCTTCTCCTAACTGGCTGCTCTGGATTTCCAGGTGCTGACCAGACTGCGGCACTACCTCTGCGACAAGATCCGAGCCGAACGCCACCTGGACTTCCTGCGCTCTCGGAGGATCCTGACACGAGATGACGCGGAGGAAATCAGCTGCAGGACCACACAGACCAAGAGGACGGCCATGTTGTTGGACATACTGGCTGAGAACCCCCGGGGCCTGGATTCCTTGATTGAGTCCATAAGGGAGTTGCGCTCACAGAACTTCATCATCACCAAGATCACAGATGAGGTGCAAAAGGCCAAAAACGAGAAGATCGAGGCTCTCAGAGGTCAATAATCCAAGTCACACTGACATCTGTTGTGTATTTCAAATCTAGTACATGTTCTTGATGCTTTAATTCACCTCACTTTTCCCCTCCTCTTCTGTCGCTCCACAGCAGGGGCTTCCAGTTCCTCCTGTGACACCAGCCTCTCCACCCTGACCACAACCTGCGACTTCCCCTCAACGTTTTCAAACAACTCCACCCTGCTCTTCCACCCGGACGGAGAGCGAAGCCCTTCCACTTCAGACGTAATGGGCTCGCTCAATTTGCCATCGCTACAGAAAAGCGGAGACTTGGCATCTGTGGCTGGCGCTAGCATCGGCGTAGCTTCCTCCACAACCTCCTCCAGCCTCCCGAGGCCCGGAGACCCGGGAGCTCCTCCGCTGCCTGAGGAGGTTATGGTCGAATCCCCCTCCAACATAGATGCTGCGGCGCCAGGATGCACCAGCAGCGGAGGAGACCCAAACTTCCAGCCCTTGCGGTCACGCTCTCTCACTCCAGCATCACACAGGAGCATCTTTTAGTTACACATCTCAATAATAAGACACTTATCATGCAGTTAAAAGGACAAACTAGCTGAATCCTCAGCCACTCAACTCATATACAAACTCTCAGTGTTGTCTTACAGTCTCTTTGGTGTTGCACCTGCCTTTGATTAGGCAGAAACTGCTGTACGTGGGATATACTAGTGCTATACAATCAGCTTTTTAAGAAAGAAAATGGAGACAGTTTAACACTTGGGCTGCAGTATTGTTTTAACATGTTTTATACGGGTGCCAATTTTTAACTTAGCTTGAATATGAGGTCAAAATAATACCATAGTTTTAAGAATACACCCATGTTTTTCCACAATACTCCCATTTTTTATTTAACAAAATAAGCCCCATTGCTCAAATGTTAAAAGCAGCTGTACAACATGTTTGCCTGAATAAAGTACTGTTCGCAAAATTATGATTCAAATCTGAAACTACCCACAAAAAAATAAGTGGCGCACATCCTGATTCGCACCCAAAATAACTACTGAGCTCAGAAAATCTGACTCACCTACTTGTAACCTTTTCTGCTCCTCCTCTCGTACCAAAGGTGCGATTTCCTGTTGAAGTGTTCAGTGTGAGAACGCAGCAGCTACAGTTTAGGTGCAGTGAGAAGGTTTAATACACTGGAATGACTACCTGAGCATTATGTGTGTAACGAGCCAGTCTGACCTCATGAGACGCTGCCTTCGACCAGAGTGGTGTTGGTGATTTCTAGTTCATTCTGTTTGGATTCAGCATTAAGTTAACAAGTTGCTTTACATTTTCGTCACTACAGAAGTCTTGAATCGCAAAGCATTTTGTGAAATAACAAACTGTGTCCCACTTTTACTTTTTCACTGGTCATGTACAATAATGTGTTGCATACTAAAGGTTTTCTATATTAACTCATGTTTCCTCTCATCATTGGTGACTGTGTGGTGGTTCAGAAAAACAGTGATTATGAGTTTATTGCTGATTTAATCTGAGATAGCAAGGACGTATCATTAAGGTCAATCAATTCAATTCAATCAATTTTATTTATAAAGCCCAATATCACAAATCACAATTTGCCTCACAGGGCTTTACAGCATATGACATCCCTCTGTCCTTATGACCCTTGCAGCGGATAAGGAAAAACTCCCCAAAAAAAAAACCCTTTAATGGGGAAAAAAACGGTAGAAACCTCAGGAAGAGCAACTGAGGAGGGATCCCTCTTCCAAGACGGACAGACGTGCAATAGATGTCGTACAGAACAGATCAACATAATAAATTGACAGTAATCCGTATGACACAATGAGACAGAGAGAGAGAGAGAGAGAGATGCAGGTAATGACAGTAGCTTACAACAACATTAATGAAAGTAATAATATTATAGTTCTGGCTACTGTGATACAAAATGTTGAAAGTATGTATTAATATCTGGCAGTATACAGTGTGACAATAGTCATATGTGTATAATAACAGTAGAAGTATGACTAATGACTAATGATGGCAGCAGCAGCAGCAGGAGGCATCTGGCAGGACCACGGCAGCAGCACAACCACACACGTCACGCTGTCCAGGCACCGCTGCGATATGAGTTAATCTGAGAGACAGTGGAGCACAAAGGCTCCGGAGAAGAAGCCGAGTTAGTGACATCCAGAATGGCCGAGTTAGCAAGATGCAGTAATAGAATACGAGAGAGAGAGAGAGAAGGAGAGAAGGTGCCCGGTGTATTATAGGGGGGTCCTCCGGCAGACTAGGCCTAAGTCAGCCTAACTAGGGGCTGGTACAGGGCAAGCCTGAGCCAGCCCTAACTATAAGCTTTATCAAAGAGGAAAGTCTTAAGTCTAGTCTTAAATGTGGAGATGGTGTCTGCCTCCCGGACCGTAACACGAAGATGATTCCACAGGAGAGGAGCCTGATAGCTGAAGGCTCTGGCTCCTGATCTACTTTTGGAGACTTTAGGGACCACGAGTAACCCTGTGTTCTCAGAGCGCAGTGTTCTGGTGGGATAATATGGCACTATGAGCTCTCTAAGATATGACAGAGCTTGACCATTTAGAGCTTTATAAGTTAACAGTAGGATTTTAAATTCAATTCTGGATTTTACAGGGAGCCAGTGAAGAGAAGCTAAAACAGGAGAAATATGATCTTGTTTCTTAGTTCCTGTTAGTACACGTGCTGCTGCATTCTGAATTAGCTGGAGAGTTTTTAAGGACTTACTAGAGCTACCTGATAATAGAGAGTTACAGTAATCCAGCCTAGAGGTAACAAAAGCATGGACCAATTTTTCTGCATCTTTTCGGGTCAGGATAGGTAAATCCTGCCACCTTTGGCCTATTATGTCTGAGACTCTTGGTTGTTCCTGCAACTCAAAACCAATTCACTGCAGTAGTGTCTGCGTGTGCAGAGATTCTGTAACTGTTTTGGAAAAACTGGAAAAGCTTAACATGACACAGAGGAATGACAGTCATTGTGGTGACGGCTGGTGTGGTGACTGCACTGTCTGAAGTGCATAGACAGCAGAGAAGCAGGAGTGTAAGGATAGTCACTCTGTGGCTCGCTGTTGCACAGCAGGTAACTTATTTATTATTAGTAGTATTGTATATATGTCGTGTTTTTACTCAAATTTTTTGCCTTTGCTCTCTGTATTAAATAAATACTCCAGCAAGAGGCTGTGAAGATATTATATAAGTACACTACAATGACAGCTAGAATGTAAGCACATTTAACTTTCATTCAATTCTGTTCACTGTAGTGATTTTCTTTAAAGGTTTTAAATGTATTGATAGTATAACATAAGGTAATGTCACAAGTAGTTGCAGTCTGCATTTGCTGCCTGTTACATGTTTGCTGTTGCAGGCCGGCTAAGGCTACAATAGGCTACAATAAGTTGTAGTTGAGCTAAAAAATAGCTAAATATTGGTTAAAATGCTCTTTGTAAGAACATTCAAGCTTATATTTGCGCTGAAGACGGTGTTTCTAAAGAGAGTTCAGAGAATGACAGCAGTGAGCCCATGCAGGAGAACCAGTTTGATAAACATCACAATGACTGGAATGGTTGAACCCTTACCTTATCAACACATTTATGACCTATACGTAGGAAAACATCGCCAGAACTCTCATACATTAGTTGAATTCTGCTCTGTACTTGAGCGTAATGGAGGACTCTGAGCCGCTGTGTACCTCGAGGTCGGAGGAGAGGAGGCTGAACGGCCACTGCAGATGGAGCGCTCACACTCGGACCCTGGACTCGAAGATGGTGGAGGACTTCAGGCGGAGGCTCAAGTACTTCTTCATGAACCCCTGTGAGAAATACAGAGCCAGGGGGCGTAAACCATGGAAACTGATGCTACAGATATTAAAAATTGCAATCATCACAGTCCAGGTAGAGAATTCTTTGTGTTTTTGTCATCAGGCATGAATGTGCACAGCGTAGATATCTTTAAATGTTTTCCCCCTCTAATGTTCAGTTGGTCTCTTTCGGCCTGAGCAACGAAATGATGGTCACCTTTAAAGATGAAAATCTGATGACGTTCAGACATCTGTTTCTAAAAGGATACAAGGATCACCACATGGGCAGCTACGCACTCTACAGAAAGGCTGATGTGTATGATCACATCCACTACATTATCAACAGGGTACTGACACTTTTAGATCCAAGACAAGTGGACAGTTATATCACGTAATGTATGAAAAACAAGTTTCACTCTTCTTTGTGCATTTTTTAACAGTACATCAATCTCCAAAACCTGACAGTGGGTAATCTTGCATACGAGAGTGTTGATGGCAAGTACGCTCCTCTGTCTGTCTGCCAAGAGTTTTACAGAAACAGCAGCATCGATCCTGGAAACGAGACCTTTGACATTGATCCACATATTGATAAAGGTAAAAAAGCACCAAACTGCTTTATAAATACATTTTAAAAATCATTAAATCATCAGATGGAGTAGCTGTGGAACATGTGCGTTTATGTCTAACAGCTACCATGAGTGGTATCCATAGTGTTTGATGTATTTATGGACGCTGAGTCACAGCATGAATGGAACAAATAATCACAATGTGGATTTTCTTGTGACATAAAAAGAGGAAGCAGTGTATCATAAACACTGAGTTATTCTTCTGCTGAACTGCTGTCTGAGTGTATTACTTGTGTTTCCTCCTCACAGATTGCATTAACATTTATCCTGTGCAGTCGTTTGACCACAGCGGCTCAGCCACACATGTGAACTTCTCTTTAGATTTCAAAAGGTAATAACTACACTGGGAACACTGGCATCACGCCAGGCGATGATGAGAGTGCTGCCTGCTAATATGTGTTTGTGTGTCCAGGCTGCTATCAGTGAACATCTACCTTACTCTGAAAACAATCAATCTGCAGACTGTGCGGCACCACGAGCTGCCAGACTGTTATGACTTCCATATCATGGTTGGTGACATTGTCTCAAATATGCCACACACACACGTCTCGTTGCTTTCCTTTAACCTGCCACTCATTCATTTTTTGTTTTTAAACAGATCATGTTTGACAACCGTGCACACAGCGGAAAGATAAAGGTTGATGTGAAGAATGATGTAAGAATTTATGAATGCAGAGACTGGAATGTGGAAGGCACTTGTAAGTTTTACCAGTTTCATCTCAGCCATTCATGTGTTAAAACCAAATACTCATACTGGTTATTGCTTCAACAACCAGCAGGGGGCACAGTGACACTACTCTGCAACCCCTGACATGCATGTAGAAGCAGCAGCAACGAAATCTGTTAATGCATCAACTAACTTGAAATCTGTGGCTCTGGTTTCTAGCTGGTAAGAACGACTACCTGCTCCTGGCATGTGACTCTGTGGTCATCCTCGCCTGCTTCACCTCCCTCATCCTATGCACGCGATCTGTCATCAACGGCATCCAACTCCAGTTTGTAAGTTACGTGGAGGAACGAGTAAATCATTACCGTCATTCACCGCCGACGAGTGTACATCAGGCACATTTATTTACCACAGTTAAACCATGAGGTCATTCAGTCAGTAATAAATGACTGATTTAATCAGCACAACACATGACATGCAAACCAGCATCAGATGTTGGACCCAGGGGCAGCATATGACACTGTGGGCCCCTGGGAACAGGTATGCCAAGGGCCCCACCACCTCCCCTACATAGGAGTAGAACACACAGGCTTTTTTGGGGGATGGTTTTGTATCTCTTTGAGATTATTTTGTGGGCCCTGTCACTTTGGCCCCTGAGCCTGTGCCCAGTAGGCCTATCCAGTAATCCATTCATGACAGGACTGATGCTATATGATTCTGAGGTCATGTCCTCTGTAGTTTTCTAGGAATTTGTGGGACTTACACACGGCGGGTATTTTATAAAAAAGAAAAATCCCAGTGGTTTTAGGGTAGGAAGAGGGTAGTGTTTAGTTATCCCCAGTTACTCAAGAGAATCAGTGTAAATTCTTTGAGGGTACAATCACCAGTAGTGGAAATTTTGGACAGTGGAACAACCAAAGTACAGTGTGTCTGGTGTTGTTGGTAGATTTTAAGATTATTTTAAAGGCTTTTTTGCCGTTATTTGATGAGATAGGACAGGATGAGTGTGAAGAGGGAAGAGAGGGGGGTGACGTGGAGCAGGGGGCCAAAGGTTGGAATTGAGCCTATGGCTGCTGTGGCAAAGACATGGCCTTTGTACACAGGGCACCTGCTCTACCTGGGGAGCTACTGGATGCCCCTGTTGGTAGACGTTAAGCTCCAAGTGGCGCCAACAATAATACCACTTGGAAACACTTTAAACCAACAATAAATAAATGAATTATAAATAACTGATTCAGTTTTCCCTGCCTCAATTTTTAATCCTGTAAGTATTCAGACATTTATGTTGAAAGAACAAAAAATATAACTTAAAAATATTCAATCAATTTTAGCCTCTTTTTTTCTGACTATTATTGGTTCAGGGCCATAACCAGTATTTTATTCTGATAGGATTATGAGAGCCCCTTTCCATCAAATAAAAACTATAAAACCTCTTATAAACATGTGGAAATTGTGCAATCTAACCACCATATGTAACTGTGAATCCTGGTTTGTTGTGTATTTGTTTTACGACATCTGAATTTTCTCTCACGCAGGAGTTCAACATATTCTTTCATGCCTACTTCAATAAAATTGTGTCCTGGTCAGACCGCATGGAGTTTGTGAATGGCTGGTATATCCTCATCATTGTGAGCGACACACTGACCATCGCTGGGTCAGCACTCAAAATTGGAATACAAACAAAGGTTTGTTTTTCATTGACCTTTACTTGCTATATTTTTAATTAAATATTCACTGTAGGTATGTTGGACTGAGGGTAAAGGGAATGGGTAAAGAGTACAGGCCCTTAACTTGTACTTATTTGATGGCTAGTTTATCTATTTGTACTTTCTTTTCTCTTGCAGTACCTGACAAACTACGACGTCTGCAGTATCTTGCTGGGTACGGCCACAATGCTCGTCTGGGTCGGCGTGATTCGTTACCTTGGTTTCTTCAAGAAATACAACGTACGAACTTCCATGTTTTTTGTTTTTGCATAATGCATCAGCCAAGAAGAGAAACTGAAAACCTGTATTTCCTTATAGATATTAATCTTAACCCTGAGGGCGGCATTCCCAAATGTGATCCGATTCTGCTGCTGTGCTGCCATGATCTACCTCGGGTACTGTTTCTGTGGCTGGATCGTCCTTGGGCCTTACCATGACAAAGTACAACAATTAATTATCATAATCAATCTATTTCAAGTGTCACTGTGGCCTGATGAATCCCCCTACACATCAGGGAGCTCCACTCCAGTGACACTGAAATATTATAAACACTTTTTTCCAGTTTCGAACGCTCGCCAAGGTGACAGAGTGCCTCTTCTCTCTCATCAACGGGGACGACATGTACGCCACCTTCCTGATGATGAGACACGGCGGCTACATGGTGTGGCTTTTCAGCAGACTTTACCTCTACTCCTTCATCTCCCTCTTCATCTACATGGTGCTCAGCCTCTTCATCGCACTCATCACTGACACCTATGAGACCATTAAGGTCAGTCTGAGTCACCTGCGTTCACAGCATTCACGTAGTGAGAAATATCCTCTGACCTTGCTGTAGACAGTATGTCATAGGTTTTTTTATCTTTGCATTTTGGTGCCCTAACACCTAACACGATGATTCTTTTCCAGCATCACCAGCAAGACAAGGTGCCAGTGTCTCAGCTTCAGGCATTCATAGCAGAGTGCAGGGACCAGCCTGAGTCTGGAAGATACCAGACTGATGAAGACCCAACTGTCTGCTGCCTCTCTCCATGCTGCTGCTTTGGATGAAGTGAGAAGATGGAGGTTTTCACCTTTGTCGAGTGCAGACAAAGACCTGGCGTATCATGAGACTGAGTATGGCTGAATATGAGACTGAAGAGTGGAGCATTTGATCATACTGATGCATGTGAATGCCAGAATATCTTGTTTTTTCTTTTTCTTTTTTAACGTGAATCACTGAACACTAGACTCAGAGGACCAGTCAGTTATATAGTCACCAGTTTAATAACCTGAGAGCTGTAAATTCAATATGAATATGCACTTACAACCAAACCCTCCTTAGTTCAGTGATGCATTCAAGAGTGGTTTTCAACTCCGCTTTTCTTCAGTGATTACCTGAAGAGGAATTTCCTCCTGACTGCACAGTAACAACATAATTGTAGGGTTTTCACAAGCACTTGAATACTTAAAGGTCCAGTGTGAAGGATTTAGGGGCATCGTTTGGCAGAGCTGGTACATAATATTCATAACTATGTTTTCATCTGTGTATAATCACATGAAACTAAGAATCACTGTGTTTTTGTTACCTAAGAAGGAGCTGTTTATATCTACATAGCAGGTTGTAGCCCAAGATGGAGAACCCAAACACTGGTTCTAGAAAGGACCACAGGCGTTTTCGCATGGGCCACAGTAGTTCTTCTACACCAGGGGTAGGCAACCTGCAGCTCCAGAGCCACATGTGGCTTTTAAACCCCTCTCCACATGAAAAATAATGACTTTTTTTAGCATTTATATTTTTATTTATCATTGTTGTGGGACTAAATCAATTCATATATTGTAAAAGTATGTAGCTTATACACTGAGTAGAAAAACATTTCTATTCAAACATTTTTTTTTTTTAACATTTCGTCAATTAAAATATGCATCATACATCTATGGCCTGGCACCTTGTCCTCTAAACTTTGCCAAACCTTAACCATGGTGGCTCGTCTTGAGCTTCCCCAGCTAGGCTAGCATGGGATGCCAAATCAGAAAAAGTAAAAGCCTAAGAGGAAAATACAGAATTGAACAGTGTGTGGACAGCTTTGTTTGCGTTCACCGCCAGCGCTGCAGTGTTAAAGTACCAAATAATCATAAATAGTCCACTGCAGAGGAACCATCTTGTAGTAAAACACATTTCTGAATGCTTATTTAGAGTTGTGTCAGTATCGATAGGCTAATTTAGACTTAACAGGCTGTGTTACCAAAAGGCTCAAATATGTTCTGCAGCCGAAGCAGATTTTTTAAAAAATGTTTTTAGTCAAAAATGGCTCTATTGATAGTTAAGCTTGCTGACCCCTGTCCTACATGGCACATGGGAGAAGTTTCAGGACTGCAACCTCACTAGATGCCACCAAATCCTATACACACTAGACCTTTCATTAAAAATTAAAAATTAAAAAGTGAAAGTAGATTAACTGATTTTAAAATCTAACTTACCCCGAATGTGCAATATGTAATATGAAAAAGCTACTTAATTAAAGTTCATGGTAAGTGGTTGCTTTCCATCCTTTGTAGTATCTTGTACTGTTCATATTTTGTCTGCATATTTCCTGTATGTAACTACCCAGCCAACATTTGTATGTGGGGCCGATGTCGGTAGTAAACGGGCTGAAAAATGGGCCCTATATAGGATCGTTCATGGGTTACCTATTGCCCGCATGTGTGGGTTTACCCAAGTGGGGCCCCAGATAAGATGCCCATTTTGGGCCCATGATGGAACCAGCCATCACCCTCCTTTTCACTGCTTCGCTGTTAGTTAATGCTACTTCTAGTTTCAGGGTCTCAGGCATGTTATGTCCACTCACGTTCTCATCTCTTAGCCTCATCATCTTCCCTTTCTCCCAGTATATGGGACTACTGTATACATCAGTTGATATGGATGATTATCAGAATATGAGCCTCTAACTGAGCTTGGTTACACTAACTGAACATGTTTTTACAGAGCCAGAAATGCTAGTATTAGTACAGTTCTAAGAGCACGATAGATACTGACAAGTTACAGAAGTTGACCCAACAAAATAAGATTTATTATTTATTATTATTTATTATTTATTATTATTTATTTATTAATAAATTCATATCTAGAGTTGTACCGATACCGATACCAGTATCGGAAATGCCTCCAATACTGCCTTAAATGTGGTATCGGCAAGTACAGCCTATGACCAATCTGATACCACTTAATGCCTCAACTCAACTCAACTCAACTTTATTTATAAAGTGCTTTAAAACAACCACAGCTGAAACAAAGTGCTGTACATAGGAGTTCATAAAACAACAAAACAGCGAGATAATAAAAAGCAGTTAAAACAAAAAAAAACAATAAAAACAGCTGACCTGAGGCACCGGGCAGGGGCGTAGGGGTGAAGAAGCTCAGAGAGGTAGGACGGGGCGAGGCCATTTAAAGATTTAAAAACAAATAAAAGGATCTTAAAATGAACTCTAAAGTGCACAGGCAGCCAGTGGAGGGAGGCCAGGATGGGTGTAATGTGCTCTCTCATTCGTACTCCAGTTAGCAGACGAGCGGCAGCGTTCTGAACTAACTGGAGACGTGCAAGGGAGGACTGGCTAACTCCAAAATAAAGTGCATTGCAGTAATCCAGCCGAGATGTGATGAAGGCATGGATTACTGCTTCAAAGTGCTCATGTGCAAGAAAAGGCTTCACCTTCGCAAGCTGCCTGAGGTGAAAGAAACTCGACTTTACAACTGCACTAATTTGGCGGTCCAATTTAAAATCACTGTCCATCTTAAAACCCAAGTTAGTAACAGTAGACTTTGCATAAACTGCCAAAGGACCCAGATCAACAGGGGAGGAAACACAGGAGCCGCTGGGGCCAAACACCATCACCCCTGTTTTTTTTTTTCATTAAAGTTTAAAAAGTCTAGGGCCATCCAGGCTTTGATATCTTCAAGACATGACAGCAGGGGTTTGAGGGAAAAGGCATCGCTTTTACTCAGGGGGACATATATCTGGCTGTCATCAGCATAGCAATGAAAAGTGACACCATGCTTACTGAGGATAGACCCTAGGGGAAGCATATACAGGGAGAAAAGCAGGGGTCCTAAAATTGAACCCTGTGGGACCCCATATAAAAGTGGAGTGGAGGAGGATTCACAGGCACCAAGACCAACACACATAGTCCTGTCGGCTAAGTAGGACCTGAACCAGTCCAGGGCGCTACCACCAATGCCCACTAGCTGCTGCAGACGTTTTAACAAAATGTTGTGGTCTACAGTGTCAAAGGCAGCGGTCAAGTCGAGCAGGACAAGAACACGTCATTATGCATACGCATGCTACAGGCAAACGAAACGGAGCGGCGTTTAAAAAGCATTCTACTGTAGCCTTTAAAATGTCTTTTTTTACCAAATTGTGTGGCTGTACTTTAACCTGTGTCTTGATCTGTGTCAACACTGGACAATAATAATAATAAAAAAAAAAGTTTCATGGCATTCATTCTACTATTATGTGTTTATTTCTTAATATTTTACATAGAGTTTTAGGAGTTGAGACATACATCAATTCATATCCCATCCATTTTTATTTTACGCGCTGGTATCGGATCGGTACTCGGTATCGGCAGATACCTAAGGTTCAGGGATCAGAATCGGTATCGGGAAGGAAAAAGTGGTATCGGTACATCTCTATTCATATCCATTCATTAATCATCTTTATAGGAATAAATATCCCAATAACAAAATGTGCCTATTTTGTACTTATCACATCACATTTTTGATAATGTCCATGTACAGTTGGGTGCCTTGTTTGTTTTCGTCTGCCATTTTGCACAACGTGTAAGAAAGTCTCATTGAGTAGGACAACTAGACAAGTTAACCCAACAAAATCATAATTTTCACTATTTTTATTTATTTTAGAATTGGGAATGTGGAGTTGGAAAATACATTTGTTCAATTTCAATCATTTAGGCTATTTAGAATTGGGGGGGGGCAATTTGTGTTTTTCAGAAATCCCCCCAGGGATCTGCACCCATGAACATAATATTTTCACTTTTAACTATGACAAAAAAAAAACACTATCCTGGATCCATTTGATCCACCATGGATCAAATGTGTAGTGCATTTATTCCACCACAGCCTGCTCCATGAATAACTAGTGAAAGCATGTGGTGTATAATGCTGGTGACTGTGTTATTGTTGTATGTGCAGAGGCAGGTTGAGATCTTGCATAGGTGGCACTTACCTGCTGCTGCCTCAGGGCTGTTATTGCAGAGCTCTGTGCTTCATGACACCTGACAGCATTTTCATTTGCATAATCGTCCACTGCACGTTTGTATCCAATGCATGGCTCAGATACTGGTCGCTTAACAACGCTGCCTCCAATAACCAAGACGTTTGGTGTGAAGCCGGCGGAGGAACAGACTTATAAAAACATCATCGGCTGCAGCAGGAGCTGGTTTGGTTTACCTGCTGTCGGGGCATCTCTGCTTCAACGCCTTCACATTATAATAGGTGAGATTTTTTTCTTATGCTTGTGTTGCTGCGGACACGGGGACAGCTCAATGCTGTGTTGGTGGTTGTTTTCGATGAAGGAGCATTTAGTTAATTTTGCCAACAACACCAAAGTTGTCCACTCGAGTCGACGCGTTTCACGCCGCTCCTGTGAGTATGTTTAACTTAGCATAAAGCTAACATATCATCCAGGTTAGCAAACGGCAACGTTAGCTTTTAACTTAGTAACGTAAATACCGGTTTAACGCGTTAGCTGACGTCAAATACATGTGTCAAACTAGGCTTTAAGGCTAAGTTACACACCTGAAGTGAACTAGTTCAATGTCAAATTGTTTCTTTAAGTTATTTAACTCTAATTTTGTTCATGAAAACACGGTTTTGCCCCAACAAGCGCTTAGCAAACTAGCTAACGTTAGCTTGCGAACGTTACCTTGTAGTTTAACGTCAGCGAACGTGAAGCTAACTTGTTAATATACGAGGCGCATTCAATTAAAACAAAGTAAATGAAGCCGAAGCACACTTGACTTTATCTCCGCCTCAGTCTGTGTAACTTCAGATAAGAGTTGTGCATGTTTTCTGGTGTGTCAGATAACTGCACGCTGACACAGAGACGCAGACACTCGTATTGACTGGTAGTTGTGTCCTCACCAGCACGGTGCTCTCAAGCTTTTACTGTTGCATTACTAAACTCCCTTTTGTGCACCAACACAATGTGCCTGACAGCCCCTGAACACAAGTCGGAACATTTCAGTGCATTGTGAAGTTGTGGGAGTGGTAGCTATCTGGTTCAGCTTGTTCCTGCAGAGTCAAGATCATAATATTGTCCTGAAGGCACAAAAGTAAAAACACTCAGATTCAGCCTGTCTGAAATGGACTCCCTCTTTTTTTTTATCTCCAAATCTTTTGGCTTTAGGCTGAGATCATTTTACCACTCTGCAATTCAGCTGCCAGTGGCCAATGGGAGGGAGCTCTTTAAACCCCAATCTAAGCCCCACTGGCACACATCGGATGGTTAATCCTGTGTGGGTGAAGCAGCAACCCAGATTATCTTTTGCGGGTCTGTCTCATGGCTTGATGCTCCATTGCAGGGCTCAGTTCCAGTGGGAGCCTCTGATCCACCGCCTGACTGCTTAATCCACCTCCCGGTTGGTAACTCATGACCTCACATCCTTGTTTCCTGATGTGGTGTTGGTGATATGGGAGAGTGGTGGACGACTGTGCCAGCAGGGACATCTATGGGTAAGTTCCTCTGCTAATGGGGTGTAGTCGGTAGAATATTTCAAGAATAGAAAGGCTCATCGGGTAAGCTTTTTTTAGGCTCTACTAGAGGTGACCCATATTTTTGTTCTCATTTCAGAGCAGCAACCTAATTCAAGCCTCTCAGTTTGCGACTGTACAGTGGATGTAATGTGAGTTGCCATGATTGCCCCGTCTCTGCTCTCTGTTTATAGGAAACTATGAGATCTCCAGCATATCGCATGTGACAATGTCCCCCTCGAGACAGAACAACCTTGTGTCGATGTACTCGTCTTTGCCCCTGACCAAAAGCTCCTACAATGTGATAAGTGCCTTTTGCACTGAGGATAATATCCCTCAGTGCATTTCATACATCAATCAGGTACAGAAATGCCCCGCTAAATGCTCATTATTGCAATATGTTGTTGAGTTTTTTAATTTCTGAGGAGAACATTCACAACATTCACTCCTTTCTTTCACAGGAGCTCGACACACTAGGCCTCTCTTCCACATGCATCGAGGCCAGCTCACCAGTGGCACCCGGCCTGAGCCCAGTGCCCGCCCTGAATGCCATGTATGAGCTAATGCAGCTACACAGACGCAACATGTGCACTTTGGAGGAGCTGGAGAAAGAACAGCTGAAGAAGTCCAGCGCCTTGGACCACGTGCAGATGAACAATTCCAGACTCAAGGCATGTATGACGGGGGGCCTCTCAGGGTCACATATGTCTCAGTGTAGTTTAAAGATAGAACAGTGTATTATTTTATTCCTGAGTGTAAGGTGCAGTGATGGATTGTTGACCACTAGAGGGCAGAAAGGAAGCATATAATTCTGTATACAGTTTACTTCCTCCCTTCCCATTCTTCCAAAATGAAATGAATGACTTCTGTAATAGAGAAACTAAACAAGGACAAACCTTACAAAGTACTGTGCTCAGAAGCTTCACTATTCCCTTATCGCAACAATTGCCCCTGCTTGCAAGGCTAAACATACCTCTTCTATCTAAATGAGGGAGAAACAGAAGGTTATTTGTATCACAATGTTAAGTGGAAGGATAGAGGTAGGAGAAGTGCTGCAGGTGCTTAACTCAACATCATCAAGAAGGGCCGTCTCCAAGCAGCACAATCGTGGGAGATGAGAGTGGACCTGGGAAGGAGCCAAGTCTTCCCCCAGTTTGTGGTCAGAGGAGGCAAAAAAAGATCATTCTGATCGAACTGACGGTCCCGTAAGGAGGCGTACGAGAGGAAGGCTTCCAAGTACCAGGACCTTGTCGAGCAGTGCAGGGGCAAGGGATGGCAGGCCTGGCTATTTCCAGTTGAGGTTGGGTGCAGGGGTTTCCCGGCACAGTCTGTGTGGAAGACACTCACAGCTCTGGGAGTAGCAGGAAGGGAGAGGAAGACAGCTGTCTGCAGGTTGGGGGAGGCAGCGGAAAGAGCATCTTGTTGGCTCTGGAACAGGAGCGAGGAGTTGAGCTGGGGGCCAGGAGAAGATGGGCAGTGACTGGCCGTCACTGCCGGACCCGCCAGCTGGAGGGCGTTGTGGTTTAGGGTCGAAACGGCCAGTGAAAGTTGGACACCACCTGAAGACATCTTCTCCTGGCCAAAAGCGACAGTCATGCAGACATGACTGAAGTATGTAGCATCAACAAAGATGTATTCCACAGTCATAACAATGCATTACGCTGTATTTTGTGCATAAAAACACTGTAGCAACATGTTCACTGATAGAAGTTGGACAGTACTCTGTGTACGACTGTTTTAATGAGACGTAAATAAGACACCAGTGCCAATAAACAGTATATTACTACAGCTTTCACTACTGTCAACGCACGGAGCAGTCGGGATCGTGAGGTTCCTCCAACTTTCGAAGTCGGAAATCCGTTCCAGTTGACATTTGCGACTTAGAAATTCTGACTTTCGTACAAATGGAACGCACCCTCACACTCTGTCTTAATAAATCCTCAAATAACACATGACAATTTCAGGATGGGGTGTTGCTCAGGAATCCACTCTTGTAGCTTCAACCCTGAACTACTTTCTTGTGCAAAACATTGCCACCTCTTTATGCTCTTAATAATTTATGTGTATTTGCCTCCAGGATCAGTTGGAGCTGTCCATACGGGAGAAATCGGGTCTACATGAGACGGAGAGACAGCTCCAACTCAAAATTAAGACTTTGCAGAGCTGCTTAAAAACAGAAAAAGACGAGGTATCATTTTATCTTATATTGACCAACAGTGATGTTTTCTGTTTTACAAAACGTCCAAAAACATACATTATGTGTGAGCCTGCCAAACTCATGATTCAGTCATCCTGGACAGGTTCAGAAGCTCCAGAGTATCATTGCCAGCCGTGCCTCTCAGTACAGTCATGATGCCAAGAGAAAAGAGAGAGAAGCTGCGAAGCTCAAGGAACGCCTCAGCCAGCTGCTTGTTGACAGAAAGGATAAGAAACTAGGTAAATATGGACGTCTATAGCAAAATTGTAATCTGGGAATTTCAGAACAAGGTCATTAAATTTGAGCCTCCTGTTTTCCCCCACCTAGCTATTGATGTACTGAATTGCCTGGGAAGGGCAGATGGAAAAAGGAGCCACTGGAGGACCGCAAAATCGACATCCAGGTATCATGAAAGCCATCTCCTCACTTGTTAATCATATTTGTAGATTGTGTAATCATCCATCACATAACTGTAGTTCTAAATCGCTCTCTGCAGCCACGAGGGTGAGATGTACAAGTCCTTGCTCAATGACTACGAGGCAAGTCAGAGGGCCTTGATGCTGGAGAATGCTGAGCTTAAGAAAGTCCTCCAGCAGATGAAGAGGGAGATGATACATATCCTGAGTCCACGGCCGCCATCCACGAGAGGAGCCACCACTGATGACAGCCAGGAGCAGGTATTGTTTTCCTCATAATGTGCAACAAAGTAAACTCAGTAAACAGGTCTGAGAAGTTGTTACCTGTGAGCATGTGAGTCAGATTTAACATGTTTGTTTCTGTTTCACTCAGGCTGATTCAGACGGGGAGGAGAAGGCAGGTGACTCAAGCAGGGAAACTCTGGATCAGTCCTGTGAGCATGCTCGGGAACAGCTCACCAACAGCATCCGCCAGCAGTGGAGGAAACTGAGGAGCCATATGGAGAAGTTAGACAGCCAAGGTACACGCAGCACCGTCACACACCCTGAAATACTGCAGAAATAACGTCAGTTCTTTTGGTGCTAGTTGTATAGATAACGTTTTTGTCAGACATCGTTATGTGAGGTTACAAAAAAAGCTGGATTCTGGAAAAATGTGTAGCTGTTACAGATGTACTGTACACCTAGAAGAAATTAAGATCAACTGCTGGTGTATTTCTGTCCAAGCCTCACAAGTGCAGAATCAACTGGAGGCCAATAAAGAGGTGATACCAAGGGAGACCCACGAGGATGAGATGGAGAGGATGAGGCGTGAAGTGCAGCAGTGCAAGGAGTTCATTCATGCACAGCAACAGCTCCTCCAGGTCAGCTTCTGCTTGTTTGTATAAGAGCAGAGATGGTCAGTAGGTCTGTGCAGGTTAAACATTTGCTTAGCAGAGTTTTATACCAATATAAGAGGCTTCTCACTACAAGTGGGGTGAAATTGCAGATAAATGAGCCTTTGTGTGTTGTATATTACAATTTCATGAATAAATTGGTCAAAAATGATTAAAGCATCCGTCTTGTTTCTGCCCATCCAGCAACAGCTCAACACATCATTTGATGACGAGACGGCAGCTCTCCTTAATGACTGCTACACACTGGAGGAGAAGGAGCGGCTCAAAGAGGAATGGAAGCTCTTTGAGGAACAGAAGAGAAACTTCGAGAGGGAGAGAAAGAACTTCACAGAGGCAGCTATTCGCCTGGGGCGAGAGGTACCCAAGTCCTCTGATGCTGCACCACAGTTTTATTCAACATACAACATGGCTTTTGTAATGGCCCTGCATTAATTTTTAATCATTTGTGCTCCACAGAAAAAGGCCTTTGAGGAGGACCGTGCCTCTTGGCTCAAGAGTCAGTTTTTGAACATGACTCCCTTTACTGACCGGAGGAGGTGTTCCTCGTCTGACGGTCAAAGTGCCTTATCAATCAGTAAGTCTGTGTAATTTTATCAAAAACCTGCACGTAAGAGAGGGGAAATGGTGACGCAGACGCAGATGATGACATCATTATTTTGAGGCTACATAAGAAGTAACAGAGTATGCTACAGTCTGAATAATTTTGGTGACTAATGGCTTGTTTATGCTCGATATATACACACTGATGGAGCCTTCTGTCCGTACTCTGCTTTCATTTTGTTCGCATTTGTGCACATTCTCTGAAAGCTTATGGATACGGACAGAGCAGAGCAGTACCACCAGATATTGTTGGGATTGTGTTGCCATGTTTGCTGTTGTCAAAACCTTTGACTCTGCCCTCTAGTGCCATCTTTTCAATGTATCTGCGCCAGAATAAAGGACGCATGGAAGTATGCGGGCAGTCACGGTCACAACATTTGAAATTAATGTATCTATTTTCATACATACAGGGAGTATGAGCTGCAACAGTGCGTCAAGAGAGGAGATATATTTCATTAGTTGCTGATAAATAAAGAACACTGCATGTAAACACCTGTCACTGACTTTTATTTTAACATCCACTGCATTTCAGGAAGTGAGCCAGAGATGAGAATGTCTTCCACGAAAGCTCAGCTGGCCAAGTCATCAACCTACGCCACGTTCTCCACTCCTAAACCTACACAAAATGCTGCTGTGCCATCCACAAGCGAACTTTACCGGACACTCCGCCTGATACCAGACAGCAGGTATTACTCAGTCACTTAATACTGTCTGTATTTAGCTACATTTAAATGTGTGTTTTGCAGTGCTGCGATCTGGACCAGCTGCTGGTGTTGCTGATGTCATGTTACACCTGTTAATTTTATGCTGTATTTTCATTTCAGTTCCTCCAGACACTCAAATCGAGGACGCTGGCAGGAGTCCAGCTCCATTGAAGACGGAGAAATTCGTGTCAAATCAAAAAGCAGACTTCGATGTGGAGACTTGAGTATCTTCTCTCTGGGTGAAGATGAGAACAGCCCCACTTGAAGAACTCCCCTTTTGTGATTTCACAGTGGACTATAGCATCGATTCATGGCTGAATTCCATCACCGCTTATTGTTGTTATGGACACACACACCCGGATCATTCACCAAAGCCGATCAAACAAGAAAGCACTTTAATGATTCTGCCATTGATCATTTCTTTCCTTTCAGACAAATCAACACTGACAACTCAGATTTTAAGCTATATTTAAAGGAGGGTATCTACCAAGTAGTGATTTCAACACATTTTTTTTCTAACATGTGGTTTATATTGAATGTTAAGATTTAGTTTGACATTAATGTTTACATATTCTAGATGTATAAATTATGATTTAAATGGGAGCACATATTGACATAAGATTGATACTGAGCTGCTCAGTTGGTGTAAAGGCACAATAAAGATATTTTTAATGAAAGCTTCTCTCTCTGTCTTTAACGTGGCGCCCACTAGTGGATTCAAATGGGAGCTGCAGTTAGAAGTTTGTACAACCGGAATCCGGATGTGATCATCTTTGCTTTTGTCTCAGCAGCATCCAGCCCAGAATCACACCCTCCGCGCGGCGTCTGTTTTTTCCACTAAAAAACACCTCGAAAATGTCGGGCTCGTCTAATCTCGTAGCCATGAAAAAAGTGGTACAGCAGCTCCGGTTCGAGGCGAGCATAAACAGAGTGAAGGTAATTAATGTGCTTTTTGTTTTTCTGTGTAATAACGGAGGGGGAAATCTCTACCCCGAGCCGCTAACGACGCTAGCTGGTGCCAGGGGCTAGCTGCTACGTTAGCCGCTAGTCAACAGGCGTAACAGGGCGTAGCTTGGACCGAAGGGCTGAAGGGAAGTATTGTAGTCTGATAACACTGTTGAACTGAATCATTAAGCTTTAAAAACAAAGAGGAGATAATGTCCAGACTTTTAGCTTGTTACAGCTGGCATCTGTCTTGTGATTTAAGAGGGCTACACCCGGGTTTCTAACTTATCTTCATGTAAAACTGTAAACATGAACCAGATGAATAACCCTTTATTCCTTTACACAAGTCAGACACTTTTCCCTCATGATTTCACTACACAGTTTATTGTGGACATTTTTACTTTGTTAAAGTTACAAAGGACACAAGATAACTTAAAGAACTTAATCACAAGATAAAATGCTCCATATAATGAATAATATAATGAATGAGACTGTTATGAGTGTGGGTGTAGTCATGAATCCAGAGGGTTCTCATTATAAGCCGGTTTTCAGTATTACAACATCACACAATTTAAACTGTATTTGATGCAATTTGGGAAGTACCAAGCAAAACACACATCCATAGTCCAGTTTCCATGTAAATGAACACCATCAGCTATTTTAACCTCTTGCACTCCACCCCCATTTTGTAGCAAAAACGCCTAAAATGACATACCCAAATTAAAATGACTGTAGCTCTCTGAGACAAAGACAGAGTAATGGGCCTCTGAAGTCAGTAAAAAAATGAAGATTTTGCCTAAAATAAAATAAAAAATGTATTTCAGGATGAATAACTGTCTGTGGCTTCATCTGAGCAGGTAAATGACACTGTGGGGCTGTAGACACACTATCAATGAACAGTCGGTCACTCTGCTTCAAAACAGTACTATCAGTGATCAGACAACACTCAACTATCTTCAAACATTGTACCTTATTGAAATCAGGTGTGATTATGATAGCTGATGTTGTTTATGACACAGAAACACCATAAAATATCACCAAATAAAGCTATATGAAACGTGAAAGTTATGATCCCACTTTCTAGACAGTGTTTCTCAGCCAAAAATAGTGGTAGGAGTGAGACTCTTACATCGGTGTCCTGGCGGAGTTTATTGCAGTGATTTTAATTGCATTTCCATAACAACTTAAGATTAAAAAAAAAAAGTGGTCCGAGTTGAAGTAGAGATGCACCGATCCAGCTTTTTCAGTTTCGATACCGATCGTGATGCTGTGGCTTTGAGTATCAGCCGATACTGATCCTAAAAAGCTATATACCTTTGCATGTAGAGCAGAAAAGACAACTACACAGTTCTGTCCTCAGATAAAATGAAAACAGATTAATGCAATGATGCACTATTTATCTCTAACAAAAATAAACAATTGTGCAACAGCAGTTGAAAACAGTGTGAAATACGTCCACACAGCAGAGTCTCTCCTTCGCTCCGTGATGGATGACGTAGCTTACATCGCAATAGATTTGTCGGGCCGATATTCGATCCAGATATCGGATCGATGCATCCCTTAGCAGAAGGCAAAGATATCCTGTGAAAATAGAAATAAAAAACAACGACTGGCCAGCTCACCTAGTGTAAAAGTCCTTAGTACAGGCAGGCAGTCCAAAAATGTATCTGAGGCACCCTGACTGTAGTTAGAAATCATTGAATACATGGATAAACCAACTCGTTTAGACTACAGTCCTCATCAGGGTGTGACACCTTGATCATCCTCAGGGTGATCGCCTCTGTAGTTGAAACACGTTGGTTTGTCGATGTATTAATAAGGATTTTTAACTACAGTCAGAGTGCCTCTTATGCATTTTTGGACTGCCTGCCTGTACCGTGGACTGTAACACTGAGTGAACTGTTTTATCTTTATGTGACTCTTTGCCTCATCCTTGAAGAGCACCTGATTTTTTTCACATCTTACTACACAGAGCCTCAACCCATTTTTTCCTCAATATCAGTGCCAGCATGTCCTGATTCTTTTCTTAATCTCTGACATGGGCCAAGCTTTAAAAAATTGAATCATGCAATTATCATAATACAGCAGGATGTGCTACCACCTTTTTCCTGATCATGCCATTGGGCTGTTTTTTCACTCTTTGAAAAGCTCCTCAAGAGCCACAAAGGATGTTATACACCTGTTGTCACTGGCTGAGCACAGGACTGGGAAAGATATCGATATTATTCAGTTTCAATTCAGTTTTATCTATAAAGCCCAATATCGCAAACCACAGCTTTCCTCAGAGGGCTTTACAGCATACAACATCCCTCTGTCCTTGGACCCTCACAGCAGATAAGACAAAACTCCCCAAAAAACTCTCTTATGGGAAAAATATACATATTAAATGTACAGTGATCCACATTATCTTCATATCATAATACGAGACTAGATATTGTCTTAGATTTTGGATATTATGATATTGTAAGGGTTGTGTTTTCCTCCTCAGTAAAGTGATGTAATATTCTGAACTTATCGAACTGTTTAAGCGGCTCACTGAGTTGCCTTTACCCTCTTTGTCATTAAATCCACATTACTCCACATTATTTATCAATAATCTAATTTAGTGAAAGCTTCCATATTCAACCCTACAATAGTGTCATAATATCGATATCAAGGTATTTGATTAGTGCACAAACTCAGCCTATCTGTCCCTTCATGTCCCCATGTCATGGTTTCCATTTTGGCTCCTCTCTGTCACCAGGTCTCTCAGGCAGCTGCGGACCTTCAACAGTTTTGCATGCAGAACGCCTTGCAGGACCCTCTGCTCACAGGTGTGTCCTCCAGCACCAACCCTTTCAGGCCGCAGAAGGTCTGCTCCTTCTTGTGAAACCACTGCATTCATTGGTGAGTCCCACACCCTGGCGGCACATTCAGGCACACACTGATACATACTGTGCTTACTACACAAAGGGTTAGTGTGATTTCTGAAAGGGTCTGAAGAGTAGATGATGTGCTGGGTAGAATTTATTTTAAGAGTCCACTTCTCTGCCTCTTAAATTTAGCGTTTGGTGAAATGAAATTCGCCGTAATGAAAGCTGCATGATTTGACAGGTGGCTGTTAAATGTTATTGGCTTCCCTCACAATAAAATGGCGACTGTGGTCAGCTTGAATATCAGTGATATGTTTTCACAGTGGGGAATAAAACATCCATAGAAATGTCTCACACATCTCCACCATGATGTCCTTCTTAGCATCTATGCCTTCTCCTAAAATTGATGAAACTAATAATAATTACTCTTTTTTTTTTTTTACGTTGGCCACACATTTTTAACATTTGCTCCTTTATTATACTGATGCATCACCAAGTATAGATATTGTAAATTCCACACCCTGAAACTATTGTTTTCCCACCTCATCTAAAAAGAAAATGGTTTGAAGCCGATGATAAAATTCCAAAACAAACCCACTTCGGTTCATTTAAATCAAATCCTCGGCCTAACCTGTGCTGTGTTTGTATCTCTACTTTTATGTTCATGTCCTGCAGGCCTTCATTTTGATGCTACAGGGAAAAGTTGACCTCAACACTGCTCCTCATGCCAAGCCATTATACTGCCACGGGATCTCTCGAGTGTAGATCACATTGGAATCATGTCAGGAAGAAGACCATCTATTTTCAGCCACAGTAGAAGAAGAAAGGAGACAGTTTTATTTTTCATGGCACAGTGTGATTTTTGAGTAAATAATTGTGCCTTTTCTATTGTTCTATTTTAGTCATCACTGTTCAGGACTTTTTTGTATTTAATGAATAAAAAACATTCTTTACTACTCCAATGTTTTATTGATTGGCATTTTCTGTTTGTTGCTACTCAGTGGGATTGCATTACAGACATAACTGTTCATATTGTGCTGTCAGGAGGATTTTAGTGTCGTCTTGAGATATTAATAGAAGCAAGTGACGTATAGATCATGAGATGGAAATGCATTTTCCATATTTTATTATAGAACAAAGAAAAAAAGATTATAAACTATGTTTGGGCCCCTCTGCCAAGTTAGTTTGCAATCTACTGCTAAACAGCCAGGGTAATAATGCTTAAGAAAGCATTTTAAATATTGTGTTCGGGATCACGTCCGATGGTAGGAAAGGTAAGTATTTCTGCTTCTTAAAATATACTTAATAGGTCATTTTCACAGTAGACATTTTGACATGTCACAGTAGGAAAAGCACAAGAATAAAAAATGGGTCAATTCCATTTAGCTGGGTTACAAGGATTCCTGGATATAGTGCTATGAGTAACACCTGTGCCTTTTCCTACCATGACAAGTCCAAATGTCTGCTGTGAAAAATGTCAATAATGGCCAATAAAAGCTTCTGTGTTTAAATTGTACTTAGAATAACGTAACTAATACTGCCAAATAAAGGTATGGTGTAAATAAAGTATAAGTGACATTATGAGATGAAATAAATGGACTTGAATGAAGGTGCTACTGGAAAATAACTATAAATTGCAAACAGACATCTAAAATGGCATTTTGGAATAAAAATTACATTTTTTTGTAAAACTCATTGAAATTAAAGTTATAAAATAGGTTTTAATACGTAATGTGAATTTCTTTTCACAATTTGTATCTTACTTATATTTATTTATGTAATTATTTTATTGATTCACATGTATTACATATTAAACACATGGTTCTCCATAGAGCAAAATTACACTAGCAAAAAATGGAAATACTTCACAGTACAAGAACCTCAAAATACTAAATCACAGCAGTATATGATCAAAACAAGATGCCTGTTAATTAAAATATCATTAAAAGAATATTGACTACTAATAATAATACATACATAACTAGCAGCCCTCAGATGAGTTATTTAAAAATCATCAATTAATAATTTACTAGGTTTTTTTTTTTTTTAATAAATAATAATTTATAATTACAACATCAAGAAACAAGGTCGTGGAACTGAGTAGAAAAAAAATAGGGGAAAAATAAATAAATAAAAATAAATAAATAAAATAAAATAAAAATAAAATACTTACTTACTCAGAAAATAAATAAATAAAATACTAAATTAATCAAAACAGTGTGGCAGCGTCATACGCGTCATCCTCGCCCGTGATTCAACTCTCGCGAGAAGTGAACACTTCCGTGAACTGAACCCAGGTCAGTCTTCTCGTCCCGCTCCCTCAGCGGTTATAATGGAGCCGTTAAATCACAACTGACGCGCGACCTGCCGAATGAAACCGTCCTCAGCAACGTGACGAAGGAATCATGGGACAGCGTTACTGTGGAAACGACGGTAACTTCTTTAGGTACGCTAGCATGTTGAACACGGTTAGCTAACAAAAACGACTAGCTAGTGAACCGACGGTTTGTAACATGTCCAGGCAGAATAGATAACCGCTTGTCTTGCCGTTGTTTGCAGTCACATAGTTTAACGTTGAAGCTACGTGATGCTAACCGCTCATCATCCTCACTAATGTAACGCTAGTACAACATAATAACTAGCTTGGTTTTTGTCATTGTACGACCAGCTCAATGAGGACCGTTAGTTTACTGGCTCATTAACCCGCAGCAGCAGAAAACAGTCCAAGAGTGCATTCAAGATGTTGCTCCAGCATGGGTCAACACAGCTCCTCTGCCTCACAGCCAGCAGCGGGGTCCCTCTCTTCACCAGAGGAGCCTCCAAACAGCTGCCCTTCTCTGTCATCGGCTCCCTGAATGGTGTCCACATGTTCGGGGGTGGTCAGGGAGTAGTGCTGTCCTGCTGTGAGACTGAAGGTGGAGGCAAAGTGGTGTGGAGAGTGTTCCAGGACAGTGTGATGCTCATCGCTGTGAGTGGAGGTGCACAAGGTGGTGCAGGCAGCAGCAGCAAAGAGGAGGAGGTCTGTTTACAGCGCCTCCTGGAGAATGTGTGGAGCTGCATGGTGCTGGTGTTGGGGCAGGATGAGCTGACCAGTGTCAGGAATGTTGAGAGGCTGAAGAGGGACCTGCGGTCCTGCTTCAGCCTCATTGATCAGCTGTTGGAGGAGAAGCAAGAGGGCATCCTGGGTAATCTGACCCACTGCGCTGACTCACTGCTGCCTCTGAGCCCCACTCTTGTTCAGGAGGCTGTGGATGGCTTCGCTCAGGCTGCAGACAGTGAATTTGGCTGCCTCATGGTCCATGGACGGATAGCTGCAGCTACTGAGAAGTGGTGGCGCCTGGCACCACAGGAAGTTGTGCTGCTCTCTGCTTTGATACGATCCCTCTCTGCCTCTGGATCAGCCTCTTGTGATTACCCTGTTTTCCTTCCTCAGGGCAGCCCCACCGTGGCCCACCGCCTGCTCCGCTTCCAGCTGCTCCCTGGGGCGGATGTGTGCGTGCTGTGCGGCCCAACCCCGTCACTGCACAGAGCTGAGAGTGGGTTAGTGGGTCGTTTTTGGACACCCCTGGTGGAGACCCTGAGGGACTGCCTGGCTGTTGGAGAGCGCTGCTTACCAGGATCTGTATCCCTGCGCCCTGATGTGCTGGCACTTCTTCTCATCAACCGTGAAACACGTCGCTCAGTCTCCTGTGTACGGACTTCCACTAATCACCCACTCAGTGACCTCCCTTTACCCTCCAAGGCCCACTGCTGGGAGCTATTGAAGCTCTTCTACATCTTCAGCACAACACGCTACTTCAACCAGGAGGAGACGTCGTCCGTCTCCCCAGATGAGAGTGCTCAGAGAGGAAACACTGACCACTTTGTCCTTGGATTTTCTCACCAGCCACTGCAGTGCTATCTGGTTACAGAGCAGTGCAAGAGCTATGGACTTCAGACGCCACAGCACCAGCTCTTCCTGCTCACGCCACTGTCAGTGCCCACCTTTGCACTGCGTACGGTGGCCACACAGACTCTCTCTGATATAGTTGCAGCCACTGGGTTTTAATTGAAGACTTTACTTTATTACAACATGTATGAAACCTACCATCTTTGACCTTACAGATGGATAGATATTCACCTGTAAGGTCATTTAGCTGCTCCTATTTAGATTGTTCTAATATCTTTACTGATCTAAAGACCTAAACATCAGCCTCCATCTTTCCATCGTTTGTACAGACACTGGTGTGAGATGCACAACAGAAAAGAATATCACTGTTGATGGTCTCACTGGATATTTTTACTGGACTACTGCTTAAGAATTCAACACTGGTGAAAATATGAAAACAACTGAAAGTGAACTTCTCTGAGCTTTGTTTTGCATTCAAGAGATAAGACACTTGCACAATTGTGTCTAACTGCTCTGGCTTCAAGGCTGTCCCTGTCACAGTAATAAAAACTGGTTAGACTTGAATAATAACATTATCACTAGGATTGCACTGTGTTTCAAAATGTGTCAGAGAATCACATGAAAATGTTACACTGGGATAAATAAGTGCCTTTGACATTTTGAATCATTTCGCCTCAAATATTTTGTAGTTTTAAATATAGTTGGTTACTTTCTGAGTCTTTGTGTCACTGAGTGATTTATTCACATTTTTCCTTCATCTAACGTGATAATAATAATGTTTGACAACTTTTGGTTGAATGTTTCATGGCAAAACTTAAAGATCCAGTGTGAAGGATTGAGGGGGATATATTGGCATAAATTGAATATAATGTTAATAACTGTTTTGTTGGTGTAAAAAAACAAATTGTTGTGTTTTGTTACCTTAGAAGGAGCTGTTTATATCTACATATGAAGTGGGTCCTCCTCCAAAGACTCCGCCATATTGTTTCTACAGTAGCCCAGAACAAACAAACCAAACACTCTGTGCTTTCCAATACCCATTCTACCATACTATATAGTACGCCAGAAAAAGATTTCATATGTCCCAATACATAGTATGGGACATACATAGTATATATTGCAGTATGCAAGCCAGCATGCTTCTCTGGCTATTCTGACCCACAATCCTCTGCGCAGTGGACGATACGACACATGGCCTGAGCTACAATTAGATGTCTGCTTGACAGCTGATTGACAGCTGTCAGAAGTCACAATTACAAATAACAAATGACCAGTCGAATAGTCATTATAGGAATACTAGTCCATAGCCATTGGTAGCTTTGTCACCTTCTACCTATGCCAATCCTCAATGCCTATGTGCAGTTTCACATAGATTGACCACGTCAGTGAGTAGAAAAACGTGGGACAGACAGAATGACTGACTGACAGAATGACACACTGACAGTTTCCATGATTATGTACAGCATACCATACCATGACTTAGTCATACCAAAAAGTAGAAGGAAAAAACAACAACATTGGTCCACAGGGGGAGCCACAGCGATCGGTCGCATTTCAGCCATTTTGAAGCATTTTTCTGTTGTTATAGCGCCACCCAGTTGCCAATTAGAGTTAAATTTCTCCAGTCACCTTGAGGCGTCCTGTTCTACATATCTACCAAGTTTAGGAAAAATCCATATAGCGGTTAGGCCTAGATAAGAAATGAGCTCTCTAGCGCCCCCATTTTGTTTGATGGGGTCAATAATGGAGGCGTCCCCTCAGATTATGTGTGGTCATATGCCTACAAAGTTGCGTGGTGATGGGTGAAACCCTTGAGATGTTATACACCTTTATGTGATGAGCCACGCCCTCCGCAATATTCATTGCCTTATAGAAGCTCAGTTTTAGTAAGTTTTCCAACTTTTGCCAAGAGGGAACTTTAGATATTGGTCCCTAGATTATGTTCACCCAGTTTCATGCAGATCGCTCAAACTTCCTAGGAAGAGATCCATTTGAAGTGTTTTTTCAAAAAATTCAAAATGGCGGAAAATCTATATAAGCGGAAGTTATGGGTTCTTGAGGCAAATGTGTTCCTCATGAGGAGAGGCATCTCTGTGCAAAGTTTCATGTCTCTACGACATATGGGGCATGAGATATGCCCATTCAAAGTTTGACATTTCAATGGGTTGCTATAGCGCCCCCCTTTGGCCAATTGATGTAATATTGCTTCATTGGCATCCTCCCATGACCCTCTACCACTGTGCCAAATTTCACATGGATTGACCAAGTCAGTGAGGAGAAAAACGTGAAACAGACACACAGAGTTTTCGTCATTAAATAGTAAGATAAGATAAGATTGATTAAGTGAACAAAACAATCATAAATATTACAAACAACAAAAGGACATAACTATAGAAATAACAGACAGGACTGCAGATGTAATTTCACTGTCACAAATTTATGTTAGAATCTACAATCTGTGAAGTTATAACTTCAAAGCTAAACTACACACATCACAAAGTACCAAAAGCAGATCTCTCAGACCCCATTTTGGCGTCGACCACTTCAGTTCACCTACACACTTGGTAAAAGGGAGAAGTTTCAGTTCTGCAAACTTACTGCTCGATGTCACTGAATCTTACACAATGGACCTTAAACAACAAAACATAGCCTAGTTCAGTGGTCTAATATTAGCATTATAATGTAAACTCTTTGCCAATGAACGCTTGTAACTTTTTTATAATGTTTTTTTCATATCACATTTTATTGATAGCTATGGGCACGGACAGTTGACACTAAAGAGTATATAGGTGCATTCATAAGAAAAAAATGTGAAGTATGTGCCACGAATTCTGCTCTGTAACTCATTCTTATGCAAAAACTACTGTATCCTGTGAATATACTATCTGTATTCAGCACCACATAATGCTATAATAATAGTGGCAGTGACTATTGACAAAACACACCCACCACTGAATGAATGAATACTTCCAGTCATGATAATTGCAGGGTTTTGGGTTGTTACGGCTGCACTGATGATTTCAGGAAACAAACTGCGGTCCCATTTTAACTGGAAGTCACACTGAGGGTCGCTTACATCCCACTGGTTTCTCATAACAGATGCTCTGCTCTCCATGCACATGTTGGGTACATAAGTTCCTGTCAGAGACCAGGACATGATGCTGCAGTTTCACACAGGACCACCCCAGTTTAACCTTGGAAATGTGGAATTTAAACCAGTGACCCTGCCACTGAGGGACTGTAAACACTGCTGAGCAAGAGACGAAACAGTAAACTATATAGACATAATCCAGGAACAGGATTTTTTCCATAAGTAGAATGAATTATTCTATTTCTATGGATTTTTCATGGAGGCCATATTGTGTAGTTCTGAGATGTGATTACAGCATTTTCTCATGATCACTATTGTGCAAGTTAAAGCAGACTGTGTCAAAGGAATTTGCATTTCACTCCCTCAACAAAGAGGACACTCAAGTCGGCTGCAGTCTATATAGGAGGAGCATTCATAATTATTTTGTAGCCCTCAAAGTCTCCACCCAAACCACATGGAGCACTCAGAACAAAAGCCGAGGCGCGGTGCAGTGAGCCCGGGACAAAGTTGGAGGCTGCACCGGTCCGCTCGCTGGCTGATCTCCGTCTGAGCTACATCTGTTTGTCCAAAACTGTTTGCGGTAACCGGAGAACCGGCCCTGATTGACAGCCCCACGGGTGCGTAAGATAACGGAGAAGAGGGGGTGGGATAACGGTTGACATGAAGCCACACAAAGGGGAGGGATACGCGCTGTGGTTGTGGTGTTGCCATGTGTGCAGGCGGGGACCATACCCCAAAACTTCCACAGTGAGAAGCGTAGTCAGTGCATGTGGATGCAGCCAGGCTCTCTGGGATCTTTATCAATTTTTGTCCAAGCTCTCTACTTGTACTCTGAGCCCAGAGAGGTCCAAAGGTCTGAGCGCATTAGTAATTTTGAGGAGCGCGGCGCTGGAGCTGCTTGTACAACTTTAATTTCACTCCTCCCGAGTGAAGCAACCGCCGTGGTGCAAGTCGCTGTGCGCCGCAAAAGTTACTCAACTTGCTCAGAGAAAGATCGTGTAACATGTCAGCCACATGGATGCTGTCACCCAGAAGCGTAAGGCTTTTAAGCCGAGGTCGAAACGAGTTGTTTGCCGGTAGTAGCGGTGGAGCGCAGCGGCCCGGCCGGGGTCCCAGGGTCCGCTCACTCACCTCTCCCCCTCTGTCGTCTTCCTCTCCCGGCAGAGCCTTATCCAGTCTGAGTGCGACGCGGCGTGGGCTCCCCAAAGAGAAGATGTCCGAGAATGGAGTGTCGTCCCGGGCCAAGGTGCTGACCATCGACACCATGAACCCCACGGTGAAGAAGGTGGAGTATGCCGTGAGGGGCCCCATCGTGCAGCGGGCTGTGGAGCTGGAGAAAGAGCTCTCTGAGGTTTGTAGTCTGATCTTAGTGTTTATACCATATGTGGACTATACTGTGTGTCTGCTGTCACACTATGGGAAATGCACCATGTGTCTGTCTTTCATTACATCACCCTGTTATAGTCTCTCTCTCATGGATAGACTGTGGCAGAAAGCTGTGTACCTTTTAGTGCACTAACATAAATCAGATTGCCCAGAAGACTAGAAACTTATCACTACATATCACTCTATCAGTCAGGAGCTGCCACACTCACCTGTTTATATCCACCTGAATCTCTTGCAACTGTAAACCTAAGTTGGTCTTAAAATCCCACTGATCACT